>NC_053041.3:144016380-145218648 GCF_002575655.3 Aegilops tauschii subsp. strangulata
TCACGCACGACGGGAATGTTTACAATGCCCTCGAGTGGTGCAGCGTTCAATGCATTCAATGCATAGAGCCTGGCCTCGGCATTTTGCACCAGATGAGCTTGGTAAGCAACTATTTCATCTGAAGGGTGTAGCAGATGGACGGTCTTAGTGGCGCAAACTATAGAAGCAGTATGCGCTTTCAACCAATCCATACCCAAAATGAGGTCGATGTTAGACGACTTCAGGATAATGGGAGAGGCATAGAATTCCAGCCCTTCGATTTCCACGGGGACATCGATGCCAACCAAGGAGGTTTGACACTGTCCCACGGGGGTTTTGACCAATACCGAGGTGTTCATCTCCACACATTTAACGTCGTGCTTGTATGCAAAATCTTCTGACATGAATGAATGCGATGCACCTGTATCAAATAAAACGGATGCTGGTACTGAATTTACGAGGAGTGTACCCATCACAGTAGCAGGCTGGTCTTGAGCTTCGTTGAGATCAACGTGGTTGGCATGAGCACGACCATAAGACTTAGCATTGTTGTTGCGGGGCTGGTTGTTACCACGGCCAGTTGCTGGAAGGGCCAGTTGATTTTGGTTCTGGTTGCATTCTCTAGCACGGTGTCCTGGTTGACCACACCTGAAGCACAAGCCATTATTGGGAGTGGGAACAGGGGCTTGGGATGGTGGAGTTGGAAGTCTTGACTGCCTAGATGGTGGTGGAGGCAGACGAGGTGCAGCATAGGTCTGCCTTGGGGCAGATGCATTTGGACGGTACATGCTGTTCGGGATCCATATCTTACACTTCTGTGAGGGTGAGACCGAAGATGAGCCCGTGTCACGGTTGCGCCTGTGAGAGCTCTGGTATTCCTGCAGACCAGTTTCAGCATTGATGGCCTTGTTCACCAAGGTGGCGAAATCAGCAAAGTCATGCACTAGAAGTGCGAGCTTGATGTCAGCTTGAAGGCCATCACGGAACTTCTCCTGTCTGCATGCAGCAGTTGCAATGTCCTCCTCAGCATAGCGAGACAAGTCCAGAAACTCCCGTTGATAAGCTTCAACAGTTTTATTGCCTTGGGTGAGGTTGCGGAACTCACGCTTCTTCTGGTCCATGACTCCTTGAGGAATGAAGCGGGCACGGAAAGCAGCTTGGAAGTCTGGCCAGGTGATGATTGTTCCAGCTGGCAGAGTACGCCTGTGGCTGTCCCACCATTGAGCTGCGGGTCCCTTCAGAAAGAAGGAAGCAAAGTTGACATAGCTGGCAAGGGCTACATCGGCAGACTCCATCTCATAGGTGATGTCACGGAGCCAGTCATCAGCATCCAGAGGCTGAGTTGAGCTGCGGTACACAGTTGGATTCAGGCGCATGAAATCCTGCAGAGTTACTGGGGTTGGTTGCTGGTCCATATTGGGGCGAGGAAACTTAGCCATCATATTTTCCATGAATTGGCGGTTCAGTTCAAACTGTTGGATCATACCAGCCATGTACTCAGGTGGTGGTGGGGCATTGCCACCACGACCACGACCACCTGGTCTAACCATCCTGCTAATATATAACAGGGGTAGTTCAGCATTGAGAAATTTGCAAAGACAAGAATCATTCATGATGAAACATGCATAATGAAAGGAGCACGATAGCTACTACATAGTAGTCGGCATAACTTACAAAAGGGGTCATGCATAGAGTTCAGTACATAGAGTTCAGTACATAGACTAAATTAACATAGGCGGCACACAGGCTCGCGGCGAATGCATCTAACTCTATAAGCAAGCCTACATCAGTCCCAAGAGGTACTGTGGAGGTAATCGTAGCCCGACAGCTGGTAGTGAGGCAACGGATAGCCCTCCACGTCAGCAGACTGGGGGCCGCGGATACTCAGGTGTAGAGCCCGACGCTCAGGTGGCAGAAGAGGACCAAGTGCGGGAGAGTAGCCTCCCACCTCTGGCCAACCGACACCGTGGGGCATCACGGTCCTGGCTGGGTAGATCGCAGTACGCGGTAGCTGTCCAGATCGGACAAAGGGGTGCAGCAGCGTCAGAGCACGGTAAGGTGCTGACGGGTCGTGTACATCTCGTGGCGAAGAGCTCGGTTAGCTCGATCCAGCCCATCAGCATGCAGAACCAGGTTCTGATGGTAGAAGGGCTCTCGGGTGACAGTGGAGTAGGCAGCAGTATAGTATCCCTCCGCACCAACATCAGATGCGATAGCAATGTGCCTGAAAGGGGAGGTGTCCAACTCCCGATACTCTCCACGAAGACGTGTCAGAGCAGCATAGGCAGCATCGTGGACAGCCATATCGATGGTCACACCAACACCATGAGCGGTGTGCAGCACAGTAGTGGAGTCATACTCCCGCGAGTAGAGGTGGACGATGGCACGGTACTGCTCCTGGTTAAAGTCCTGGTACTCCTCGTAGACGGTGTACTCAGGGTGCCAGCGATAACCCAGATAGGTCATCATCTCAGCTAGCACAGCCGGTGATCCCGAGGCACCAATGGCCGTCGTGTGGCGCACGACCTGCCTCGTGGGTTCCATCTGAAAGCAAAAACGTTTCAAAGGAGTCAAATGACAGTGTGTGAATTGTTCAAAATACTATCCTAAGAAACAACTATGGCTTATCCAACTTTGGGGTGAATGCGGTCACGGGGTCCTAGTGTTAGAGTTAGTAAATTCGTTCAACCCAAGTAGAAGAGAGTTCAGAGTCCCAGATTAAAGGTCGAGGAGTAAAAGATCCTAGTACCACCCAATGGCGACGTGGGCCCGTAAGACACACAGCCATGTTCGTAAAAGTTTTTTGTAATGTCTAGACTCGACTTCGGCCAAGGAGTGTGGAAAGGGGGATTCCTACAGGCAGTCGGCTCTGATACTAACTTGTGACGCCCCCGATTTGACCGTACACTAATCATGCACGCAAATGTGTACGATCAAGATCAGGGACACACGGGAAGATATCACAACACAACTCTAAAACATAAATAAGTCATACAAGCATCATAATACAAGCCAGGGGCCTCGAGGGCTCGAATACAAGTGCTCGATCACAGACGAGTCAGCGGAAGCAACAATATCTGAGTACAGACATAAGTTAAACAAGTTTGCCTTAAGAAGGCTAGCACAAACTGGGATACAGATCGAACGAGGCGCAGGCCTCCTGCCTGGAATCCTCCTAACTACTCCTGGTCGTCGTCAGCGGGCTGCACGTAGTAGTAGGCACCTCCAGTGTCGTAGGAGTCATCGTCGACGTTGGCGTCTGGCTCCTGGACTCCAACATCTGGTTGCGACAACCAGATAGAAAGGAACGGGGGGAAAGAGGGAGAGAAGCAACCGTGAGTACTCATCCAAAGTACTCGCAAGCAAGGAGCTACACTACATATGCATGGGTATATGTGTAAAGGGGCATATCAGTGGACTGAACTGCAGAATGCCAGAATAAGAGGGGGATAGCTAGTCATGTCGAAGACTACGCTTCTGGTCATCTCCATCTTGCAGCATGTAGAAGAGAGTAGATTGAAGTCCTCCAAGTAGCATCGCATAGCATAAGCCTACCCGGCAATCCCCTCCTCGTCGCCCTGTTAGAGAGCGATCGCCGGGTTGTATCTGGCACTTGGAAGGGTGTATTTTATTAAGTATCCGGTTCTAGTTGTCATAAGGTCAAGGTACAACTCCGGGTCGTCCTTTTACCGAGGGACACGGCTATTCGAATAGATAAACTTCCCTGCAGGGGTGCACCACATAACCCAACACGCTCGATCCCATTTGGCCGGACACACTTTTCTGGGTCATGCCCGGCCTCGTAAGATCAACGCGTCGCAGCCCCACCTAGGCACAACAGAGAGGTCAGCACGCCGGTCTAACCCTATGCGCGCAGGGGTCTGGGCCCATCGCCCTATGCACACCTGCACGTTGCGTACGCGGCCGGAAGCAGACCTAGCCTAGTGGCGTTCCAGTCCAATCCGGCGCGCGCCACTCAGTCGCTGACGTCACGAAGGCTTCAGCTGATACCACGACGCCGGGATACCCATAACTACTCCCGCGTAGATGGTTAGTGCGTATAGACCAAATGGCCAGACTCAGATCAAATACCAAGAACTCGTTAAGCGTGTTATGTCGAAGTAACCGCGGACGTCGTCCAAGGCCAGGCCCACCTCTCACCTAGGCGGTCTCAACCTGCCCTGTCGCTCCGCCACCAAGGTCCACTTGCGGGTACTCCTACGAGCCGACCCGACTTTAGTCATCACATGTGTCATATATATAGTATATAAGTATATACCCGTGATCACCGCCCAGGTGATCACGGCCCGATAGTATAGCATAGCAGACGGACAAGAATGTAGGGCCACTGATGGAAAACTAGCATCCTATACTAAGCATGTAGGATTGCAGGTAAAGGTAACAACAGTAGTAGCAAGGATAGGCTATGCATCAATATAGGATTAACGAAAAGCAGTAACATGCTACACTACTCTAATGCAAGCAGTATAGAGAAGAATAGGCGATATCTGGTGATCAAGGGGGGGCTTGCCTGGTTGCTCTGGCAAGTAGGAGGGGTCGTCAACTCCGTAGTCGAACTGGGCAGCAGCAGTGTCGGTCTCGTAGTCTACCGGAGAGAAGAGGGGGGAGAAACAGTAAATACAATGCAAACATAAACATGACGATGCGTGACATGACAATGAGCAGTGCGAGGTGTGTCCTAACGCGACAGTAGGTGGTACCGGCGAAGGGGGGAACATCCGGGAAAGTATTCCCGATGTTTTGCGTTTTCGGACAGATGGAGCGGAGGGGGAAAGTTGCGAGTTCGATAGGTTAGGGAGGTGTGGTGGACGAACGGACTGCGTATCCGGATTCGCCTCGTCGTTCTGAGCAACTTTCATGTTGAAAATATTTTAATCCGAGTTACGGATTAAAAGATATGATTTTCTAAAGATTTTATTAATTTCTGGAATTTAATTAAATATTTAATTTAATTCGAAAATGGATTTATGACATCAGCATGATGTCATGCTGACGTCAGCAGTCAACGTTGACCGTTGACCTGGTCAACCTGACAGGTGGGTCCCACCTGTCAGTGACTGTTAGTTAATTAACTACTGTTTAGTTAAATTAATTAACTAATTAAATTAGTTTAAACAGGATTAATTAACTTAATTAATTTAGTTAATTAATTAATTAAATTTATTTTTATTTTTATTTTCTTTATTTATTTATTTATTAAATTTTATTACTTTATTTATTATTTTTATTATTTTTATTATTTTATTATTATTATTATTATTTTAACGTTCTCGGGGGGTGTGGGGCCCTTAGTCAGTGGCCCAGAGGGCCACCGCGGGGCGGGTGCTAGTGGGTAACGGGCGCAGGGCGCGTGGGCGCCAGCGCCGGCAGAGGGCGTAGCCCGGCATGGCGGGGCGAGGCTCGCCGGCCGGCCGCGGCAGGCGGAGGCGGGGGGCGAGCGACGGCGTGCGGCGGCTTGGCCGGAGCAGAGCCGCAGCAGGGGACGGCAGCGGCGGCCACGCGCGGCCACGGGCGCGTGCGGGGGCGAGGGTGCGGGGCGAACGGACAGCGTGCGAGGCCACCGCGGGCGGGCGGCTGTGGGCGCACGCGACGGCACGCCGGGCGAGGCGAGGCCGCGGTGAGCGCGGGCGGTGCGCGTACAGGCGATGGTCAGGGGCGTGCGAGCGCGTACGGGGACGAGGGGAGAGAAGAGGCCGGGGGCCTCACCGGCGTTCGTGGGGTCTGGGCAGCGGGCTCAGAGAGAGGGACGAGGAAGGGGCGGCGTTCGGGTCGCCGGCGACGAGTGCGGCGGTGTGACGGGGTCGAGGGCGCGGCGCCGGAACGGCGGCCTCGGCTCGGGACGACGAGGAGTTGAGGAGGCGAGGGGCTTCAGCGAGGTGGTGGTGGCGACGGGCGACGCGGTCGTCGCGGCGACGGGGGCGATTCAGGGGCGAGGTGAGGCAGCGGCGGCGGGGTCGAGCCCGGGGGCGAGGTGAGGCAGCGGCGGCGGGGTCGAGCCCTCCCCGATCCAGATCGAGGGGAGAGGGGAGTGAACGTGGGGGAGGGCGAGTGGGGAGTGGGGAGTGGGTGCGGGGGCTAGGGTTTCGGGTGTGGGGTGGTTAGGTGTAGGGCTGGGGTGGGCCGGCCTGGTGGGCGGCCTGGCTAGCAGCTGGGCCGGTTGGCCCAGTGGGGGTTCTATTCTTCTATTTTTTTTCTCTTTCTGTTTGTTTTCTCTTTTGTATTTTCTTTCATTATTTCTTTTCTGTTTTAATTCATTTAAAAGTATTTAGGCATTTTATAAAAATGTGTTTACTTCACCATAATTACCGATGCAATAATTGACATAGTCCGAACATTTTTATTTTAATATTTGAAAACTTTTGTCGGTTGACTTATCTAGGATTTAAATTTGAAACGGTTTTGATTTAACCCGAGATTAATTACAGTGACAGAGGTGACGTGCCATCATTAACGTGAGATTACTGTAGCATGATTATCCGGGTGTTACATATATGATGTTTACTGCTGTTACTTATCAGAACTTGATGTTTTGTTATTTTTGTTGCATTTGATGTGTGCATCTTATGGGCATGAGCTCTACATGTGTTTTGATCTATGCCATGCCATCTTTACAGGGGTGTATGCCATGTATTTTTGTGATTTATGTGGTGACTAGCACAAGTATGCAAACTAGGCTTCGTGATGTTTCTGTTTTCAGGGACAGGATTTTGCTGTCTTTTACTGCTGTTATTTTGATGCCATGTATCCATGTGTCTACAGTGAGATCCATACTTATTTTGAGTATGTTCATTAAGAATGTTTTGGACATATTGTCATGCTCTATCCATCCATGCCTCTTTTTTCAATTATGGAGTGCCCTAGCATGTCTCAATCTTGTTCTACTTTTGCTATAAAATGTTACTGGCAGAATGTTAACATGATATTCAATTTTGCCAAGGTTGTTGTAGTTGATCCATACATGCTATGAACTTGCTCTTGCCATGGTTAGCTTCATGAACATGTCATCTTGCTGTAGGTATGCTTATTTTGTCATGCATTGCTTTGTGATGAGTGAATCGAGCTCACAAAGATGCCTTCGTAATTCTGTTAATGCCATGCTCTGTTTTTTGCTAAGCTAAAACCTGTTAACGATACTTGCTATGTTTACATGGGTGCCATCATATCTTCTGTGCATTTTTGGCTCATGATCAGTAAGGGACTTTTGTTCCATGCATTTAGTACATTCCTGCCATGCCTTGTTTTGCTATGATAAGTTCCTGTAGCATGTTGATTGCTTGCTCTGAACATGGTTTCCTGATGTTATTTCTGGCATGTTCAGTATTTTCACCAAGTCTGTGAAGCTGACATCTTTTACACTTTTGCCATGCTTGTTTGAACCTGTTATTGTGTGATTTAGCCGTAGCTCAGTGTTCATCTTTTGTCAAGCATCTCTTGTAGATCACTGTCATATGCTTTGTTGCTACGTTGGGGTCATGTAGCATAGTTACTTGATGTATTCTAAGTGCTATCATGCTGTTAATCGCAGAATTATGTCATCCTTGTTTTGCTTGCCATTTGCAAACCGTGCATCCGTTTTCGGTGATCTTTATATCGATTTCGACCGAAATCATCTCATCTCTCCAGTGGCATACTTGGTTTGCCAAGTTGATGCCTTGTTCGTCCTTTTTCTTCCGGAGCACGCATATGCATCGCATATCACATCTCGCATATCATGCATGTATTGCATCATGTTGCTTGTGCATTTCCCGTGATTGATTGTGGTTCCATTGCTTGTGTTCTTGCTGTGGGTAGAGCCGGGAGACGAGTTCGTGAACGAGGAACCTGTTGAGTACGCTTACGAGGATCAAGCTTTCGATAACTCTGAGAACCTTGCAGGCAAGATCACCATACCCTCGAAATCACTTCTATCTTTGCTTTGCTATTTGTTCGCTCTATTGCTATGCTGCGCTACCTACCACTTGCTATATCATGCCTCCCATATTTGCCATGACAAGCCTCTAACCATCCTTTCCTAACAAACCGTTGTTTGGCTAAGTTACCTCTTTTGCTCAGCCCTTCTTATAGTGTTGCTAGTTGCAGGTGAAGTTAAAGTTGGTTCCATGTTGGAACATGGATATTTTGGCATATCACAATATCTCTTATTTAATTAATGCATATATATATTTGGTAAAGGGTGGAAGGCTCGGCCTTATGCCTGGTGTTTTGTTCCACTCTTGTCGCCCTAGTTTCCGTCATACCGGTGTTATGTTCCTTGAGTTTGCGTTCCTTACGAGGTTGGGTGATTTATGGGACCCCCTTGACAGTTCGCCTTGAATAAAACTCCTCCAGCAAGGCCCGACCTTGGTTTTACATTTGCCTACCTAAGCCTTTTTCCCTTGGGTTTTCACGAGCCCGAGGGTCATCTTTATTTAAACCCCCGGACCAGTGCTCCTTCGAGTGCTGGCCCAAACCGAGCGATGTCCGGCGCCCCCTGGGCAACCAGGGTCTATGCCAACCCGACGTCTTGCTCATCCGGTGTGCCCTGAGAACGAGATATGTGCAGCTCCTATCGGGATTTGTCGGCACATTCGGGCGGCTTTGCTGGTCTTGTTTTACCATTGTCGAAATGTCTTGTAAACCGGGATTCCGAGACTGATCGAGTCTTCCCGGGAGAAGGTTTATCCTTCGTTGACCGTGAGACCTTATAATGGGCTAAGTTGGGACACCCCTGCAGGGTATTATCTTTCGAAAGCCGTGCCCGCGGTTATGAGGCAGATGGGAATTTGTTAATGTCCGGTTGTAGAGAACTTGACACTTGACTTAATTAAAATACATCCACCGTGTGTGTAGCCGTGATGGTCTCTTTTCGGCGGAGTCTGGGAAGTGAACACGGTTTGAGTTATGCATGAACGTAAGTAGTTTCAGGATCACTTCTTGATCATTTCTAGCTTCGGGACCGTTGCGTTGCTTCTCTTCTCGCTCTCATTTGCGTATGTTAGCCACCATATGCTTAGTGCTTGTTGCAGCTCCACCTCATTACCCCATCCTTTCCTATAAGCTTAAATAGTCTTGATCTCGCGGGTGTGAGATTGCTGAGTCCTCGTGACTCACAGATTCTACCAAAACAGTTGCAGGTGTCGACGATACCAGTGCAGATGACGCAACCAAGCTCAAGTGGGAGTTCGATGAGGAACGTGGTCGTTACTATGTTTCGTTTTCGGATGATCAGTAGTGGAGCCCAGTTGGGACGATTGGGGATCTAGCATTTGGGGTTATCTTATTTTCATTTTGATTTGACCGTAGTCGGTCTATGTGTGGATTTTGGATGATGTATGAATTAATTTATGTATTGTGTGAAGTGGCGATTGTAAGCCAACTCTCATTATCCCATTCTTGTTCATTACATGGGATTGTGTGAAGATGACCCTTCTTGCGACAATACCTACAATGCGGTTATGCCTCTAAGTCGTGCCTCGACACGTGGGAGATATAGCCGCATCGTGGGCGTTACATAACCCAACCTATGTGATCGGAGATCCCGTGAATTAGGACCTGGGAAAACAATCCAACGGTCAACTAAGGAGAGTATCCTTAATTAACCCACCCCGTTGGAGATGCACAATACTCTCAATTCTGTAAGGCAGGCTGACTTTTGTCTTAATGTGTTCCAAAGCTTGTGTAAGCAAGATGCTAACCTACAGAGCATTCTTTGGAGGAACACACCTATGAGATTGCTGGTCATAGTCTATGAGATTGGGTAATCTCTAGTAAGCTCATGAGAATGTACGGAGTATGACTAATAAGCTCCACCCGTGGGGTTTAGCCTTCGACAACCACGTATCAGCTGACAATAGGCGAACCTTCTGCACGCCAAACTGACAATTCAAGGCATAGTCCATTGTTTAGTTGTGGAGAAGTCTAATCCTGTTGCTCTAGATGGAAGTTCAACTTAACAGTCTCCACTGAAAATTCTGGTATATCAAACATTGTTTGGAACAGTTGACAAACTTATGTGCCTCGAGATCTGGTGGGGGTTGTTGGATTATGGATGGGCTTAGGCCCATATAAGACACTAATCCCTGGTTAATCTTGAGGCCCATGTATGAGATGGCAGGTGGTGGGAAGTTTAGTCCCACCTTGCTAGTTAAGGAGAGTTGAGACCCCTTTATAAGGGCTGCTCTACCACTTGCCATTGGGAGCTTGGGAAGAGGAGTGGTACACGCGCGCTCCTCCTCCTCCACCGCCCGCCTCGCCTCGTCACGACGCACGCGCGCCGCGGGTTGCGGGAATGAGCCGAGCCGAAGCTTATTTTTGCCACTCAGGAATGAATTAATTAATCAGGGATTAATTAACGAGTCGCTAACAAGTGGGCCACTGTCCGAGACGTTGGACTGTGGGCTGACTTGCATTTGCCGGGATTCGTCGACTCCCTTGCCGGGAGTGCGACCCTTGTCGGGACTTGCGTTGCCGGGATTCGTCGACTCCCTTGCCGGGAGTGCGACCCTTGCTGGGAACGACGACTCCCTTGCCGGGAGTTGGTCGACTCGGCCGTGGGCCTCCGCAAGGCCCACGACTTCCTTCCTTACGGACTATATAAGAAGACTCTCGCAGTGAAGTAACCTAGTTCGGTTCACTCACTCCCTCTCGTGTGACCTAGCCGTCATCTACTGTTCCTCACTCTGTGCTGCCTCCGGCGATCCCATCCCGACGACCGCGTGCATGGTTGGTCGGGAGAGCAGGTGCCTCCGGAACCCTGCCGTTCGAGATCCTGCCCGGGAGAACGGCAATAAGGTTTTTGGGGAGCGTCTCGACGCGACTGCTCCCGATCCGTCCCCAACTCCGTTCGCCTCTGCTTCCACTACTTTCCCTGCATCGACACCATGGCCGACGACGCCGCCGCTAAGAAGAAGGCCACGGACGACGCCGAGGCTGCTGTTGCCGCCGCCGCGTTGGCCTGGCCAACCGGAGGGTATGATCAGTTCATCCCTCATTTACTCGTACTTGTACTAGCCGTATTTGTGCTGCTCATAGATGGTTCGCTTCTATGTTCTGTACGCACTAGTATGCTTAGGTATAGCTATGAGATGCATACCTTCTATGCTATGCTTATTGTTTACTCGTGGATAAGTCTAATCGGAAAAGTGCTAATATTTCCAACAAACATGAGATCTTATTTCCAGGATCTCAGCGTGAGAAACGCAATAATAAAAACGGTACATGATTTGGACGCACGGTTTAAGAGATAAATCATTTTTACGGAAAAAAAACACAAACAGACAACCTCCCACCCTCACGCGCGAGGTGAGAAAACCCCATAAAAACTCTCTTGTTGCGACAAGTGGCGTTCATGTGGTACTTGGCTTGTCACCACCAGAGAAGATGACAACCTCCCACCTTTGCAAGGGGTACCTAGTGATTTCATAAAACTATGGAGCTTGTGGTAGGGCTATGTCTCGCCTATTGCCATCCAATACCATTTTGTCTCTGGCGCTTTCCCTAGCGAGTCGGCCCACTGTGCATTCATGCATCTTATCAGAGCGCTTTTGGGAAACTTTCTATGGATCAGTTCGGACCGATTTTCATAATTCTTTATTCCTTTTCATTTTCTATGTCTTTTAGGTATTGGTTTTTATTGGGGTTTTCTTTTTTTTCAATTTGGCTCAGCCAGCAGCTAGTTCGCAAGTGGATTGCGTGGGGCTTCTCGACGGTTGGTGGTCTGCAGTGGTGTTGATTTTGTATGGCCCTTTCGGGGTGCATTCCGGCTTGTACCCATTAGTGGTGCTCTCTGCGCGAGGCTGCATGTGGCGGGTGATGCTCTAGGCTGATGGTGGTGTGATGTGGTCGTTGGCCCGGCATAGGTGTTCGGTTCTGCTCGACTTCGGTTGGGCTGGTGGCGAACCATGCCTTTGTGTATGGTTTTCCTTGTTGGAGGCGTCACCGAGGGGATTCGATATCTCTCCCAACGTCAATGATTGCTCCCGGTGATGATGGCGCTTGAGCGTCATAGGTTCACTCTAGACACATCGTTCATCTACGAAGCCATCGAGCTTCGCAAACGGGCTTGTAGCAGCCCGGTATAATACGATGTTTTTTGGTGTGTACTCAGGTAGCTGTGAAGGCGCTCGAGTGCCTGGTTGGGTGTGTTGTGCGGTGTTGGCTTTCTTGCGCTTTGTATGCATTGTGTTCCTGAGAATGGCGATGGTGTGGACGAATAAGTGGACGAACAATTGCAGGACGCGTTGCTGATTGTATTAAATGCGGTCGTGTGGGACCAAGTCCAGTACGCTCGGAAACAGTGGTCTAATGCGAGGGACGCGTAGGAACTAACATGCAACAGACGACGTTGAGTGTGATGTTCCATTGGTACATGTGTGTGCTCGCGGAACAGAACGTTCCCTGTCAGCTGCGTCCATCCCGCAGACGGCGTATACCAAACGGATAGGTGTATGCCAGTTTGTGGGACCCGTGTTGGCCCCACCAGCGATGAAAAGTAGAAACAATATATCCTCTCCGTTCCGGCACCGCCTGAGGTGAGAAGAGACGCTCATGGCTATAGCGATGGCCACCGCGGAAGACGACTCAATCGATTTCTTGTCAGATCCAGTTGACAGGTAAGTTTTGCCGCCCCCGTTCTTTTCTTCCGTGAAATCCGAACCACGTAGACCACCATCTTATTCCTGTGCTGCTTTGTTTTACCTAGATTTCCCTTGCCGGATCTCGCCTGCGGAGACCCATTTGTGACCGCCGGAATCACCAAAACTCTCGTATGTGCGACTGCTGAGTCCAGCGTAGGAGATGCTGGAGAGGCGGCAGTCACCGTACAATTAGATTTGAACAGCGCTTGCGATGGAGTGGCCCTGTCCGCACCAACCTCCCAGCAATCTTCACACAAAGACGACTCTACAGCCCCTCGATGGACACGAAGGTATACCACACTCTGAGCATTCCTTAAATGTGATTGATAGGGGGGAAATTGCTCTTCTGAAAGTAGCTAAACAAAATTTGGGAACCTCGCTTGAGCGGATGCTCTCTTACGCATCTCTTCGAGCTCTGCTGCAGGCGCCCTTGGAGCCACAAATCAGCATGAGCAGCAGCTTCGGTTCTTTGCAAGTTCAGATTATTTCGCCATCGACGTCGACCCAGAGCATCAAGCTTTCCCCCATGCATCTTCTTTGATTGAGATACGTACTAATCCTCTTTCCATTGATGATCTCCCACTCGGCCACCTTGGACTGAAATGGTTGCAGATCTAAAAGAGTTGACTCTTACCTACAGGCTTCAGTTCACGGCAGGGCTGATGGATCCTCACTGGCAGACGAAGATGTTGAAGAAGAACCTCAAGTCCAATCCCGTCTTTCCGCTGTGGAAGAGGTGGCTACGTATGATCCAGAAGATCATACCTTCGACGACGGTGACAACAGCACTCAGACGGACAGCGCCTGCGAATCAACGACCAAAGTAGCATCAACGACGTCGGCAACGAGCCAAACCCAGCGAAGCGCGCTAGGCTTCATGACTAATGTTTTGGGCCGACTATCAGATCAGACAAGCTGGGATTATATTCCAGTTTAGAGCTAATATCAGTTGGTTAATGGGTTAGTGTGGAATAATAAAACGGAAAAGCTAAAATCCTGCCGGCAGGATTTTTGCAACATATCCGCACGATTCGGTTGCCGTTCGATCCGATCGCGCAGCGTCGCTCCTCCCGTTTTGCCTCGCGTGCTGCGTTTTTTTCTTTTTCTGCTGCCGTTATTTTCGCTGCCGTCCGAACGCAGGATGTAGGATTCGAACCCAGCACCTCTTGTGTTTATGCACAGCATCCTTGCCATTTCAACAACTACAGGTTGTTGTCTATAGAAATGTAAGAAGCTATTTGAACCTTTTTACTACTATATAAGATAACAAATGAAAAAAAATCTTGTTCTTTTTCTTTGGATTTCTCCTATAACTCACGTACAATCATCATGATATCTAGTTTCATGCGTCTCAAGTTGATAACACCCTATTAATTTTCGTGCGGGGGTGGGGGTGAGGGGGGAGTTGATAAAACATTCACTCGGTAACTTTTGTGTAAATAACATGGTAACTCACACATCGTAGACCTGATAAGTTATGTACATTTTGGCATGGTAACTTTGGCACCTGCGCAGGGGGGGGGGGGTGTTGATGATATATCCCCCTGGTAAGTTTATGGGAATAGCATGGTAACTTACACATCACAGACTTGATAATTTATGTACAACAGTCTTGGTAACCTTTGGCGACGGTGATGGGGGAGGGCTGTTGGTGAAAATACCTCCCTCCCCCTGTAATTTTTTTGTGAATAGCATGGTAAATCACACATCGCAGACCTGATAAGTTAGGTACAAATACCCCGGTAACTTTAGACCCGAATAAAAATTTGTTGAAATATACCCTGGTTACTTCTATGCAAAATAACACGGTATTATATGCACCACGAGCTGATAACGTAGGTATAAATACCACGGTAATGTTGACCGGGGGGAAAGAAGTCATTGAAAACACAGCTCCGGTCACTTCTGTATAAATAACATAACTGATAACTTTACAGTAACTTTTTGACCAAAAAAGTGATCAAAACATGCCAACATGAGATCTAGTTTGGAAGTTCTCGTTGCACCGAATTTTTTACGTGAAAACGATTTTTTAATCAGAAACGACAATTTGATCTATAATTTTTTTATAGTTTTGAAATAGCGAGAATCTACAATGACATATGATTTCATGTGCTCTAATGCATTTGTATGTGAAGAGAATGTTGGAGGAGCCATTTTTATGCCCCGGTGATTTCTATGTAAACAGAATGGTAACTGACGTACCATAGGGGTGATAACTTATTTAGCCTAGGTGTGGTAACTTTTGACCCCAAAAAAATGTCATCGAAATATACCAACATGGGATCTAGTTTCGAAGGTATCGTCGCGACGAATCTTTTATGTGAAAACAGTTTTTCTATCGGAGCGACGGTTTGACCTACAAAACATTTTAAAGTTTCAAATTAGATGGAATTTTCGATGACATCAGCAGTTTTGTCCTATATGCATGTATGCAGCTGTTAGGGAAAAGATTAGACTGAATGTGTTTATTTTTGTATTAAAAAAGAACGAGAAATCAACACTCACCAACGGCAGCCCGAGTGACCATAGATGAATCGTCTGGATTAGTCTTGGCCATGGGCAGCCCGGCCCAAACGGCCCGGCCCGGCCCGACGCCGCTCCTGAGCCGGGCTCGGGCCTAGATTTTGAGCCCAAAGACCGGGCCGGGCCAGGCCCGGGCCCATCGTTTTCGCGTTTTCTTGAAGGACGGGCCGGGCCGGCCCGAAGCCCGACGGGCTCTTACGTGTTCGGGCCGGGCTCGGGCCCAAAAAACAGGCCTGGCGGCCGGGCCGGGCTCGGGCCTAGGTTTTTTGCGTCGGCCTTGGCTAGGCCCGGCCCGAAGCCCGGCCCGGCCCGAGGTATGGCCAGGTATAGTTGGGATCTATCGCTAATAGTCCATACGTATGGACGTTAGCACAGTCCATAATAAAAATAGGTTTCAGTTTGCCAGCATGCGTAGCGGGTGTTTAGATTATGGCGAGTCTAGGTTTTCACCTGTATGACTGGTCAAACCTTGGGTTTGCTGCTATTATCTCTGTCAAGTACCAACGCCAGGTACATATTGGTACAGAACAGTAAACAAACGGGCCTGTGGGAAACATGGTCGTCAACCTTAAACGGCGGCCAGCGTCATCCGTCCTCACGGCACCTCTTGCCGTCACGTACGCTCATTAAATATCCTCTTGTCAGCCACATGTACGACGGTGGACATCCCGTATCTAAATGCGGCGGAACGGCTGACGATAAAGTGAGCGCGCGAGCTCGTCCACGCCAACAGATTTTCGTTGTGTTCCTAGTCGAGATAATTGCACGTATCGTCCTGGAAGTCGACGGCGAGGTCCAACATGATCCTGGAAGTTGAGAAGTGCTTCAATACGGTCCTGATACATGGAAATACGTGATCAATACGGTCCTGGAAGTTGAAACGGCAGTCCTAGCTCTACACGTTGCATACATATTGCATATTCTCGCGTACGACATGTCAGCACGGGGCCACGTCCGTATAGGACCCATGTGTCAGTGGGCGCCAGAAATAGAAGAAACAAAAGGCGGTGGGGGGTTTCGACCTGCGACCTCGGCACATACGTCGCGTGTGCTTAGCCACCAGACAAGCGCTTTCTCTTGATTGTTGTAGGGATGTATTTCCTATTATATATACCTCATTGTCTTTTCCGCTATAGCACACACACACTTTTTTTCCCCTGAGGACGCGCGTGCTAGCAAATTAAGCTGGCAGCAGTATTTGTTTTTGTCGCGAAAAACAGTAGTATTTGCTCCTAATAAGATGCACATGGTTTTATATTTAGACAAACAGACAAAGAAAATGGATTTATATTTTTGTATAACCTGTCATTTTGTTGGACTAATAACTTTAGCTTGTCACATTTTACCTTGTCCTTATGCATGAAAAATATTTACTTAGATGTCAGAAACTAAAAACAAATGATTACTTATGGAAAATATAAGTTCTTCTAAATTTGTTGTAGGTAAGATAAATTTTTGTTTAAGTGAAGGCACACTTTGGACAATTTCTTCGCATTTCATATCTATTTTCATTTGTGTCAGTGAACTGATTTTAGTAGATTTTCAAGCGCTAGTTTTCTATTCTAAATATGCAAAAAAATAATAAATTAATCTCATGTTTGATAGATTACCGTGCCAAGCTTACACCGCAAAAAAACGCACATGCTGTTTTCCGGATGTGCTATATATATGTACCATTCAGTGTTATGTGTTAAAGTTATTTTTTTGTGGAACTATGTGTTTAAGTTTTCAACCCTGAAAGCACATGTTGATTTCGGAATGTGCTTACATATATCATTAGAAGTAATCCATATATTTCTTCCATTTGTCATGGTTGTGAAATTCCAAAGTAAAAAAAATGGATCCTTGTGGATTTGATGATTTACGTGGTCGAATAATAAAATTAATGTTTCTTTCATTATTAGCTTCTGGTTATCAGTGAGCGAACGAACTTGAAATGGCCACATTAAGGATTTTTAAGAAGAAAATGCATGCAGGCGCACTAGTGCTCATAAGAAGGGAATAATCTATTTATTAATATCGATAGCCCTGGTTGAGTTGGCTAGCACGTGCGAGCGAGCGGGCGAATATGCATTCTGCCTGGTCGTGTGTTCGACTCGCTAGGCGATAGCAATTTTAACTTGTATTTTCTCCTCGCGCTCACTGACAGGCAGGTCCCATACAGGTGGAGAGAGAGAGAGAGTTGACCTGTTGTCCAGCAGCGCATTACGCAATACGTATGCGATGTGTAGAGCCAGGACCGTCGTTCCATGTATCAGGACCGTATTGATCACGTATTTCCATGTACCGGGACCGTATTGAAGCACTTCTCAACCTCGAGGACCATGTTGGACCTTGCCGCCGACTTCGAGGACGATACGTGCAATTATCTCGTTCCTAGTCTAGCTAGGCGTTGTTTTGGTTAGCTAGACGTGGCTTGCCGTTGTTCAGGTTTTCGTCCGGCTTTCCTTCAATAAATCGAGAGAAGTTTGGGTCCTTGTGTCATCTTCTTCTTTACAATAAATATAACAGCTCTCGTGTTATCTTTCAAAAAAAATCCAAATTTTGTTCTTCATTTGTTTTCCAAATACATATTGACTGTTTTTAATACAAGTTGAACATTTTGTAGATACATATTGAACAATTTGCAAATACACGTTAAACATTTTTATACAAATACATGTTGAACATTTGTTAAAAGCACATCGAACATCCTTCATATACATGTTTAACATTTTCTCGAATGCATGTTTAACATTTTATAAATGCACGTTGAACATTTCAGAATATACAATGAAAAAAATTAGCACACATTCAACGCTTTTCATAAATGCAACAAACATTTTTCAAACATCTGAAAGTTTTTTGAAGAGTTACAAACATTTTTTAAACCAGATGATACCCTGCACGTTGTTGTGGGGTTGATGAAAATTTAATATGATAACATGAGAATAAAAATTTAAAATACATATGACTTATTATATTTGATTATAAATAGTTATAACAAATTTACTGCATATAAGTAGAATAACTGAATGGAAAAAAAATTCCCATGCATGGTTGAATATTTGTGGTGGGTCTTTCCATGCATGATTGCATGTTCAGGTGGGTCTTATCCCATTAATAGTTGTATGGCGAGGTGACATAATTGCATATTGAGATAAATAAGTTAGTGGAGATGACTCTCTTAGGAATATAGAACGTGGCATACTTTTTCGGAATGGTACGGAACTTTTTTCCAAAGTTATGCAGATTTTTTTTAATTGTAATGAAGATTTTTTTTAATGGCATGAAGATTTTTTACAAATTGCACAAACAATTTTTCTCATTTCACGAACATGCATGGTGAACTTTAAAAAAAATAGTATAGTTATTTTACAAAAATATATATGTAGAATATTTTGAAATTTAAACAATGATACAAAATAATGAAGAAACTTCGAACAAGAAAGAAATGAACAAACATAACATTTGGCTGAGCCAACCTAGCCCAAATCCTATTTAGCGCCCTTAGAGCATCTCTAGCAGACCCCACATAAGTGGTCAAACCCGTAAGAAAATTGCGTTTTACAGTTTTGGGCGAAAAAAGTGTCCAGAACAGAAACCGTAAAAGTGGCCCAACCCGTAAAAATTTTAAGGGCCACCGCAAATGCACACTCGAAACCCTTATCTTTGGAGGTTGGAAGACCGAATCTAGGGGCCCCCATATACCGGTAAAACCTCGTCGGAGCAAACATGCCGACGCGGAGTTTGCCGGAATCCGTCCTAAACTTGTCGGAATTCATCACCGCTCACCGGAAAAGGCCGCTAGGCGCCGCAATTGATCGCCGGTTCGAATTGGACAAGCTCGACAGAGCCGTGGCCTCCCATGACCTCAGCCTGGCCGCCGGAATCCTCCCGGCGCGGCAGGCAAAGGGGCACGACTCGGGTGGCAATAGAGCAAGGCGCGGACGGCCGAGGCGGCGGGGCGTGGCCGGCAAGGCTGGGCGCGGACGACGGAGGCGACGGGGCGTGGCCGGCGCGGTGATGGGACGCGGCCGGCGGGCGACGGGGCGCGACCGACGGGCAACGCGGCATGGCCTGCGGACGATGGGGCGCGGCCGATGGGGTTGGACGCGACCGGCGTGGCCGGCGCGGCCGGCTGGGGGAAGGGGCGGCAGTGGCCGGACTGGAGGAAGGAGCTCTTTATTCCAGTTTTATAATTTGTTTTACATTATCTGTTCGGTCGCAGCTAAAATGAACCCTTAGAATGCACTTTTTTCAATCTATATATCAGTTTTGCAGTTTGTGATTTTAAGGGGTCTGCTAGAAATGCTCTTAGCACCAATTGTAGGCGTTTCTGCAAACCGACGCATACCCTCCTCCACCTTGGGCTCGACCCGTTAGTTGTTTTTTCCTTTACTTCCCGACAACAATTTTTGGCTCATTCCGGAACCCACGCATCGCAAGTGAATGGGTCAACCAATGTGACAGTCGTTTCTTTCCTAACAGTTCCCGACCACTTTTGTCATGCTTCTAGAAGCTTCCGTCCACTATTGGTAGGCTTCTAGATGCTTCCAACTGGATTTTTGGTTTTCCATCTGGTTTTTTCTTTTTCTTTTTTCTTATTGAGTTTTCTTATTTTGCTTTTTATTTTTTCTTTGTTTCACGAACTTTTGTTTCAAATGTGTGAACTTTTAGAAAAATCATGAACTTTTACAAATCCGCGAAGTTTTCTCAAATCCATGAATATTTTTTGAATGCGTGAACTTTTTCAAAATCCTGCGAACATTATTGAACTCGTGAGCTTTTTCGAGTTCATGGAGTTTTTCAAATCCACGAATATTTTTTGAATGCATGAACTTATAAAAAATCCGCACTTCTTTTGACACCGTAAACTTTTTCGACTTTGTGAAATTTTGTCAAATCCGCGAACTTTTTTTGAAACTGTGAACTTTTTTCAAATTCATGGTCTTTTTCAACATTGTGAACATTTTTTTAAATTTCCGAGTTTTTTATTTTCTTTTTCACATTTTGCTGGAAAGTCAATGGTCAACCGGTCATCAGTGGA
Organism: Aegilops tauschii subsp. strangulata; assembly: GCF_002575655.3. Lineage (NCBI taxonomy): Eukaryota > Viridiplantae > Streptophyta > Magnoliopsida > Poales > Poaceae > Aegilops > Aegilops tauschii. Next base: position 144,036,550 of record NC_053041.3, read on the forward strand.
CCGGCCAACTGCGAACAGTGAACTCGGAACCATGCGACCAAGAACCAGGTGAAATTGATGCATTGCGAGCAAGTTGCCCGCCTCATTGTCGGGCCGACCCATGGCGTGGGGGCGTGTCATGAACATATTTGAATGATCATTTTTTTTAATGATTAAAGGTCACAATTTTTTAGATAATTGTGGATTGGAAAACATGTTCATGAATTTAAAAAACATCTTCATGAATTTGAAAAACATCAAATTTTGAAAAATGTCAATATTTTTTTATGAATTTTCAAAAATAGAAACAAAAAATAAACCAAAAAGAGAAACGCAAACTAGTCAACCAGATGAGAAAATATAGAAAAGAAAAATAATAAGGAAAAAAACAGTTGGAAGCTTCCGAAAACTATTTCTACATAACACGGTTTCTACATTTCTACATGGGTTGGCCGGTTTATAGAACACTCGCTCTAGTGGTTGTGCACTTTGTAGGGAATGAGTACTATTTGGCGTTTTAAGTCGTCAAATGGGAATTTCTTAGCTCACCGTTGCCTCGCTAAAGCATGGGCTAGCTAAAAATTTGATGGTGCTTTCAGCTACCCATATCTCGCAGCGCATTGGCAAAAAAAGAGAACTAGAAAGTTGAAACCAACCCAAACACGCCAAAGAATGGGTTGCAATCCAACAAATGCGCATGCACCTGGTCAATGCCAATTATTAGGTCTTTAGGCCTGGCATTTTGGAGCTATTATCCAAACATGTCCCAAGTATGATTTGTTTCTCTGGGATCTATCACAAAACTATTCCAAAACTATTTCAGTAGCATCTATAGTAGCTGTTGGATTATAGATGGGCTTTGGTCCATATAAAACAATAATCCCTGGTTAATCTTAAGGCGCACTTGGGTGCATGACAAGTGGTGGAAAGTTCAGTACCATACTGATTCAGTAGTAAAAATGAGACCCTTTTATAAGGATTGCTCTACCACATGCCATTGGGAGCTTGAGAAGAGGAGTTGTAAACGCTTGCTCCTCCCCCTCCGCCGCCCGCCTCGCCTCAACACGACGCGTGCGCGCGTTGCGAGTTGCCTGAATGAGCCGAGCCGAGACTTTTTTTGCCAGTCAAGAATGATTAATTAATTGTGGATTAATTAACGAGTCGCTAACGAAAATGCCACTGTCTGAGACGTTGGACCGTGGGTTGTTCTCGGACTCGGTCGTGGGCCTAAGCCCAGACCCATCTACCTGACGGCCTATATAAGGAGACGCTGGCGTATTGAGTGAACCAAAACTCACTCACTCACTCCCGCACAACCCTAGTCGTTATCTACTGTTTCTCTCTCTGTGTCTAATACTTATTATGCACGTTCAACATTTCATGAATAGTGAAAGGAGAAACTATTTTACATTAGACCATAATAGACACCATTCAGTTCATATTTAGAAGCTCTCATTATATAAAGCTATTCTCCTGCCGACTGTAATTTTGCAACAGATCCGAATGATCTGATCTTCGTCCGATCCCGATCTCGCGGCCCTAATTTCGCTGGCATTAAAATCACAACTGATTGAATCCCGCGGCTTCAATTTCGTTCAGATCCGGATCCCGTGGCGCTAATTTCCTGGCATTAAAATCACAACTGATTGAATCCCGCGGCTTCAATTTCGGTCAGATCCGGATCCCGTGGCGCTAATTTCCTGGCATTAAAATCACAGGCTTCAATTTCGCTCACATTAAATCATGATTGATTACGATCTGCTGGCACTAATTTAGTTGCATTAAAATCGCAACATTGTCACCAAAAAGAGAGCTGCTGGTAGGATTCGTTCCTTTGACCTGGGAGGATGCATGTTTTAAGATTCCACTAAGTAACCATCTGGACCGACTCCATGTTTTGATTAGCTATGGGCTAGGTTATTTTTGTACTTATGTAATGATCAAAGAAAATTTCTACTTTCTCTGAGCCATGCCATTTACAAGTGGGGATTTTTATGAGGTATTTTTTTGCACTCATGGTGGAGATTTCTATGAGGTAATTTTACACCCACAAAAAAATCAATGGTAATTTTTACCCAGGGAAAAGTTTTTGAAACACACCCGGTAACTTTTCACCCTGGGATGAAAATTATTTAAAAACATACCCTGACAATTTCTATAAAATATTATGATAATATACGCATAATAGAGCTGATAACTCACATACAAATATCATGATTACCTTTTGAAAAGGGAAAAAGGTTGTTAAAAATATATGGTGATAACTTGTGCGTATATAGCATGCATGGTAATATATAAATAACAGAGCTGATAACTCACATACAAACACCTTGATAATTTTTAATGAAAAAAAACTTGTTGGACAACATACCATGATAGCTTGTGTGTAATTAGCATGATAATACATACACAAGAGAGCTAATAACTTACATACAAACAACACGATAACATCAACTAATTTCCAAACGTTCGGTATGAAACCCCTAAACCCTCCAAAACCTAAACCCCTCCTTAAAAAAATAAAAAAAACCCAGTGCCTGGCAGCTGCTGACGCGTGGCTGCCTTTTAGTCCCGGTCGGTGTTACCAATCAAGACTAAAGGTCCTCCTGCCTGGGCGCCCCACAGCGGCCACGTGAAGCTCCTTTAGTCCCGGTTCGTAACACAACCGGGACTAAAAGTGGGGCCCTTAGTCCCGATTGTTTAGTCCCGGTTGCAGAACCGGGACTGAAGGCCCTTAGGAACCGGGATTAATGCCTTGTTTTCTACTAGTGTATATTTATAAATTGATTTCAGTCTTTTTTGTATGTTATAGTTTGAGACACCCTGAGAACACTTATGTACCTCGGTGTTGATAATTTTGGCGGCTCGGCGGGGGGGGGGGGGGGGGGGGGGGGTGTGTGATGAAGTATCCCCCGGTAACTATTGTGTGAATAGCATGATAACTCACACACCACAGATCTGATAACTTACGTGCCTCGGCCCCGATAACTTTGGCGATGTGGGGGGGGGGGGGTGATGAAGTATTCCCCAGTAACTGTTGTGTGATTATCATGATGACTCACACACCGCGGATCTAATAACTTATGTGCCTCGATCCTGATAACTTTGGCAATGTGGGTGGGGGTGATGAAGTATTCCCCAGTAACTGTTGTGTGATTAGCATGATAACTCACACACCGCGGATCTAATAACTTATGTGCCTCGATCCTCATAACTTTGGCGAGGGGGCAAAATTGTTGAAACATACCCCCGGTAATTTAGATGTAAATCGCATGGTAATTTAATTGACGTAGTCATAAGAAACTACGTACAAATACCACGGTTACTTTGACTCGGGAGATTTTTTATTTTTTTATTTTATGTAATCATGCAATGATGAGGATTCGTAAGAAATAATCTTAGATCAAGCAAAACAATGTTCAATCAATTCTGAAAACAATGCTTCAGCTTGTACTTGATTTGGGAGGAGTTGAGTAGATTGGGAGTGTCCATCGGCCGTCCTCTCCTGGACCAAATTTTGAAGATTGCCAAGATGCACCATCTCACAACATAGTTACTATGTGCAATAGTAACCAATAAGGTTATTTTGTAGTTATGGGACTAGATGTATTATAGTTACCAACCTGGTTACTATGCAGTTATCGGGCTAGATGTAATATAGTTATCAACATGGTTAATTTTTGTAGTTATCGGGCTACATGTGGGATAATACACCCTTCAATAATTTATGCATAAATAGCATGATAATTTTACACACCATAAACCTGATAACTCATGCACAAACACGGTGATAACTTTGACCCAGGATAAAAAGTTGAAGACATCCCCCTACACCTTCTGTGTAAATAGCATGATTTTTAACACACCACAACCCTGATAACTGATGCGCAGACACCGTGATAACTTTGACCCGCGGAGGAGCTGTTTAAAAACATCACTGATAACTACCGTGTAAATAGTGTGGCATTGTATGCAACGTATACGTGATAACTTACGCGTAAATACCACGGCAACGTTGGTCCGGGGGTGGTGGGAGGGGAGGAAGTTGTTCGCAAAGATACCCCCCCCCCCCCCCCCCAATAACTCTGTACGCACCGTGAACTTGATAACTCATGTACAAACACCGTGATAATTTTGACCGTGGGGAGGAAGTTGTTTGAAAATATACCCTCGATAACTTATGTGGTCTTTTGTCCACGAGTTATCAGGTTCGTGGCGTATAAATTACCATGCTTTTTACAAAAAAGTTATTGGGGTGTGTTACAACAATTTTGTTCTCTAGGTGAAAAGTTACCGTGATGTTTGTGTATGAGTTATCAGGTTCGGAGCTTGTAAATTACCATGCTCTTTACGGAGAAAGTTATGGAAGTGTGTTACAACAATTTTTTTTCCTGGGGTTAAATTTTACCTCGGTGTTTGTGCTTGAGTTGTTAGGTATGTGTTGCACATAATTACTAGGTCTATGGTGCAAAAATTATCATGTTATTACGCATAAATTACCGAGGTATGTCAACAACTTTTTTTTTGGTTAAAGTTGCCATAATGTACTTTAGGAAAAAAAAGTTACCACTATGTTGTATATACTAACAAAGCAGCTGACTATCTAGAAAAACAAAACAAAGACAGTACAGAAAGGAAGAAAAAATCGGTAAAAAAGAAAAGAAAGAAAATGGTTTCTCATGGTCGTGTCACGTACATGTATAAATATTATCCAACCTCATTATAGCTGGAATTTAAGCTAGGTCAGCTGGTTACGAACAACTATGGTGAACCATAGGTAGTGGGTTCGAGTCCCACCTCGTATGTCTTTTTTTTTACTTTTTTTTACCATGCCAGGAAAAAACGGGAGAAGGGGAGGGGAACGAAGCGGGAGAAGTGGATCGAAGGAGATTGACTCGATCGTGCGGATCGCTAGAAAAAAATAACGGAAGAGTCGATCGTGCGGAGCGCCAGAAAGAAATAACGGAAGAAGGGGAGGGGAACGAAGCGGGAGAAGTGGATCGAAGGAACTAGTCGTGCGGATCTGTCGCCAACGACCAGTCGACTGGTCGTTAGCACAGTCCTAATGGTTTTGTAACCATTAGCTAAATATTAGACAGAAAAATCACGATGAAAACTCAAATGTAGACAATCAAGCTATACCATATATTCTTCCCAACATTTCTAGAGGACAACATATGTTACCCGCAAGAAAAAGGAGAACATATGATAATTATTATTTTTTGAGAAAATATGTTAGCAGTACATGTTCTTTTAAAGGCATGCTTCTTCCTACGAGATTTCTTTGTGGAATTACCCCACCAATATCACGCGTGTTGGCCCGTAAGTAAAGCGTGATCACACCAGTAAAAGCACACGAGACTTAGGGCCAGTTCTTTTGAGCTGTGCTGTGGAAATAAGCTCAAGATAAGCTGCTGTGGAAATAAGCTCAAGATAAGCTGCTGTGGAAATAAGCTCCAGATAATAAGCTAGCCAGTTCTTTTCAGTGCCAGTTTTTTCAGCTTCTGTGATATGATCAGTGAAAAGTCTGTAATACCCTTGGACTATACTATTGTTCAAATCAAACAATATTGCGCTATATTTTTTATCATTGTTGCCCATATGAACATAAATTTGACTGTAAAGCACCACAACATGTTATAATCAAACGTAAGGAAGATCATTTTGTCGCATACGAATGCCATACATGCATCACTGTCTCATGTAGTACGAGTTCTTGAGAATAAGTACTGAATAAAAAAGATCTGTAAATTATTACATGGTTATCCCAACAAAAGCGTACACCCTAGAGCTAACCATCAAGGGAAAACACTTGTAGCAATCGTATCACGGATGGAACCCATAGTACCATCATCAATGGGTGCATGGTGATGAGAAAGGCTCTCTTCATGAGCATAAGATCCACTCTCAACCATGTCAAAATGTTGATCACTTAGTATGCTCTCACGAATGAAGTTATGAAGACACGTGCATGCAGTAATGATCTTTGTTTGCGTAGCAGGTTTGTACCGTGTGATGCCGAGGAGGATTCTCCATTTCATCTTTAGAACACCGAACGATCGTTCGATGACGTTCCGTAGTGATGAATGTATATGATTGAAGGTCTCATATCTTCCTCGCGGCGCTACTTGTTGGAAATCTGGTACATGGTAGTTGTCCTTTGTATGGTGCTAGATATCCAACTCTGTTTGGATATCCAGAGTCAACAAGATAATATTTTCCTGCATTGATAATAAAGATGACCAAAACTAATTAGTTCACGCAAAACATTAGAGGAGAAGAATGCATGTACATACCGTCCGGAGGGTGTGGAAAATAGGAATATTCAGCTTGTGCATCATTGAGTACACGTGTGTCATGAACAGATCCAGGCCATCCAGCAACAACAAATGTAAATCTCATATCAAAATCGCAAATTGCCATGACATTCTGAGTTGTCGAACCTTTCCTGTTGCGATACTTGGGTTGCTCACTTGCAGGCACAACACATTCAATGTGTGTTCCATCTATTGCCCCAATGGCATCCTTGAAGTGAGGCCAAAATCTTGTTTTTTTAAGCGAGTCATGAACTTGGGTGAAAGATCGATCTTTCAGTTGAATGTAATCTCCGGCCATACGGTAGACACAGAACAAGACCTCCTTAAATTTTTTGTTGATGGTAGACCGACTGTGTTCAAATCGATCGGCGACATTGTCGGTGGTCTGGCGTGACCCCAAAGTCCACAAGAACTGTGCTAATGCCTCCTTGCTTGTCATGTTGCAAGTTGACTTTAAACCATACTTTTCAACTAAAATGTCATGTAGTGAGTAGAACACAGACCTTCGCATCCTGAACATAGAGTAGAATATTTGTGGTTGCTTCTCCTTCTCTTCCACCCACTGCAATCCTGTCATCATTGGTGCTCTCCTAGGTCCATATGGCAGCCTTTCTTTGTTTAGAAGATAATATGCCATTGCAACCACGCAAAAATCAAGTTCCTCCTCCTCATCCTCCTGAACAGAGATGTCCATCTGTGATATAGAAATAGAAATATCATAAACATTTGTCCACAAGACAACAAATCACAGCTCCATCAGTACAAATTGGTTCACAGCAATACAATTAAGTTCACAACAAAGATTTATAGCAAGTAGATTCACAACAGTACAAATTAGTTCAAATCAATACAAATGAGTTGACAACAAAGCAAATAAGTTCACAACACTACAAATGAGTTCCCAACAAAGCAAATAAGTTCTATTTTTTTCATAAATGTTTCCCATGCCTTGTTGATCCATTCAAGCCTCACAGTTGAATCTTCCTCCTTTAGTGCACTGAAGACATCACGATGTTCCTTCTTCGTAAAGAGTTCTAGAGCATGAAAATACACTTCACTTCCAGGTTTACCTCCATCATTCACCACCATGTCCTTCATCTCCTTAATCTCATCTCTCACAGGATCCTCCTTCATTTCAGATGTCGCCGAATTGCGGCTAGTCTCCCTCTTTTCCCAAAGGTCAGCAATACGCTTAAATTGCATTCTATCATCACTATCTTTTGCAATCTTTTGCACCATCAGCAATACGCCGAATTGCAGTAGCTCGTTTAGATCAACATGAAATCATCACACTTCAGCAGTAGTACAATCAAGATGAAATCATCATCCTTCAGCAGTAGCTTACAACTAATATACATGAATTTTTTTGCAAAAAAATCACAGGAGCTGCTCACCTTGGTGGCTCACGGCCAGGAGGAGGGCAGGGGGAAAGGGGGTCGCCGACCGCCGGAGATGGGCACCGTTTGCCGGAGAGGGGCCCTGGGTAGACTTGGCCAGGCGCTGCTCCTGGACAAAGGGGACGGAGGGGATGCGGCCGAGGGAGGGGTCGCGCCCGTGGGAGTTGGGGGGTGGAAGATGCAGCCCTATCCACATGCCATCTCGCTGGCCTCGTCGTGGTCCAGAGGATTGGAGGACCGGCGGCGGCGGCGGCGGTGACGGGAGGAACCCTAGGCGGAGCGGAGAACAGAGCAGGAGGAGTCGAGCGGGGGGAGGGAGGGGATCGAGCGCTGCTGTCTTTTGCGACCGGTGGTTCTGTGCAATATTGATGTAATAAGATCAAACTAGAGGGGCACGTCCCTATACCCTTTCGTTTTTAAGTCAGAAGCTGCGGGAAGCCATCCGACCCCAGCTTTTTCTCATTGTGAAGGAGGAGGAGGTAGAAATAAGCTGAGCTGGCTTCTCTAAAATGAGTTCTTTTCAGCTTATAGCTTTTTTTGACAATAAGCTGAAATAAGCTGCAAAAGAACTGGCCCTTACCACCCACCATGTGCGTCACACTGACTCGTGGCCCCCGCAGAAAATCACGGGGGTGAGCTGCCGCCCCCCAACCCTCGCGAGAGAGATTTCGAACGTTTGAACTTTCGAATCTCGCGGCTCTTGGCCTGGCGCCCCCGCCATCCCAGGACCCAGCCCATGCGCCCGTCGACACCCAGCGAACACACCAGAGACCAGACCCCTCGTCAAACGGTCCATAGACCGGTCCTTGCTAGAACCCTCCGCTGGCACCCACAAGTCTAATTTATAGCCCGCCGCAGCTTTCCCCTCTGGCCTCCTCCCAATCCCATCCATTCTGCCGCCTTCGCCTCCCCCAGTTCAAACCACGAGAGAGAGGCAGAGGAAATCGAGGAGGAGGGAGGAGATGGCCGGAGCGATCGCGTACGAGGAGCAGCGCCGGCGGCAGGTGGAGGAGAACAAGCGGAAGCTGGAGGAGCTCAAGCTGCACCACCTCTCCGCCGCCGTCAGGGAGGCCGCCACCCCCAAGCCCTCGCCGGTCAGATCCGCCGCCCTCGCCCCCTCCCTCCGCTTCGATTCGCCTTCTCGTTGTTCGTTTCTTTGACTCGCCTGGTTCTGGGTCGGTGTCGCAGACCAAGTCCCTGAAGCGGAAGCGGGTGCCGCGGGAGGCCGGCGAGGACACCCCGATCAGGCGGTCCGGCCGCGTCGCCAGCCTCCCCGAGCAGCCCAAGTACCGATTCGAGGTGAGGATGCCGAGTTATTTTTTCCTCTTTTTCTTTGCCTTCATTCGATTTCTAACCGAAGAATGCATCTTTTGATGTGGTGTGTGCAGGATGTCTTTCATGTCCTCGAGAAGAAGATCAGGAGGTGATGTCTCGCCCGATTCTTCCTCTCCAGTGATAAATTCGATGCATATTTACTAATCTTGTTTCTTGGTTGTCTTCGAGCAGGGGGAGAAGGACGACGACCAGCACAAGGAGCGACTTGATCAATCGAGTGTACGCTACAGACAAGGCCAGAGAGTATGCCACCACCATGGCCGAAGAGCTGCAGGCCAAGCTGGGGTCCGGCTACCCCAGTTTTGTCAAGCCCATGACGCAGTCACATGTCACCGGAGGGTTCTGGCTGGTAAGCTAAAGGCTCTCACCATTGCATTCAGTTCACCCGCTGATCAAAACCGACGATGTGTTCACAATTGTGGGGTTGTTCATTTGGATTGCTGCAGGGCCTCCCGTTGCCCTTCTGCCGGAAACATCTCCCGAAGCGTGACGAGAGGCTCACTTTGAAGGATGAGCAGGGTGTCGAGTCCGAAACGCTCTACCTTGCGCTTAAGAACGGCCTCAGTGCCGGATGGAGAGGGTTCGCCATCCAGCACAACCTGGTTGATGGTGATTGTCTGGTGTTCGAGCTGATCAACCGGACGACGTTCAAGGTGAGATTCGAAGTATCTGGTGAGAATGGATGTGCATTTCATGCAATTTCTGCAGAATTGCGTGCCAGTTGCATCTTACAATTCTAGAAAATCTTGAAGCTTTCATGTTTGGTGCTGCTGCCATTATCATGAATGTTCCACAATATTTGTACACCCAATTAATAATGTGAAGTTGATTGAGTTAATTCATGAGAAATTCTCGTTATGATCATGACATTATGCATTGGGCTCCTGTGGTTCCGTATGTTGTAGAGTTAAACCGTTGAGTTCAGCTGCAGATCTATTTACAAATGAAGATGAAACTTGCCTACATTGTTAGTTATTTAAACAGAATGACAAATTGGACCTGTTTATTGCTGGAAACATTACTATTCAACATCCCTGCAGCATTCCTTCATTTTAAAAGCATATCGTAGAATGCTTACTGCCTCTGATTGGAAATAATTTTTGGAAAGATTGTCAGCTGAGAAATCATGTGTGTCACTGCTAACAATGCTGCCTTTGTTATGTCAATGATGCAGGTCTACATTATCAGACAAAGTTCCTACTATGAACGATGACTTATGAGGATGTGAGATACTGAAATTTGAATATGCACTTAGAGCAGGTAAATTGTTCATATCATTGTGCCAGCATTGGTTGAATATTTGAACTGAGTATTTTAAAAGTTAATTTCTAGGCATCTTGTTCTGTTGGTAGTTCATGGCTGAAATAATTGTGAAACTTGTTTTATTATGATTTAGTCTGCCTTAACTCTGTTTCCTGCATCGCAGTTAGTTGTGAACACGAAAAAAATAACAGCTGGCCAAATTTTTGATTTCTGCCAAACTAGTTGCTTACATGCATCTTTTTCTGTTGGTAGTTCACATGGCTGAAATAATTGCGGAACTTGTTTTATTATGATTTAGTTTGCCTTAACTGTTTGCTACGTTGCAGTTAGTTGTAAACAGGAATAAAAACAGCTGGCCAAAATGTCGAATTTACTAGTTGATTACATGCTAGGCATTTATGAATTGCTCTTAGATTGTTTGGATGGTGGAAGTAGCATTCCGTAGGTGCTCTATGCAAGATTATGCTTGTCTTGCCCTCCCCAATAAATAGGCATTTGTATTGCATACTCCACTTTTGCATGAGTATCTGTAGTTCTGTGCAGCAAATTGATTTTCACAGTTCTTAGAGAAAAGCACACTCTTGATATTCTCAGAAATGTTCTCAGAAACAGTACCCACCTTGCTGCATTGGCAGTCTAAAAGAATGACAAAACCACATATGTTCAACTAAATCATTTCTTCATTCCGAATCTTGATATCATGAATGTGTCATATCTGAGGGAAGACATTACCTATATAGTCGAACTGGCAAATCTAGCTTTCAAGGATATAAAGCAGTGCAAGCTCACTCTCGTGTGCATGTTGTACGCCTTTTGTTTCATTTGGGGTTTTGGTGTGTTCCCCTTAAAGACCCGCTGACTCCTACATACTTTGTTCTCTCTTCTATCTTAATGAAAAGGCAGTGCTCCTGCTGGTTGCCCGAAGAAAAACTTTATGTACATGTATAGTGTCATTGCTTGCCATTTGTCAACGACCACCAGAACTCCTATTTCACAATCTACTTCCCCACACAATTTTCTATCATACATTTTTTTAACTATTATCTGACCAACCTTGTTTCCTTTTTACTAAAAATTTCAGGTCTTTTGGTCAATTAGGTCTACCTGACGGAGTTGGACATCAAGTTTGCAAATGGAGATCGTGAACCGTCTTCAGCCTTTCGGGTGACAGACAATGTTCAAAATATGAACTTCATGGATTCCCCCAGTAGTTATGTTTGGACTTGTCTATGGGAACTGACGACGCTTGTAAATTTTGCCTGTGATGCCCCCCCCCCCCCCCCCCCCCCCCCTTATTCCCATTAATCTGCTATGGGAACTTCTTATAATGTCCAATTTAATTTACTATGCAAGCATGCGTAATTTGGGAGATTCCTTTCGTTTCTATGATCATATATGCATGTTTGGCTTGTGGCTGTTTTTGACATTAGCTTTATGGTTCTAAGTAATATGGTGTTGTGAGTTGGAGTGGGCATAATCCCTCTCTGGCTGCCACAGTTTACAACGTAGGTTCAGAATTGTGCTATAGCACCACAGGATTGTGCTACATAAGAGGGAGATACCCTTCAACCTTGATCTGATGGCTGAGGAAGGTGATAGTAATTTTAGGCCTTGCCACATGTTTTTTTTTGCACGCATTGACGCTTGCCAAATCGTGGCTATTTAACAAATGCTTTTGCTGAACCTAACTTTCAAAATGCGTATCACTGTCCATGAGCCAAAATCTCATCATTGATCTTGGTTAGAGAAGTAGGTGTTGCTGTTCCATTATTGAGATGTCCTTCAACATCTATCATGAATGATCACTGCCCACTATTCCTGTGCCGAGGAGGTCTTGGTTCGTAACATTTGTTATATATCATGCAAACCTAGCAAAGATTTGACCAAAGTACTGCCAACATAGGATGAAGAAGAAAAAAAGCCTGGCAGTCTCATACTCCTGTATCCAAAAGGAATGTGTGCTGCCAATTGAACTGTTCGCCACTTTTAGTCTGACCTTGAGCCACTGAGCTACTCATCCGAGGTTCGCAGCACATGGAACCTTAGTTTTGAGAGTGACTATCAAACATAACTTGGAGAGGGCCTTATTATTGTGTTTTGGACGCCTGACGGGCTAACTATCTTTGACATGGACGCGGATGTACTAATTTGGTTTTGCCTGTCTAAGACCCTTTTTGCAAGAGCTTGCAAAAACCGTGGGATGGAGGGAGTAGTAGACACATGAAGATCTTGGGATAACTGGTTCTCTTTCTTGCAGCAAAATACAGGTTCAGTCAATACATAATGGGGAACTTGCAAAATAGAAAATAAAATAAAATTTGTGGATAACTTTTTCTTCCTACGAAATTGGATGTAAAGCAGTTAGGAAAAACTGGGGGCAATCAACTGCCTTTTCGCAAATTGTCAATAGGGATCAGGGAGTGAAGTTAGACTTGCTGGCTGCTGCTAGTCTTTAGAGAATATTTTGGATTTAATTGGCTATAGAATACTCCTCTGTTCCCGAGGGCAAGCCTCTGACCAACAAGTATCAACATGACATTTTGTGTGATATATAAAATTAATGTCACTAGGTTCATACTCAAAACTAGTGTATCCGTCGGTCAAAGGTTTGTCCAAACAAAATTTAATATGCCATGTATTTTGGAACGGAGGGAGTATCAATAATCACTTCCATTTCATGCCAGAAAAACATTTGTCAATTTAGTATGCATAGTAAAAAAAACAAATGATACTTTGCTCACTAATATACACAATAAAGAATTTCCATATAAAAAACAGTAAAAAAAACATAGGTCAGTTGTTTTTTCGAAACGGATTAATTTTTTTTTTCGAAATGGAACATAGGTCAGTTGTAGATGTGTAATAAAGAACAATGAGCACATGTGAATGGAGGTTGTAGTGGTCAGATTCGCCATAACATAGTATTGCATACCCAAATACACTCACAAACTCTACAAGATTTAACAAAGGCGGTTAGTTGATGGGGGCTGCTGCATCTGGAGTGTCCAGAGCGGCAAAATCCGTCATCGACGAAGGACGGCGATGCTTCTCATTGGAAGCAGATAACTAAACTAATTGGATAGCTCCAGTTTCCAGGTGATACTGGTGCCCACTTGCCTGCACCAACTTTTGTTTTCCTGCACACATGTCAAAGGCTGGTGTCATTGATGGCATCATCTTTGTGTTGAACTTGAATATGCAGGTACAATCTTCTCTTCCATAACATAGGCTTCTGACCGTAGGATATAGCTGAATTGCAACACATTCATGCACTTGTCATGCGACACATACCTGAATGTGTGGATGTTTGACCATCTAACGATACAGTGGAAGACGTACCCAAAACAATTTAGTCAAATGATACCAAGCATAATTGTGTTAAAATATAAACATTGTGCTCGTACTATATCATAAAAATGTGTCATCTATTCCTGTGTTCAATCATCTAAACCAATTATTTGTTCCTGTACAATCATTTGCAGTCATGCATGACAAATTTGGAAATGGATAAGATCCTGGCACTGGTACACAAACTCATCAGTAGGTCACCTGTTCCTCGGGGTGGAAGGTCCCTGAAAGAGGACAACAACGCCTTACAAATTAGAATAACCTTCTTCAGTAGAGTACTGCAAACCATTCATCCAAAGAAAAACCAGTACTTTTCACTTGATTTTTCTATTCGTCGGGTAGAAGACACCAGCAAAGATCTTGGCAGATTATGTATTGCAAATGGAACCTACAAGAAAAGTGTAGTTGGTGAGAGTTTCAACCCGTTGGAGTGCCAACTCATGACATATACATGTAGAATTGAGATGATAAACACAATTGCCTTTGTGGCTTTGACTATTCTACATGCTGATTCACATTGATATTTAAGAATTATAAGGAAAAAAATAACAATGTGGTCCTCTAATTTACCCCAACAATAGATGGGGATAGGGTGCAAACAGAGAGCTATACAAAAAATGGCCAGCTACAAGACATCAGCAAAGATCTGGGCCGATTATGTATTACATTTACAACCCGCTGGAACCTACAAGAAAAAGGTAGTTGGTGAGAGTTTCAACCCGTTGAGAGTGCTAACTCATGACATATACATGTAGAGTACTTATCTTCTATGCTACAAGCTTTTAAGAAGAGTAAAACTTCCCTTCTAATGTGGATTGAGATGATAAACACGATTGCCTTTGCGGCTTTGACTATTCTACATGATGATTCACATTGATATTTCTGATAAGGAAAAAACAACAATGTGGTTCTCTAATTTACCACAGAAAAAGATGGGGTAGGGATGGTGCAAACAGAGCAATACCAAAAATGGCTAACCTTTTTGCAAGTGTTCATATAGTGAATAAACAAAATAACACCATAATCACTCCTTAACTAAAAGGATATATGTGTATGGGTGCATAATGCATACGGCTTGACATGAGTACATGACACGGCATGAAGAAGCCTAACCAAGGAGTGCCTTAGTTAAAGAACATAGGACTGTTAGATGTAATGACTAATGAGATCATCGAGGACGGCAGACTCAACCAACTTTGACTAGGACAGTGGGATTCGCTATTTAAAAGACCATTGAAACTTAAAACAGAGAATATAATGATCTAACTCTGCAAGTAAACATCGAGACCAAATTGGAATTAGCAACCGAGACTAATTTAAACGAAGCCTTCAAATTCGACCGCAATATTAACAGTTTGATAGGATCAGACCAGTCCTAAAGTTACCAGGCACAATTTCTGTTTAATCTTTGTATTAATCTGCAAAAAATTTAGAGAGGTCTAGAATACTCCAGACAAACAACAACCTAGTTAAACAAATTAACCAATAACATGTTAAACATGTCAACATGTCACGCTACATGACCGGCGCGTTAGCCCAGATATATGTGGCATAGGAGATAGTTAGGTTGTTAGGGTATTATGTTTATCTCATGTAACCTCTTATCTCTATCTCCTTTCTTGATCTCCAAGATTGTAATCTCAACCACATGTATGCGCTGTCATGGGAGGTGCGCCCCATCTATTTAACACGAACCCGTCGGCCTGAGCAAGGCAAGACGTTCCGCTAGTTCGCACATAACACACTAGATGATATAAGTCCAGGAGTCAAGGGACATCAGAAAACAGCATAAATATATGAACAGAAAAAAGCAGTGATTAGCGTTGGCCTATATTTCTCAGAGCATTATGCTTCTGTCCAGTGGTGGACACACCTGATTCTGCATTTGTTTATGGACCCAAATAACAGGACAGGAGGAAGACAGACAAGGTGACGAGAGCTCCATGGCTGCTTTCTTCTCACGTTGCGTGCATGGATGGATTTCAGAAATATAAAATCTGAGCCCACACCTGGTAAAGCACGTGGAATGACGGATACCGCATGCTACATGAAACCAGACAAAAACAATACCTGGAGTTGGTAGTTACGACTTATCAAGAGGAGACAAGAAAAGTGAATTCTCATATTGCGTGTTCTCCCAGTGCCCTCATGTTGTCTTGTGAAGCCCATGAATCTGGAATTTAGGCTTCCATTTGTTTAAATTCAAGTTGAAGAGTGATGTGATTTTTTTATATCTCCGTGCAATTGTTGGACTCAGAGAGAACAAGTGACATGATCTGGGCTTCACCATTTTTCAGAACTTGGCGTTGTCCAGCAAACCTTGTTCAGCTGTTTGTCCAATCCTGTGTCCTGCTGACACTCTGATGTAGCTTCACTGAATAATCTGGATGCATTATACGCCACTACGCCAGGCTAGTAGCTAGCAGCCACGAAATTTCTTGGCTACCTGTTATATTCCGTGCCTTGAACACAGATCCTTCACTTGCTTCATTCAGAGTTTCATTTGCCTTTCCATGTTCCCTATCCTGTGCAATTTTCAGTAAGGAAACATAGAGTAAAAGCCCAACAAATGCAATTTTTCAAGTCAAAGCATACTGAAATTAAGCTCTATCTGGTTCCCTTCTGTTCCAAAAACCATACAGGCTCAGATGAAAAGGATAGGCCTGCAAGAAAAATATGGTTCTCAGTGAAGGAAATGTGCACGAGGCAGAGAAAGAGAGAGAGAGAGAGAGTGATGTATCATGTATGAGTACCAGCAAGTTGAGGTAGGGCTCTCCAGCTTCCATGGCCATGCTTCTGGATGTAGCTCATGAGCTTCTCGTCTTCTTCAGTAGTCCAGGGACCCTTCTTGAGGCCATTCTCATCACTAGAAGGTGGCCTCCCCATTGATGGATACTAGGATATACCATCAATTATTCAATTTCATGATCGTTCAAAAGCAAACTATCTCATGAAACTAATGTTAAATATCTACATCTAACAGAACCAAGCGCAAGGCTACACACATAAAACAACTAGTAGCAGAGGACAAAGGTAGGAGGAAAGAAGCAGGTGAGATTTGTGTCGCCATCACATTGTGGTCATAGTGATTGCCCAAATGGCCAGCATACTCAAGTCAACAGAACCAAGTGCCACACATATTTTATGGTATGGACACAGACAAGACCCCAGCCCAAGACCATGCACATGCAATTGCATGCAGCAACAACAAGCTATCTACCATAAAGTGAACGCAAATGCCAAGGGCATATCAGTCTTTTCCATTTGAATGATTATGTCTAGCATGGTGTTGTTCTTCTAGGAAACATGGATCAGCAAGCCATTATATATAGGAAGGTATGTTCAGGCGACCAGCAATCCCAAAGACAGGAACACTAAGGTGTGAAGGGGAGGCATATCGTCTCGTCTCCCCCATCCTGCCGGCATTGACCTATCCTAGTATCCATCAATGGGGAGGCCACCTTCTAGTGATGAGAATGGCCTCAAGAAGGGTCCCTGGACTACTGAAGAAGACGAGAAGCTCATGAGCTACATCCAGAAGCATGGCCATGGAAGCTGGAGAGCCCTACCTCAACTTGCTGGTACTCATACATGATACATCACTCTCTCTCTCTCTCTCTCTCTTTCTCTGCCTCGTGCACATTTCCTTCACTGAGAACCATATTTTTCTTGCAGGCCTGAACAGGTGTGGTAAGAGCTGCAGGCTAAGATGGACCAACTACCTGAAGCCAGACATCAAGAGAGGGAAGTTCTCCCAGGAGGAAGAGCAAACCATCCTCCAGCTGCATACCATCCTTGGCAACAAGTAATAACTGCACCTACATCCACTGCATAAATCTCACATGAAAAGTTTTAGCTAATATGTATGTAACCGTACCAGGTGGTCGGCTATTGCGAAGCATCTCCCTGGACGGACAGACAACGAGATCAAGAACTTCTGGAACACCCACCTCAGGAAGAAGCTCATCAAGATGGGCATCGATCCGATGACCCACCGTCCGAGAACAGACTTCTTTGCTGCTCTCCCGCAGCTCATCGCACTCGCCAACCTTCGGCAGTTCATCACTCAGCAACCATTGGATGACCACACTGCCCGGCTGCAAGCTCAGACAGCCCAGGCTGCCAATCTCCAGTACGTGCAGTCACTGCTTCACTCTGCAGCCTCCGTTGCCGCCAGCCCCACTACCAGCAGCAGCCTCAACAGTCTCACCATGGACCTGGAGCAGATCAACTTCTTGAGCCCTCCGCAGATGCTTTCTCCAAGTGTACTTGAGGGTATTGATGGCATAGACTTAGCAGGGCAGGTGTCTCAGAACCAAATGCCTAGCGTTACCTTTGACCACACAATTGGCAACATCAACCCGGGTTCACATAACAATGTTGAAACCAGTGAGAAGCACCGCAGCGAGGGAGAGAACAGTAGCCAGAAAAGGTCGTTTCTCTCTGAAAACTCCCTTCCACCTCTCACTGACATGGCAGCTTCCAACATTTGTAATACCATCAGCACCTCAAACTGTGACGGCGTCAGTAGTCCGTTTCCCAGTTGGTCGGAAATCCTACTTGATGAAGAGCTGCTCTGCGAGTTTGCATGATGCAACCTGAATTCCCTAGCTTGAATTGCATACTAGCCTGTGGCTTGCATTTTTGGAATTTAGGCTTATCATTTTACCACTTTTTTTACATAGTTTCTTTAGATTTCTTTTTCATGCACTTGTAGACTCAGAAAGGAGTCCGTAGATAAGCCTACAAGCATGAGATGTTTTTATTCTGACTACTATGGTATGTATATGTACATATAATACACATGTAAGGTTGCTTGGGTTGTTCTTCCTTTCTCTCCCTGCCACTATATCTTAGTTCCTGGAGTACTGTTTTGTCCTAGTTGCTCGAAAATAGGTCATTTACAATTTTGATACAAATGGTGCGATGATATAGCTTGAGTGACAACACGGGTGAAAGAAAAATACCGCTCACTGCTATCATATAGTAGAACTAACATAAAGAAAAGCTTGACTGATTGCACTTTAGGCAGCTTCTAAATGCTTTTCCTGAAGTACTGTTTGGTGATCTAGAATGACTGAAGCCATCTAGATGCTATTACAGATAGTGCGAAAAATAAAACTAGAAACACGAGCATGCAGAAGAAGTTTGTTGAGTCAGGTAGCAAGAGGATTGACTAAATTCTGTCATGTCAACCAACAGTGACTGAAAACTGGTAGGAATTACAGGAAAATCCCAAACGGCTAGCTGAAAAACATGCCGGAATATTTAACTGTCATAAACATAAGCTTCTATGAAGGATTGCTAGCGTTTTTTCTTCCTGTTAGGGTCAGCATGTCCTCGCCTTAGAGCAGGTAAAAGTTTGCCCCCTTTTCCTCCAAGAAATTGACTCTGAGAACATGTTTTAAAGAGGTAGCAACCTAACATCAACACTAAGATGTGTGCTTATATGCTTTCCAAAAATGCAAAAGCGCAAATCTTAAATCATGGTGCATATCTTCATTGCAACCGCCAATTACTCCACTTGCAAAATACTGCTTTAAGAGTATAACAGATTCATCACTACTTTAAGAGAGCGCATATATCTTTATAGAAGAGAAAAAGGTCATATGCATTTACATCACTATATGTTGGACAGAGCAATACGTTTCCTGTGCCACTGATAAAAATGAAAATTCAAGTCTAATCATAGGTTTCAACTACTACACCACACCTAGACTTGCGTGTTTGGTAGAACTGGGAAAGAAAAATAGAAAGGTCATGACCAATCTTATCAGATAAATAGCTTCCACTGGTAAGGAGTAACTAGGCAGTCGGTCGGTCCATATGACACAGAGATAAATGGTTATACAGTAACTTCTTGCTTATGGTCAAACTATACATAATCACAACAGTTTTGTTGTTGCCCTGACACATGTCAACTGTTACCCTTGTACCTCTGAAGTTGCAAGTATACTCTTTAAGCTGGGGTAAATTGATATTTTGTTCTAACTTCTATTTACGCGTCTGAAGTTTGATATGATACAGATAACAATAGCATCTTCAATTGTCAAGCATAAAGTGGACATGTCAATTCAACGCTCTCTACAACCCCAGCCTAAGAATCGTGATACAGACTTCAGCTCAAGCTGTGAGGTCTGGTATATTTTAACTTTTAAGTTGCTCCAGGACACAAAGGGTAACCTATGTGGAACAGAAAATGGTGGGAACACAGAAACATGAGACATTCTTCTTTCAACCTAAAGGAGCTAGGATGCTTAGATGATACATCAGCAATGGTGGAAGGTGTAAGGACAATCAAATCACAGTGCACATCACCTTGCATTTCCTCCCTACCCAACCAACCAGGGCAAACAAAACAAGCTGCGCATTTCCTCTCCACCCAATCAATGCACGGAGGCACCAGTCTAACCTGGAGGTAATTTTGGAGTGAATTACATCAAGAAAATACCAGTTTTGGCCATAAGCACACAGTTTATGAGCTCAATAAATAAGATGATTTGCGGGATCTAGAGGAGTGATGAAGCAATTAGAGAGCTTTTCTATACTAAATTGCCCTAAGCTCTCCTCGCAAGTTGACCAAAAGGGCATTGTGCCGTATCGTACCATTCAACGCATTCGGAGGGACTCCCCGGACTTGAACTCTTGGCACCGCCATGGGTGGGGAGAGCTCGAGGTCCGCCGCCACCTCCACCTGCCCAGCCTCCGTCCGTCTGGTCCGCCGCCAGCCCAGCAAATCTTCGCCCTCCGGTGACGGCTGCAAGTAGAGAGGAGGACCGGAGAGAGGAGGCTTGAGAAAGTTGGGCCAGTTAGATGGGCTCCGTGTTTTGAGCCCAGTATCAAAACTACCCTGAAAGGCTGAAAAAGATGTGTCCCCTAAAGAAAATGATGTGTGGAAAATCATCTGTTCTGCAACTCGCCTGTCAAAATATAGTGAGGCTATAAACATAGCATTTCCCGTTCACAATATTAAAACATACAAGAATGGATGTCATATTATGGATTTGTACTAGATCAAAAAAGTGTAGAATTTTGACGAGTGTTGCTTTTGAATGTTTTGTGAGAAAATAACACAAAAATCATGGAGGAACTCGGGAGAAAACACTAGATATATTGCACTGGACTTCTCAAAAACAAAATAAACTTTTGAGACCATATTGAACTTTCTATGAAACTAGGGAACACTTCTTAGGAATTCGGGAACTCTAATCCTTTGACCAAATGGTTCATGGAGGAACTTCCTAAATTGAATCACCCAAAGTTATTATAAAAAACCTAATTACCAAGCAACTCTATTCTTCCCATGGTCTTTTTCCTTCTAAAAAACAAACAGAACATGGGTGCTAGACACTGTTTTGAACAGGGCCAATATCAGCTTGCCATGTGCTCTCATGGAGGTCACTTCCCCTGAGGACACATTGAGTTTCTCGTTGTCGTCTTCCTCCTTCTTCCCTCCCGTGAGGCCACATCAAGCAAACAAAGTGTCGATTTTCTAGATGTCATCTTCTTCCTCCTCCTTTTTCCCAAGCACAGGTGGAAGTTCTTTTCCCCAAGCACAGGTGGAAGTGTTCAGAGCAACATAACTTAAACTGCAAAAACATCTTACATTTGTTTACAGAGGGAGTACTATAAGTATTTCTTATTATTGTTCTCAGAAGGATTGCACCAGGTGTGCACTCTCATATGATATCAGCGCTTCGAGTGTATCATTGGTAAGATAAGCGGAACATGGGGATGTATACTGGTACATATCTAAATGCTTAGAATTCGAGTACACTACAATTTACAAGCACGATCAGGAAGTTGCTCCAGTCAAGTTCCAAGTTGCGCTCTTGTTTCACCTCCTTAGATCGACAAGCGAACTAGTTTTCCTACATACCTTTTACTTTACCACTTCCAGTCAGACTCTAACGAGGCCTATATACTTACTAAACTGTACAAGCCATCAGAACAACACCTAGCATCAAGTCTCAACGGTTCCGAAAAGTTGTGAACATTCACAAATTCCAAATTCCAGGTTTCTCGGTGCGGCAGACGGTGAGCATCTCATCATACTTGGAAGCATTGACGAAGCCCCACAACTGCGTCGGAAAACGTTGTTACTCTCAAGTTTCATCATGAGGAAACAGGGATGCTGAGAATTGACCCATATGCATAGTAATCTGATCATGTACCTCAACATGTTTGACTTCAAAGTCCTGGGAAAGTGACAGGCATGGGTTGTTAAACGTTTCTGAGGTAGAACTTGAACCATTCAGGCTGCACAGATCAAACAGCAAAAGTGAGCATGTGACTCACTTGATCAACAAGATGTTAAGCTGATGTCACTTGCAAAGAAGGGTGTAAAAACACATGCTTGTGGCTAAAGTTGGCACACGGACAAATTAACATGAAAACGAAATAAAATTTATGTGTGACAATGTGGAAAGATGGGTCAGAGATTAGTAGATTACAGGTCTTCACCAAGATAAAGTGCAAAGTGACCACCACCTCCCATTGCCAAATACTCGGGGGAACAAAACGTGAAATAGTTATTAGCACCTGCAATTGGAAAATTTTAACCGTAATCCTAAGGAAGCAAGAAAATTAGGAGCACAAAACTGATATTTACTTCTAGAAATACGAGGGGTCCCCACAATAAGGCAATAAAGTTATCACAACATTTTCTCTGAAGAAACATCAATTACTATAGGATCTACAACAACATATAAAAATGTATTAATCTTCTGATCTTCTGTAAAGGCACATCTCATGGTTTGTACCAGGGAGTCACCTTATTAGTGCTAATAGCACATCAGGTTGTTATAAAGGTGGAAACTAATGCAGAAAAGAGTGTATTTCTCTTATGCAATGCAGATCCTGTAAAAGTAAAAGAGAAGTACCTGTTTGACGATATACAACAGGGCGGCCAGCTACATTGGTGAACACGAAGCAATTCTTGGTCCCCTGAAAGATGGCGTAAACACAATCAGTGTAACCCTGTAAGGTAGAATACACATCGAAGAAACACCATAAGAATATGTGTGGAAGTGAAACCTGATATTTCCTTTGCATGATCGGCCGCAAAGGGGCCTCTACCAAACCACCAAAAACTGCTCCCTTTTTATCCCCAATTATCTGTCAAAGCACAAATTAGGAGATGGAAGTGAGCAACTAAATTATACAAAAATCAAGAGAAGCATTGTATACAGTAATTTCTATAGCTGTGTTAAAAAAAAGTAATTTCTATAGCTGAAACCCCCAGGATTGCAGTGTCTAAGGACGAAATCAAACGAAACAAAAGAGTTGAATTGTTTGCTTAAAGTCAGAAGCTAAAATTTATATGTAAACATATCATCTTTTCTTCTGGTGATGCATGCAGCAACTTAACTTACTGACCTCAATAGTGTTCACAAACAAATTGGAACTAGCCGTCAGAAGCTAAAAATATATATGTAAACATATCATCTTTTCTTCTGGTGATCCATGCAGCAACTTAACCTACTGACCTCAATACTGCTCATAAATAAATTGGAACTAGACAATGAGCTTCCCTTGTGTTCACGGCTGCATGATGTTTAGTTTCCAAACAACCTGTTCCTTCACTCCAGGGAATTACGTAGACAGAAATTTGGAAATTGTATAACAACAATGTAATATCACCAAAGTCAGCGAAATTTTAAGATGCATGTATGCTGTGGCGGAGCCAAAAAAATGGGTCAAGGGGGCCGAGAGCTGTTAAAATATGTTGGAGAGGGCCAAACAGGAGGAAAATCTGCTTTTAACAGCAAATAATGACTGATTTTACACTGTTTATCATCAAAGTAGCAAATCCCTGCTGGTACCCCCATGTTTATGCCACTGCATGTATGACCCAGGTTCGTATAGAAGATGGTGGAAGGTGCTGGACGCAACCAAAGCAAGTTTGGTGCTCAGAGCCTAGGACCAAAGACATATTGTCGGGAAAATTTCATATGCACCAGTAAAATGAGGTCATTAGCACGTCCTCAAACTTCTAATAGAATAGCTTAGGAATGCGAAATTAATTGGGTGAATGAAGAAGGTTATATAAACTTGCCAGTGCTACTTGACAAGCATGTATCTTTCGATACTATATTCAGATGACATTATATTGCACATGAGGGCATGAAAATGGAAGATATACAAAAGCACGGTATGCAGCATACCAGAAGTGAATCACCAGAGCAAAGCATGCTCCTTCTGTACAGAGTAGATAGAGATACCCCGTGCCTCCAGGTACTGCACAATTTATGAACATAGACATCAGATAATCAATTGCATTGGCAAAATGATAATAATCACTACATATTTGGATTCAAAAGATAACCTGTAAACCAGCATCCAGTTCTTTCCTTGAACAAGAACAGGAAGAGATGGATAAAGAACATTTCGCATCATTTCTGATAAAAGCATCGATGGTTCAGACATAGGCGGCAACTTATGATTTGAAGCAGACCCCTTTGATACCTTGAGAGCGAAACCGGACGACATTGACTCTATTTGATTTGCTATTTCGTTATCAACGATGTGGCCGGATTTTTGTCTGAAACCACCAAGTCTACCTGCCTTGTTAATAATCTTTCCAATGGAATGCTTGCCTCTACTAAGCAACCCCTTCCTTTCCTTGATTCCCCTCCCAACAGGTGTTAAAGTTGGGTATTCCATATCCAGATCCTGCTCAGGTATGATCTCCATCGAATCATTGCTAGAGCTTGACGCAGACATAAATGACATCAGAAATGCTCGAAACGAAGATGTGTCGGGGCCATTAGGAATTTCAGATTCTTCATCACCATAAAGATTTTCCTGCCCTTCAGTGGCCTCCTACAAGATAGATATGAACTTTAAGCTTCTAGCCCAAGCATGATCAATAAAATGATCAGTACATGCCGTTGTAGTTGCCAATTGCTCCTAAACAAGTTATCGTGAATGTCAGGTTCAGTTTCTTTTCTTTTACAAACTACCATACAAACAGGAACTCAATGAATTATGGCTAGTGAATGTGCACTAGCGTGAGGTCCTGACCGGGTCTCCACCCAGGCACTCACGCGGTAGGTGAAACCATCGACTCTCCAATCACAAAAAATAAAGGTTTGCAGCAGCAGCGATGGGCAACAATGATATTTTCCATCTGAAACTTTGCCTTTGGCACTTGACAAATTGCCATTAGCGAGTCATGCATCTCAACAGAAAGGGGAAATAATTGTAAACCCCGCAAACCAAACATCATATCACCCCAAATTAGATATTAAACTAAGTAACCTTTCTTGTCAGGGTTCTCCAAAGCCCAAACACACACATGAGAGACTGGAATAGGCACCAATTCATTAGTCGAAACTACCTATTGGTTGGTCAATCGCACAATACCCCTCTAGTTTGCTTGTACAGCTCTACTCCAAAGTCCAAACTGATCTCCATGCTCCCGCTCCCACAGTTTATATTTGACCGATGGCCGCCTTAAAACATTCAGATATCAACAATCATCATCCTAGTACAGGGCCAGCCATCTCAATTAGCAGCACAACAGCAAAAGGATGCCATAAACCGCTAGGATTGCGCACCGCGTAGTCCGGAGACATACAGACATGATCTCCAGCCGCAAGCCATGCATCCTAGGAGTTGGCCGATCGAGCGGATTGCGAAGTACAGGCGCTGAAATGGAGACGAGCACTCGGGCCGGGTGTACGCCAAGGCGAAACGTAGAGAGGGAAAGGGAGGGGGGTGCTCACGGGGAGGTGGGAGGAGCGCTCCCGCTCGTGGCCGGAGACGGGGTTGAGGATGACGGTGGCGAGGTCGGAGACGAGGTGCGCCGCCTTGCCGCCCAGCGACGGCAGGTACCCCATCCCTCCGCGACACGCGCGCGTCCTTGTGGCGCTGTCTAAGAGCCTAGGGGCCGAGCGAGGAGGTCAGCATGGGCGGGCTCGTCCTCGCCCTCTTCCGGGCGCTGGTCGCTGGGATCGAGAGCGAGTGGTTCTGCGGAGGTCGAGGCGGCGTCGGAGGCGGGGGCGAGACCGCGAGGGGAGTGAGGCAGGCAGGAGGAGGGGGGAGCGGCGCGTGGCGGAGAGCGGAGTGGATTTGGGGGCGAGGAGGACACGTGAGGCGAGGTGCCCCGTCTCGTTTGCTCTCTCGGCTCGGCTGCGCTGCCGCGGTTGCCAGTGCCACGCGGCATGGCGGGCGGGGACGGGGAGGCCACTGCGCGGTTGCGGGCTTGCGGCGCCGTGCGGGGCCGGGAAGTGGAAGAAGACTCGGTCGGCTCGGCCTTGCTTGCGGCGACGGCCCAGAACTCCAGAAGGCGAGCCCACGACGTTCACGGGTTGCTGGTCTTGCCACTTTGTTTTGAACGCACCGTGCTCGGTACCAGCGACCCTTTCCGGAGCTCCATACGGCGAGAGCAACTTTTTTTTTTATTACAACTTACGGCGAGAGCACCTAGTGCTCCTTTGGAAGCCCCGCAAGAATCATTTGGTGTGGATTGGGAGTGCATCACTTGGTGCGCTCTCAGCCGCCGTCACGTGTCGAGTTTTGGGTGCTTCCTCCGATATTTATTATTTTATTTTTCTGTACATGTTTTCGGCTTTTAGATGACTTATTTTTGGCTTTTCGGTCTTTGCTCGGTTTTGGATACAAAAATATGTTCTTTTTCCTTTCACGAGAGACACAGATTTACTTTTCGTGGAGGCACAAATTTGTTTCCGCGAGAAGCACGGTTGTGCCTCTCGGAAAGAAAAAAAACGTGTTTTCATTTTTTATTCTGTGAGAGGCATAGATTTAATTTCCGTGTAGGCACGGCTTTATTTTCGCGAGAGGAACGGAATAAGTAAAAAACGCGTACCATTTCAAAAAGGGGGAAAAACATGCTTCCCGTTCAGTTTTTTTGTTTGGTTTTTCGTGAAAAAGAAAGTTCGCCGAAACCTATCACACAAGGGATCTACTTTGAAGATCTCGGCGCGAGGAATCCAACAGTGAAAACTGTTTGACATTTGAACACCTAGTCTAAGAGACGAAATATTTGAATAAACGAATCTATGAAAAAAAGAAAACTCTCGGATTGCAACAAATGACCCACACACCACTTGTTACAACCTAACAAGATAGAACTAATTTTTGCAAAGAGTACTCCTTAATTACTGATTTTGACGCTTCAAGCGCCAGTTGAGCGTCTTGGCGCCCACACTCACCGCTTGTGGACCGTCCCAAGAAAAAGGCCAACACTTGCCAGGTTTCCTGGTCGCTTGATGGCGTTCATCAGTCACGGTTGACCTGTTGACCAATGGCCAACCATTGACTTAAAAAAAATAAAAAATAGGGAAAATTCATGAGAAATTCAAAAATACTGACGGATTTAAAAAAGTTCATGAATTTTACAAAAAAGTTATAAGCTTAGAAAAAAGTTCATCATTTAAAAAAAACATCGAATTTGAAAAAAGTTCATCCATTTTTAAGAAAAGTTCGCCAAAATTGAAAAAAATCTCATTGATTTTAAAAAAAAAATTGATTTGAAAAAAGTTCACACATTTGTAAGAAAATAAAAAAAGAAACAGGAAAAGAGAAAAGGGAAAAAAGAAAACATTGAGGCATTCCCTGTGCGTGTAATGAAAGAAAGGAAGATAATACGCACCGGTTACAAGAGTTTTTTTTTAGAAACACTTCTAACTTTATTCACACTCATAAAAATTACAGGTACATCGATTTGGACCTAAAATTTAAGAAAATACAAAGTAACTCCTATGACTAAGAATTACAATGAAATCTCTTGAAAAGATCTTCTTCGCGGTATCAATCTCTGCTCGAAGAAATACTCTAAAGACTTTAGTAAAAAGGCTGCAATAGCATTGAAGTAACGATGTTGTCACCCTTTCACCCGCACGAACATTACCAATAATGATTTTTAAAAGCGCGTTGAGTCGCCCATCCAAAAAGATGGGAAGCCTTGATCGACGAATGTACTTGGGCCGAGGATGATCCCCTAAAAGTGCAAACCGTCGAATCACTATATCTTCACCAATGACAAGTTAGCCTAGTGGTTGGTGCAGTTCCCTTTGCAACAATGAGATCTCAAGTTTGAGCCCTTCGCACACGTAAGCCTTCAAAAAGGGACCTAAAAAGCCCATTTTCATGAGACAATACTAAAATCCTTCAAAACTGGATTTTCTTCAAAACAACATATAAAAATGCCATCACGTAAACAAAATGCCATCATGATCAAAATTGATCATATACAGTACTTTACTAAAATGCCGTCATATAAACTCGTATATGGTAAAGTTTTGAGAAAATGTATAAATGGAAAATGGCATGATCAAGATAATAGAAATGCCATGACATTGAAAAATAAAAATTCCACAATACAAAAATTAAAATTGCCATGTCCTATATTTTCTTTATTGGAAACAAAGAAATCACACAAAAAAGAAACATTACATGATTTAGAAAAACTAAAAATACCATGCCATTTTTTACCATGCTATAGATTAAAAGGATCGTGCTCTTAATAAAGAAAAGGCCATGCTCTTAATGATAAGAATGCCATATTCTTACTAAAAAAATGCCATGCTCTTCAAAAATAAAAACAACCATGCTCTATAGAAAACATGTCATTCTCTTTATAATAAAAGTGTCATGCTCTTTATAATGAAAATGCCATGCTCTTAGTAAAATAAAAGGCCATGCTCTTATAAAAAAAATGACATGCTCTTTATAATGAAAATGCCATGCTCTTTAAAATAAAAGTGTCATGCTTGTACACAAAAAATGTCATGGTCTTTATAATAAAAGAAAAGGCCATGCTCTTAACGATATAAAAAAGTGACATGCTCTTTAAAATAAAAATGACATGCTTGTACAAAAAACATGACATGCTCTTTATAATAAAAAATGCTATGCTCTTTATAATAAAAGTACCATGCTTGGAAAAAACAAAACACTACAGGAATCAGCTACTTTGCCGTCTGCCACGGCAGACGGCAAAGGCAAGGATGGCGGACGGCAAAGGCCTTTGCCGTCTGCCGTGGACGGCAAAAGGCTCCGGCAAAGTAGGCTACGGCAAAGAGCTTTTTTGCCGTCTGCTTTCTGAAGCGGACGGCAAAGGGGCCTTTGCCATCAGCGGCGGACGGCAAAGAAAGCCGATGGCAATAAATGTGATGTTAGTCCGTTAGGCGGCTAACGGCAGCCTTTGCCGTCCGCCGCTGACGGCAAAGAGCATCCGGCCTTTGCCGTCCGCCGAATGACGTCAGCTGGACGTCACTGCGGGACAAGTCTTTGCCGTCTGCCACTGTAGGCAAAGCCTTTGCCGTCCGCCGCTGTAGGCAAACTGACCAAATGGGTCAGCTCTCAGGGAGCACAGGTGGCCGCCGCGTGGCTTCTTTGCCGTCCGCGGCGGATGGCAAAGGCGCCTTTGCCATCAGCGGCTGACGGCAAAGGTGCCTCTTTTTTCTGTTTTTTTAATCCAGCAATTTTCACAGCAAATATATGACATATACATACATATATATTTCATAGGGCTATTTAACAGCAAACATATGACATATCCAGCACATAAGTTTCATCGTGCATACATATATAGTTCCATCCATTCATACATAGCAAATTGCACATATACATTGTTCCATCCATACATATTACAATGCAAAGTTTCATCAAGATAGCAAGTTTCATAATAGCAAGCTAGAAGAATACTAGAGGAGAATGAAAGAAAAAACAAGCACTCCATCATAGCAAGCTAGCTTCCGTGAAGTGAATAAAAAGGCAAATAAGAAAGTTAGAAAAAGGTGACTAGAAGAAGAAGTATATGCCATTTATGAGCTAACTTAGGTGAAATGGATCATTTGTGAGCTAACTTAGTTGAAATGGATCGTTTATGAGCTAACCTAGGTGAAATAGATCGTTTATGAGCTAACTTAGGTATAATGCATCATTTTAGAGCTAACCTAGGTAAGATGGGTCATTTTGGAGCTAACCTAGGTGAAATGGATCGTTTTTGAGCTAAGTTAGGTGAAATGGATCGTTTATGAGCTAACCTAGGTGAAATAGATCGTTTATGAGCTAACTTTGGTAAAATGCATCATTTTAGAGCTAACCTAGGTGTGATGGGTCATTTTGGAGCTAAACTAGGTAAAATGTATCGTTTGTGAGCTAACCTAGGTGAAATGGATCGTTTATGAGCTAATCTAGATAAAATGGGTCATTTTAGAGCTAACTTGGATAAAATGCATCATTTTGGAGCTAACCTAGGTAAGATGGGTCATTTTGGAGCTAACCTAGGTAAAATGGGTCATTTTAGAGCTAAAACTGGTAAAATGGATCATTTTGGAGTTAGTCTAGGTAAAATGGGTCATTTTAGAGCTAACTTGGGTAAAATGGATCATTTATGAGCTAACTAAGGTATAATGGGTCATTTTAGAGCTAACTTAGGTAAAATGGATTGTTTATGAGCTAACTAAGCTAATTATGCCATTTTTGACATAAGTAAGCTAAGTACATGTCATTATTGAGCAAACCTAGTTAACTAAGCATACTAGAGCTAACTTAGGTCATTTTGGAGGAAACAAAGCTAAGTATAGATCGTTTTAGAGCTAACTTAGGTAAAATGGATGGTTTTGGAGGTCAGTAAGCTTATTAAGTCATTTTGGAGGAAAAGAAGCTAACTCTAGGTCATTGTGGTAAGCATATGGGAGGAAATAAGGCTAAGTCTAGGTCTTTATGCATTTGTTAAGCAAAACACTAGAAAAAACTTACTAGCGCCCACCATCTTTCAACACCTGCCATGACAAAGAGTAAACGAAATTAGTACAACATAAAAAAATACCGACATGAATAATAATATGTATATCACTTAAGTGTATCATCATCAAGTACAACATAAAAAATTTATATACCTGACACTACTAATAATCTCAATCACTATCATCAATAAATGCATAATCATCATCATCACTATAATCAATGACAGGCTCATAGGGTTCAGTGGCATCAACATGTGGAAGGCCACCTTGACGTAATCGGTCAAGCATTGACAGGTCATCCGCAACAGTAACCTCTTCTTGTTCCGGCTCTTCTTGTTCCTCCTCTGGGTTGATGTCGGATTCACTGTCGCTATCTACTTCAATATTTTGGGGTGAAGTATAGCGGTTCTTGAAACACTTTTTGGAAAGACGTGTCTCTTGCAAGAATTCTCCTTCAGATGTGTCTGGGTTAATGTGAGGTTCATAATCCTCTTCCTTTGGGGGAGATAGTCTAGCACGTGGCGGCACTTCATAAACGACATCCCAACCTTTCAGATTTGGATTAGTTTGGCAGGCCCACGATAGATAGAATACTTGGGTCGCCTGTTGAGCCATAATATAGACATCAGGAACATCTAAATGGGTGCTTTGTTTGATTTCAACTAGCCCTATATGTTCATGAGTCCTTCTAGTCTCTTTCGGCTGAAACCAATAACATTTGAAGAGTACGACATTCGGTGGGTTGTCACCATAGAATATAAGTTCATAAATTGCTTCAACTCTCCCATAATACTCGGTACCTCCTTCGCCGATAGCAGATACACAACAATTTGTAGACTTTCGGTCGGCCATAGATAGCTCTTTGCCATAGGTACGAAAGCGATACCCGTTGATGTCGTATTTGTCAAATGAACGGACCTTATAGTCAAAACCATTAGCGACTTGTCTCAATTCAGCGTCCATAGACTCTGAATTAGCCTACAAGTTTAATATGAAAGGATTGTTGCATTAGGCAGAAATTAGCGAATGTAATGAAATGGTCTAATAGAAATTATCGTTTGTTTGAACCAAGAGATGAAACCGGGATAGCCGCCTCCTTGCTTTGCGAGAAGCTCATACTCTTCGACGGAATCCTTTTGGATTACCGCTCCATACGAGAATATGGCGACGTATCGACTGTATGAAATATCTAGGAATAAGAGCAGTTCAAAGGAAATAGAAGTTGCGAAACAATGTACCGAGAACTTACTCGATGTACGGCCGCACTTCTGTCAGGTTGTTGAAGATATACAACGTAATGGTCCGCCATTTTTCGTTATCCAAAGATACTGGTTTTGAACCACTGGCTGGTGCGAGATTCCCTTTGAGTAGGCTGAGGTTGGATCCACCCTTTTGAGGTTCGTCAGCATTGTACCGAGGCTTTGGATTATGCAAATGACGATTTTTGGCTTTGTAGTGTGCTGTCACGAAGTTTGCCGCCTCCTCAGTGATGAATGCCTCAGCCATCGATGCTTCAATTCTACGTTTATTTTTACATTTTTGTCGAAGTGTCTTCTGCATCCTCTCAGTTGGGTAGCACCAACGATTTTGCACGCCGCCCCCAATCTTGCCTCGGTCGGGAGATGCAAAATCAAATGCTGCATTGGATTAAAGAAGCCCGGTGGAAAGATCTTCTCTAACTTGCAGATCAACTCCGGCGCCAACTCTTCCATTTCTTCTAGCATGCCAGGCGATAGTTCTTTCGCATAAAGAACACGGAAGAAATAGCTGAGTTCTGCCAATACTAGCCATTCATCCTCAGGGATGAAGCCACGCAACATCACCGGCATTACCCGCTCAATCCATATGTGCCAATCATGACTCTTGAGACCAAATATCTTCAATTTATCAAGACTCGCTCCCCTCTTTAGATTCGCTGCATACCCATCGGGGAACATCAACTACATTTTCACCCACAAGATAATTTCCCTCATAGCTGGCCTTCCAAGATTGAACCATGCCTTTGGCTTCGTCCAGTTCTGCTTTCCTTTCGGTTCTTTCATGTTTTGTAATGGCCTATCACATAGCGCCTCCAGATCGACTCTAGCCTTAGTATTATCCTTTGACTTCCCATCTATGCCGAACAATGTACCAAAAAGTGCCTCAGCGATATTCTTCTCAGTGTGCATCACGTCGATGTTGTGTGGGCAAAGGAGGTCTTTGAAGTAAGACAGATCCCATAAGCATGTCTTGTGAGTCCAGGCGTGCTTAGAATTATACCCCTTGAAGTACCCTAGACGCTCTGGATCTGGCTCGAGAGCGTTTAACTGATCCAGGGTCTGTTGGTCTGTCAACGCAGGTGGTGCAGAGTTTTTGACAACTCTACCTCTGATGAAGTTCTTCTTGTCTTTCCTGAACTTATGGCGAGGATCCAGGAACTGTCTATGCATGTCGAAGCAAGAAAACTTGCGACCGGCCTGAAGCCAACGAAACTCAAGAGCTCCCTTGCATGTGGGGCACGGGAACCTTCCATGCACACACCAGCCAACGAATAGCGCATACGCCGGCAAGTCATGCGTCGAGTACATGTACCAGACACGCATTATGAAGTTCCGTTTGCTATAGGCGTCGTATGTCTTGAACCCATTATCCCAGGCTTCTTGCAATTCGTCCTTAAGCGGCTGCATGTACACATTCATATTTTTCCCCGGATAGTTGGGCCCTGGAATTATCAACGCCAGGAAAATGTTCTTTCTTTGCATAATCTGTCCGGGGGGGAGATTGAGTGGAAAGACAAATACGGGCCAACAACTGTATTGGCCTGCCGTCATACCAAACACACTGAACCCATCCGTGCTGATGCCGACTCGAGGATGCCTCGGATCTGCCGCTTTGTCAGCATGTAATTCATCAAACTTTTTCCACAAAACACCATCCGATGTGTGTACCATCATCAGATTCCCATATGCATCTAGTTCAGTTCTTTTGCCTGTTTTGTGCCATGTCATCTGTCTGGCCGTCTCTTCGACCATGAAAAGACGTTGAATTCTTGGTACGATTGGCATATACCGAAGAACACTAACAGGGATTTTGGTCTGTGTCTTCTCACCCATACCGTTGCCTACCACAACATACCTGGAAGACTTGCAAATGGGACAATAGTTCAAGTCCGCATAGTTAAGCCTAAATAAGGCACATCCTTTCTCACAGGCATGTATCTTCTCATAGGGCATCTTCAGTGCACGGAGGATTTTGTCCGACTGGTACAGGTTTGCAGGCATTACATGGCCTTTGGGTAGAAAGCGTCCAAATACTGTCATTATTGCGTCGTAGCATTCTCTGCCCAAGTTGAACTGAGCCTTCAGAGTCATTACTTGTGAGATGGCATCCAACTGACAAAGCTCAGTGTGCTCGTGGAGCGGACGTTTTGAAGACTCCAACATTTCATTCAAGGCCTTTGCAGATTCCTCCATCTCCTCGTCTGAATCCCGAGCATCATCATAGTCTTGCACCATGTTTTCCATCCCGGTACCATGCTCGTCGGTGCGACGACGATCCACCTCAGCTCTGTCACGTTGGGCAGACTCACCATGATATGTCTACACCGTATAATCGGGCGTAAAACCACTCTTCTGCAGGTGTTTGCCCATTTCATCCTCTGTCCTCTTTTCCCAATTGCCGCACCGGAAACAGGGGCACCAGGTTTTCCTCTGGCCATTTGCAAATGCGGCTTGCACAAACCCCTTGGTTTTTGTGAACCTTCAACGCTCCATTTGTTCTGACCAGTGTGACCGGTATACATCCACGCACAATCACTCATCTTGACTTTCAGAGCTACTGGACACACAACAAATATATATATATATATATATAATTCACCATGTATATATTCATCAGTTGATCTACTTTGTCAATTTTATTACGTCCATGCAACCTACACTCTAATAGGTAATGATAGGTCCTAATCCCACCCGAGTATGTGTAGATTGGGTTCATTTTCCCATGCTATGCTCCAGATCCGACGCAAAATTTTGGCAGCACCTCCCCGCTGTTCTCCTGATACACGTCTCTGCAATAAACAGAGAGGATGTGTACCCGGAGAACAACAGGGGAGGCACTGACGAAATTTATGCGTCGGATCCGGAGCAAAGCATATGGGAAAACGAACCAAATCTACACATACTCGGGCTGTCCATGGATAGCGTTGGACAATTCGAAAGAATCAAGGTTATAAATATGCAAATGCATGCATATTTATAACTATAACGCTTTCGAACGGGAGACACATATTGGTTACGCATACTGATGATTCAAGACACATATATAGCTAGCTATCAAGTTTCATCGGCACGAACACCGGAACAGAGCAAATGATTAATGGGGGAGGAGGACATGTCATTTGTGCTCACCCACAAACGAAGGGGCAGAGCTCGTCAAACGCACGGCAAGGTCGTCGAACACCAAACCTCGCAGCGATGAAACAACTGCACATTTAAATCTACCTGATCAACACAATTATATATGATGTTTTTCATAACAAAATCGAAAAATATATGGCCTAACTCATAATTCACAAATATATGACCCCGTCGGCCTCTGGACGGCCAAAGAGCACCTTTTCGGGAGGTGTCGGGGGTCGGGGTGTCCTGTCGGTGTCGGGGTGCCGTGTCGGGGTTGGGGTGCTGTTTCGGGGTCGGGGTGTCGTGTCGGGGTCGGGGTCTGGTGTCGGGGTCGGGGTGTCGGGGTCAGGGGGTCGGGGTGTCGTGTCGGGGTCGGGGTGTCGGGGTGTGGTGTCGGTGTCGGGGTGTCGGGGTCAGGGGGTCGGGGTGTCGTGTCGGGGTGTCGGGGTGTCGTGTCGGGGTCGGGGTGTCGGGGTTAGGGGGTCAGGGGGTCGGGGTGTCGGGGTCAGGGGGCTCAGGGGGTCGGGGTGTTTCCTTCTATCCTTCTTCTTCTTTCTTTCTCTTCTTCTTCTTCTTTCCTTTCTTCTTCTTCTTCTTTCATCTTTTTTCTACTTCTTTTACTTCTTTTCGTTTCTTCTTTTCTTCTTCTTCTACTTCTTCTACTTCTTTTCTTCTACTTCTTTTTTCATCTTTTTTCTACTTCTTTTCTTTTCTTCCTTTCTTCTTCTTCTACTTCTTTTCTTCTTCTTCTTTTTTCATCTTTTTTCTACTTCTTTTCTTTTCTTCTTTTCTTCTTCTTCTACTTCTTCTACTTCTTTTCTTCTTCTTCTTCTTCTTCTTCTTCTTCTTCTTCTTCTTTTCTTCTACATATTCTTTTTTCTTCTACTTCTTTTCTTCTAACACTAACACTATATAACACATATCTAGCACTAAATCTATCACTAACAATTAAACAACAAAAAATGAAAAAAGAGAAAAAAATAACTCACTGGAGCAATGGGACGGTCGGGGCAGTGGGGCGGGTGGACCGGCGACGTGGTGGCGCGCCGGGGCAATGGGACGGTCGGGGCAGTGGGGTGGGTGGGCCGGCGACGTGGTGGCGCGCCGGGGCGCCGGGATGGTGGAGCGACGGGGCGTTGGCGGGTGGGGTGGGGGCGGCGGGGTGGTGGGGCGACGGGGCAAGCGGGGGCGGTGGCGGGGGCGGCGGTGGGTGGATCTGGTGGCGTGGCGTCGGGGAGGAGAGAGGGAGAGAAACAGAGAGGAGTAACGGCCGGGGGGGGCTCGATCGGCCGTTAGTTAGGTTAGGTTAGTTAGCCTTTGCCGTCGGCCAAGCCTTTGCCGTCCGCTTTTTTTTATCTTTGTCGTCTGCTAGCAGACGGCAAAGAGGGGGCGGTTAAGTTTTTTCTAATCGGCTCGTTAGTGGGGGCCACCTCTCTCTTTGCCGTCAGCCAGCAGACGGCAAAGAATTGACAGATGGCAAAGACCTTTTTGCCGTCTGCCAGTTGTTTGTCGTCTACTTTTTGGTAGCTGATGGCAAAGACCTTCTTTGCCGTCTGCTAGCGGACGGTAAAGAACTGGCAGATGGCAAAATCCCTGATTCCAGTAGTGAAATGCCATGCTCTTTACAAATAAAAATGGCATGCTCGTTATAACAAACATGACATGCTCTTGATAACAGAAAATTCCATGCTCATTAAAATAAAAATGCCATGCTCTTGAAAGAATGTCATGGTATACACACTGCAAATGCCATGACACTCGCACGAAAATGCCATGCGATCAATACAAAATGCTATAAAGAAAGCCATGTTTGACTAAACAAAAACTGCCATGTGTTGAGTTTTCCATATGAGTTTTCAAATATTTGCCATGCCACGTTGCACAAAAATGCCATCTATTTTAGAATCATATTAATAGGGCCAATGGATTTATATCATTTTTGCCATTGTTTGGTAGCACTGGAAGTACTCCCTCCGTTTTTATTTACACTGCATATTAGCTTTGACTAAAGTCAAACTTTATAAAGTTTGACCAAGTTTGTAGAAAATAATATGAAATTTACAGCATCAAATTTATATGATGTGAAAATATATGCAATGATGAATCCAATGATATATATTTGGTGGTATATATGTCAATATATTTGTCTACAAACTTGTTGAAGGTACTTTAGACAAAAAAAACTTCAGACAAGTATCAAAATGAACATGCATGTCAAAAAATCATGACTGAACTACAACAGTATGACAACTACATGAAAACGCACACAAGGCAAACTCAGATCGTGGCACTTTTAACATTGAATTGCCCATGGCAATTTATATCCGTTGTTTTAATTCTACACGACAATTTCTTCATTGTTCCCTGCATTTTATATGCAAAATCATGGAAATTCCCCCCTCCTCGGGCTTACTTCATAGCACTACACGGATAATGGAAAAAAAATGAACAACAGAAAAATTAGGGAGAACGGTGTAGGTGCGGGGAGAAGAAGAGGAGGGTCAACCTTCGTGAGCTCCAATGGCTTCGGCCCGGTCGCCGGTCTCCCCCTCAACTCGACAGCATTGCAAAAAATGAAACATCCGCAAACCCCAATGCCCTCACCCCCGCCACTGCCTGCTCCAGGCCAGCACCAGCCTCCTCCTCTGTAGAGGCCAGCCGCAACGCGAGTCGTAAGCAAATCGGGGAGCACCAGCCTCCGACACTTGGTGAGATGCATCTCGCAGGGAGGCGTGCGTCGTCGGTTATGACCTTCACCCGAGAGTGGAGAAGGTGCCTCGACCCCCACCATCGTCGGCTCGTCGTCCGCTGCCGCCACCATCCACAGGCACCATTGTCGCCACCTCACGAGATCGAGATGCATCGGTGATTAGCGCCTAGCTAGCGCGTTATCCAGCGGATCCTGCAGCGGTCCCCGTCAAGGACATCGTCGAGAGGTCACTGTCGAGGACGTCAGGCGAGATCGTCGTCGAGGCTGCTAGACCCCCCCCTCTATCTCTCTGCTCTGGTCTGCACCCTGGTCTACTCTCTCTCTCTCTGCGCTCTGGTCTACTCTCTCTCTCTCTCTCTCTCTCTCACTCTATGCGTGAAATGGGGGGGAGTGGATGCGAAGAGGGGCATGGTGTTGACCAGGGCGTGGACGCGTTCGCTGCGGTCAGCTTCCCAGCGAACGGGCTGGTCCTTCCGACATGGCAACTTGAGATGCTTTAAGATCTGCGTTTTTCATCCAACAGTTAAAAGGGCGTTCACTGGGAAATCCCTCCCAGCAAACGCTCGTCAAATAACATTTCCCTTGTTTTCTAAATCAGTTTATCTAATTCACATCAAGATATTTTTTAAGGATGTCGCATCTAAGCTCCCACAAATATATAATGCAGCAAAAAAACTAGAAAAAAATAAACCACAAACAAAGTGGACATCAACTTAGATGTGACATAACTATGTCACATCTAGATATGTCCTAAATAGACCATTTCTAAATCACTGCCACTTGCCACTCGGAGTAGCCTTTAGGGCCTGTTTGCTTCCAATAAGTCACCTGACTTATAAGTCAGGTGACTTAAAACCAGTGACTTATAAGTCACGCCTGTTTGGTTGTCACCTGACTTATAAGTCACCTGACCACACCTTCCCATCTTGTTTTCTTATGTAAAGGTGGTGGGACCCATGCAAAAGGGGGTGACTTATAAATTTTAGGACGCGTCTAGTGGGCGGCCGACTGCCCACTAGTGCGATGGAGCGGCCGGCCTGAAAAGGTAAGTACCTGTCCCCCCCGCGGTCCCGCGCTCCAGAAAAGGAAACCGAGCACCAACCCGCGCGATCGAGCGGCTACTCGCGATACGCGCAAATAGAACGAGAA
This sequence comes from Aegilops tauschii subsp. strangulata, assembly GCF_002575655.3. Taxonomy (NCBI): domain Eukaryota; kingdom Viridiplantae; phylum Streptophyta; class Magnoliopsida; order Poales; family Poaceae; genus Aegilops; species Aegilops tauschii. The sequence continues at coordinate 144,075,148 of NC_053041.3, forward strand.
GAAAAGTCCTCCCCCACGTGGCCAGCTGTACCTACCCAGCCCTCCCACGCCCGCTCGCCCCCACGCCACCACGGTTCCTTCTTCCTCTCCACGAAAGAAGGGATCCAAGGCCCTTCTTCCTCCTCCTACATAGCAGCCATTGCAGCCCGAAAGTAGAAGAAGAACTTGCTTCAGAAAAGATCTAAGGGCAGGGTGGTCAGATCCATACCAGGCAGCAACATCAGGGCAGGTAATTTCCCTCCCTCTGCCCCTCTTCATTTCCCCCCTTCTTCTACTGCATATGTCAACCCCTGGAGAAGCTGCTTCCCCCCTTCCTCCATGGATCTAGCAGAAATCCATGGAGAAGCTGAGGTGGACCTGACAAATAACCCCTCCAATAACACCACCCTCCCCCCCATGAGTGTCATATCTGCAACTGAAAAGAAGTACCACGAATTGCTGTGCAACTAATCATGGATAGAGGCCTACGGTTTCCTGGTTTGTGCAACTAAACACAAGTCATTAGGTTTAGTTGCACACCAAACATGGTTTGAGACCAACTTTACTGAACATTTTTCTAACATGCATGCCAGCCAAGTTTCCCCCACCTAGATGTGTTAAAGAAGCCAACTAAAGCAAGTTCAGTGGCCAACTGAAACATGGTTCTGGCCAAAAACCTAAACATGCATTGTAGCCAACGGAAAATGCATAAGTGTGCAACTGAACATGCATCCCAACCAACTGAACCTGTATTCTGTCAACTCAGCATGCATGCTAGGCAAAACTGAACATGTATCCTGAACATGTATTTTGAGTGAACACTATAGAAAACCTGGAGTATATGTGCAATAAAAACATATATCCTGGCCTACTAAACATGCATGCTGGCCAACTGAATATGCATCCTCGCCAAATAGAAAATCTATTATAGCCAACTGAACATGCATGCTGGCCAACTGAAAAATGCATCCTGGCCAACTGAGACATCTATTCTAGCCAAAACCAAAAATTTGTAGTACGACAGCAAAAACACAAGAAACTTTTGTGCATAGCAAATGAAACCACAAACCAAATATTAAAGTAGTCACGCATATAATCTTGTCCCACACATATATTCTGGTGCCAAACCTACTGCAAAGCAATAGTGTAAAAATATGTTCAATATACTAGAAGTAGAAACAGAAACAGCGATGAAAAACATATATCTATAATCTGTCATCCAATTCTTCTTTCTTCTTTCACCTGAATTTCACCGTCTCAATTATGGCATCAAATTATGTCCAAATTATGTGCAGAAAAATCTAGATCAGCTGCTTGCCAACAGAAAACCTGCAGATCATTGGAACAAACAGAGGGAAAAGTCAGAGAAACTCTGTACTAAAAAAAGTCATGTTCTTGCCAACTATTTACTGCAAACTGTGCAACTAACATAACAAGGCTGTGCAAACAAAAAATGCATACCTGTTATAAATAAAAGATTCTGCTATAGAGATGTTGCTTTTTGAACTAAGATTGTCATAAAATGGTGTGCAACTACCTATTTACCAAGTTTTTAGGTTGTTTCAAACACTCTTTGATGATTAAAACTTGACATCACTTCCTTGTTTTGTATATGCAGTGCATGTGTGGCAGCAGCCTGAAAAAGGAAAAAAATGCTTGATCTCAATGAGTTGCCTCCTGATCTCAATGAGCTTCCTCGTGATATGGATCAGTAACAACCCAGCATACCGCAAGGGAATTTGACAGAAAATGGGCGCTCTGTTTACTACACGCAGACAAGTCGTGGGCCTAACCCTATGGGCCATGACAATGTGGCAGGGCAGTCACAACCCGTGGTGTCCCTGTAGTGGTGTGTTTGCAGTCAGAGAGTCATACTCTTGATGACACGGGCACCGCGGCAAATGTTCCTGGTCCAACCAGGACTGAGCTCGGTGCTGGCGCTGTTGACGGTGCTGTGCAAGGAGAAGAAGGAGAAGATGAGGCTGGTTCTCAGCCAATGGAACCCTATGTTGGCATGAGGTTTGACACCCTTCAAATTGCTAAGGATCACTACAACAGCTACGCCTTACGGATGGGTTTCTCTATCAAAATGAACACCTCTAGGCGGACAGGCAATGTATTGGTAAAACAGCAGTTTTGCCGCAAAAAGTATAAGAAGCCAAAAGCTGATGATGGTGGAGCTGAGGCTCCTCCTATCCTGGACCCTATACCAGATCCAAGACCTGTTGACACTGATGAGGAAATGGAAGATGAACCTCCAATCTTTGCTGAAGAGGAGGCTGGTGCTAGTAAGAAAAAGAAGAAACGAAAATGCGAGACAATAAAGCAGACTCAATGCAAAGCGAAAATGTTGTTGAAGCTAATGGATGGGCGATGGGAGGTGACGTATTTTGTTCGTGACCACAATCATCCGCTGGTGAACAAACCTTCATTGTCCAAATACTTGAGATCCCACCAAGGCATCTCTCCTGATGAAAAGGAATTTTTGCGCATCTTGTATAACTGCAACTTGACTACAGGTGTGTTTCTATATCCCTTACAGAATTAAGTTTCCCTCTAGGTAGTCCAGTGTGCAACTGTTATGTTACTGGTGTGCAACTAAAATGCCTTAAGTGTGAAACTAGATTACCTTCACCGTGCAACTATATAATGTTCCTGTGCAGCTAGATCACCTTCACGGTGCGCCTACATAATGTCCTGTGTGCAAAATGAAAGTGTTTTTTAAAAGGGGCAGCTGGTTGTCAATTTCCTGCAACTATCTTCTGTGCCAACTCATATCGTATTATTGTGCAGCTGGATATGTGCATTCATACGACTAATAAAATGTATATTGTTTCTTTTTGTATTATGCAGTACGTATGATGCATGTAATGGCAGAGTTCTATGGATCTGAGATGATGGTGCCATTCGGACCAAAGGCAATAACAAATTTGTGTACAAGTTTCCATAGAGATGATACAAAGGAGGGTGATCTGATTGAGACAATTGCGCACTTCAAGGATATACAAAAAACCGATCCAGACTTCTTCTATAAGGTGAAATATGATGAAGAGGACAGAGTTGTCAACATATTTTGGGTGGATGGCTTAGCTCGAAAAGCTTATGCGGAGGCGTACCACGATTGCATATCGTTTGACACCACCTACATGACCAACATGTACAATATGCCGTTCGCGCCCTTCATAGGAATAAACCGACATGGCCAATCTTTCATGCTGGGTTGCGCGTTTGTGAGGCAGGAGTTGGAATCGAGCTTTGACTGGGTCTTTGGAGCATTCCTAGATGCTATGGATGGCAAACCTCCTGACAACTTCATCACCGATCAGGATGGTGCAATGAGGCAGTCAATACAGAGCATCTTTCCAACCACCGTGCACCGCTGTTGTCGATGGCACATCATGAAAAAGGCTCAGGAAAAAGTTGGTTGGCTGCTGTGCCGGAATCCAGGAGTCTCTGATGATTTCAACAAGTGTGTCGACTTCAACATCACTATAGACGAGTTTGAGCACAATTGGGCTGGGTTAATGATGAAGTACGAGGCTATGACACACACACACTTTGAGAAGTTGTACGAATACAGGTCAACTTGGGTGCCGTGCTACTTCAAACACAGGTTCTTCCCCTTCCTACAGTCTACACAGCGTAGTGAGGGGTTCAACGCCGTCCTAAAAAGATATGTGAACCCACACAACTCAATGCTGAACTTCGTCAAGCAATATGAAAAAATCCAGAACCACATCCTTGCCAAGGAAGGCTGCAATGATTACATGACAGAACACCTTGAGATTGAGCTGTGGTCCAACTTCCCAATAGAGAAGCAAGCTTACAAAACCTATACTAGGGACCTTTACCGCAAGTTCAGAGAAGAGTTTGAGCTGATTGGACGTTATAATGCATTCCAAGTTGGTGCTGATATATTTGAGCTCAGACCGAACCAGGAATTTGTTGCCAAATATGGTTCTCGAAACTACTTGGTGCAGGCAAGGGTGGAGGAGGGTTCCTATTTGTGTGAGTGCTATAAAATGGACAAGGACGGCATCCTCTGTTGCCACATCCTCAAGGTGTTCACCCATATTGGAGTTGATGTCATACCGGAAAGGTACCTCCTAAGACGGTGGACACCTACTGCTGTACCTAGTGCGCCAGGGACTGGTTATGAGCAACCGGATGAAATGCCTCCTCAATCAAAGAAGCAGATAAGGGAGAGGAACGTGATATACGATTTTTGGAAACTAGCAAAGTTTGCGAGTGGTTCTTATCCAGCACAAGCTATTATATACAAGCATATGCGCGCAGCATGTACCGAGATCGGCCACCTGAACAAGTCCAAGAAAAAGAAAAAACCGACTCCTGCCACGGGGCCATCAGATGATGGCAACCCTCGAGGACCTCCTCCACCTCCAGGCAGCAATCAGGGGGCTCATCATCCAGGTAATTACCTGCCCCAACTCCTGATCTAACTAGGTGTGTAACTTCAGTTGCACACATCATTTTGCCCAGTTGCACACATCATGGTGCCCAGTTGCACAGAATAGGCTGCCTAGTTGCGCACGCTGTGTTAGTTCGAGCATCAAGATAACACAACTAACTTGTTTTTCCTGTTCTGGATATAGGTAATGTCAACCCTCAAGGACCTCCTCCACATCCTGGCTGTACACGGCATCCTCCGCCACCTCCTCCCCCACGTGCTCCTCCCAGTGGCCCTACAGGCAGCACTTAGGGGGCTCATCGTCCAGGTAATTACCTGCCCCAACTCCCCATCAAACTAGGTCTGTAACTCCAGTTGCACACATCATGGTGCCCAGTTGCACAGAACAGGCTACCTAGTTGCGCACGATGTGTTAGTTCGAGCATCAAAGATAACACAACTAACTTGTTTGTCCTGTTCTGGCTATAGGTGATGCCAACCCTCAAAGACCTCCTCGCCTGGCCCAACTAGCAGTGCCCTGCGTGCTACTCCCAATGGACCTACAGGCAGGACTCAGGGGGCTCATCACCTAGGTAAATACCTTCCCCAACTCCCAACAAAACTAGGGTGTGTGACTTTAGTTGCACATATCATAGTGCCCAGTTGCACAGAACATGCTGCCTAGTTGCGTGCCTGTGTTAGTTTGAGGATCAAGCTAAAAATCTTAACTTGTTTTTCCTGTTCTGCCCATAGGCGATTACAATCCAAGTACCATGACGGGCCGTGCTACTACAGGTGTTTTTTTCAACTTAACTTGCACACAGCAACCAGTTAGTTGCACAGCATGGGCTGTGTGGTTGCAGAGAACATCAGTGTTGGTTGCACAACAAAAAAATACTAAACTTTTTATATGATTATTACACAGGTGATTGTGATGGTCCTACTGCCCCGTTGGAGGCTGCATCCCCTGCACAAGCTTCTGATGATTTTGTGCCCATGGATCCTCCAAGGTCTACTACAAAGGGTAGGGCAAAGAGTTGACGGTACAAATCGGCGCTGGAGCTACACCCAAAGAAGAAAAACAAATGCAGCCAGTGCCAATCTATAGAGCACACTGCTGGTGTGTGTCCACTCAGGCTACTGTGATTCTGTTTCATCATTTGTAACTTTGGGACAAAAAAAGGAAAAGAATGATGTTTTTGAGCAATGTTGGGACCAAGTGGACACATTCAGCATCTATGATTTCTCTTTATCTAATTTTATGCTCATTGAATTAGTTCATGCACTGTGTAAAAAAGGTTGCTATTTGTGCCTTTATTGGCAACTGGTTAAATATTTAGTTGTTGAACAATTGTATGTCCAGTGCTCCTAATGTATCAACAAAAGTGATGATATTAAGTTGCAAACGGAATTACTACTAGTGTGCAACTACAAAATCTGCTTAAAAATTGTGCAAACCAGCAACTTCCTCCATGGAGCAGAGAAAGAAAAAGAGTACTGACCTAGTCCTTGTCGTATCTCAGCAACTTCCTCCATGGGGCGGTGTTGTGCACGCTGGTGACCCAATCATATGCCAGCTTCTTCCTGATGTTGAGTACTTCCTTGGGTTCGTAGTTGGGCAGTTGGCTATCGTTCCACTCGGTGGCGTTAAGCAGTGCGAACAGCCCACACTCATTACTGCGATGGGCAAAAAAGAAAATTTATCACATAAAATTAAAACCAATAAAGATAATGCACTCTGTGCAACTGCTTATGTTCTACTGTGCAACTGCTTATGTGCTACTGTGCAACTGCTTATGTGCCACTGTGCAACTGCTTATGTGCCAGTGTGCAACTACTTATGTGCCACTCTGCAACTGGCTAGATAATCCATTAGAAACTCATAAAAATGATAAACAGATTGCAGACTAGTTCTGTGTCTTGAAAAACTAAAGATTGCACAAGTAGAAAAATTGTAAAAACTACAAATTGATGGTGAGAAATTGAGAAGAATGCCATTCTTAATGTCTTACTTGCCGAGCTGCTTTGGTACGTCAATGTCAATAATCTGGAAGTGCTCGATGCTGAACTTTGGGTCATGCTTCCTCCATAGCTGGCGTACTGCCCCCGCGATGGTAGAGGCAGTGTTCATCAGCTCAATGTTGTCCAACTTCCTGTTTGAATCAAGAACTTCGAAGCGTCTGTCCCTCAAGTTGACATTGAAGACCCAATAATGCCTCCCTCCCTCCTTATTGGTTACATCAGCGCACTCGAGCACTGGCAGCATGACCTGCAAGCGTGAACGATTTCAGACACAGATACAGGCTGTAGCTAAGAAAAACAGTAAAAGACTTGGTCAAGTTAAAAACAGGTTGCAACAAGTATTTGCCAACTAACAGATGTGTCATGTGCAACTGAACATGTTGTGGGTGCCAACTAAAAGAGATGGATCATGTGGGCACAGCACTCACCAAGTCTTTCTTGTCGAGACGGTTCTTGTAATCAAACTTCTTGTTTATCTCATTCACGTTGTGGATCCCTTGCTGTAAATTCATCTGCAGAGATTATAAAGCATGCCTTAAACTCCTTAGTAAATGAAAGGCCTCCCTCAATTGGTCAACAAAAAAGTGCTACAGAACAAAGATGAGGGTAAAGAAGGTTTTGAAAAAACTTACAGAAAACCTCAGTGGCATAATGACCTTCTTTGACCCTTCTGGTAAGTTATCCATGATGTGTAAGATTCCAGTCTCAATAACAATTTTTGACAGCCATTGAACCGGCTTCATCGAATCAACTAACTCCTTGAAATGTAGAAAGCACCAAACCTGATTATCTCAGGGCTGAATTTTTTTTGAAAGAAATAAAAAGACAAGTTAGCTCGAAGGGTCACAGCAGCAAAAAAAAAAGTGCATGAAATTGAAACAGAACAGTGTGCAACTAAAAGCCCTGCTCTGTGCAACATGCTATGCTTTCTGTGCAACTAAGTGGCTGGTCCTGTGCAACTGAAAAAGATATGTACGTAGGCTGTGGGGAGTTAGTTTACCTGGTAGCTTCATCATTTGCTCCTGGGTGATGCCTGACCCAATACAAGAGGGCAGCGTAAAGCTTGTTCACTGCCTCATTGGAGCTGAACGTCTTCTTCTTGTTGTAGTCAATGAATGGAGACCTTTGAGATGCTGCGGGCCTTATTATCCTCCTCTGTCTTCGTGCAAGAGGTGGTCCCGAAGAACTGCTCGTGCCAACTTCTGGTTCCGCGCATATCGGGGTGTGGCAATTCTCTGGTGATCCAACATCTATAGCTCTTGAGCTATTGCCTTGCCAGCATCAGCATCAGCGCATCCTTCATTCACAGCTGCTGGGTCCAACTCACACTCATCAATGCAAATCACACTGGCTTCCGCTGTTTCTGCTGCTGGAGCAGGTGCTAGAGCATCACCATCTATGCCAAGGTCAAAAGATGGTGCATCGCAGAACCCGTCACCATGATAAGACTTTGATCTTCGTATGGGTTCAAGGACCAGGGCATCTCCTTGCGGCACAAACACGGGTGCATCGTTCACTGACTTGGTTCGCAATAGTGTTGTAGTTGGCGGCCTTGGAGGCTTGCACCTACTTATAATGTTGAACACCTCCTCTTGTGTTAATGGTTGCTGAAAGTCAGCTCTTGGTGATGCAGGCTTGCTTGGCTGCTGTGTGCTAGCTCTTGGGGACGGCACTTTGGTAGTTGGATCACCTCCTTTTGTATTTGGCATTGAAGCATCTCTATGAGTAGGCACCTTGGGGCTTGCAGTTGCAGTGGTGCCTTCCTGAGCAGCTGTGGTGGTTTTGACTGTGACCACGCTGCTAACTGACACATCAGTTGGCACACTGGTATCTGTAGTTGGCATCTTTCCAGTCTGAGTTGGCAGCAACCTAGCAGAACTTGGCACCCCTGCATCAATGGCTGCGGCACGCAGTTCTCTCTCGTCTCTGAACCCCAAACCTTTTGTGGCCTGTTCCCCCTTTGTGCCCCTGGCAAACTTGACAATCTTTTGCTGCTTAGGTGGTTTTGGTGGGACTGTTGAAAGGGGAGTCTTCCCCTTAATCTGTTGAACTCCTGTGATGGTGGTTGGCTCTCTGCTCACTACAGTTGGCATATCAGTTTGAAGCACAACTTCCTTGACCATATTTATTTCAGCATCTGCACTCACCATCTTCTCCTTGGTTTGAGGCAACTGCAGATTCTTCTTCATTGAAACTGCTTTACGCTTCTGGACCACATGAGGGTTTGCCATGGATGCTGCCTTGCTCTTGCTGGAGCTTAGGTCTGGAAGCTGCTTCAAATATTCCTTGTATTTTTTCCTTTGAATGAACCCAGTCAAGACCCTTTCCTGCTTCCTCCATGTCAATTTGATTCTTTTCAGCATCACTTGATAAGAACATGCTCTTGTCAATGGAAAAGTTGATCTTCTCACACATATCTTGGTCGCTAAAATCTGGCACGGGAAAGGTGGTTGGCAAAGCTGGCTTCAAGTTGCAGAGCTTGAACATATCAATGCTGCCCTGAGACTCTGCTTCGTCATTTTTCTTTGACTTCGGCAAATCCTTGTCTTTTCAGCAAGTTTTGTCAATCAACATCTGTAGTGTGCTCCTGCTACTCAATGAATTGCTGCTGCTGGCAGGGGTGGCAGAAGTGCTAGTCCTCTTGGATGTGTTGCCGCCTGTACCACCAGAACCAGGGGCGTTGTCATCATCATCATCGCTGCTGTCGGTGCCTCCATTGGATCCCCCTTTATCATCATCATCATAACCATCCCCGTCTTCTTCATTGTCGTCTTCTTCCCTCTCACTGCCATCAACTGCTGCGCCTTTGTCTTCTCCCCTCTCACTGCCATCAACTGCTGCACCTTTGTCCCCGTCCCCCTCTTTGGCCTCATCTTCTTCTTCCTCCTCCTCTGCCTCACTATCTTCTTCCTTGTCCTCCTCCTCTCATTTGTCCTCTTCTTATTTGTCCTCCTCCTCCTCCTCCTCCTCCTCTTCCTCTGCATCTTCTTCTTTGTCATCCTCCTCCTTGTCCTCCTCCTCTGATTCATCCACATCTGTGTCCTCGTCATCGTCAACATCTATCGCTGCTTCCATTTCCTCATATTCTTCTGACTCCTCAACAAACTCTTCTTCTTCTTGTATAGTTGACCCCCGTCTCTTTCTTTTTGGAGCACGGCGTGACGGCCCGGTTCCCATTGATGGTTGCTGTACGTAAGGATCAATATCCGCTTCCTCGTCATCGATCTTGGCAACTACTTCAATGAAGGTGCCAACCTGTTCAGTTACAGCCTTGCACAGGTCATTGACCACTTTCGCAATCTTTGCCTTTTTCTGCATCAACACAAAAAAAGATTTAGTACTGATTCAGTTAGAAAAAAAAAAGTAAAATGTCTGTAACTGACCATGATGTGGTGAGCAAAAACCGACTAAGACACACTTTCTGGCCAACTAAAAACATGATTCTAGCCAACTACACATGCACTGTGGCACAAACTAAAAACATGCATTCTGCCAACTTGATGTCAATGGTTGCAAATGAACACTTTGACTGTCCAAAGAACATGTGCAACTACAGAAGCTTATATGTGCAACTGAACATACATCCCAGCCAACTGAATCATGTATTCTCGCAACTACAAAAGTTATACATGTGCAACTGAACATACATCCCTGCCAAAAGAAAATGTTGGTAAGTGGTACAAATTTCTGTATGCAAAACACTAACCTGCGGATTGTAGGTTATTGGTAACTTGGATGCCACGAATGCTTCAGCTTGCAAAATTCCACCAAACAGTGGTGTCTGCTCCGTACCTCTATACTCCTCTTTAAGCTGATGTAAAAAAAGAGAAAAGAAAAGAACAAGGTTATCAAAACAGATTTGTGTGTTGAACGAAACCAAACATTATAACCTGTGCAACTACAACAAGATACTGGGGTAGACAATTCGACTATACATATATGCAACTGAACAAAGACACAAAAACAATGCAACCCACATGGCACCTAAAAAAAGTTTCTACCAACTGATGCCACACATTTGTGCAACAAGATTAGTAAAACTGTGCAACTTAAAAAAGATGGTGTGCCAATTTAAAATAAACATGTGTGCAGATGCCAAACTTAAAGCTACAAGTTGTGCAACTACATGCATTGTTGTGCCAACTGATGACAGTTTTTATGCAATTTCCAAAAAATTGACCAGACATCAAAAGAACATAAAAAGAAGACCTTGTTGGAAAAAAACAAAGAGAACTCACTTGTAATTTGCCGAACACACCAGGAGAGATAGTATCCTTCTTGATCACCTTGGCAATTAGAGTACTATCCCATGCATTCGATTGTATCACGCAGTTGCTTACTGGGATGTCATGTACGAGCGCATCAAGGTATAGTATCTGCACCAGAACCAACAAAAGAAAAGCCAAGTTCAGTTATTATTATGAGTATTTCAGCAAACTATAACTGCACAAAAGAACAAGAACAGATGGAAGTGGTCGTTTTCACTAACCATCAAGTGATACAAGTAGCAGCAGACAGTTTGCTTCTCCTGATCCATGTTTCGGAAAGCTTCATTAATGTGTTCTGCTACAAAGAGGCAGATGTTTGTATTCTTGAGCATTTGATGATCTAGCACAAGTCCGTAACACTTTGGGCTGAGCTTCAAGGCCGTGGTTGGTGCTAGAAAAGTGCTGAAGGCAACCGCAAGCCAGGCCATAAAGAATGTGTCATCCGTTCTTCTAGCCATATCCTGAATCATCTTGAGCCATGTAGTGATCTGGAGATGAGAATTTTCAGTTATGTTGAAAGCCTGTCTGAATCTCCTAGTGGCATCCTTGTCAACTAAATATCTGACTTTTTGACCCCTGTTTGGGAGATCAAATACCCTCTAAACACTGTCAGCATCGACACGGATCCTTCCCCTTCCTGGGAAAACCATTTCAGAGGTCTGTGGCTGGTAGGACTGCATCAGGAACTTAGTGAGGTCCGCTGGAAGTGTGTCTGATAAGTTCAATAGCCCCCCGAACAACCTCGAAACTAGCTCTGACTTCTATAGTGGGGTTAGAGAGGCGTTGAAATTTGCAAACCGCGCTGGTGATGCCCTTATCCTGCCCGCTTGTGATGGCGCTCCACATCTTCCCCTGCAGCCACCTCAACTCCTTCACCGCTGGCCTGTTGATGAGAAGATAAAAACATTAAGGAAACATTAAACACAAGAGAAAAAACAAGAATGAAAAAAAACTAGCAATCATCATTTGGATCAGTATTGGAATAAGCTATATATTCATAAAATGGATCATGCCAACTAATATGATGTATTTGTGCAACTAATAAAGCTCATGAGGACAACTGAAGACTGCCAGTGTGCAACCTTAAAAAAAACTAAGAAAATATACGAGACCTGGCAACTACAAAAAGTTCTAGCGGATGTGCAACAATAAGAAATGATATTGCAACAAGATAACAACAACTAAAAAAAGGTTTGCAAGGAACTGTTCAATAGCTCATAAACACACAAAAAACCCACATACCTCAGCATCTGCTGCGGAAGATGCGACAGCTCCTCCAGCAACTGCTGCCTGCACAAAAAATTGACCAGTGATGTCAACTATAAAAGATGCCAACTTGTCAACTACAAGATGCCAACTAATGCCAACTGTATTTAGATCAACATGACTAGAGATGTCAACTACAAGGTTGTTATTGACAAACTAAAAACAAAAATAGTGGTGCGAACTGCTGCATAATTTCATCAGCGTCTAAAAAGCGAGAAACACTTATATTCGAGAATTTACTTACCCTAGAAGATGACTCAGCTCCCTTTCCAAGTGCTGCATGTCTAGTCCGCTTTACAACACGGAACTGATCAGCATCCTAAGAAAAAATAAAAAACATGAGCATGGGAAAAACAAAAAAATGTTATATGACCCAAACAAAACCAAAAAATGGGCTTGTGTCATCAGCATGCCACTTACCTCAACATCCTCTCCCTGCTCAACACTCCGTGCAGGTCGTGGCTGGCGATTAGCAGGACGCTTCGAGTTCCGGCGAAGCGACTGACTTCCAGAACGCTGATTAAGCAACCAAAAGAAAACATGAAAAAAAGGACATTAGCATACATGCATAAGTTGAAAACAATTCAAAAACACAGAAAAAGTGAAAAAATACATCTTCTTCATTGCCATCCGCATCTCCTCCTATTATAACCATTTTTGCCCTGCAGGAGGAAATACAACAAAAGAAAACATAGTTAGAAGATGCGGAAACAAACTAGAGAAATCATAGAAGGTTGCTTTGATATGCAGACATCTACACATAAGCAGGAAACATATTGCAAAAAACCAAAAAACATGTGGACAACCAACTACTACAATGATGCAGCCAACTGGGCAGTAAACCTTGTGCAAACTGGACAGCATATAAGCCAACTAACTATTTTCTGCCTAGTTATTACTTGCCAACTGTGGCAAGTAATAACTAGGCAGAAAATAGTTAACTAAAGGCAACAAGCTCAGTATGATAACTTGTGCAAACTGGAACAAGCAAAAAATGCAAAGCAAAAAATCCAGCAAAACAATTGGGTATACTATATTGAAAAATTAGCAACCATTAGTGCTAATTTGCAAAAATAAGCGTCCCTAGTTGCACACATGAGGGGAAACACATGAAAACAACCACATCCACAACAAAGACTTGCAGATTGAGAATATTAAATTGGAAAATTGGCAAGCATTGGTACTAATTTGCACAATCAAGGGGCCCTAGTTGCACAAAGCAGGAGAAAACACATGAACCACCACAGCCACCACAAGGCTGGTAGATTGGGTAGACTAGATTGAAAAACTGGCAAGCATTGGTGCTAAATTACACAAACAAGAGTCCCTGGTTGCACACAGCAGAGGGGGAAACAGCAAAGCCAACTAAGTAGAGCAACTAGCGCAAGTGTATAACATATGAACAACCAACTAGTAAAAGTGATGCAGCCAACTGAGCAGGCAACTTGTGCAACTGAACACCGTATAGACAACCAACTAGTATAAACAGCGAGCCAACTGACCAAGACAACTGCTGCAACTGCAGAGCATATGGACAGCCAAGTACTATATGGACGCATCCAACTGAGGAGAATTTTGTGCAACTAACCACTTAAATCTTTGAACACCAACTACAAAATCAGCCGATGCATTGCACACAACATTGCGCACATCTAATACAACTTGCAGAATGACTAAGAATCATGAACAGATCTCAAACCCCTAAAATCGCCTAAAATCGCGCAACGGGCGCCGTGGACATGCATCCCTTCTACCTAACGACTACCGCGTACCCTGGCCAACTACACGTTGACCCTGGCCAGCCACCCCGTGCCGTGAACTACGCCTCCTTGTATATCCCGACCACCGTTGGGCGCGTGCTACCAGAGAGGAGAAGGGAACTCAACGTGACCAAAATCGAGGATAAGCAGGGGTAGTTCGCGCCGTTCCCGAACCCTAGAGAGCATTCCCCTCACATTTCGGCACCATCCGCGCTCCGCGAGATAGAGAGAGGGAGGAGAAGCATGTAGAAGTGGAGGGCGAGCATACCTCCGACGGCGAGGAGCACCAGTGATTCCCCCGCGAGGAGAACCACCCGCAGGCCGCCGCCGATCAGAGCACTCCGCCGCGACGCCCCGTTCGGTGGAGAGGATGGCGAGGAGGAAGACGAAGACGGAATGGGGGAGAAAGCACGCTGCGGCGAGGGATTTCAGGCACGGATTTCGAAAACCGCCGCCCACGACCCCCACTACTCCCCTCCTCTACCGCTTACAGGTGGGCCTGCCCACGTCCGGATACGGACAACCGCCCACGACCGCGACGCGCGGCCAATCCAAACAAGGTGGCACCTGGCGGATCTGGGCGCGATCGCTGGCGCGATCGAACGGCCAGGAATCAGCCGCCCGTTTTGTTAGATAGTGGCCGGCCGCTTTTTAGATTTTAGGTAAGTTTTAAGTTGGGGTGGAGCAACTTATGACTTATAAGTTGGGGTGACTTATAAGTTGGGTCTGTTTGATAAAATAAGTCACCTTTTTCATTTTTCAACTTATAAGTTGGTGACTTATTTAGAACCAAACATGCCCTTAGCCGAGAGCAGCACCACGATGGCTACCACTTCACCAGGAGCGACAAAATGGTCGCGGCCGTTCACACATGGTGCACCTGCACCGGCGACCCACCAACCTCCAATCCAAGCGAGTGCAGTCCAAAAGTCCAAAAGAGGATGAACCACGCAAGCACACATGGCTCCCCCTCAGACCATCGACGACACACCATCAAAATGAGCTGTCGTCTTAATTTACATCATCATTTTCTTATTCACCATGAGCTGTTGCCCGTGCCAATTCACGCTAAACTAATCACACATTTCCATTTTCAGCTCATCTCTGCAGACTTAGCGCTTAAGACTCCGAGATGTTTCCAGGACACAGGCCGGCCCCGTGCATCACGCGCCCATACTACACTAATCATACTACTGTAATCCAGGTCAGATAATCAGTGCTACCCCACTAATTACATGGCACCCACCCACCCACCATCGCTTTCCTTAAACCCCTCTTCTCCCCACCCATTTTAATAGCCCCCCTCCACCCCCCCCCCCCCCCCCCCCCTGCAGAAACGCGCAATCCATTCGTTCACTCCCCGCCCGGTCTCGAGATCCCACATCGCACGCACCGCGTCCGATCCCCGGCAGGCGCCCGTTCCCGATGGCGACGCTCAAGGTCCCCTCCAACGACCCGGCCCTCGCCGACGACTGCGACAACCTCCGCAAGGCCTTCCAAGGTACGCTCACTCGCCGCTTTCACCCCCGCGCGCTTCCGCCGTGTGGCGTGGTGCGGCACGATCGTCTGATCTGTCGGGTTTTTTTTCCGTCTGTCTCTCAGGGTGGGGCACGAACGAGGCGCTCATCATCTCCATCCTGGGCCACCGCGACGCCGCGCAGCGCCGCGCCATCCGCAAGCACTACGCCGACACCTACGGCGAGGAGCTGCTCCGGAGCATCACCGACGAGATCTCCGGCGACTTCGAGGTAATCAGTTCACCGGCTCATCAGCACAACCTCCCCTCACGCGAACCCCCGTCCCCTTCCAGATCTCTGGCTGATCGGGCGTTTTGGTCTGCTGCGATGTGATGTGATGTGATCAGAGGGCCGTGATCCTGTGGACGCTGGACCCGGCGGAGCGGGACGCGGTGCTCGCCAACGAGACCGCCAAGAAGTGGCACCCCGGGAACCCCGTGCTGGTCGAGATCGCCTGCGCGCGCGGCTCCAAGCAGCTCTTCGCTGCCAGGCAGGCCTACCATGACCGCTTCAAGCGCTCGCTCGAGGAGGACGTCGCTGCACACGTCACCGGCGACTTCCGCAAGGTACTGTCTTGTCCCGTTCCTATCTTCCTGCACATTCAGTCTTACTAGGTGGCATACTCTGCTATATATACCGGCGCGTCCCTAAATTGACTCGACGTAATTACCCGGTGATAAACAAATTCGTTCGAAGCTGTGCTGTCATTTACAATGGATTTGATCTGCGTGCACTGTGCTAAAATGACAGTAAGGTTTATGGGTCCAAATATTCACTGCTATGAAAGGAAATTACTGTGCTTCCTTTTGTTCATGACACTGATCTTCTCTTCTAGAAAACGATATGAAAGTGCTTCTTCTATTTTGCATGCTGTTGGTGTTAACTCATGAACCATGAAATTTGAAATTTCAAAATGCAGTATCTTATCCCTTTGGGCTACATTCAGATCAAATTCAGTTGCGATGGTGGCTTTTGTTACCTTGTTCCTGGCCATTTTCTGATTTTGGAGGTGGAAATTTGAGCAGATCTAGATAATTTTGGCAAAGCGGGGCCTGAATTTTCTTTATTCTTTTTCAGCTGTTGGTGCCACTTGTAAGCTCACACCGCTATGAGGGACCAGAGGTCAACACAAGGTTGGCTCATTCAGAGGCCAAATTACTGCATGAGAAGATTGAGCATAAGGCTTATGGTGATGATGAGGTCATCAGAATTCTCACCACTAGGAGCAAAGCTCAGCTGCTTGCAACATTCAATAATTACAATGATACATTTGGTCACCCAATCACTAAGGTGCAGAAATATCTTATGCTCTGTTTTTTTCCCTTCTGCTGTTGAAAATCTGACAGGATGTAACCAGCTCATTCTGTTGTAATTGTTGTGCCTTTGCTCTGTTTTGCATTACCAAATGTTCAATAAGTAAGATGCATCTCTGTTTCAGAAAATATGTAATATGCAACATAGCATATTTTACCTCAGTTTCACATGACTAATGATCTTTGGTAATGCTACTCCACTATTTAAATTCTAAAGGGAAGTAATCAACAAGTAGTCTTTACCTGCTCTGCCTGGTAGGGGCCTATGTATTCAAATTGAAGCTTAACTTTATTCTGCCTTTTGTACCCAGCTGGATTTTAGATAAATTTCCATATGCATATTATCTGGATCTGTTGCCTTGGTGTTTTTTTCTTTCAAAAAGATGCATATTGTTAAATTTGAATACATTCCTAGTTATTTTAAGAGTTCATATTACTAAGAATTATTCTGCTATTCTGTATAGTTGAGATTTTTTTGTCGCTGAGATGTATGCGTGGCTCTGAACGCTCCATTTTTCTTGTAAAACCTTTTTAACTGGTTACTTGCAACTTAGAAGGAAGAACTTAATAGTACTCACCTACCTGATTTGTTTTTAGGACATACCAGAATTGTTTATTATTATGAATCTTAAGTTCTTAACTACTCTGCAAACTCAAAATTTTCCTTCTAAAGTCGGTTCGAATCAATTTTTATACATATTTTGTGTTCTCTGCTTTCATCAGTTTTGTTCTCACAGTTCATGATATTTAGCAAAATTCTACATATGAGTTTCGGGACAATCTTGCTTGACAATTCAATTCGTTCTAGATTTGTTAGTTTTGTTCTCACAGTTCATGATATTTAGCAAAATTCTACATACGAGTTTCGGGACAATCTTGCTTGACCAATTCAATTCGTTCTAGATTTGTTTGTATCCATTTAAGGCATTCTTTCTCACAATCCCTGCTTTTTACAGGATCTGAAGGCTGACCCCAAGGATGAGTTCCTCAAGACCCTGCGGGCTGTTATCCGGTGCTTCACCTGCCCTGATAGGTACTTTGAGAAGGTGGCCAGGCTGGCCATTGCAGGGAATGGAACAGATGAGAACTCCCTCACTAGGGTCATCACCACCCGTGCCGAGGTGGACCTGAAGCTGATCAAAGAGGCGTACCAGAAGAGGAACAGTGTTCCCCTGGAGAAGGCCGTCGCAGGCGACACTTCCGGCGACTATGAGAGCATGCTCCTTGCCCTCCTGGGGAAGGAGTAGGCCTTGCCCCTGTATCCACCCCCTGTTGTCCTTCTATATCTCGATCGGAGAATAAAAACCCTGGTATGCAAGGCCGTTGTCACGCTGGTTAGATCTGTTGCACCTTGCATAACAGTGAGAATAAAATAGAGATGTGATTTGCGATGAGTTATGGTGGTACGTTTTGTACTTAGATGTTGTGTGAAATGCAGAGGAGATATTGAAAAGTTGAGTTTTCTGTAAGCCTGAAAATCTAGCTTGTAGTATCTGTAGTGCCTCTGTTATGTGTCTGTTAGAAGGAGGGCGCGAGAGAGCCAGCCAGGGGCCTTTTGCCTACGGCCGGGCAAGAGGGAAGGGATTTTCTTTTTAATTCTTGCTTAATTAGATTGATACGTCTCCTCTCTTTATATAGAGAGGTTTACTTGACTTTCAAGTAAGGCTTACTTGACCCCTAAGCAAGCGACCATTATCTCTAATTAACCCTAAGACTAACTGGTTATACCGCCAGCCCAGGCCCATTAGGCACATTACGTACTCTAACACTACACCCCACCTGGACATGCAGCTTGTCCTCGAGCTGCACCCTAATCAACTTATAACCATAACTCGACGCAACACAAACCTAACACCTAAAAACAAGCCTTTTACATCTCGGCTTGTTTTATTACTCACAACCTAAAATGGACTGGGGCGCTTTATTTTGGACCCCTTAACAAAAAGTGGACACCATCCGCACGTCGGACGTGCACGTGTACAGCCACCTAGATCTCATGGACACCATCTGGACAAAAGAAGTGCATGTGTATGGCCACCTGGAAGTGGTCGCAAGAGCGACCAGCAGAGGCGCCCTCGCGGCGGAATGCAGTGGTGCTACACGGTGCCTTCTCCCCGCCGACGACTGTTGGTCTGCACCGCACAGGGAAGAGTGGAGGGCTTGCGATGGAGAATGACGAGGAGGGGTGCCCCCCAACCGCCGATGTTGCAGACTTTGAGGTCGCTGCCCGCGGGGAAAACAGCATGCCCGCCGCCTGTGGGGGAAACCGCATGCCCAATATCCCCGACGCAACGGACGAGATCGAGGTCCTTTGCGCAGCGAAGGGCAACTTGGAGGAGCGGCAGCTGCAGACCACACATCTCCTGCACACGCCGACGCGCTAGGAGGCCGCGCGCAGCAGCTTGCAGCCTCACCGCCGCCGACACGTGGCGGGTAGCGATCCAAGACGGAAACGGTGACGGCGACGGCGGGAACTTGATCTGCTGGATGGGGACGCCGTGGGACGGCGGCGGCGCTGATGGGAACGAGGTCGTCACAGTCCCGTCGTAGGGCATCCCATACTGGTACGAGATGACCGGCGCCGTGGTCGCGGTCGAGGGCGGTGGCGGCGGGGGTAGCTGCTGTTGGTGTAGCGGCGGAGGAGGCGTGGCTGCTGGGGATGCGGCTGGGGCGCATAGGGCCTGACGAGGAAGGCCCTGATACCCGCCACGGCCTGCCGTAATTCCAGGATTGCGGCTGTCATCTGCTCCGGGGTGAGGACGAGGGCGGACGGCGCCGGGGCAGAGGGTGCAATCGCCCCTGAGGACACCGGCACGCCCAATGCCGGCGCGCCTGCTGTGTGGGGCAGCAGCGCCGATGAAGACGCTGGTGGCGGCGGGTTGGTGTGCGGCGGCGGTGGGTGGGAAGAACTCGGTGGAGGGCTGGACATGATCGAACCCGGGAAATCTGATACCAGATCGTTATGTGTCTGCTAGAAGAAGGGCGCAAAAGGGTCGGCTGGGGGACATTTTGCCCACGGGCGGGGGAAGGGATTTTCTTCTTAATTCTTACTTGGTTAAATTGATATATCTCCTCTCTTTATATAGAAAGATTTCATTGACTCGCAAGCAATGCTTACTTGACCACTAAATAAGCGATCCTTATTTTTAATTAACCCTAAAATTAACGGGCTATACCGGCAGCCTAGGTCTATTAGGCACGTTACGTACTCTAACAGCCTCCGTTACCGATTGCCCCTGCAGTAGGATTGAATTGAATCGGGTAATAGCCGCTGCGAGTCTTCCGATTCCGTCGCGTCTTGGTTGCCGGGTGCCGATGCCGACTCGAAATCGATCACGACTTGGATTCTTCACCCCGCAGCTCCCTCACCTCTACTATAAAAGTCAATCTCCCACCAGCAGAGAGATCACCTATTCTACACCGCTTCATAATCAACTGAGCCATCGACCACAGATTAGATTTTTGTAGCTGCTCGCGATGGCCGGCTGGTTGGACGAGGGGTCCTCCTCCTCCTCCTCCTCCATCTCCTCCTCGTCGTCGTCTAAGCGGCGGCGGCGGGATTGTGACTGCGACTGCGCTGAGAGTAGGAGGCCGCGGCGGAAGCAGCACCTCTATCTGGCGCTGGACGACTGGGACGGCGGGTACAGCATCCACAAGCTCGACGCCGACGACATCTTGGACGACGATTTTGGAGGAGTGCGCAAGCTTCCCGAGCCCGCCGCCATCCGGATCAGGTGGCCGGTGCGCGGTCCCATGCACTTCGCCGCTCTGGGCACCGACATCTTCTTCGCCGCCGGCCCGCGTTTCCACGGTGACGACGCCCCACCCGCAACCTTCGTCTACGAAACGCAGGCCGCCGCCCTCGCCGTGGGCCCGCCCCTTCCGACCGGGCTCTATAGCCTGGGGGCCGCCATGGCCGCCGGTCGGAAGCTCTACGCCCTAACAAGCCCCTACCATCCCGAGGCGCCCTGCCTGCAGGCCCTGTCGTGGGACCTCGCCGCCAGAGGAGACCGGGCGGACTGGTTCTGGAACGCCGCACCGTCGTCATCGCCGCCGCCGCCGTGCTGCGGGATGGACGTCGTCGCCCACGCGCTGCACCCGGACGGGCGGACCCTCTTCGTGTCCACCGACTCCGCCACCCACTCCCTCGACACCAGCGACGGCGCGTGGAGGGAGCTCGGGGACTGGGTGCTGCCCTTCAAGGGCCAGGCCTACTTCGACGCCGGCCTGGACGCGTGGGTCGGGATCCACCGCAAGGGGGACGGGCACGTCTGCTGCTGCCCCGTCGCCTCCCGCAGCGCCGCCGCCGGACGGCCGCCGGAGTGCAGGGTGTTGAAGGGGAAGCTGTTCCTCCGTAACGGCGAGAAGACGTACCAGAACGGCGGCCGGCACCTCAAGGCCACCCTCACCTGCATGGGCCGCGGCAGGTTCTGCCTCGTCGAGAACGTCCTGCGCGTCGCAAGGATGGTTGGGGACAGCGTGCTCCGTGTCACCTTGTTTAGCCGCAAGTATGATCACATGGGAGAGCTCCGGACCAAGGTTCGCCCCCGCATTAGGTCCTATGCAGTGTCCAAGAATAACCACATGTTTTCTCATGCAGCATTTTGAATGTAACTAGCATAAATGCCCGTGTGTTGCAACGGGAGAAATTTTAACTTCCCTAGCATAGACTAATATATAGACCATTATTTAATTTATGATCTACGATAATTATTTCCAATATGAAAAAGAATTATGCTTTCAATCATACCATCTTTGCAAAATGATCATAGTTCAGTTTGCGGCTTCATAGTTTCATTCTCGCCTCCATGCCACAACCAAATGAGAAGAAAGAAAAAAAATGTTTCGGAATAGGCCCATCTTGGCCGACGTAGGGGAGAAATAGAAACGTATTATTTTTCACTGCTCCACAATTGAATCGAAGAAAGAAAAAAAGTGTGAAGCAGCCTAGCTCGGCCCACGCGTCGGAGAAACATAAGAGGTGTGTCGTACATTGGTAGATAGATTATAGCCGAAACTATAATTGGACGGAAGAATCCTTTCTTCCTTTAATATTAATATATAATAATTAGTATATATAAAAAAGAGATTAGGGCAACAAAGTGACACAAATTTTACATCGGAGCAAAATTTCGATGACCTCATCGAGGCGATGACGGAGTTTGCAACATCAGGTTCATGACCATGGATTGCACGGATCATATTGCGTGCAGCCAACAACAATAATTAAACCATCAACAAAATCTAGAAGGTTGACGGCATCTCGATGAATATTGTTGTGAGTTGGAAAATTTCTTACAATGCAAGATGATTATTTTTTGAATGGATGAACAGTTTATATAACTTTTGAACATTTTTTCAGTAGGCACATATTTTTGGAATGGGTGAACATTTTTTGAAATTAATGAACATTTTTTGTTTGACAAACATTATTTTTTAATGCATGAAGATTTTGAATCAACAAACATTTTTTGAATCGATGAACTTTTTATGAAATTAACAATCATTTTTTTATTGTTGTGAACATTGTTTTAAAAATTAATGAACATTTTTTGAATTCAATTTTTTTGTTAAATTCATAAACATTTTACTACTACTGAAACATTTTTCAAAATTCACTTTCCTTTTGAAATTTGGAACTTTGGAACTTTCTGAAATCCCAAATTATTTTAAATAATAAAAACAGAAAAACAAGATAGGGAAAAGGGAAGTTCCTCACCACTGATGGACCGGCCCAATAGGGCGCTCTTGAGAGGAGCATATATATAAGGCAAAATTCCTCTATTTTTTCAAGAAACACTATGTATAGATGAGCTGGTTGTTCCATTGCGGCTGCACATTAGAGCATCTCCAGCCGTTGGCCCCCCAGGAGGAGCTAAAAATCGCCCCCTGGGGGCGCATCGGCGAAAACCACGTGCAGGGGGCGTGATGCCCCCAGTCGTGGCGCCCACACATTTTTTTTGAAAACCACAAACTAGGCACAAATTCAACCAAACTTCGCAAACTAGGCGCAAATTCAACCAAACTTCGGCGAGTTCATACATATTTAAAATATTTTACAAAAAAGAAAAAAAAGCTACTAGGCCCGCCCTCGCCCTCGCCCTCGCCGCCCGCCGCCCATGAAGCTCTACATGCTGAGGAGCCTGTAGAACTTCGTGTAGTCGCCATCGTCGTCGTCGTCGCCTCCTCCGCGGCCGCCGTCCCTGCTGCACCCCTCCCCAGGTTGGCGCGACGGGTTGGACGGTTCGGGGGCGTCCCCTGAAGGAAATATGCCCTAGAGGCAATAATAAAGTTATTATTTATTTCCTTATATCATGATAAATGTTTATTATTCATGCTACAATTGTATTAACCGAAAACATAATACATGTGTGAATACATAGACAAACAGAGTGTCACTAGTATGCCTCTACTTGACTAGCTCGTTAATTAAAGATGGTCATTATGTTTCCTAACCATAGACATGAGTTGTGATTTGATTAACGGGATCACATCATTAGGAGAATGATGTGATTGACTTGACCCATTATGTTAGCTTAGCACTTGATCGTTTAGTATGTTGCTATTGCTTTCTTCATGACTTATACATGTTCCTATGACTATGAGATTATGCAACTCCCATTTACCGGAGGAACACTTTGTGTGCTACCAAACGTCACAACGTAACTGGGTGATTATAAAGGTGCTCTATAGGTGTCTCCGAAGGTACTTGTTGGATTGGCGTATTTCGAGATTAGGATTTGTCACTCTGATTGTCGGAGAGGTATCTCTGGGCCCACTCAGTAATGCACATCACTATAAGCCTTGCAAGCATTGTAACTAATGAGTTAGTTGCGGGATGATGTATTACGGAACGAGTAAAGAGACTTGCCGGTAACGAGATTGAACTAGGTATTGAGATACCGACGATCGAATCTCGGGCAAGTAACATACCGATGACAAAGGGAACAACGTATGTTGTTATGCGGTTTGACCGATAAAGATCTTCGTAGAATATGTGGGAGCCACTATGAGCATCCAGGTTCCGCTATTGGTTATTGACCGGAGACGTGTCTCGGTTATGTCTACATTGTTCTCGAACCCGTAGGGTCCGCACGCTTAAAGTTTGATGACGATTATATTATGAGTTTATGTGTTTTGATGTACCGAAGGTAGTTCAGAGTCCCGGATGAGATTGGGGACATGACGAGGAGTCTCAAAATGGTCGAGACGTAAAGATCGATATATTGGACGACTATATTCGGACATCGGAAAGGTTCCGAGTGATTCGGGTATTTTTCGGAGTACCGGAGAGTTACGGGAATTCGCCGAGGAGTATATGGGCCTTATTGGGCTTTAGGGGAAAGAGAGAGGAGAGGCTGCGCGCCCCCCAAGGCCTAGTCCGAATTGGACTAGGGGGAGGGGCTGCGCCCCCTCCTTCCTTCTCTTCTCTCTCCCCTTTTCTTGACTCCTACTCCTACTACTTGGAAGGGGGGGAATGCTACTCCCGGTGGGAGTAGGACTCCTCCTAGGGCGCGACATAGAGAGGGCCGGCCCTCCCCCTCCTCCACTCCTTTATATATGGGGAGGGGGGCACCCCTTGGAGACACAACAATTGATCATTGATCTCTTACACGTGTGCGGTGCCCCCCTCCACCAGAATCCACCTCGATAATATCATAGCGGTGCTTAGGCGAAGCCCTGCGTCGGTAGAACATCATCATCGTCACCACGCCATCGTGCTGACGAAACTCTCCCTCAAAGCTCGGCTGGATCGGAGTTCGAGGGACGTCATCGAGTTGAACGTGTGCTGAACTCGGAGGTGTCGTGCGTTCGGTACTTGATCGGTCGGATCGTGAAGACGTACGACTACATCAACCGCGTTGTGCTAACGCTTCCGCTTTCGGTCTACGAGGGTACGTGGACAACACTCTCCCCTCTCGTTGCTATGCATCACCATGATCCTGTGTGTGCGCAGGATTTTTTTTTTGAAATTACTACGTTCCCCAACAGTGGCATCCGAGCCAGGTTTTATGCGTAGATGTTATATGCATGAGTAGAACACAAGTGAGTTGTGGGCGATACAAGTCATACTGCTTACCAGCATGTCACACTTTGGTTCGGCGGTATTGTTGGATGAAGCGGCCCGGACCGACATTACGCGTACGCTTACGCGAGACTGGTTTTACCGCCGTGCTTTGCACACAGGTGACTAGCGGGTGTCAGTTTCTCCAACTTTAGTTGAACTGAGTGTGGCTACGCCCGGTCCTTGAGAAGGTTAAAACAGCACTAACTTGACGAACTATCATTGTGGTTTTGATGCGTAGGTAAGAACGGTTCTTGCTCAGCCCGTAGCAGCCACGTAAAACCTGCAACAACAAAGTAGAGGACGTCTAATTTGTTTTTGTAGGGCATGTTGTGATGTGATATGGTCAAGACGTGATGAGATATAAGTTGTTGTATGAGATGATCATGTTTTGTTGAAGTTATCGACAACTCGCAAAAGTTTTATGGTTGTCTCTTTATTGCATAAGATGCAAGCGCCAAATAATTGCTTTACTTTATCGCTATGCAATAGCAATAGTTGCAAGAGCAATAGTTGGCGAGACGACCATGTGACGACACATTGATATAGATCAAGATGATGGAGATCATGGTGTCATGCCGGTGACGATGGAGATCATGACGATGCTTTGGAGATGGAGATCAAAGGCACAAGATGATGATGGCCATATCATGTCACATATTATGATTGCATGTGATGTTTATCTTTTATACATCTTATTTTGCTTAGTTCGGCGGTACCTTTATAAGATGATCTCTCACTAAATTTCAAGGTATAAGTGTTCTCCCCGAGTATGCACCGTTGCGAAAGTTCTTCGTGCTGAGACACCACGTGATGATCGGGTGTGATAGGCTCTACGTTCAAATACAACGCGTGCAAAACAGTTGCACACGCGGAATACTCAGGTTAAACTTCACGAGCCTAGCATATAACAGATATGGCCTCGGAACACTGAGACCGAAAGGTCGAGCGTGAATCATATAGTAGATATGATCAACATAAATGATGTTCACCATTGAAACTACTCCATCTCACGTGATGATCGGACATGGTTTAGTTGATATGGATCACGTGATCACTTAGATGATTAGAGGGATGTCTATCTAAGTGGGATTTCTTAAGTAATATGATTAATTGAACTTTAATTTATCATGAACTTAGTCGTGGTAGTATTAGCATATCTATGTTGTAGATCAATAGCTCGCGATGTTGCTCCCCGTTTAATCTTTATATGTTCCTAGAGAAAACTAAGTTGAAAGATGTTAGTAGCAATGATGCGGATTGGATCCGTGATCTGAGGTTTATCCTCATTGCTGCACGGAAGAATTATGTCCTTGATGCACCGCTAGGTGACAGACCTATTGCAGGAGCAGATGCAGACGTTATGAACGTTTGGCTAGCTCAATATGATGACTACTTGATAGTTTAGTGCACCATGCTTAACGGCTTAGAATCGGGACTTCAAAGATGTTTTGAACATCATGGACCATATGAGATGTTCCAGGAGTTGAAGTTAATATTTCAAGCAAATACCCGAGTTGAGAGATATGAAGTCTCCAACAAGTTTATAGCTAAAAGATGGAGGAGAATAGCTCAAGCAGTGAGCATGTGCTCAGATTGTCTGGGTACTACAATCGCTTGAATCAAGTGAGAGTTAATCTTCCAGATAAG
The DNA here is from genome assembly GCF_002575655.3 of Aegilops tauschii subsp. strangulata. NCBI lineage: Eukaryota > Viridiplantae > Streptophyta > Magnoliopsida > Poales > Poaceae > Aegilops > Aegilops tauschii. The sequence continues at coordinate 144,101,396 of NC_053041.3, forward strand.
ATAGTGATTGACAGAATTCTCTAGTCACCATCACCAAGTTAGTAGAACTTCGTGATGAACTATAGTATGCAAGGGATAACGTAAACGATTCCCGAGCTTTTCATGATGATGAAATCAGAAATCAAGAAAGAGCATCAAGTGTTGATGATTAACAAGACCACTAGTTTCAAGAAAAGGTCAAAGGGAAAGAAAGGGAACTTCATGTAGAACGGCAAGCAAGTTGCTGCTCAAGTGAAGAAGCCCAAGTTTGAACCTAAGCCTGAGACTGAGTGCTTCTACTGCAGAAGGACTAGTCACTGGAAGCAGAACTACCCCAAATAATTGGCGGATAAGAATGATGGCAAAGTGAACAAAAGTATATTTGATATATATGTTATTGATGTGTACTTTACTAGTGTTTATAGCAACCCCTCAGTATTTGATACTGGTTTAGTTGCTAAGAGTAGTAACTTAAAACAGGAGTTGCAAAATGAACAGAGACTAGTTAAGGATGAAGTGACGATGTGTGTTGGAAGTAGTTCCAAGATTGATGTGATCATCATCGCACAATCCATATAACTTTCGGGATTAGTGTTGAACCTAAATAAATGTTATTTGGTGTTTGCGTTAAGCATGAATATGATTTGATCATGTTTATTGCAAAACAGTTATTCATTTAAGTCAGAGAATAATTGTTATTCTGTTTACATGAATAAAACCTTATATGGTTACACACCCAATGAAAATGGTTCGTTGGATCTCGATCTTAGTGATGCACATATTCATAACATTGAAGTCAAAATATGCAAAGTTAATAATGATAGTGCAACTTATTTGTGGCACTGCCGTTTAGGTCATATTGGTGTAAAGCGCATGAAGAAACTCCATGCTGATGGGCTTTTGGAATCACTTGATTATGAATCACTTGATGCTTGCGAACCATGCCTCTTGGGCAAGATGACTAAAACGCCGTTCTCCGGAACAATGGAGCGAGCAACAGACTTGTTGGAAATAATACATACTGATGTATGCAGTCCGATGAGTGTTGAGGCTCACGGCAGGTATCGTTATTTTCTGACCTTCACAGATGATTTGAGCAGGTATGGGTATATCTACTTGATGAAACATAAGTCTGAAACATTTGAAAAAGTTCAAAGAATTTCAGAGTGAAGTGGAAAATCATCGTAACAAGAAAAATAATGTTTCCATGATCTGATGGCAAAGACGAATATTTGAGTTACGAGTTTGATTTTCAATTAAAACAATGTGAAATAGTTACACAAACTCATGCCACCTGGAACACCACACCGTAATGGTGTGTCCGAACATCGTAACCGTACTTTATTTGATATGGTGCGATTTATGATGTCTCTTACCGATTTAACACTATCATTTTGGGGTTATGCATTAGAGACAGCTGCATTCACGTTAAATTGGGCACCATCTAAATCCGTTGAGATGACACCGGATGAACTGTGGTTTAGCAAGAAACCAAAGTTGTCATTTCTTAAAGTTTGGGGTTGTGATGCTTATATGAAAAAGTTTCATCCTGATAAGCTCAAACCCAAATCGGAGAATTGTGTCTTCATAGGATACCCAAAAGAGACTGTTGGGTACACCTTCTATCACAGATCCGAAGGCAAGACTTTTGTTGCTAAATTTGGAATCTTTCTAGAGAAGGAGTTTCTCTCGAAAGAAGTGAGTGGGAGGAAAGTAGAACTTGATGAGGTAACTGTACCTGCTCCCTTATTGGAAAGTAGTTCATCACAGAAAACGGTTCCTGTGACACCTACACCAATTAGTGAGGAAGTTAATGATTATGATCATGGAAATTCAGATCAAGTTGTTACTGAACCTCATAGGTCAACCAGAGTAAGATCCGCACCAGAGTGGTATGGTAATCCTGTTCTGGAGGTTATGTTACTAGACCATGACGAACCTACGAACTATGAAGAAGCCATGGTGAGCCCAGATTCCGCAAAATGGCTTTAGGCCATGAAATCTGAGATGGGATCCATGTATGAGAACAAAGTGTGGACTTTGGTTGACTTGCCCGATGATCGACAAGCCATTGAGAATAAATGGATCTTCAAGAGGAAGACGGATGCTGATAATAGTGTTACTATCTACAAAGCTAGAATTGTCGCAAAAGGTTTTCGACAAGTTCAAGGTGTTGACTACGATGAAAGTTTCTCACTCGTATCTATGCTTAAGTCTGTCCGAATCATGTTAGCAATTGCCGCATTTTATGAAACCTGGCAAATGGATAAACAAAACTGCATTCCTTAATGGATTTATTAAAGAAGAGTTGTATATGATGCAACCAGAAGGTTTTGTCAATCCTAAAGGTGCTAACAAAATATGCAAGCTCCAGCGATCCATCTATGGACTGATGCAAGCATCTCGGAGTCGGAATATACGCTTTGATAAGTTGATCAAAGGATATAGTTTTATACAGACTTGCGGTGAAGCCTGTATTTACAAGAAAGTGAGTGGGAGCACTACAGCATTTCTGATAAGTATATGTGAATGACATATTGTTGATCGGAAATAATGTAGAATTATTCTGCAAAGCATAAAGGAGTGTTTGAAAGGAGTTTTTCAAAGAAAGACCTCGGTGAAGCTGCTTACATATTGAGCATCAAGATCTATAGAGATAGATCAAGACGCTTGATAAGTTTTAAAATGAGTACATACCTTGACAAGATTTTGAAGTAGTTCAAAATGGAACAGTCAAAGAAAGAGTTCTTGCCTGTGTTACAAGGTGTGAAATTGAGTAAGACTCAAAGCCCGACCACGGCAGAAGATAGAAAGAGAATGAAAGTCATTCCCTATGCCTTGGCCATAGGTTTTATAAAGTATGTCATGCTGTGTACCAGATCTATTGTATACCCTAGACTGATTTTAGCAAGGGAGTACAATAGTGATCTAGGAGTAGATCACTGGACAGCGGTCAAAGTTATCCTTAGTGGAATAAGGATATGTTTCTCGATTATGGAGGTGACAAAAAGGTTCGTCGTAAAAGGTTACGTCGATGCAAATTTTGACACTGATCTAGATGACTCTAAGTCTCAATCTGGATACATATTGAAAGTGGGAGCAATTAGCTGGAGTAGCTCCGTGCAGAGCATTGTTGACATAGAAATTTGCAAAATACATACGGATCTAAATGTGGCAGACCCGCTGACTAAACTTCTCTCACAAGCAAAACATGATCACACCTTAGTACTCTTTGGGTGTTAATCACATAGAGATGTGAACTAGATTATTGACTCTAGCAAACCCTTTGGGTGTTGGTCACATGACGATGTGAACTATGGGTGTTAATCACATGGTGATGTGAACTATTGCTATTAAATCACATGGTGGTGTGAACTAGATTATTGACTCTAGTGGAAGTGGGAGACTGAAGAAAATATGCCCTAGAGGCAATAAAAAAGTTATTATTTATTTCCTTATATCATGATAAATGTTTATTATTCATGCTAGAATTGTATTAACCGGAAACATAATACATCTGTGAATACATAGACAAACAAAGTGTCACTAGTATGCCTCTACTTGACTAGCTCGTTAATTAAAGATGGCCATTATGTTTCCTAACCATAGACATGAGTTGTCATTTGATTAACGGGATCACATCATTAGGAGAATGATGTGATTGACTTGACCCATTCCGTTAGCTTAGCACTTGATCGTTTAGTATGTTGCTATTGCTTTCTTCATGACTTATACATGTTCCTATGACTATGAGATTATGCAACTCCCGTTTACCGGAGGAACACTTTTATATGATACCAAACATCACAACGTAACTGGGTGATTATAAAGGTGCTCTACAGGTGTCTCCGAAGGTCCTTGTTGGGTTGGCGTATTTCGAGATTAGGATTTGTCACTCCGATTGTCGGAGAGGTATCTCTGGGCCCACTCCGTAATGCACATCAGTATAAGCCTTGCAAGCATTATAACTAATGAGTTAGTTGCGGGATGATGTATTATGGAACGAGTAAAGAAACTTGCCGGTAACGAGATTGAACTAGGTATTGAGATACCGACGATCGAATCTCGGGCAAGTAACATACCGATGACAAAGGGAACAACGTATGTTGTTATGCGGTTTGACCGATAAAGATAAATATGTGGGAGCCAATATGAGCATCCAGGTTCCGCTATTGCTTATTGACCGGAGACGTGTCTCGGTCATGTCTACATTGTTCTCGAACCCGTAGGGTCCGCACGCTTAAAGTTTGATGACGGTTATATTATGAGTTTATGTGTTTTGACGTACCGAAGGTAGTTCGGAGTCCCGGATGAGATCGGGGACATGACGAGGAGTCTCAAAATGGTCGAGACGTAAAGATCGATATATTGGACGACTATATTCGGACATCGGAAAGGTTCCGAGTGATTCGGGTATTTTTCGGAGTACCGAAGAGTTACGGGAATTCGCCGAGGAGTATATGGGCCTTATTGGGCTTTAGGGGAAAGAGAGAGGAGAGGCTGCGCGCCCCCAAGGCCTAGTCCGAATTGGACTAGGGGGAGGGGTTGCGCCCCCTCCTTCCTTCTCTTCTCTCTCCCCTTTCCTTGACTCCTACTCCTACTACTTGGAAGGGGGGGAATCCTAATCCCGGTGGGAGTAGGACTCCTCCTAGGGCGCGCCATAGAGAGGGCCGGCCCTCCCCCTCCTCCACTCCTTTATATATGGGGAGGGGGGCACCCCTTGGAGACACAGCAATTGATCATTGATCTCTTAGACGTGTGCGGTGCCCCCCTCCACCAGAATCCACCTCGATAATATCGTAGCGGTGCTTAGGCGAAGCCCTGCGTCGGTAGGACATCATCATCGTCACCACACCGTCGTGCTGACAAAGCTCTCCCTCAAAGCTCGGCTGGATCGGAGTTCGAGGGACGTCATCGAGCTGAACGTGTGCTGAACTCGGAGGTGCCGTGCGTTCGGTACTTGATCGGTCGGATCGTGAAGAAGTACGACTACATCAACCGCGTTATGCTAACGCTTCCGCTTTCGGTCTACGAGGGTACGTGGACAACACTCTCCCCTCTCGTTGCTATGTATCACCATGATCCTGTGTGTGCGTAGGAATTGTTTTTAAATTACTACGTTCCCCAACATCCTCGTCCTCGTCGCTGTCGAGGATCACCACGCCGTGCTCGTCCTCGCGCCCACGCTTGCGGGCGGCTATCTCCTCTAGGGCCCGGCGCTGCCGGATCATCTCGTAGCGGAGGTAGTCGTCCCGCGCCCACTGTAGGGCCTCCTCGTCGGAGAAGCCGCGCCGGGCTATCTCTCATCCTCCGCGGGGAGGCCGGGCTCCGGCTTTGGCCTGACAAGGACGAGGCGACCAGAGGCGGGGGAGGAGTCGGCGATGCGGACGCCGGAGCTGCGGGTGCGGTGGCTGACCGGCGTGTCCTGGGGCTCCGGCTTGACGGGGCGGAGGCAGGGAGAGCCGGACGAGGAGGAGGACGCCCCCGGGTCCATGTGCCTCGGCGCCCATGAGCTCCCACGCCGGCGGGAGAAGGACGGGGGAGTGGGGTACTCCAGCCTAGGCGTGTTGCCGCCCTCGATGTACCCGAGAACGGCCTCGAGCGTGCGGCCGGGCACGCCCCACCATCAGCGGCGGCCTTCGGAGTTGAGCTTCCCGGAGGGCACGATGTCGTTGGTGGCCTCGAGCTCGTCGGTGTGGCGGCGACGAAAGTAGGGCTTCCAAAGCGGGCTGTCGGGGACGTACCGCGGGCCTTCCCTCGCCGCCTGCGGCAGAGAGGCGCGGATACGCGCGATCTCCGCGCGCCCCGCCGCCCCGGTGGGTGGTGGTGGCACGGGGTCCCCGCCGACGCTGATCCTCCACGCCCCGGGCACCCGCATGTCCGGCGGGACCGGGTACTCGGCCTCATAGAGGAGTCGAGCTTCGTCCTCGTGGAGGTGGCGTCGGCCGAAGCCGTTCGCCGCCGCGCCGTCGCCTGGGAAGCGCTCGGCCATGGTGTAACTGGAACGGCGAGAGGAGAGGGAGGGACGGGGGAGGAATGGGGCGTCGGCGGTGGAGAGTTTGTGCGTCACCGGTGCGCTGGGGGGCGGCTTATATAGGCGGAGGCGCCACGGGTACGCGTGGCCGCCGTGTTACGTGTGGCGGGCGAGGGACGCGCGTCGTCCGGTCTTCACAGCGCCGCCCGTGAGGCATCTATGGAGGAGGCTGACCGGCGCGGCAGCACGCGGCATCTTTGGCATTGATTCGCTGCGGGAACCGAGGCGATGAGGACGACGAAGCGGCGAGAAGAGCCGAGTCGTTGCCAAGGAGGGCCCGCCGACTTTCGCGCCAAAAACGATTCGGCCGGCGCCCCCGAGCGCCCCCAGCGCGCCGGGTTCGGCCTGGGTCCGCCGGCGCCAATTTCGGCCCGAGCCGGCGGAAATTGGGCCTTTGGGGGCGCGACTGGGCCGATTTTTCGGCGCCGGCAGCCGAAAAATCGCCTGGGGGCCTTGTTGGGGGCGCGGCTGGAGATGCTCTAAGAGGGCAGGGGTTTGAGTCTGAGTGAGAGCAATTTTTTTTATTTTTTCACGTAAAACAGCGACGGACGAAAAATAAAAATGTACTAAAAACATTGATGGACCAAAAATAGTGGAGAAACAATTCGACATTTAATATTAGGTATAGATTAGGACTTGCTCCCTTTGATCTCCAATAAAGGACCGCGATGTCTTGAGTTCGCAGCGAACGCCTAACTTGCCATGTTAAACCAATCAAGCCATTAATCATCCACTCATCTTAACTTGTACTCCTTCCATTTTTATTTACTCCGCATATTAACTTTGAACAAAGTCAAACTTTCTAAACTTTGATAAAATTTATAAACAAAACTATTAGCATATACAATAAAAAATCAATACTATTATATTCATTATTAAATATACTTTCACATCATATAGATTTGCTGTTGTAAATGTTCATATATTTTTTATAAACTTGGTCAAATTTTATAAAGTTTGACTTAAGTCAAATTTATAATACAGAGTAAATAAAAATGAAGGGAGTAATTGATCCAAATTACCATATGCCTTATTTTTGGAGAAAAGAGGGAAAGTTATATATACTCTGCTTTGGGAGATGGAGCGAGTACACAACATTTTATCGCGGCTTCTACCCAAGATCGTCGGATTAGTTATAGCTGGATTTGATGAAATTAATTATTTTTTCTTGACATAATACAAACATCAATGGTTATACAGATGCACATGCAGTCACTCCTATGAACGTACACATGCACACACTACCCTTTCTGATGAGCACATCCGGAAGTCTGTGCTGGCGCATCATCTTGGGATTGATAAAGCTGCTACAAACGTCTTTGTATTCAACGAAAATGTCTCCTCCCACTAAACGCACATCGCCGAAAGGATTGAAATAAATTTAGAAAAATGTGAGCACTAATATCAAGTTAGGAGTTAAACTCTGGTGGCTAGAACTAGTTTAACTTATACCTTTTTCTAGAAATGTGTAGGCTCAAGACAGTGTAGTTTTGAATTAGCAAAGCCAACCAGAATTACAGAATTACGACGAAACACCGAGGCAAACAAAGACACACGGTTACAAAAATTTAGTTTAGCTGGGAGCATATGTTTCTGCATGAGAAAAATGTTAGAATAAAGTTCGAGGCCATACCGTCGATCATTCGAGGACCAAGCAATAACACGAGCACGACACCGAGATTTGTTAACAAGGTTCATCGATATGGCTACATCCCGGAGCCTGACTACGGGCGCTCCTCCCCATGACACCGTCACAATATCGCACACCGGCCACCCGGGCGCCGGCACATGCCGCCGGTTCCACCTTGCGCGCCTGTGCTATTATGTTGGCATAGGTTACATCGTGTGTCTACCCCTGCTATATAAGATAGGCCTAGGATACAAGTGTCCTACTTGGACGCGACACCATATCCTATCTAAACATAATATAACTACAAGTCCAACTGTAACCTACCTTGTACACAATAATCGACACAACTCTAACAAGCTCCACCTTGGCGAATATTCTCCACCACCTTGAATTCGTCCATGCGTCAAACTTCCATGTACATTGGACTTGAGCTTACACATGAGCACCGCTGCTACTCCAAAGACTCCATATGAGTCCACCTGCAACTTGTAGTCTCTTCTTTTCTTGACCACAGTCAACGCTCGAGCAAAATTAAGTTCCTCTTTACTCTAGTCTGTGCTCCCAACTTCCAGAGTATCCGTCCACGCCATCACACATTGATCACTGACCTGCGTGAAAGTGAACAACTCACATATTGGGTGTCACACATAAGAGTTACCTGAACTCAACATCAACGCTCCTTTCTTGACCGTCTGTCTGAAACTTGAAGGAATTTCACCATTGCTTGTAGTCACCCCGAGTCAAATTCGCAGTTGTCTCACCACATATATGACCACCAGAGCCCTGGTCCGTCTCCATGCCTCGTGCTAACCACACGCCTCGCCGCTATTACCGCGTCGAGCCTCTGTTGTCCCGGTCGAGTCTCAAAGGTCGTGAACCCACACCCCTCAACCACCAGTGCAGAGTACCACCGATCATCACCGACCGATGACGAGTTTCACGCTTCAGACCTCTGGGCTCCAGTCCGAATTACGTATCCCTCGCTTTTCCTGTTGAATAGGCTTCGACTCTCTGTGCACTTACGCCGTAGCCCCTCAATCAGCACCGAGTGAAGTCCTCCAGACTCCAGCTCCACCTTCAACATGACTCCATGGTAGATGATCAGTCCACCCCCGCGCCTCATCGACTTCAAGCTCCGTGTATACACCACATTGAACCAATCCCGCGCCATAGTCTTGTCGAAGCCACACAAGCCCTCGGACCTGCGTCACGTGTTTCCACGCCCAGAAGTCGGTCACCATCAGCATCACGCCCATATGTCGTTGTCGCCGATCCCACCACCGTCTTTTGTACCAACCGACTTGCGTCGATCTGTCAGACTGTCCAGTCCGACCCAGCCAAACGTCTCCGACTGCAGACACATTCCAGACTTCTCAAGTCATCACCGTGACCACCGTCATCCATACACACATGTGTACCAACAAAGAAAACCAAAGAAAAAAATTCCCTCATAGCTTTCCCGTGTGAACCACACGTATGTAGCTTCTGGATCCCTTCTTTTATTTCTTTCCTGATGATAGTATCACGATCAAACTCTAGGTCCTTGTGCCAAAATCTTTTCCTCAAACAAATCTCATGTCTCAGCACTTCAGCAGCATATCCGTACGCTCCGCAGCCTCCTGTGAACAACACGCCTTGACCACCAGCTATCACATGCTCCCTCACGGCCCAATCTATCCACCGAGCCATGACCCAGCACGGCCTGCTTGCTCCTGGCGCCACGTGGGCTCCGCGCTGCACCCAGTCCAGACACATGCGCTGTATTGCACCCAATCGATCGTGTCGCTGCCAGGTCCTCAGCCGCCACGCGCACTTGGATCCAACCTCCTGCACTCCGAGCATCCGAGCGGACCGCGTTATGTACGTGCCGCACCTGACGCAGCTTCCTGGACCGCCACGCGTGCCTCGCTGCTGCGCTTCCGCACCGAACCAACCAACCGCTGCCTGTCCAAGTAAATTGCATAAAACCACCACTTTAAGGGCTAGGTTTGCGAAAAACACTAGTACACAGATTCACTGCAGAAAGCATCACGTCTAGCGTAATTGTTTTGCAAAAACCACTGATCGGCGGATTTGGCTCGGTTAAACGCGTTTATGACAGATGGGGGCCGCTTTTCGCTGACGTGGCGTAACTGTTGGAAATATGCCCTAGAGGCAATAATAAATGGTTATTATTATATTTCTTTGTTCATGGTAATTGTCTATTATTCATGCTATAATTGTATTGTCCGGAAATCGTGATACATGTGTGAATACATAGACCACAACCTGTCCCTAGTAAGCCTCTAGTTGACTAGCTCGTTGATCAACAGATAGTCATGGTTTCCTGACTATGGACATTGGATGTCATTGATAACGGGATCACATCATTAGGAGAATGATGTGATGGACAAGACCCAATCCTAAGCATAGCATAAAAGATCGTGTAGTTTCGTTTGCTAGAGCTTTTCCAATGTCAAGTATCTTTTCCTTAGACCATGAGATCGTGCAACTCCCGGATACCGTAGGAGTGCTTTGGGTGTGCCAAACGTCACAACGTAACTGGGTGACTATAAAGGTGCATTACGGGTATCTCCGAAAGTGTCTGTTGGGTTGGCACGGATCGAGACTGGGATTTGTCACTCCGTGTGACGGAGAGGTATCTCTGGGCCCACTCGGTAATGCATCATCATAATGAGCTCAATGTGACTAAGGCGTTAGTCACGGGATCATGCATTGCGGTACGAGTAAAGAGACTTGCCGGTAACGAGATTGAACAAGGTATTGGGATACCGACGATCGAATCTCGGGCAAGTAGCATACCGATTGACAAAAGGGAATTGCATACGGATTGATTGAATCCTCGACACCGTGGTTCATCCGATGATATCATCGTGGAACATGTGGGAGCCAACATGGGTATCCAGATCCCGCTGTTGGTTATTGACCGGAGAGGCGTCTCGGTCATGTCTGCATGTCTCCCGAACCCGTAGGGTCTACACACTTAAGGTCCGGTGACGCTAGGGTTGTAGAGATATATGTATGCGGAAACCCGAAAGTTGTTCGGAGTCCCGGATGAGATCCCGGACGTCACGAGAGGTTCCGGAATGGTCCGGAGGTAAAGATTTATATATGAGAAGTCTTATTTTGGTCGCCGGAAAAGTTTCGCGCTTTATCGGTATTGTACCGGGAGTGCCGAAAGGGGTCCGGGGGTCCACCAAGGGGGTCCACCAGCCCCGGGGGGCCACATGGGCTGTAAGGGGTGCGCCTTGGCCTATATGGGCCAAGGGCACCAGCCCCAAGAGGCCCATGCGCAAGAGATAAGAAAGAAGGGAGAGTCCTAAAGGGGGAAGGCACCTCCGAGGTGCCTTGGGGGGGAAGGACTCCCCCCTGGCCGCACCCTTCCTTGAAGGAAGGGGCAAGGCTGCGCCCCCCCCCTCTCCCTTGGCCCTATATATAGTGGGGGGAAGGGAGGGCAGCAACATCTAAGCCTTGGGCGCCTCCCTCCTCCCCTGCAACACCTCTCTCTCTCTCGCAGAAGCTCGGCGAAGCCCTGCCGGAGACCCGCTACATCCACCACCACGCCGTCGTGCTGTTGGATCTCCATCAACCTCTCCTTCCCCCTTGCTGGATCAAGAAGGAGGAGACGTCGCTGCACCGTACGTGTGTTGAACGCGGAGGTGCCGTCCGTTCGGCACTCGGTCATCGGTGATTTGGATCACGGCGAGTACGACTCCGTCATCCACGTTCATTGGAACGCTTCCGCTCGCGATCTACAAGGGTATGTAGATCCACTCCTTTCCCCTCGTTGCTAGTAGACTCCATAGATGCATCTTGGTGAGCGTAGGAAAATTTTAAATTATGCTACGATTCCCAACAGTGGTATCAGAGCCAGGCCTATGCGTAGTTACTATGCACGAGTAGAACACAAAGAAGTTGTGGGCGTTGATGTTGCCAATTCTTCTTGCCGCTACTAGTCGTTTCTTGTTTCGGCGGCATTGTAGGATGAAGCGGCCCGGACCGACCTTACACGTACGCTTACGTGAGACAGGTTCCACCGATTGACATGCACTAGTTGCATAAGGTGGCTAGCGGGTGTCTGTCTCTCCTACTTTAGTCGGAACGGATTCGATGAAAAGGGTCCTTATGAAGGGTAAATAGAAATTGGCAAATCACGTTGTGGTCATACGTAGGTAAGAAAACGTTCTTGTTAGAAACCTACAAACCACGTAAAACTTGCAACAACAATTAGAGGACGTCTAACTTGTTTTTGCAGCAAGTGATATATGTGATATGATATGGCCAGAAGATGTGATGAATGATATATGTGATGTATGAGATTGATCATATTCTTGTAATAGGAATCACGACTTGCATGTCGATGAGTATGACAACCGGCAGGAGCCATAGGAGTTGTCTTTATTATTTTGCATGACCTGCGTGTCATTGAATAACGCCATGTAATTTACTTTACTTTGTTGCTAAACGCGTTAGCCATACAAGTAGAAGTAATCATTGGCGTGACGACTTCATGAAGACACAGTGATGGAGATCATGATGATGGAGATCATGGTGTCATGCCGGTGAAGAAGATGATCATGGTGCCCCGAAGATGGAGATCAAAGGAGCATGATGATATTGGCCATATCATGTCACTATATGATTGCATGTGATGTTTATCATGTTTTTGCATCTTATTTGCTTAGAACGACGGTAGTAAGTAAGATGATCCCTTATAATAATTTCAAGAAAAGTGTTCACCCTAACTGTGCACCGTTGCGAAGGTTCGTTGTTTCGAAGCACCACGTGATGATCGGGTGTGATAGATCCTAACGTTCGAATACAACGGGTGTTGACGAGCCTAGCATGTACAGACATGGCCTCGGAACACACGCAATACACTTAGGTTGACTTGACGAGCCTAGCATGTACAGACATGGCCTCGGAACACGGAGGACCGAAAGGTCGAGCATGAGTCGTATAGAAGATACGATCAACATGGAGATGTTCACCGATCTTGACTAGTCCGTCTCACGTGATGATCGGACACGGCCTAGTTGAACTTGGATCATGTTTCACTTAGATGACGAGAGGGATGTCTATCTGAGTGGGAGTTCATTAAATAATTTGATTATATGAACTTAATTATCATGAACTTAGTCTAAAATCTTTACACTATGTATTGTAGATCAAATGGCCCACGTTGTCCTCAATTTCAACGCGTTCCTAGAGAAAACCAAGCTGAAAGATGATGGCAGCAACTATACGGACTGGGTCCGGAACCTGAGGATCATCCTCATAGCAGCCAAGAAAGATTATGTCTTAGAAGCACCGCTAGGTGAAGCACCAATCCCTGAGAACCAAGACATTATGAACGCTTGGCAGCAGCGTGCTGATGATTACTCCCTCGTTCAGTGCGGCATGCTTTACAGCTTAGAACCGGGTCTCCAAAAGCGTTTTGAGAAACATGGAGCATATGAGATGTTCGAGGAGCTGAAACTGGTTTTTCAAGCTCATGCCCGGGTCGAGAGATATGATGTCTCCGACAAGTTCTTCAGCTGTAAAATGGAGGAGAACAGTTCTGTTAGTGAGCACATACTCAGAATGTCTGGGTTGCACAACCGCTTGTCTCAGCTGGGAGTTAATCTCCCGGATGACGCGGTCATTGACAGAATCCTCCAGTCGCTTCCACCAAGCTACAAGAGCTTTGTGATGAACTACAATATGCAGGGGATGGAAAAGACCATTCCCGAGGTATATTCAATGCTGAAATCAGCTGAGGTAGAGATCAGAAAAGAACATCAAGTGTTGATGGTGAATAAAACCACTAAGTTCAAGAAGGGCAAGGGTAAGAAGAACTTCAAGAAGGACGGCAAGGGAGTTGCCGCGCCCGGTAAGCCAGTTACCGGGAAGAAGTCAAAGAATGGACCCAAGCCCGAGACTGAGTGCTTTTACTGCAAGGGAAGTGGTCACTGGAAGCGGAACTGCCCCAAATATTTAGCGGACAAGAAGAAGGCCGGCAACACCCAAGGTATATGTGATATACAAGTAATTGATGTGTACCTTACCAGTACTCGTAGTAGCTCCTGGGTATTTGATACCGGTGCGGTTGCTCATATTTGTAACTCAAAACAGGAACTACGGAATAAACGGAGACTGGCAAAGGACGAGGTGACGATGCGCGTCGGGAATGGTTCCAAGGTCGATGTGATCGCCGTCGGCACGCTACCTCTGCATCTACCCACGGGATTAGTTTTAAACCTCAATAATTGTTATTTAGTGCCAGCTTTGAGCATGAACATTGTATCTGGATCTCGTTTAATTCGAGATGGCTACTCATTTAAATCTGAGAATAATGGTTGTTCTATTTATTTGAGAGATATGTTTTATGGTCATGCCCCGCTGGTCAATGGTTTATTTTTGATAAATCTCGAACGTGATGTTACACATGTTCATAGTGTGAATACCAAAAGATGTAAAGTTGATAACGATAGTCCCACATACTTGTGGCACTGCCGCCTTGGTCACATTGGTGTCAAGCGCATGAAGAAGCTCCATGCAGATGGACTTTTGGAGTCTCTTGATTACGAATCATTTGACACGTGCGAACCATGCCTCATGGGTAAGATGACCAAGACTCCGTTCTCCGGAACAATGGAGCGAGCAACCAACTTATTGGAAATCATACATACCGATGTGTGTGGTCCAATGAGTGTTGAGGCTCGCGGAGGATATCGTTATGTTCTCACTCTCACTGATGATTTAAGTAGATATGGGTATGTCTACCTAATAAAACACAAGTCTGAAACCTTTGAAAAGTTCAAGGAATTTCAGAGTGAGGTTGAGAATCAACGTGACAGGAAAATAAAATTCTTACGATCAGATCGTGGTGGAGAATATTTAAGTCACGAATTTGGTACACACTTAAGGAAATGTGGAATAGTTTCACAACTCACGCCGCCTGGAACACCTCAGAGAAATGGTGTGTCCGAACGTCGTAATCGCACTCTATTGGATATGGTGCGATCTATGATGTCTCTTACCGATTTACCGCTCTCATTTTGGGGTTATGCTTTAGAGACTGCCGCATTCACTTTAAATAGGGCACCGTCTAAATCCGTTGAGACGACACCGTATGAATTATGGTTTGGGAAGAAACCTAAGCTGTCGTTTCTAAAAGTTTGGGGATGCGATGCTTATGTCAAGAAACTTCAACCTGAAAAGCTCGAACCCAAATCGGAAAAATGCGTCTTCATAGGATACCCTAAGGAAACTATTGGGTACACCTTCTACCTCAGATCCGAAGGCAAGATCTTCGTTGCCAAGAACGGGTCCTTTCTAGAGAAGGAGTTTCTCTCGAAAGAATTGAGTGGGAGGAAAGTGGAACTTGATGAGGTGATAGTCACCCCTTCCGAGTCGGAAAATAGCGCAGCGCGGGAAAATGTTCCTGTGGTGCCTACACCGACGGGGGAGGAAGTTAATGATGATGATCATGAAGCTTCGGATCAAGTTGCCACTGAACTTCGTAGGTCCACAAGGACACGTTCCGCACCAGAGTGGTACGGCAACCTTGTCCTTGAAATCATGTTGTTAGACAACGGTGAACCTTCGAACTATGAAGAAGCGATGGCGGGCCCGGATTCCGACAAATGGCTAGAAGCCATGAAATCCGAGATAGAATCCATGTATGAAAACAAAGTATGGACTTTGACTGACTTGCCCGATGAGCGGCGAGCCATAGAAAACAAATGGATCTTTAAGAAGAAGACGGACGCAGATGGTAATGTGACCATCTACAAAGCTCGACTTGTCGCTAAGGGTTATCGACAAGTTCAAGGGGTTGACTACGATGAGACTTTCTCACCCGTAGCGAAGCTGAAGTCCGTCCGAATCATGTTAGCAATTGCCGCATACTATGATTATGAGATATGGCAGATGGACGTCAAAACGGCATTCCTTAACGGCTTCCTTAAGGAAGAGTTGTATATGATGCAGCCGGAAGGTTTTGTCGATCCTAAGAATGCTAACAAAGTATGCAAGCTCCAACGCTCAATCTATGGGTTGGTGCAAGCATCTCGGAGTTGGAACATTCGCTTTGATGAGATGATCAAAGCGTTTGGGTTTACACAGACTTATGGAGAAGCCTGTGTTTACAAGAAAGTGAGTGGGAGCTCTGTAGCATTTCTCATATTATATGTGGATGACATATTATTGATGGGAAATGATGTAGAATTATTGGAAAGTATAAAGGCCTATTTGAATAAGTGTTTTTCAATGAAGGACCTTGGAGAAGCTGCTTATATATTAGGCATCAAAATCTATAGAGATAGATCAAGACGCCTCATTGGTCTTTCACAGAGTACATACCTTGACAAGATATTGAAGAAGTTCAGTATGGATCAGTCCAAGAAGGGGTTCTTGCTTGTGTTGCAAGGTGTGCAATTGAGCACGGCTCAATGCCCGACCACGGCAGAAGATATAGAACAGATGAGTGTCATCCCCTATGCCTCGGCCATAGGGTCTATTATGTATGCCATGCTGTGTACCAGACCTGATGTAAACCTTGCCGTAAGTTTGGTAGGAAGGTACCAAAGTAATCCCGGCAAGGAACACTGGACAGCGGTCAAGAATATCCTGAAGTACCTGAAGAGGACTAAGGATATGTTTCTCGTTTATGGAGGTGACGAAGAGCTCGTCGTAAAGGGTTACGTCGACGCTAGCTTCGACACAGATCTGGATGACTCGAAGTCACAGACCGGATACGTGTATATATTGAATAGAGGAGCAGTAAGCTGGTGCAGTTGCAAGCAAAGCGTCGTGGCGGGATCTACATGTGAAGCGGAGTACATGGCAGCCTCGGAGGCAGCACAGGAAGCAGTCTGGATGAAGGAGTTCATTACCGACCTAGGGGTGATTCCCAATGCGTCGGGCCCAATGACTCTCTTTTGTGACAACACTGGAGCTATTGCCCTTGCGAAGGAGCCCAGGTTTCACAGGAAGACCAGACATATCAAGCGTCGCTTCAACTCCATTCGTGAAAGTGTTCAAAATGGAGACATAGATATTTGTAAAGTGCACACGGACCTGGATGTAGCAGATCCGTTGACTAAACCTCTCCCTAGGGCAAAACATGATCAACACCAGGACGCAATGGGTGTTCGATTCATCACAATGTAACTAGATTATTGACTCTAGTGCAAGTGGGAGACTGTTGGAAATATGCCCTAGAGGCAATAATAAATGGTGGTTATTATATTTCTTTGTTCATGGTAATTGTCTATTATTCATGCTATAATTGTATTGTCCAGAAATCGTGATACATGTGTGAATACATAGACCACAACCTGTCCCTAGTAAGCCTCTAGTTGACTAGCTCGTTGATCAACAGATAGTCATGGTTTCCTGACTATGGACATTGGATGTCATTGATAACGGGATCACATCATTAGGAGAATGATGTGATGGACAAGACCCAATCCTAAGCATAGCATAAAAGATCGTGTAGTTTCGTTTGCTAGAGCTTTTCCAATGTCAAGTATCTTTTCCTTAGACCATGAGATCGTGCAACTCCCGGATACCGTAGGAGTGCTTTGGGTGTGCCAAACGTCACAACGTAACTGGGTGACTATAAAGGTGCATTACGGGTATCTCCGAAAGTGTCTGTTGGGTTGGCACGGATCGAGACTGGGATTTGTCACTCCGTGTGACGGAGAGGTATCTCTGGGCCCACTCGGTAATGCATCATCATAATGAGCTCAATGTGACTAAGGCGTTAGTCACGGGATCATGCATTGCGGTACGAGTAAAGAGACTTGCCGGTAACGAGATTGAACAAGGTATTGGGATACCGACGATCGAATCTCGGGCAAGTAACATACCGATTGACAAAAGGGAATTGCATACGGATTGATTGAATCCTCGACACCGTGGTTCATCCGATGATATCATCGTGGAACATGTGGGAGCCAACATGGGTATCCAGATCCCGCTGTTGGTTATTGACCGGAGAGGCGTCTCGGTCATGTCTGCATGTCTCCCGAACCCGTAGGGTCTACACACTTAAGGTCCGGTGACGCTAGGGTTGTAGAGATATATGTATGCGGAAACCCGAAAGTTGTTCGGAGTCCCGGATGAGATCCCGGACGTCACGAGAGGTTCCGGAATGGTCCGGAGGTAAAGATTTATATATGAGAAGTCTTATTTTGGTCGCCGGAAAAGTTTCGCGCTTTATCGGTATTGTACCGGGAGTGCCGAAAGGGGTCCGGGGGTCCACCAAGGGGGTCCACCAGCCCCGGGGGGCCACATGGGCTGTAAGGGGTGCGCCTTGGCCTATATGGGCCAAGGGCACCAGCCCCAAGAGGCCCATGCGCAAGAGATAAGAAAGAAGGGAGAGTCCTAAAGGGGGAAGGCACCTCCGAGGTGCCTTGGGGGGGAAGGACTCCCCCCTGGCCGCACCCTTCCTTGAAGGAAGGGGCAAGGCTGCGCCCCCCCTCTCCCTTGGCCCTATATATAGTGGGGGGAAGGGAGGGCAGCAACATCTAAGCCTTGGGCGCCTCCCTCCTCCCCTGCAACACCTCTCTCTCTCTCGCAGAAGCTCGGCGAAGCCCTGCCGGAGACCCGCTACATCCACCACCACGCCGTCGTGCTGTTGGATCTCCATCAACCTCTCCTTCCCCCTTGCTGGATCAAGAAGGAGGAGACGTCGCTGCACCGTACGTGTGTTGAACGCGGAGGTGCCGTCCGTTCGGCACTCGGTCATCGGTGATTTGGATCACGGCGAGTACGACTCCGTCATCCACGTTCATTGGAACGCTTCCGCTCGCGATCTACAAGGGTATGTAGATCCACTCCTTTCCCCTCGTTGCTAGTAGACTCCATAGATGCATCTTGGTGAGCGTAGGAAAATTTTAAATTATGCTACGATTCCCAACAGTAACGTTTTCTCAAAAAGAGCGCTAGATGGGTCAAAAGGCAAGAACACCCCCAACATCCTTTCCCCATACCGCCCAGGCCCTTCCCCCGTCTCCTCGCTCCTGCAGCCGTCCGAGGAGAGGATCCCGCATGCTGCCGCAAGTGGTAGCTCGTCGGAGCAGATGAAGCCGGCGAACTGCTGAGGAGGGCGCACCACGGTCCATTTCTTGGACTTGAAGTCGAACACCCTCAACGCGTGCCCGCCGCAGCGTTCCTCGAATTCGATGGCGCCGGTCGCCACCACGCGCCTGCCACAGCCGCTGCTCGACTCCGCACGCTGTGCCGGCCTCGAGACCAGGCGGGTAAGGGCCCACCTCGAGCCAGCCCCGGCGCTCCCCGCTCCACTCCACCACGGTGGTGGTAGGCACCACACGCGGTCGCCACCTCGTCCGGATCCGGCGAGGGATGCCGCCTCGCGGCCCCGATTGGGGCTCCCGCGCGAGGAGACGCCCAGTGCGAGCTGCCGGACCCGGCGAGGGATGCTGCGCCGCGACCCCGATTTGCCCTCCAGCGCGAGGAGCCGCCCAACGTCAGCTGCCGGATCCGGCGAGGGGTGCCGCCCCCTCCCCTCAATTTGGTTTGCTGCGCGAGGAGGCGCCCGACGCTGGCTGCGTTGACCGCCCCAACCAGTTGCGAGGATGAACATGGGCTGATTGCTTTTCCCTTTTTGATTTAGGGGTGTCTCTGTAAAATCTATGGACTAGTTTGTAAAATTATATTAAAATTGACCTGGCACGAAATGTTACGCCACGTAGGCAAAAGCGGGCCCCATCTGTCATAAACGCCCTTAACCGAGCCAAATCCGCCGATCAGTGGTTTTTGCAAAATAATTACGCTAGACGTGGTGCTTTCTGCAGCGAATCTGTATCCTAGTGTTTTTCGCAAACCTAGCCCTTAAAGTGGTGGTTTTATGCAATTTACTCCTGCCTGTCCGGATCGAATCTGCTGCTGTACGAACTCGCCGAAAACTCTGATTGCTCTCGACCACCGCTTTGGTCGAAACATGCCGCTACTTTTCACCGTTTAGACTGCTTTTGATCTTTCCGTTGACCTCCACGAACAACTTCGATCTCACCGCAATCACCTGGCAACCCTCGCAGCCGCTCCATCGATCAAACTGACATCCTCTGGATCAACAACCGACCTCCACCGACCTAGCTCATGATACCACTTGTTAGAATAAAGTCCGAGACCATACCTTCGATCATCCGAGGACCAAGCAATCACATGAGCACGACACCAAGATTTGTTAACGAGGTTCACCGATATGGCTACATCCCCGGGGCCTGACTACGGGCGCTCCTCCCCGTGACACCGTCACAATACCGCACACCGGCCACCCGGGCGCCGGCACATGCCGCCGGCTCCCCCTTGCGCGTCTGTGCTATTATGTTGGCATAGGTTATATCGTGTGTCTACCCCGCTATATAAGAGAGGCTTAGGATACAAGTGTCCTACTTGGACACGACACCATATCCTATCTAAATACAATACAACTACAAGTCCAACTGTAACCTATCTTATATACAATAATCGACAAAACTCTAACAAAAAATAGTTTTGCAAATGTCAATTTTTTGAGAAAACAGATGTGTTCATTGTCAGACCTAAATGATACCTGTAAATTTTAGTGAAAAAGCTTAAGCTATTTGACATGTGCGAAAGAAAAACTAATGCCAAATGTTACACACCGTTGAAGCAGTGCTATTCCATTT
Organism: Aegilops tauschii subsp. strangulata; assembly: GCF_002575655.3. NCBI lineage: Eukaryota > Viridiplantae > Streptophyta > Magnoliopsida > Poales > Poaceae > Aegilops > Aegilops tauschii. The sequence continues at coordinate 144,121,704 of NC_053041.3, forward strand.
CACATGAAAATTGGCAAGCACGCTTGTTAGACTAACATGACATCCACACAAAAATCAGAAGCTTTGAATCTTTTTACTATTTATTTTGAATATACTGTTCGTCCGGAAGCACATGCACCTTTTTCTCGAGTTCCCACTTGCAAAATTATTATGACGCTTAATTCATATAGTTTTTAACGTTCATCCCCCAACGAGCATAAACATGTTATTTGGGACGTGGCTCAATGGAGTAGACTTACATACAACGAAACATATTGGATAGGGATATGTGAATACTATGGGCGATATGAAATACTAGAAATGATTGATTTTTAATGGGACAAACTTCATGAATTTTTTGCATGTAATCTACAGAGCAACAACGTCGATCCGTATGTGGTCATTACTCACTCGTGTGGACTCCAGAAAGCTTTTGGTTATTGGATGCAACCGTTGGGAGACGGTAGAATGGGCTATCTTCAGCTGATTTAGATGGCATGCTGATAATAGACTAGGTGTATAGGCATCGTAGCCTGGTCTGTTTCGCCGGATGTGGCATCTTTCATTGTTTTATTTCGTTTTGCACTTTAATTATGGGCCCCTAATGACCCTAAAACTTCGGTACTTCATCGTTAATAAGATGGCTGCATGCATCGATTGATGGAGAGGCAGGGGGTTTTACCTCCTTTTCAAAAAAAAATTGCTCCCGGAGCCAAAACGACCCTTCCCACTTCTAAGATTGATTTTTGTACTAGTACAGTTGTTGCACCTATAGTCATAAGATGACGAGGGATCGTGTTTTCACCATTATCATTAGGATTGCTTGAGAATCGTGGTATGGAGCCGACATAAACAAATGTTTTAGGAGTGAGGATAGGAGCCATCGTGGGAGCATTGGATTGTCCACTAAGAGCATCCACAGCTGGGAACCCCAAACCCTCCATATACACCCGGGCGGACCGCCCGGTCACTACCAATTAAAGAAAGATCTTGACGAAGGCCTCATGCATGCTGGCCCTAAACGTCCGGGCTGACTGGCGCCCCTTATATCCAGCCCAAAATCTAGGGCAGATATGAGGAGGCCCGGTCGTGCCCGGGCACGTCTGCCACGTCGGCCTTACCGACGGGGTCCCACACGGAAACAATAGTTAACCCATCGGTCCGATGGGCTCTTCTCCTCCGGGACAGGTGTGGACGCATTCATGCCACCATATGGCGCCCCTCCGATTCGCCACTCGAGGGCCAAAGTCCGCCTATTTAAACCGGACGATGATCCCAACCCTAGCCTTATCCATTTCTCTCCCTCTCCCTCCTCTCCTCGCCACCAACCCTCATATCCGCTCGACGTCGCCTATTCATGTCCCGACAGAAGGTGACGACATATGCCATGCTCACATCGGAACAGCGCCTTGAACTGCTCGAGGAGATCCAGAGGCGACGCGAAGCCCGGATCACAGTCGGCCCGCCTCTTGACTCGGGGGAGCCGGAGGAGGAGGAGGAGGGGGAGAAGGAGGAGGAGCGGGACGCAGAGCTGGAGGAAGAGGACGACGACGTGGGCGAAGCGGATCCGGCGTTTCTGGCTCCGGGCCCGACGCCATGGCGGAGTTGGAGGCCGGTGTCCCAAGCGGAGGGGACGGTGGAGTAGTAGGCCATCCTCGACTCCATTTAGTTGGAGGTCAAGGTGGAGGCCAACCACCGCTTCCTCCGCTGGCGGAAGGCGGAGATCGAAGATATCTTCGCCGATCTGGACGAGGGGGAGTCGGAGTTGTGGTAGGTGGCCATCTACCCGGAGCCGGGAATGGAGAACGTTGACATCTCGGACGACGAGTCGATGTTGGCTAGCTTAGGTTATCTATGTAGTACGTAAATTTTATTTTGCATGCTTTGTATGGATTTGAGTTATCAAATACGCAGTTGGATGTGGTGAAGGAAATATGAGGGGTGACCGGTTACTGCATGCTCTGGGCCCGTCCGCAGACGTATAGGGGTCGGATTTGTCTAAGTCCGGCTGTAGATGTATAATTTTCACTTGTGATTATATTCACAAAAATTATATAATTTATATATTAGCCATGAATGAATATTCATATGAAATTTTAAATTTTAAATTATGAATATTTATTTGTACAAGCATTGAACTATAAAAATGTGTGTATAATTACGGAAATGTTTGTATAATTAAATATTTTGGAATTTTAATGTTAAAACTTTTTGAATTGTTATTAATTATCCAAAAAAATTGTAATTCATATTTGAATATATGAATATTTTTAAAATAATACATGAACGATTATGAAAGGTAAGTTATTTAATTTGTATGTATAAAATTTTATACCACATGAATAATTAAACGTTATTTTTTATTACCCGCAAAATAAACGTTATTTTTATTACTGAGATTAGAATTTACGTACCTTTTACAAATTTCTAAAAAAGAACATGTGCAACAGCTCCACGAGCGTGTTTGTTCTGCTACGTAAATTGTAGTTATCCATTTTGCGACGTCAATACTGCAAGGTGAAGTGACTACGTCCTACCGTGTGCAAGGCTTGGTCAAGGTTAGAGACACGGGTGCTTCATTTTTTGTTTAATTTTCACACTTCACTGACAGACGAGACCCATCTCTCATAGAGGCGAAAAAAATAAAATGCCAATTCAAGGGGGTTTTGCAAAAAAAAAAAAACAAGTCACACGCCCTCTCTCAGCCATTCAGTCACTGACAACGGGTCTCATGCCATGCTGGCATGCCAAGTCATCATCGTTCGTATCCAAACGTGATTTTGCACCGTATTTGCACGCCCGAGTCAAGTTTTTACACCAGTTCAATGTATGCCACAAGTTCTAACAGCAAAGTGACCATTTGTGCCAAGTTCAAGCATCACCAATGTAATTGACTCAAGGTAGAAGTACATATGCGTGTCTTTAGTTGTGCCATGAACAACAAGGTCAGCTAAAAAAACCTGAAAGAAACAGCAAGGGTTTTGATGGCGGATGCAAGTGCCCGATAATGAGATTCTAGCACTTGGTGACCCTAAGGATTCCATCTTTGAACTAGAAGCAAGCAAGAGGAGGGACAAGGTTTTTGCTACCGAATCCCAAAATTTTACTGAGGGTGGGCAAGAAATGCGGTTATTACCATGGTTGCTGAAAAATAACGCTCGAAATTTTCAAAAAAAAATTGAATTCAATTTTTTTGACATGGTATACATAATGTTTGGCTGTAGCAATCATCAGAATTCTACCGCTGACAAAGTGTTTGCCTGCTCCACCGGCTGTATTTAGGTTGCGGGTTTGACAGACCCACAGTCCCCTTTTTCAGTCTATTTTATTTTTCAAACGAATTTGAATTCAATTTTTGGGTATTTTTTGCTTGGTATGGATGTTTACAGTGCGGCGAGTGATATGCGCCGGCGCACCGGCCCAAATTTGGGCCGGTCACAGCGCTACCACACGATACGCCACTTCTTAACCTAGGATCCTTTCTTCAATTCACAAGAAAATAAAAGAGGATAGAGTCTAGCGCAACCGCTCGTCCTCATCGGTGCTCGCCGGCCTCCTGCACAGCCGCGCAACAAGCGCTCGTCGGCCGCCCCATGACCCGTGCTTGCCGTCGGTTGCTCGTGCCAGCACACCGCAACAAGTCGCCGTCGTCGTGCCCGAGCGCCCCGTGGTTGCAGAGAGGACACACCATTGCATCTCCGCCACCGGTCGCCGTTGCAGCTCCGCCACCACCGTCGTCCTCCATCCCAGCAAAATCGACTCCATGGTCACGACTTTCCATCTCGCCATCACTGCTTGTAGCTCCCACCGTTGACGGTTGTAGCATCCGTCGATGAAGGTTGTAGCATCGCCGTTGGTCGCTTCCAGCAAAAGGACGCTTGGGGTTGTAGTTTCACACCCAGATGGTTGTAGCATCCCCATCTGCCCACTCGTAGCTCCTCGCACTATCGGTTCCAACTCCGCCGATAGCCGGTTGTAGCAAAAATCATCGCCGGTCGTAGCAAAATCCGGCAATGGATGCAGCAAAACTTCGTCACCGCCGTTGTGGTTGCAGCTTCGCCGTGAAATCCTTGTAGCAAAAATTGTCGTCGGTCGTAGCAAAATCCGGCAATGGATGTAGCAGAACTTCGTCACCGCCGCCGTGCTTACAGCTTCGCCATGAAATCCTTGTAGCAAAATTTTGTGTCAGTAGTAGCAAAATCTGACGAAGGTTGTAGCAAAAAATCATAACGACACGCACCCCACTCTCCGCCAGCCCCGCCGGTTGAAACATCCCCGGCTGGCTGCTCCCCAGTCGCGGGCCCTCATCGCCTTCCTTGCACTAACGCGCCTCCCCCTTGCGGCGTGGGCAGGGAAGGGGGTAACCAGCTACAGAGCTCCCACGCCCGGCCTAGGCTCGCAGGCTCGCGGCGTCTCCCGGCCGGAGCAGCAGCAGATGGCCGCACCTTCAGCGGAGACATGGAAGAGCTCGTCCCGCGGTGTTGAGGAATTTAATGGAGGAGAAGAGAAAAAAGATAGACTGCAATGAGAATGGTTGTGCGGTGTGAAGAGATAAGGGATGGGCGTGTCCTTCAGGCCCACCTAGGCACGTGGCCAGTTTTTTACGTGTGATGTGCGAGCGCGTGCCAGCGCGACCGGCGCAAAGTTAAGCCGGCGCACTGGTGTTCAATGTTTCCCTTACAGTGCAGGGCCGAGAAACTCGATGACCGGGCGGTAACCAAATTTACCTCCATAACTCTGAGGTGGAATACCAGAAAGAGAAAGTGTACCCCATAAAGCCATAGTTCTTGTAACTGAAAAATGTATTTTCTTAAACCGCCCATAGGAAACATATTCTGACTTTTTATCTGTTGAATGTCCAACAAGAGGTACCTTGTTAACTTTTGCAATTTGCATTGGGGCGTGTGTTTTGGTGAGAGAGCTCCAGTTCAGTTTAACACACCCTATATGAGAGGAAAAAATCCAGACGAATGAAATCCTCCGGGATTCCAAGGAAGCCAATAGCATGCACGTGACCATGCTAAGTTGTTTTGGGTTTCAGCATTGGAGTTCTTTGAAATCAAACTACCAAAGATGCACCCAGCAACTTGGGCAAGGGACTTGTTGGATCCTCAGTTTATTGGAAGAAAATAGAGTGTTGTCATTATCTCAATTTTTTTAGAAAAGGAGAAGGACCCCCGGCCCTGCATCTGGACGATGCATGCAATCACTTTATTAATTATTCACACAAGATCTTACAAAGTCATACAAGAGTAAGACTAAAGCCACCTTCTAGGCAACATTTGTCGCTATTCCTATCCATTTGATGAAGAGATGCTGATAGTCTGGGCCGAATAACAAACAGACCTCGCAGCCAACCTAACATCTAAGACCTGAGGTCCCAACTAGGACGCCTGCCAGGTATGGGCACACACCAGTCCGGCACACTCCTCAACCAGGACGCCTGCCGGGTATGAGGCCGCCGCAGCCACCTACCATCAATCCATCTTTAGTGCTGTACTGCTGCATCAACCTTGCCAGGCCTACCGTCGACGCCACCACGACGCCAGACAACGCCACCATCCTGCGCGTGTCCATCCACACGCGCCCATCGCCGAAACTCCGCAGCGCCATGCCGCCATGATCCGCCGTCGGCCTTGCGGTAGATGTAACACCGCTCCTCCTCTTGCCACCTCCATCCATCACTTGCTCCAAAACGATGCCCCCAGGAGGGAAAGCGATACAGAGAAAACCATCATCGTCCGATCCGGGAGACCCAGATCTAGGGTTTCCCCCGGAGCATCCCGAGCTTGATGACGCAAATTGCAACGACGATGCCTCGACAAGGAACGACATCCAAGACGCCGCCATCGTCCGCCATGACTGTAGTCGGCGCGATTTTCATCGGCACTTGCGCCACCGGGCGTGCGCCGTCGGCGTCTCTGGTCCCTTCAACCGGAGCAAACACCCAAACGATGCCCTGAAGAGGGACTACGACGCAAAAGCACCGCCATCGCTCGATCCCAAGGAGATCTAGGGTTTCCCCCGAAGTTGCCCGCGCCGTCAAGGACCAAAACAAAGATGGAATCCGCAGATCCGCCCAGCTGCCGACGTGTCGCACCCGCCACCGCGTCGACCGCGACCCGGAGACCAAGCCCACGCCTGGGCCCTGATCCGGCCGCGCTGCCGCCGTTCCTAACGACCGCGATGCCCCAGACCTTGAAGCCGCCTGCCGTGGAGGTATGGAATCGCCGGTGCGCCGCCACCCCCCGCCGTGACGTCCGGCCGAACACCACGCTCCGGCCCGGGTGCGCCGGCCCACGCTAGACCTTCACGAGCCGGAGGGCCTCGAGTCCCTGCCGCCGGCGGAGACGGCAAGGCTTCGCCCTGCCGCGCCCTTGGGCGGCGGGCGAGGGAGGAGGAGGAGGAGAAGGGGAGGCCGGGCGACGGGATCTGGGAGCCTCCCGGCCGCCACACGGGGGCGACTCGGGAGGAGGCAGGAGCGTGGTGGATTATTTCTCAATAATGTGGGCTATATGGAAGTACCGCTTACAAGGCGTAATTTCTTGGTTTGACATTATCATCCATGGACTTCATGGTTTGAAATGTGTGGGCGCCCCCGAAAGTCAAATTCTTTGCTTGGTTGGCCATACAAGATAGGATTTGAACCGCCGACCGGCTTGAGCGGCGTGGTTGGGCAAACTGTGACATTTGCCCTCTTTGCAAGCGGGAGCAAGAGACGGGCATCCATCTCTTCGTCAAATGCCGCTTCACGACTAGACTGTGGCGGTTGATGATTGATAAATATGGTTTAGTGCACATGGACACCAATGACTGGTACCTTGCGGGATCCCTTTTGGAGCGGTGGGATAAACGAACCAACTCAAGCAACCTCAATAGACTTGGTATGGCCCCTCTTATCATGCTAGTGTCGTGGACAATATGGAACGAGAGAAACTCCAAGGTTTTCCGCCACAAGAATGCGCCGCCGCCTATCCTCCTAAAGCTTATCGTGGAGGAGGCAAATCTTTGGATTACTGCGGGGGTCAAGAAATTAGGGAATCTTGTATTACGCAAGTAATCGTCATGCCGTTTTGTGGGCCATTTGTAACACTATGACTCTATTCTCGGAAGGAGCGATATGGCAAATAGTCCCATTATCTAGTTCGTTCGAGCGGCCAGATCGGTGGGTGACGAGGGCATTAAATGAAGCGTGCGCGAGCTCCCGATATTCCAGTATTCCTCAATTGACTCCCATACATAGTAGGCGCAGTACGTAGCTCGTGGACTGTATACCACCCGTGGGACGTTGGAGCTGACGGAATGGACCGGTGGTACAGGATGTTCAACGGACTTGGACCATGGTCCCAAAAAAATCCTGTACGTCCCCATGCGCACGCGGGGTCACTGCATCAGCGGGATCCGCGCGTCATCAGTGAGGAGCATTGTGCCGCTATTTTTTTTTAAATAATACATTTTTTATTAAATTACAGAAATATTATGCTGAAAAAATAATTTTCAAAAATAATACACCGTCGGCCCGCTGCAGGCCGACTGGACCTAATCGGCCCACAGCAGGCCGATCGGCTTGCTGCTGGCCGACTGCAGGCCCGGCTGGCACGCGGCGGCCTCTGATTGGGCTGGCCACGTCACGAGGGGGAGGGAGTGGGCTGTCGGCGTGGGTGCGCCCCTGTCGGCCTACCGCGGGCCGATCGGCCAGCTGCTGGCCGACAGGGTGCTGCCACCTCACGCGGCTGGCCGGCTGCTGCCTTATCCTCCCCTTCCTCCCTTCTTCTTCTCCCCTTCCTCCCTTCTTCTTCTGTTCTTTTCTGTTCTTACCTTCTCCTCTCTCTACACAAAAATGCCACCAATTTATACACCTAAATGAGCAAGTTTTTCGCGATTTTGGCACCGTGAATGGATTAACTCAGTTAGGGCAGCCAAAAGAGGTCTCGATCTACTGATGGGGTAGCTCGTGGTGGTCGTGGTGAGCATTTTGGTGGAGGTGGTGGTGGTGAAGTTGGGGCAGTGTGGTGGTGGTGAAGTTGGGGCAGTGTGGTGGAGGTGAAGCTGTTGTTCGTCGTTCTTCGTTGGAGGCGGAGCACCGGCAGTTTGGTGGCCGCCGTTCGTCGTTCTTCGTTCGCACGCACGCTTCAAGGGTATATTTCAGCCCACATCTTATTTTTCGTAGGTGCTCCGGTAGTATTTGTTAATATGTTTCGATGTGAAATAAATTAGGTGTGCGATTATTGTTGTTTGCACGCACGCTTGTAGGTGTGTGAATTGTATTAGTTGCTCCGTTAATATTCTGTAATATATAGCTAGGTAATATATAGACATGTCTAATATTTGTTAGTGGGGATATTAAGTTGTTGCTTAATACTTGTATTTTATTGTTGAAAAAAAATAGGTGAGTCGAGATGTCCGATGTAGTGAAGTTCAGATTTTACTACGGTCCTGGTACTGTCCAAACAACTGAGTTGGGAGCAGATCTGAATGAATTTACTCACATAGAGGTGCCAATGAGCGCACCACAAACATGGTCTGTCAGTCAGTTGAAAGAATGGATTGCGGCAAGTTTAGGTCTTGATACTGAAACACACACCGTCGGTGTTCATGCATTGTGGACACGGTCAAATTCAAAAATTTACTTTTATTTGAGGCCAATAGAGGGAGACTCCGATTGGGTGCGGTGGTTTTGCAATCCTGTTGCTTTAGTGCTTCCTGTCGTGAAGGAGGTCACTGCACATGAAGGCGAGGGTGGCTACGAAGGACAGAGCAGTCAGGTAGAAGGAGGAAATGCTTATGGTTACGAACAAGGACAGAGCAGTCAGGTAGAAGGAGGAAATGCTTATGGTTATGAACCAGGGCAGAGTAGTCAGGTAGAAGGAGGAAATGCCGATGGTGATTACAATGGCGAGGTGGACGCTGACGAGGTAGATGGGCACATGCAGAACCAGATGGAAGAAGAAGACACCGATGTTGAAAGGGGTCATGCCGATGATTCTGACGAGTCAGATGAAGAAGAAAATGCAGAGGAGGTCCCGAATCCTGCATGGTGGAATCATGACTTATCATCTGCAATGACCGTGAATGATGGACATGATTCAGCCTGGCAATATCACCAGAACAATATTGCGACGGGTGCTATGTATCCGAACAAGCAAGCCCTGAAGGATGCAATAATTAATTGGGCAATGTCCACGCAAAGGGTTTTCACAGCTCAGGTGTCGAGTCAGAAATTCCTGACAATGGTATGCAAGAACGCAGATTGTCCCGCCAGGGTGCACGGCTTTCTCCCTAAGTATGGCACAAGTTGGGTGATAAGTGACTTAGTTAATCACACTTGTCTTATTCCCTGCATCCCTCAAGATCATGCCAACCTTTCATCCACACTTATTGCTCGATTGTTTTACGATGAGATAGTGCAGGGCAAAGCTATGGAAGTGAAGGCAGTCCAGACAAAAGTCTTCGCCAGGTTCAAGTACAGAATTTCTTATGGCAAGGCTTGGAGGGCTAAGCATGCGGCGCTTGAGAGGAGATTTGGTTCTTATTTTGATGCATATGACTCTGTTGTCCACCTCCTCCACACCCTGCAGCAGCGGAGTCCAGGCACCTATATCGATATCCAAGACATGTTCATGCCAGAGTTCCCAACTGTGAGGGTGTTGCATCGTCTCTTCTTCTCTTTCGGTGTATGCATCGAAGCTTTCAGGCATTGCCGACCGGTGATATGTGTTGACGGTACTTTTCTCACAGGCAAGTACAAGGGTCAGATCCTGACAGCCATAGGTCAAGACGGCCAAAATCAAGTCGTCCCACTGGCATTTGCTTTTGTGGAGAGTGAGAACATTGAAAGTTGGACATGGTTCTTCAGGCAGTTGAAAATATCAGTTGTGAAGGAGAAGCCCAATGTGTGCATCCTTCATGACAGGCATGCAGGTATACTCAGTGCGATAAGGACACCGACAAACCCAGGCCCTGAGGAACAAGTTCCATGGCAGGACTTGCAGAGCCGTTGGTGCATGCGCCATCTGGGGGCTAATTTCTTCTCGCAGTTTAGAAATAAGAACCTGATGAATCTGTTCAAAAAAACTCTGCAAGCAGAACCAGTTATGGAAGTACAATTTGATACGCGACAGACTTAATGTGTGCACGCAGAGACACGTGAGGGACAGGAAAGCTGCAAGAGATGCAGCGGTGAGGGCACATGTTGAAGCAGTACCTGCACAGTTGGCAACAGGAACAACGGCCGTGGAGGAGGAGCCTGTTGGGCTATGTGACCTGCCAGGCTTTGACCCACCTGGTACTAGGAGAAGGCTCGGGAGGTCGATTAAAACCTTCGAGCAGTGGATAGAGCATGAGCCTCTGGAGAGGTGGTCTTTGCTACATGACACACATGGAGCAAGGTACGGTGTCATGACAACGAACCTCGCGGAAACATACAACTTTGTCCTCAGAGGAAACCGGGCATTGCCACTTACAGCCATCGTTGAGGGTATTTTCTATGGCACCGTCAAGTATTTCAGAGACAGACGTCAAAAAGCAGAGCAGCATATCTTGAACAACCCAAATACACGGTACTGTGAAAGAGTCACGAAGTACATGGACAACAAGATGCAAAAAGCTAGGTCACACACTGTAGTCGCCATCGGTAATCAAGAAAGAAGGTTTGAGGTCCGCTTAGCCAACAACAAATTCGGATGTGCAAATGAGTTGAGGACGCATGAGGTGAAAATTGGCAATGAAGCCTGGCCAACGTGTGAGTGCACATGCAATAAACCGAAATTGCTTCACCTACCTTGCTCACATGTACTTGCTGCTTGCGGGCAGCTTGGAATGGACGCAATATCGTTTGTGTCTCCATTTTTTCTGAAAGAGTCTGTCCTCAATACCTGGACAGGTGAGCTGATGGGTTTTCGATCAATGGGTAATTTCTACAGCGTCAACCCCGCCGAAAGGCGTTACATTCCAAACCCAGAGCATATGCGTACAAGTAGAGGCAGACGGCAGTGTCAGCGCATCCGAAATGATATGGATGAATCTGAAGCAGGAGGTCCGACTAGGCAATGCATTCTATGCAATGAATTTGGCCATAGGGACACTAATTGTCCCACTTTCGTCACTGGGCGTGGACGAGGCAACCGGGGAAGAAGAGGAGGTAGAGGCAGTAGAGGAGTAAGGGCGAGAGGAAGAAGCTAAGCTAGCAGTAGTATGTTCTGAATTTGTATTAAGTGTGGCACTATGTTCTGAATTTGTATTAAGTGTGGCACTATGTTCTGAATTTGTATTAAGTGTGGCACTATGTTCTGAATTTGTATTAAGTGTGGCACTATGTTCTGAATTTTTATTAAGTGTGGCACTATGTTCTGAATTTTTATTAAGTGTGGCACTATGTTCTGAATTTTGTATGTGCAGGAATGTCGGGATTGTGGTTGCTGAATGGGGACATTGATAGGGGTCATCGTGCTGCGATATGGTATGAGCGCAAGCTTGAGCCTCTGGTCACTTGCACTCCTAAGGAAAACTGGAAGATACACTCAGGATGGCTTCAGCGGTACGTGCTTTATTAATTTGCACACTGACATGCATATTAATGGTTGAAATGGGAGACACTAACTGAAAAGTTCTCTGATGAAGGTTGAAATGGGCCGGCCTTTTACCTTTCGCGCGTCTGGTTGAGTCTATCCCGGGTGAGAAACGCCTCGCCATCGATGGGTCTTTGCTGAGCTGCTTAGTGGACCGTTGGAGGCCAGAGACCCACACGTTTCACTTCAGATGGGGAGAGATGGCTCCTACTCTGGAGGATGTGTCACTTTTGCTCGGACTACCGTTGGCAGGTCATGCCGTAGGACCGTTGGACGCACCGGCTGGTTGGGAGCGAGCTCTTACACAACGTTTTCATGGTGTTTTTCCGGATGCTCCGGATCCGGTATGGGAGCATCACGGACCTAAGTATGAGTGGTTGCTAAATTTCCGGGTAATTTCCCCTACCTATTATCTTCAATTATCGTGCATACAGTTTTACAGAAAATAATTGTGGCTTACTAAAACTTTCTCTTCGCTTAATGCAGATCCAGAACTTCCGGGCGCCGTTGACTGCGGAACAGATCACTCGGAGCCTGGAGGCCTACTTACTGTGGCTTTTCGGTAAGGTGATGTTCACGGAGAACCATGTCACCACTATTAGCGCCCTCTACATCCCTATGGCACTCGAGATAGCGAGCGCTCAGACGGCGGATCAGATCAGACAGAGGAGTTGGGGTTCGACGGTCTTAGCGGCTACATACCGAGGTATGTGCAACGGTTGCCAGCTTACATCGAGAAAGCCAGCCCTTCTTGGATGCCCTCTATTCCTACAGCTGTGGTCGTGGGAGAGGTTCTCTATAGGGCGACCAGATGTACGTGTTCATGAGCCTATAGACGCCATGTTTGATGTTGACGGCATCGACATGCCTACTTTCGGTCTGTGTTGGACACATCGCGAGGTATGGCGCACCGTGTTGTAGTTTAATGCAACTTTTTTCTGCACAAGAGATAGTTCGATGCTAGCGGCTACTAACTTTTCTTCTCTTCAGAGAAGCTTTGCTAGTGATCAGACCAGGAAGGCATACACAACATTGAACGAGCAGTTCGATGCGTACACCGGGGTCATCTGGCAGCCCTACACGGAAGCAGCCATACAAGCGAGATACCCTGGTGGTATGTCTGTGCTATGCACAAGGGACCGAGATTACTGGATGACAAAATCTAAGATCATCTTCGATGTCTTCATCGAGGAGATGGCACAACAGAGGGTTATGAGGCAATTTGGTCTTCTGCAGTTGGAGCTACCTCCCCCTATAGAGAACCCGGTGCCAGCACACATCCACAGGTATTAACCAGTTTTTCAATGTTGCATTATCTTTCATAGTACTCCATTCGAAGCTTTAGGTAATTGTTGAACACACACCATAATTTTAGGACGACAAGGAAGGGCATGACCAGGACTACTGCTGACTGGCTAGTTAGACTAGAGCCGTATGTTATAGAATGGGAGACAGCAAACACAAATCTATGGCACGAGAATCACAATTTCGATCTCGATGAATTCAATCTCTATTTGCGGCGCTACATGACCGGAACACGGTTACGCATTGTTGAGTACTCCCACCCAGAGGAGATACCGGATCCTACTCCGTCGGATATGTACCCGAGCTATGATACTTCGGGCTCTAGGCAGTACGCGGTAAGATATATTTTCTTTACGTAATGTTGTCACATACTTTGACGTGCAATAGACAGACATTATTAATCGTCATGGAAATTTGCAGGCTACCTTGACACGCGAACTCTACGACGACGTGCCCACCTTTGGATGATCACTATCGTCTGGACCTCTTCTTCAGCATCGTCCAGTGCTACAGCCCTTCTTCGAAAGAATTCAGAATAAGATACGGACTGTGTACGAGGCTATCACGTGCACCCGGAGAACCGATGTTGTTCAGCACCAGCAGGAGCAGCCGCGTCACTCCATGCACGAACATCAACCACGTCCACGTCTAGCACATCAGCCGACAACCAGGCCACCCCGTCCTGACCAACCTGGCAGTTCTATGTGGCACCCGCAGCACTATGGTCCCACGTCGAGCTTCGTGTTTTCTCCACAGCCACAGCAACACGGTCCCTCGTCGAGCTTCGTGTTATCTCCACAGCCACAGCAGCACGGTCCCTCGTCCAGTTTCGTGTTTGAGCCAGAGCAGACGTCACAGTCAGCAGGTATGTGTCTTCATATTTATTGTTTTCAATATTAATTGACGTGACCTCATTCTTCATGATGAAACGTTCCATCGCGTAGGAGCCTATGGATATCAGGCGTCTATGTCGGCATCACATGATACGTGGGGGAGTGATCAACATCCCGAGGAGAACATACAGGCTCAGATGTCGCAGCACACCCAGTGGATGAACATGTTTTCGACTCCTCCACCAGGCCCCACACAGGATACACAGCATGACCAGGGAGAGTCTGAGATTCCTCCTCGTCACATTAGGGCACCCGACAGGTTGGGATGGTCGCCGCTTCCAGATCCGCCTCCCCGCCAGGCCAGACGTCGTCACTGACGCTTCTATCTATCAGTAGAGACATTACCATCTATTTCTGTGTGAGACTTATGTCTATTCTATGTATGAGACAAATGACTATGTACTTATGTACGAGACATATGCCTACTCTATTTTAGTACTCTGTCATCATCGTCATCCTCGATCGATGCAGAACTCTTGCCCTTCGACGATGAAGAACTCTTGCCCTTCGACGATGCAGAAACCTTGCCCTTCGATGATGAAGAACCCTTTCCCGCCATATGTTCGCGCCAACTATTTCCCGCCACCCGTTTCCCGCCACCCATTTCCCGCCAACCCTTTCCCGCCATACCGCAGTCGTTCTTTCCCGCCATTTTCTCCTCTCTACCTATAAAACCCCCTTCAGACGGAGGTGGATAAGCATTGCAGTGTGGTGGTGGTGAAGTTGGGGCAGTGTGGTGGAGGTGAAGCTGTTGTTCGTCGTTCTTCGTTGGAGGCGGAGCACCGGCAGTTTGGTGGCCGCCGTTCGTCGTTCTTCGTTCGCACGCACGCTTCAAGGGTATATTTCAGCCCACATTTTATTTTTCGTAGGTGCTCCGGTAGTATTTGTTAATATGTTTCGATGTGAAATAAATTAGGTGTGCGATTATTGTTATTTGCCCCGATAGTATACGTAAATATATTTAGATGTCAACTAAAAGTTGTGTAAAAATGTGTAGTTGCTCCGGTAATAATCCGTACTATATGTGGATGTCAAGTATTTAGGAGTGTCAGTATATGTAGTAGTCCAGAAAAAAGGTCCGTAATATAGGCAGTCCAGTCAAATATATTAATCTGTCAATATTTGTAGTTGCTACGGCAAATATTCGTAATATACTTATAGGTGGGTGAATTGTATTAGTTGCTCCGTTAATATTCTGTAATATATAGCTAGGTAATATATAGACATGTCTAATATTTGTTACTGGGGATATTAAGGGGTAGGTTAGGTACTCAATGCGATTTGTGTGTTGCAGATGGCTAAGGGTACTCAGTGGGTGCTTAGCCCTATTGTTCATGTCCAAGGCTTTTCTCCAAGTGTTGTGCAAGTTAGTGAAGTGGACCTCACCTTTGATTGGTTGAAGATTAAATTCATGTTGAAGCAAGGGTTGAAGGAAGACGATTTTGTGTACTACGTCAGCAGGAAGCAGTCAGATGGCCCTGGGGAAAGAAAATTGATTGGCATAACTGATGATGGCAAGATTCAAGAAATGTTGAGCGAATGGGAATGGAAAAGGGTTGTTGAGTTGCATTGCTACAGGAAACCGAGTTATATGTGATGAATTTGTCATTCGAGATCCGCCTCTCCGTCAGGCCAGACGTCGTCACTGACGCTTCTATCTATCAGTAGAGACATTACCATCTATTTCTGTGTGAGACTTATGTCTATTCTATGTATGAGACAAATGACTATGTACTTATGTACGAGACATATGCCTACTCTATTTTAGTACTCTGTTATCCGAACTACAAGATCATATTTAGATAGAACATAATATTCATACAACGAGGCATTACAAACAACTAGATAGAACTACATCTAAATTAAATGGTACGTAACTGAACTCACAACATACAGCATAAAAACTACATGAAGTCATCATCGTCATCCTCGATCGATGCAGAACTTTTGCCCTTCGACGATGAAGAACTCTTGCCCTTCGACGATGCAGAAACCTTACCCTTTGATGATGAAGAACTCTTGCCCTTCGACGATGCAGAACCCGGAAGCGGCGGCATGAAGATATCATCTTCGTCCTCGCTCTCCTCAGTCCATAAACATGGATTATTTGCTGCAATCCTTCTGAAAGTTTCACTCTTCGGCACCACTACCTTCTTCCACCTGTCATGCAACCTAAAAAGTTCTTTACGTACCTCCTCATAGGTCCTTTCAGGCCACCCAGACCTACGTAATTGGTGAGCCAACTCATTCATTATGGTGTCACTACCGGTGAGTTCGTCCCATGGAACTATCCTATTATCCATCCTGAAATCGGTAGCTAGCCTCAGAAGAGTCCTGCTCATCCCAGGGTGAAAACTACGATCGAAAGGATAATGGGACATCTCAACTACACTACACTGCAATGCTTATCCACCTCCGTCTGAAGGGGGTTTTATAGGTAGAGAGGAGAAAATGGCGGGAAAGAACGACTGCGGTATGGCGGGAAAGGGTTGGCGGGAAATGGTGGCGGGAAACGGGTGGCGGGAAATAGTTGGCGCGAACATATGGCGGGAAAGGGTTGTGCGGAATACGTCATAGTTTTACAAAAAAAACCAGGGATCATTCGAAAAAAAAATGGTGGCATGCACCAGTCGGCCCACAGCAGGCCAATTAGTCCTTGTCGGCCCACTGCAGGCCTATCGGCCAACTGCAGGCCAACTGGACCCTGTCGGCCAACTGCAGGCCGACTGGACTTGATCTGGTGGCCGACAGCCCAATCGGCCAGCAGCAAGCAGATGGGCCACCAGTCGGCCTACTGTGGGCTGACTAGGCTCAGTCAGCCTGCAGCGGGCCGACGGTGTATTATTTTTGAAAATTATTTTTTCAGCGTAATATTTCTGTAATTTAATAAAAAAATGTATTATTTAAAAAAATTAGCCATTGTGCCGCTGGGTTTGGGTGGTTCGAGTCGAGTGTGATAAGAGAGGCCAAAATGGAGGTGGAAACAGAGAGGGCGGCTGCGGCAATGCCGATTTTTCTGTCGTTCCGGAGGAGCTCCTTGGATCATCGGCGGATCGGCCATACGTGCTAAGCCAGCGGCGTCTTCTCTTTCTCGTCTGATCCCGTGATTTTTTGGCGAAGGTTGCCCGTCTTCCCGGAAGGGCTGGGACGTGGGAGGGAGCGACGGCCTGTGATGTAAACGAGAGAAGTGACGTTGGAAGCAGGGGAGCAACGGGCCTGCGGGAATCGTCCGGGGAATTTGCAGGGAAACCTGATTCGCGAGAGCCCGGCTGGATTAAGATTTAAGAGGCCTCGATTTAGCTGACAGCGCTGAACTTAGGCTTCAATTTGACAAGTAGGAAACTGAAAAGGTCTCATTGCTTGATTTACCCGCTGATGCTGCTGCGAAACGTGTCATCACATCGCTGCCATCGGCGTTTTTGGGTGCCAAAAAAAAAAATTAAAAAAAATCCTAGAGTGCATTGCGAGTGAAGGGACTTCCATTTTTAAAATTCACCCGTACAAATTCTAAACTGGATCCCTGTGATGGCGCTAGAAAAGAATTCTGAACTGAAGGGAAATGATGTTACCTTGAAAATTCTGAACTGAATCCATGTCGTTGCTGTAGTTTTTGCTGTTTTCTGTGTGCTGCCAACAGTCCGTTGCTACAACTGTGAGGTCAAATGGAATTTGCGCCTTTACAAACTCTGTGCAAAAACAGAGATAAATCAGTGAGCATCCAATTTTACAGAAAATAATCCCAGCCTATAAATATCAGTCTGCCAGAGAGTATCAAGAACGGGCTAAACACGGGCTGCTGCAAAGCCAACGGACAAACACAACATTTCTTCTAACTGTAAAAAACTGGCACCTATTTCCCTTGACCTCACTGTTCTAGCAGCAGACGGAAAACAACAAGCAGTGGACCAACATGCGGACTACTCGCTAAGAAATAAACTCAAATTAATTGATGAGGCAAATCTTTTGCCCCCGTTTTGAAAAAAAAAAATGCGCAGCGGCAGGACCTTTTCAGTTAAGGACACAGAAGGGAAAAAAAGTCAAGAGTGAAGCAACCACAACACAAGTTCCTATTCACTTAGCCAGATAGCATATTTATCTACGTCTCGATTACTCGGTAGCTTTCACACAGGAAGAAAAACAAAAAGATAGACTACAACTAGATGATACCAGCTTCTCAGCAACCTCAGGAAGATAAGCAGAACCCGGTGACACAGAACAATCAATGATGATCATTCTCACTGAGTACTAGTAAGTAACATCACGCTAATTCTCTCTCCGTTACTCTGCACTCTGAATCAGATTCCATCGAGGAGCCAAACAGTGTTTCCAAGGCCGTAGTAGTGAGAAAATATATCCCTGCAAACCTCAGGCAATCGCTGATCCTTTTTCCTCGTCGACATGAGCGCCTGCAGGTTGACATGATGATATAAGAAACAGAACCGTAGCCTAACGTAGAATAGAACAAACAAAAGGAGAAGGAGAGTCATATTGTGCAGATTTGTAGTACATACCAGCGTGGATCGTTGTGTTTTGGGTCAAGCTGCACGGAGAGATTTTCCAGCAGCCCAACGTTTGGCGAAACTAAACTGTCGTAAATGGTGTTGTTCTTTTCTTGCTCGGCAATAGCAGTGTACAGCTCCTCTTTCATCTTCTTGATTTGCCCCTCGTTTTCACTGGCGAGGCCCTGCAGCAGCACTCGCAGATTTGTTTTTGATGAGTTTGTGTTATTAAACATTGGATACTAATAAGAATGGGGATTCCTTTGTGAAAATCATGGAAGAAAATATTTAGAATGTCTGAAAGTCTGAAATCATGCCCTCTTTTTTAAATGAAACGGGCTCTTTTATATACCGTGTTAAAAAAAGAAGAAGAAAATTCAGAGCATGGGTGTTTGAATCCCTTAGAAAACAAATCATGATATGTTGACCAAATTATGCTTGTATTTCACTATTTTTTTCTTCAAATTATGCTTGTTTGCTTCCCTCACGAAACAGTCAAGATGTGTTGGATAAGTATATGTGCGTTTTTTGCTGGTTAATCAAGAAAGAGAGACCTTTGTGTTGCTGCGGGAGGCGGTGGAGAAGGGAGACGCGCGAGGAGAAGAGAGTGCTATATCGGCGACCTCAAAATATGTTATTAGCGTGCCATATCGCGCTATAGCGTGCTATTAGCGAGACATTGTACATCGATATATTTAGTGAGGCAATTCTCAATACGCTATAGCGCGCTATTTTTTTCAGTGAGAGAGAGGCGTGCCGCTGTGGACGAGCCTCCGCCGCTGCTCCTCCTCAACAGCCGCCCACGTTCGCCGCAGTGCGCGGCCTCCGACGGCCCTCCTCGCCGCGTACCGAAGCGCCGCCGACATCGCCGTCTGATTTCGCCTTCTCCGGATCGTGTATTGTTTGCGGAATCGATTTGGTGGGAGGGCTTGTATCTATCCATAACTACTATATCTATCTACGCGGCCGCGGCTGGTGCTCTGGACCTGATCCAACACGAGAACGCCTTCGTTTCCGTTTCGCTTTGGACAAAGATGGAGTCGTGTTCTTCTTTGAGTTGCTGTTAGGGCTACTCTGCTCTCTCCAGCCTCTAGAACAGAGTCTTGATGCCATACTCTACTACATGTCCGTGCTTCTCTAAATTGGACTGCAGTTACCCACCTCTAAACAAGTCCGTCCGAAGCTGTGTGTGATTTACAATGGACATAAATATTCACTATTTTATGAAAAAAAAAGATTACCGTGGACGGCGGACCCTTCTGCCAAACTTGTAAAGCTTCACTATCTCCCAATCATTTGTATAGAAGTTGTTTTGTGCTATCTCATTTCTTCAGTTTTCTTCTTACAGTTAACGATTGAGAAATAGTTATTTCTCACTCGCCCTTTAACCATTGAAGGGAGCACCAACAGGGCTGGTCAGTTCATTCCATACAGATTTCTTTTTACTGCTTAGAAATGTAGCTTCGACCAGAAAGTAAGATAGCCCCGAATAAGTAAGATACACAAAACATATATGGCACCGATTCAACAACCTAAAGCTTGAACGAACATGAGTCATATATGAGCACACTAACGAAACCTAGCAGCGTTACTCATAGAAACTACGGTTTTTCTACCTGCTGTCATCGCAGCCACTACATAACTAAGCTGGTCGGTGATCCATGGAGCCTAGGGAAACCTGGAAGAAGTGTGAGCAGTTCACTTCTAACAGAAGGAGCGTCGAATCCCTGCAATGCAACCTCGTCGGGGAGAAGCAGCTAGCTAATAATCTTGGTGTGGGTTCTCCTCAGCTACAGCGCCCCCGCTGGCGAGGGCTTGAAGGGAGACACGTATCTTCCGCCATTGCCGCCGTTGGACGGAGACTCGTCCCAGACCTTCACGATCTCGACGCGTACGACGCTGTGAGGGCCTTCCCTGGGACATACGCCGCCGCTGCCATTCCAACCACCGCACTTGATCCGGAGCTCGTGGGGGATGTCGCAAGGGTTCTCCAGCCGGACGACCAGGCGGAGCCTGGAGAGCTCAGGCGCGGCGAAGCAGGCGGGGTCAATCTCGACGACGAGCCCGATGCTGGAGCAGTTGGAGCTGATGTCTTTCTCCGTCCACCCCTCCCTCGGGTAGTTGTGCAGGTTGATGTGGACGAGGTAGTCCAGCCGGGAGCCCGGGACGGGTCGCAGTTCTTCTGCTGCCGCCGGCTGCCCGTCCGGCACGACCTGCGGAGAGGGCTTGAACGGAGACACGTATCCCCCGTTGCCGTCGTTGGACCGAGACAGGTCCCAGACCTTGACGATCTCGACTGGCATGATGGTGCGAGCGACTTCCCTGGGACAGACTTGGCCGCTGCCATACCACCCAACGTATTGGATCCGGAGCTCGCGGGCGATTTCGCGAGGGTGCTTCAACTGGACGACGAGCCCGAGCGGGGAGAGGTCCGGCGCGGTGAAGCAGGCGGGGTCGATCTCGACCACGTGGCCGATGCTTGAGCAGTTGGAGTGGATGTCTTTCTCCGTGCGCTCCTCCTTGGGGTAGTTGTGCAGGTTGATGTGGACGAGGTAGTCCAGCCGGGACTGGATGCAGCTCTTCGGGTCAGGGCCGATTTGTACGGAGTAGCCGTCGAGCTCGAACGGCTGTTTGGCCATGGCCGCCACGCGGTCCTCCGGCAAGGCGAAGCGCAGGCACATGTCGGCCATCATTGGGGAGACGGCGAAGAGCTCGAACTGCAGGTCCGGCGCCGTGGCGTGGATGGCGGAGCGGACGAGGGCCTTCGTGTCCGCGTCCTCGAGACCAGCGGCCTCGGGGTCGGGGGCGATGAACGCGTAGCCGATGCGCCTGGCCTCGAGGTCCATCTCGGGTGTCATCTGCACGTACACCGTGGACCCGCGGCGCGGGCGGCCAGAGCTGACCTCCGGGGGGTCCGGAGCCCAGTGGCGGAGCGCAGACGCCGGGACGGGGTAGTCGAGGGACTTGGACGCGCAGACGTAGGCCGGGCGGCCCTCGGGCGCCTCCAGCCGAGAGGCGGCGGTGGGGCGGCGGGAGCGGGAGCGGGAGCGGCGGCGCGGCATCTTCCTTGCAGTTGCCCTTCACTCTCAACACCGACGGCAGCGCACAAGCGGAAGACAGGAGTGGAGGAAGCCGGGTAGGGAGTCCGGTGGAGGACCAAGGAAGAGGAATGGCGTGCGGGTGGTGGCCGGCTTTAGAGCTCCAACAGCCGCCGCGCTTTGCGCGCTAAAAGTCATGATACAACGCCCGGATGAGCCAGGTTTTGTTTTGCGCGCGGCGGCGCGTTGGCTCCGGCGGCCGCCGCAAAATAAAGCGCGCCCGAACCGCTCCAGCAAGCGTGTTATATTTTGTACATAGTTCAAGTCTTCTCCTACAATACATAGTCATAGTACATAGTTCTACGATATAATTAAAATAAGCGTACATAGTTTTAGCCTTCTCTTACAATACATAGTCTCACATAGAACTACTACTCGTCATTCTCCGACTCGGACTCTGTCTCGGTGATGTCCTCCTCAGACGTTTGAACATAGGCGTCAAGGAACCGATCGTCGCGGGAGTCCCAGGATAGCTTTCATCTCCTAGCGCCATGTTGTATTTAGCGACCGCCTTCCGCGTTAGCTTGTCCTCGCGATAGGTGGCTCGCTCCTTCCTCTTCTCCTTCCTCTCCGCCCTCCTCTCGGCGAAGAACTGCTCCTCATTGATGATATCTTGCGGGAAGCGTTGCCTCCACAGCGCCATGGCTTCCTCGTCCATCTCGGCCAGGCTGAGACGGCGCTCCCGCCTCCGGTTTTTGCGCCGATCCTCGTCGGTGATAAGCCGCGGGAAAGAAGCCAACTCCTGTGCCCGCTCTGGCGTCGCCACTTCGGTGAAGTTCACGTCCCAACGGGACCGCCGGAGGCGCCACGCCGCAGCGTCGTACGCGCGGGCACCGTCCTGGGCGGTGTCAAAGGTTCCGAGGCCGAGGCGCATGCCGCCGCCCAACCGGATCGAGGCGGAGTAGGTGCCGGACGAACGCACGCGGACGCCGCGGTAGCCCGAACCTCCCCGGCGGCGAGGCGGCATGGTGGCGCGGTGGTGTCGTGTCGGCGGCGAGTATAGAAAGCGCTAGAGCGAGCGAGAGAGAGCGGCAGAGGCGCTGCAATTTATAGGCGCGCCAGACGTGGTGCGCCAAATCTAGCGCGCGAGCTGCCGCCTTTTCCCGCGCGCGTTAGTTTCCCCCCACCGCTGGAGGGCGCGAAAACGTCCCGCGCGTGCTAAAAGCTCAGTTTACTGCACGCGCGCCTTTTGGCGCGGCTGTTGGAGATGCTCTGCAGAGCCCAGCATTCACTCCAGCTAGACGGTGGGTGGTGGCGCAGTAAAGGAGAGATCGGACTGGATCACTGGAGCGGCGTGCGGGTTGAGTTCGAGGCCACTTTGCCATCAACGGAGCGAGTGGTAGTAATGGCGGAACTGCCATGAGCGCTGGTTTGGCTCAACTGCGCATTGGGCCTTGGGGGCATTGAAGGGGTAGCGTCAGGGCATGGGCAACCAAAGCATCTCGTAGGCGTTGAGCGCTGGTGCGACGGTGTGATGGAGGACAAAGGGCGGGATGCCGCTGGATTTCGCCGCGCAGCTCCCACGCAGCCGTTTCTGTGTTTGACCGAATTCTTGGAACGTCATGTATAAGTGTGAGTGTGCTACGGATTTGATAAACAATACCTCCTCTTGTACTCCCGGCTGGAGTTCATCTTGTACTCCCTCTGTCCGCATGTACAGGGTCTAATACATTTTTTAAGCCAGCCTTTGATTAATGATAAAATTATTAGTACATGAGTTTTTCTCCTTTAGCGAAAGGTAGCCGCCGCCACAGGAGAGCCGCAACTTCCCGCGCAGTCTTCCGGCGGCTCTCCTCCGCCGGCGACCTTTTGGTCGTCGGTGGTGAGGGAGTCGCCGGATCCCGTGCGCGTGGATCGTTTTAGTTTTAGGTTTTAGGACCCAAGAAGCTTAGGGTTTTGGATCGTTCGATGCTTTGGCTTCGGCGGTGGCGACGGGGATGCTGAATAAAGAAGCTCCAGATTCTTCTCCGGCGAGGCAATCGTCTCTATTATCGGTGAAGGATCTGGGAACCAGTCTGTTCAAGCAGAGATGTCGTGGCGGCGGCATCCTTGTGATGGACATGCGTCCTCAGGCTCCGCCGGTGCGACGACGTCTGCTCCAACGTCGGCGGGGAAGTTGCGAGGTAGTCGAGGAGCGGATGCAGACTGTGGTCTGCATCGACGACATCTAGAAGACGGAACGTGCACCGGGCTCGTGGTTCGTGGATGGCAGGTACGGTTTCCTCCTCCGATGTCTTAGTCATGTGGGGGTGCCAGATCTGGAGTTTGATGGCGTGTCCGGGGTGTTGCCCCGGTCTAATTCGTTCAACGGTAATGGTTTCGTCTTTGGCGAGCCACCTTGAAAGTCCGTAAAGCTGCATATCAGCGATGGAGCCGCGTCGAGCTCGGGTGAGAAGGTGATCCGTCATTTTTTCTTTCGGTGGCTACTATGATGGTGCAGGAGGCAGGTGACGGGCGTTGGTGTCAAGCTTAGAGACGTTCTGCTGTCTTTTCAGTTTTATCATGTCGGTCTTTATGTTACTTGTATTTAATATTTATGATGTAAATGAGACACATATTATCATGCAAAAAAGTTATTAATACATGAGATGTATAATATAAAATTTGTATATTATTAGAAACTCCTTTTCATGTATGAATTTGATGGTGCTTTGTGTAATATACATGTCGTATATTATTATGCATACCCGTGGACAAAGATAACCCTGAAAAACGTATGAAGGGAGTACTTCTCTTTTTTGTTGCAATGACCAGAATTATGTGGGAAAAGAACGGATTCAATTGAAGCAATTGCTCCAAGATAATTGTCGCTTTTTTCCTTAAATTTGTTCTCTGTCACCTAAGAGCAAGTATAATAGTGGGCCTATAACCAGCGCCCAGCTCTTGTAAATGGGCCGGCCCAAAACCAATCTGCTGCTCATGATCCGAAGCCCATAGAAGCCCACTAGCGGCCAGATTGGCAAATTGGCCTCCGCTCTAGTCTCGTGAAGTTGCGTTCTCCGTTCCGTGATTGGCGTGAGATTAAGGTCTTGCCGCCGCCGTCCTATGCCTTTGCCGCCGTTGGCGCTGTCTGCCTCTGATCTCCTTCCTCCGCTGCTCATGATCTGATTCATACCGCGAGTCCGCGACGAAGCCTACTTAACTCCTCCAGCCAACGAACAGGCCAAGGTTAACACATCAGACTCTATATTAACCTCTCAATTCTTATCTTGCATCAGTTTTATACATCAGATTTTAGTTGGTTTTGTTGTGTGATTTGAGATGCTATGAAGAATTTATGTCTTGCACATGTCTTACAAATATGGTGATGCAAATTATCTTGTCCGAGTTCCTATTTGTGATGCACAATTTTCCGATGCCGAACTAATACAATATAGCTAATATTATCAAAATTATTAATATTTTTATCTTGTTGACGTGTAGAGGCCAAATTTAGAAAAAATACAATTGTAATAATGTTTGTGTATCGTCGAAGGGGAACCTTGTTCTACTCCCTCCGGTCCAAAATAGAAGGTGTATTAGTTTTTTTTAAATGTCAAACTTCTCTAACTTTGCTCGGTTCGTGCATATTCTGGTGCTAAACTTAACTCCTTTTATACTTTTTTTAGAACATTTGGCATGCAGGAAAATTGTATTTTTGGCCACACACGATTTCGACTTGCTTGCATATTGCAATCTTTTCATATAATTATTGGCCTTCTTCGTTTTTGCGGAGGTATATAATTATTCGCCTTCATTGTTTTTACAGGGAAATATAATCATTGGTCAGGATCAGTCAAATTGTCAAAGATTATACATTAGCATCTGATCTGTTTTAGCAGATTGCACTTCAATTTTTCGAAAGACCAGCTAGGTAAGTTGTTCATCGTGTTGTGTTCAAAATTTCAATATTTATTTGGACAATCACATTACTGCATACTCATTAGTGCTAATCTTAGACAACTTCTAATTGGAGGACATGATTTTTTAGGATAAACATTTTAGGAACTTAGGTACAAGGATAAAGGTGGTAAATGGTCCACATAATTTTTATTAGTATTCATCATTTTTATACTTTTTATTAGGCACATATATTCAATCATACTCCCTCCGTCCGAAAATACTTGTCATCAAAATGGATAAAAAAAGATGTATCTAGAACTAAAATACATCTAGATACATCCCCTTTTATCCATTTTGATGACAAGTATTTCCGGGCGGAGGGAGTATTTTGAAGAAAATACCCCACAGCAATGCACAGGGTATGATATAGTTTAAAAATAGTTGCAGCATAAAAACATTAATGTTAGATAAGTTAATACCCTAACATTTTTTGCATCTTATATCGTTCTAGCAGTTATGCTCAATCTCATAATCAATGCTGACTGATGTATGTATGAAAGCCAACAGGCACACGTATGTACCAACATGTCGATATTGTGTTGTATACGGAGGGCGCTCAGGATGGCCGTGCAAACCTGATCAACGAGCCCTGCGTGCAGACTGCTGAGCTCAAGAACAGGAACACGCCAATACAGATTCCAAGCCGATATAACAAACACTTCTGCACTGGTTACCTAGTGTGAAGGTGGGTAATCCACATGCTCATGTTTCATATGTAGAAAAATATCTTCCATAAAAGATCAGAACATTGCATTTCAGTTGTTCCATAACACATGTGACCCACAATCATAAATCTAAGTCAGCAATCAAAAATAAACATAACAATACGCAAAATAACTCAACAGGAGATTTAATTCCACAAATTGCTGATAGTAGTATGCAGCAATCAGGTTAACATTCTACGAGTCACAAGACAAGACCTTACAACAAACATAACAAGCGGGTATTCCTGCATGGTTTTAGGTAACTCAACCCGAATATATCTGCTCCAAGGAGCGAGAAGAAATTAAATAGCTTGTGCAAGGGCATCGATAAACAATGAGTCCTCTTTACAATAAGAGGCAATGCTTCAGTCACCCCTTCACTTGAATTTTGCAGCACGATATATAATTCTATTTCAGCTCCATTTCTCAGTGCAGCAGGAAAACGGAGAAACTGGTGCACCAAGGGACTACAAGCAGCAGGAAAATTCATAAACTAGTGCACCCAGGGACTTGAAGGCAGCGTCTACATCAACTCACTAAGAGAAAAAATGGAAACCATCCAATGTATAGGGCAGAAGAAACATCAGAAGCCTAGTCCTTCCACCTTGCCTTGTCGATGTTGGGGCGGTCACGCGGAGGAGAAGCCCAGTGTGGATCATCACGTCTCTTAGGCAGCCATGGCTCGCGTGATGGAGCCACTTTGTCGATGTTGACGCGGTCGCTTGGAGAAGCCCAGCGAGAGTCATCAACTCTCGTAGGCCGCCATGGCTCACGTGATGGAGTCACCTTGTTGGTGTTGACGCGGTCACTTGGAGAAGCCCAGCGAGGGTCATCACGTCCCATAGGCTGACACAGCTGGCTCGGTGGAGTCTCCTTGTCGATGTTGACGCGGTCGCTTGGAGAAGCCCGGTGAGGGCCATCACCTCTCATAGACTGCCACGGCTGGCATGGTGGAGTGAGGCCAGGGCCATCAGCACGCCACCGTGTCAAGTTGGACGGAGGGGGAGGTGGGGGAGGCGGGGGAGTTGGGGCAACATCTGGACGGCGCTGTCTTAAACGGGGGCGCTCACTTATCTGGGACAGAGGAACCATTAGCCGGTTCGGATGCGCCTTTATGTCAATCTGACCAAATCCCCTGAGCACCCTGTGGAAAACAGAGCCATCACCTCCATCTGCAAAGTCTGTGCCATGGGAATTACAGAATGGATGGTACTGGTACAGCAGGTCTGAACCTGCGTCCCCATTGCCTATCAGCACTACTCGGTGGGGCTGAGGTTTTTTCACCCAATCCTTCTTTTCGCAATCATACTTTGGAAACCAGGCATATATCTCGTCTGCCTGAAGCTCATCGAACTCTTCTCCCGCAAACACCGTCGCCAAAACAGCTCTTCCCGATTCGACACGCTTCCAGACCTCCTTAGCACTCAGCTCAAAAGAAAACTTATAATCATCAATCCCCAGCTTAAACGGAAGCTTGTTGCCGTTCAAGGTTGCTTTCACCCCAACATTTTTGAAACACCAGCAGACACCATCATGCCTTCCATAGATGTCATTCCCGTTCGTAAGGATATGCTTCTCCATTGCCTCCACCACCTCCTTCTCGGCAAGTGGATCCATTCCATTCAGCTCAAGGTACGTCCGGATTAGTGACTCCATATCAAGCTTATAACAGCATTCTGCTCCAGGCGTCACGTTCGCAGTGGCTCGTTTCAGCTCCATAATGGCTGCAGATATTACAGCGCAGAACTCGCATATGTCACGATCCTCTTGGTCCATCACATCTGGGGCTATGTTGCACTGTTTGTAAAGTCTCTTGCGCCATGACCACTCTGATGCATTGATCTTCTTAACCCTTTCTTGTGTCGCTACTCCATCAACGTCCTCCCTGTTAGAGAGATCAGATGACATGTTAACGCATATGAAAAACAGTGGCTATCTGCTGCATGGATAAACATTTCTGGAGATATTTCAACTTTTGAAAAGAACTGGAAAATCTCTGCAGAACTGCAGCCGAAAGTTCAGTATTTAAGAGAATTAGAAATATCCTTATTACACGAATGCTCAACGAATGAACATGTGCGGTACATGTGTAACATGAGAAAAGTCCAAAGAGTGAATAAATGATTTGATTAGGTTCATGGTATAATCATCAGTAAAAGTTATTGAACTAGACAATAATAAACCAATTCTAGATGTTGCAATTGGTGATAAAAAAACAACAACTCATAACTAACAATTTTCGAGAAAGTAATCTTATCCTTGTCGGGTGAAAGTCGCAAACTTTAATATCTATCAGATGCAGTTAATGTCACGCTTGTTCTGTTACCACTCACGACCCACATTGTTTCCCATCCGTTCGTCACTACCGAACAAACAAAGTAGTTTTCTGTTTTCCTTATACAACAACACTGAACGACTAAATCCACTAGACCAGAACACAGGAAACAAAGCAACAGATTCACCACCCTGTTGACTCGGCTCCACACTTGGCTTCTAGCCTATATACAGTATCCCCCATCAAATACACCATTCGCCATCCTAGAACATATAGGCAACAAAGTTACGGTTTTTCAACTCAGACGGTGCAAACAATAACTAGGGTTTATCGATTGGTTCCAAATCAGCCACTCGCATCGCGAAATGCTTGATCCCCACCAAACATGCAAGCATAGAACGGCCCACCACCCTACCCCTCACCCCCACGAACCCCACTGCCCACCCTGCAGCCGGTATTCACAACTTTCACCCCAAAATTGAACCAAAATCAATAAGGTACGGGAGCTTGGCTGTGCAATTACATCTGAGTGCGGGTCGAAGAAGAGGACGACGGAGGAGGTCGGGGACGAAGACGACTTGCACGAGGTGGGACGAGGCCGGAGAGGGGGGGGGGAGGTCGGAGACGGCTAGGTCGGCGAAGGCCAGGAGGCGACGTCGTCTAGGTCGGAGACGCGGGTAGTTTATCGCGGCAACGAAGGCACGATGGCGGCGGCGAAGGGGACGGCGGTGGCGGCGGCGAAGGGGACGGCGGTGGCGGCGGTGGCGGCGAGGCCTCGGAGCATGTCTGCGTTTTGTGCGGGTCCCAAAATGAAACCCCGCGGCCGATCTTTGGTCCTCTTCGGCCGGAGAGAAGGAGCTCCAGTGTTGTAACTTGTATTGGATGGGTGGCATGACATGGGCCGAGCCCATCGTAGCGACAGCTCACCAACACCACTCCGCCTGCATTCTTGTTTTCACTTCCTTGCTCACTTCTTTTTTCTCTATTCTTTTAAACAATGAGTATTTAGGTATAAATAAAAAAATAGAAATTCCATGTAATTTAAAAGGTGTCAGTGTATTTTGAAAAATATGTTAATGTATTTTTAAAAGTGCTCACGCATATTCGTAAACCATATTCATGTAATTTAAAATAATTTTCACTCATTGTTTTTAGAAAATTGTTCCAATATTTAAGAAAATGTTTATTTAATTTTTGAAATAGCTCATGCCTTTTGAAAGAATACTCATGTTCTAGAAAATGGTCATCATGTAACTAAAAAATATGTTTAGTGTGTATTTAGAAAAGTTCATCTTATACTAAGAACTGTCGTAGGGTATCCTATATACCTAAATAGTTGATCTCCACTAACTTCAATTATCTCAACACGCAAGTATGTCACATCATGATGCATGGAAAAAACACCAACATTAAAGTGCAATGCTAATCATCTCATATTCAACCCTAACTTCAATTATCTCAACATTCAACTATGCCACCTCACTATGCATGTAAAAATACCCTCATTAAGATGAACCATTCATGCTACTCATATTCCATAAATATTGTACAACTATGAGATAATACAATACAATAAATTATATGTATTTTTGTTTCAATTCACATACTTTAAGTTTTTTTCGCAAGGCTACATGTTGTTGTTTTATTGCAAGAGAGGCTACATGTTGTTAGTTTAATACTAATGTTTTATACAACCAAATCTCACTGAAATAATTGCGACCAGTTCCCGTAGCAAAGCACTGGGTATTTTCTAGTTTCAGTAATATTCATCACGTGTTTCAAAAAAGGATACATGCTGAAAATTCTTAAAATACAGAATGAACATTTAATACACGGTAAACATTTTTAGTATAAGAAATACATTTTTTAATACACGGTAAATTTTTGAAATGCGTGAACTTTCTTTAATACACGATAATGCTTTTATAGGTTGAACATTCCTCAAATTTACTACAAAGATTATTTGATATATATGAAGATTGTGTTTTAACACGATGAACATTTTCTACACAAATTGTCTGTGGTGTCTAATAAGATGGTGGTCCATGTGGTTACGTCAAAACACCTTCACATAAATTGGATGAGGAGGAAGTAGTGACTAGGGTTTTCAGTCAGCTGTGGGCAATCCCATCTCCACTGCGACGCTGCTCATCCCTTAACCCTACCCCAATTTCATCCCCCATTGTCTGAATCCGAGGATTTGTTCCAATCAAGATGTGTTTCTCCTTCTAACCGTGGCGCCCTATGAAGAAACTCTCTCCGTTTGATAGACATTGGTGAGATACAAAATTATGAGAGAGGGAATTTGGACAGGATCTAGATCGTTTGTTGAAGCTATGATGGTTGATAGACGTCACGGTTGGGATGTTGCTACCAATAGGGCGACATCACCTTGCAATGCTACTGCTGGGTGCAAGGGTCGTCCTCTGATGGCTGATGGACCACCTGCAACTAATCAAGTTATTACAGAGGCGGTGTTTGCGTCCTCGACCTCGAGCATCAAGCCCCCCAACGACCAACTGTTGCTCCTCCTCCTAAACCTGCCGAGCAGGTACAATAATTACGTTGCATGTAGTCGATTTCACCTTGTGGCTACATATTTTTGGCAGTTCTGCTCTTGGTCTGGGTTTCTACCACATGGATGTGCCAGTTGGAGACGAATCAAAATGGCTAAACATTTGGAAATGTGGAGTGATCAATGTGGTTAAAGGAGAAATTTCAAAAGAGGACCGGTTAAGAATTTGGATGGTATCTTTTATTAAAAACAAAATGTGACCTGGGCAGATTCGCTCAGTTTTCCCTAATCTTATCTAGGTAAGTTCCCGCCTTGGAAGAAAGTAGAAGACCTGATTGAGTTCCCTACTTTTGATATTCCTATAGATGTGGTATCTACTAAAGTTGTTGAACAGACTGGTTCTATTGACCTTTTAGTGAACTAGTTGAAGCTCGGGTTAAAGTTGAGGGGATCCCTTCTAAATATCATAGTTTTTCATGCTATTATATTATCAATTTTGGATACTTTATATGACTTTTTGTGCTATTTTATATCATTTTTGGGACTAACCTATAAACCCAGTGCCTAGTGCCAGTTGTTGTTTTCTGCTTGTTTTTGGTTTTCCAGAAAATCAGTACGAAACAGAGTCCAAACGTTGCGAAACTTTTTGACGATTCTTTTTCTGGACAAGAGAGACCCTAGAAGCTTCTGGAGGAGACCAGACGACAATCGAGGAGACGGCAAGGCAATAGGGCACGCCCTGTTACCTTGTGGGCCCCACGAGGCTCCGTCTGATCTAATTCCACCTCTATAAATTCTCAAATATTGGGAAACCAATAGAGCCACCTGAAACCCTTTTTTGTCGTCACACGTTTCTGTTCTTCCGCGATCCCATCTGGAGGCCTTTTCCGGTACTCTGTCGAAGGGGGAATCGATCACGGAGGGCTTCTACATTATCCTTGATGCCTTCCGATGATGTGTGAGTAGTTCACCACAGACCTACGGGTCCATAGCTAGTAGCTAGATGGCTTCTTCTCTCTCTTTGATCTTCAATTCAATGTTCTCCTTGATGTTCTTGGAGTTCTATTCGATGTAATCTTCTTTTGCAGTGTGTTTGTTGGGACCCGATGAATTGTGGGTTTATGATCTGAATATTCATGAGAAGTAATTGAGTCTTTTCTGAACTTTACTATGCATGATTGTTATAGCTTTTTAGTTCTCTCTGATCTATCTGTTTGGTTTGGCCAACTAGATTGATTTATCTTCAGCGGCAGAGGTGCTTTGTGATAGGTTCAATCTTGCGGTGCTCTATATCCCAGTGACAGAAGGGGACAAGACACGTATTTGTATTGTTGCTATTAAGGGCAAAACAATGGGGTTTATTCATATTGATTGGGTTTACTTTGTCTATATCATGTCATCTTGCTTAAGGCACTACTCCTTTTTTCATGAACTTAATACCATAGATGCGTGCTAGATAGCGGTCGATTGGTGGAGTAATAGTAGTAGATGCACGCAGGAGTCGGTCTACTTGTCTAGGACGTGATGCCTATATACATGATCATTGCCTTGGATATCGTCATAACTATGCGATTTTCTGTCAATTGCCCGACAATAATTTGTTCACCCACCGTATGCTATGTGTTCGAGAGAGAAGCCTCTAGTGAAAATTAATGCCCCCGAGTCTACTTTAATCATATTATAAAAAGCAAAATTCCTTTGCTACAATTTATTTTATTTTATTTTGTTTTGCAATTTATCCATCTACCTATACAAGATTTGATCCTTCCAAGTAATGAGTTCAAGGGGATTAACAACCCTCTTGCCCGCGTTGGGTGCAAGTATTTGCTTTTGCGTGTGCAGGTGATGTTCACAAGGCTTTGCGTGATTCTCCTATTGGTTCGATAAACCTTGGTTCTCACTGAGAGAAATACTTATCTCTACTGTACTGCATCTCCCCTCCTCTTCAGGAAAAATCCCAGCGCAGCTCACAAGCAGAAGGAAGAATTTCCAGCGCCATTGCCGGAGAGACATCATCAAAACCTATCAAGTACCTTTACACAAACTATCATCTACTTGCTCTACTTTTTATTTGCCTTTGCCTCTCGTTTCATCTCCCCCACTTCTCATAAAATACAAGAACACAAAATTATTTGTTTTTCTTGTTGCTCGTTTGCTTGCTTGCTTTGTCGCCATGTCTCAAGAAAATACCAAACTGGGTGACTTTTCAAATACTAATAATAATGATTTTATTTCAATTGCTCCTCGCGCCACTAGTGCGGAGTCATATGATATTAATACTGCTTTGCTAAATATTGTTATGAAAGTACAATTTTCTAGAAATCCTAATGATTATGTTGCATCCCATCTTAATACTTTCGTTGAATTATGTGATATGCAAAAGAAAAAAAGATGCGGATAATGGTATTATAAAGCTGAAGTTATTTCCTTTCTCATAATGAGATCGTGGTAAAACTTGGTTTTCATCCTTGCCTCGAATTAATATTGATTCATGGGATAAGTGTAAGGATGCTTTTATTGCCAAGTATTTTCTTCCCACTAAGATTATCTCTCTTAGAAATCAAAATATGAATTTTAAGCACCTTGAGCATGAACATGTTGCGCAATCTTGGGAGAGAACGGAATTAATGATTAGAAATTGTCCCATTCATGGTTTAAGCTGAAGGATGATTATAAAAATTTCTATGTGGGACTCAACTTTGTTCTAGAAATCTTCTAGACTCTACTGCAGGTGGTACTTTTATGGAAATCACATTGGGAGAAGCTACAAAACTCCTTGATAATATAATGTCAAATTACTCTCAATGGCATACCGAACGAGCTCCAACTGGTAAGAAGGTAAATTCTGTTGAAAAAATTACTACTTTAAGTGATAAAATGGATGCTCTTATGAAAATGGTTGCTAGTAAAAATGCTCATGTTGATCCTAATGATGTGCCATTATCTACTTTGATTGAGCAAAATAATGATGCTGCCGATGTGAATTTTGTCTCTAGAAATAATTTCAACAACAATGGTTATAGAGGTAATTTTAATCCTAGACCGTATCTCGGAAATTCCTCTAATAATTATTGTAGTTCCTATGGAAATTCTTATAATAATAATAGGTTACCTACTAATATTGAGAACAACATTAAAGAATTCATTAGTTCTCAAAATATTTTTAATGCCTTGGTAGAATAAAAATTGAATAAATTAGCTGATGATATGACTAGAAACATGGATAGAATTGCTCATGATGTGGAAACTCTTACATCTAAAAAATGTCCACCTAAGCATGAAACTAATGAGTCTATTAAATCTATCTATCTCTCCATTAATGAAAGTAAATAGAGAACCACTATGTTGAGAGCTAAGCAAGAATTCATAGAAAAGGCTTTTTATGTCCGGTTTTTACCGTAATCATGATGAAGATATTAAAATGATTGGTGTCTCACCTATTGAATACTTGTTTAGAAATATAAAAATTGATGAAAAAGGGATTGGAGATGTGTCAACTTTAGCTAGAAGGCGTCCCAATTGTTCAGAGGGTGATGATCTTAATGATAAAAATAATAAAAGTGGGTTTGGAAGGGTCAAGAGTTTAACTAGTGATGTCCCCACTACTTTGGATTACAAGGACTTTAATTATGATAGTTGTTCTTTGGTTGAATATTTTTCCTTGTTGCAATCCATGATGAATTCACCTAATTCCTACGAACAAAATAAAGCTTTCACTAAACATATTGAAGAAGCTATGATGAAAGCTTATGAAGAAAAGTTAGAGTTGGAGGTTTCAATACCTAGAAAATTACATGATGAATGGGAAGCTACTATTAAAGTAAATATTAAAGATTATGAATGTAATGCTTTATGTGATTTAGGTCCTAGCATTTCTACTATACCAAAATCTTTATGTGACGTGCTAGGCCTTGTTGATATGGATGAATGTTTCCCTTAATTTGCACTTAGCGGATTCCACTATTAAGAAACCATTGGGTAGAATAAATGATGTGCTTATTCTTGCTAATAGAAGTTATGTTCCCGTGGATATCATTGTGCTTGATATTAAATGTAATCCACCTTGTCCTATAATACTTGGTAGGCTTCTCCAATGAACCGTAGGTGCTATTATTGATATGAAAGAAGGAAATATAAGGTTCCAACTCCCATTAAAGAAAGGGATGGAACACTTCCCTAGAAAGATAATTAAACCACCATATGAATCTATTATGAGGGCCACCTATGGAATTAATGTGAAAGATGCCTTACGCCTAGCTAGGGGCATAAAACAATAGTGCTCGTTGGGAGGCAACCCAATAGTTATCTTAATTTCTTGTTTTTATATCTATTTTTAAGTGTTGACACAATTATGCTACTGTCATGATTGTCTTTTTATATTTTAGTTAGTGTTTGTGCCAAGTAAAGCCTTTGGGATGATTTGGTTGACAGTTGACTTGATTATGTGAAAAACAGAAAAATTTACGCCCAGTACTGGAATTTTCATAATTCATTGTAACATGATAAAATTCTGAATGCTTTAACATTATTGATATACAAATTTCCCACGTTGCCCTAATTTCTCAGCATTTTTGGAGTTACAATAGTATAGTGTTTGTACAGATCATTGCAGACTATTCTGTTTTATACAGATTCTATTTCTATTGCATAGTTTGCTTATTTTAATGATGCTATGGATTATATCGGGGGGTATAAGTCATGAGAAGTTAGAATACAATAGGTATTATGCAAGAATAAAATATGAATGGGCTCATAACAGTACCTAAAGTTTATGATTTGCTTACTATACTAACAGATCTCACGAAGTTAGAATACAGTAGGTATTATGCAAGAATAAAATATGAATGGGCTCATAACAGTACCTAAAGTTTTAGTTTGCCACAATCGTTGTTTTCTGCACACACACCTTTTGAGAGGGACACACATTTATTCGTGATTTGTTAGAATACTCTAGGTGCTTCTCTTATATCTTTTGAGCTAGGTAGTTGCTCTAGTGCTTCACTTATATCTTTTAGAGCACAGCGGTGGTTATATTTTAAAGAAATAGTTGCACTCTCATGCTTCACTTATATATTTTTGAGAGTCTAATAAATAGTAATGGTAGTATGCATGTGTTATGAATTTGTTCTTGATATGATAGGTATTCAAGAGGGATATAATAAAAAAATCATGTAGATCACTGAATATGATAAGTTTGATTCCTTGCAATAGTTTTGCGATATTAAGATGGTAATATGAGGGATTACTAGTGAATGATTGTGGTTTAGTAAGAATATTTGTGCTAAGGTTTGTGATTCCCGAAGCATGCACATACAGTCTCCCATAATGCGAGGAAGTTGCTATTGTAACACGCGGTACCATACACTAGCGCCAAATAAAAAATTTCTACCGCGCACCCAAGATCTTGCTGCTGGACATAGATTACGTGATCGGGTTTACCACTAGACATGCAGTCACCGTAGCGGAAGTAGAGTTGGTGGTGCATGTAGTCGATCTCTCGGCCCGTCTCCTCCTCGTGTTGCCGATCTCCTGCGAACAGCGAAGACCCACGAACGGCACCTCGCGGTTCCCTCGAACGGTTCGTCCAAGCACCGCAGATGCGATGCCTCCAAGGTATCACGTACGGGGAGCAGCGTGGAGCACCGGACTGCTAGGTCCGGTCGCGCGGCATGGGCGTGGGGAGTGGCGGTGGCTAACCCGGGTCAGAAAAAATTAACCCTAAATGGTGCGCCGACTCCCCTTTATATAGACCTCTGAGGTGGGCTGAACACTTGAGCCCAATAGCAGTCCGCAACCATTTCCCACTCGGATCCAGTCCGAATGGGCTGCAGCCCCTTAAGTGTGCGACCCTATAGGTTCACGTACGCATGGACACGACCAAGTCGATTGTTGGTAGTGGCTCCTAGCAGAACATGCCAACTCCCATGTGTGCGTAAAGTCATTTGACGAACCTCGACAATGTGTCATATGCAACATTCCTTTTGCCTCACGATATTTGTTGTCGAGCTCAAGGCGAGTACTTGTCACCGTTGTGATAGCTCGACCTCTCTTCTCGAAACCGTGATACAGATTTCCGAACTGGGTTAAGACTTAACTCAAGTCGCATGGCCATGCTTTCCGAATCTGATCACTCGAGAGGGCCCAGAGAATATCTCTCCAAATAGGAGGGGCAAATCCCATCTTGGTCAACCATGTCTCGCGGCATGTCTCACGACTCACCTGAAAGCTACCTTTATAACTACCCAGTTATGGAGCAGCATTTGCTAGACCCTAAGTGAGTCGATCCTCATCCCGAGAACATATGAGGACCTCAGTTCTAGGACATGGCATAGACATTGTACTTGAGACTAACAGATGACTAGCTATATCTTGCTGCGTCTCAAAGTGGGTCTGTCCGACTCGGTGATCTCCATCCCCGAGTCCATACTATCGGTTTAGCATCTCCATGCTTATGACTTGTGAAACATAGTCATCAACCGAGTCGTATTGTAATGACCCGACCCGAAATCGGTCAAGTCTCTGTGTAGCTGTACCATCCCAAGATCATGCTGGCACACACAGTACATTGATGCAAAGATTCAAAGTTCAATCACACCTGAATTTATTACACGATTCTCATATCGAGTCTTTATTACATCATAATAAATTCGGCCGAAGGCCAACTCATGAGAAATAAACTAAATAAAGCTGCGGAAGCGTAGACGAATAGCGAGTCCATCCGACTCCATAGGGCAATCGCCAAGCGTGGATCGTAGCCTCACTCTTGATCGGAAAATTCCTCTGCAACATAAGACGTTGCAGCCGTGTAGGTCAGCATTTTGAATATGCCGGGAAGTCATGAATAGAGAACAACAATAAAATTACTAATACTATATGCAATTTGGCTGTGGGGCTCTAAGTTTCATTGTTTTGCGAAAAAGCCGGTTTTTCCCTACAACACGGACTTGTTTGCAACTACTACAAAATGTTGGTAGTTATCGAGATGGTTCCGCCAACCAATGTCTCGTTCCCAATTATTAAATAACCCCCTCAATTAATTTATTAAGTTCAGTGTTGAGATATCCGAAATACTCCAATTCCAGAGGCTCATTTGTCCGTAACCGGGGACACGGCTAATCGATTAGGTTGTTACTCTGCAGAGGTTTGTGCACTTTACCCGCAAGAATCGTTCCCTCCTTTAAGTCTTCGCACTGCCTGGTGTTTGAAGACGGGATGAACGAAACAGGGTCTTCCGAAGAGTTCCTCTGGGCCACTGCCGGTGCCCATCCAATCCTACCGTTCTTCTACATCTCGTAGCACCGTCCGGCCAGAGTCACGCCTAGGGTCGACCAAGCCAGAGCCCATAATGGCTTGCGGCTGCACAGGTAAGCTTCCGGTCAATGGGGTATCCATCCGTCTCTTCGTGGCTGGGTGAAGCTTTCCGCAAGATGTCATGGCGCTTCTCCATGCATCCCGGCCATCCGCTGGTTTCTCCAGGGTGCCCGTCAACCGTCCTCCACCCAGTAGTGAATTTTGAAGTCCATCTTGAGCTTGACGTCATGGGGTTGTCATCATCTTGACTCTCGCATCTCCCTTATGAATCACTCAACCAACCCCGTCTACGAGCATAGCAAAATAAACTACATCGTCCCGGGCATCGGTAACAAGGGAGAAGGGTTCATCCTACCTCATGATACTACTCAAGAACATAACTTAACAAAATTCTCCTACTGCATGCATGGTGGGGAGGTATAACTCTAATGCAATAAAATCATAGGTGTTGTAAAAACATGATCAAATGACTTGCCTGGCTGACGGTCTTCGAAAGCTAGCGACTCGTAATAGCAGGCTTCGCACTCCGGGAATTCTACCGAGTCAAACAATAGCACAAATAAGTATAGCACAATGTAACATAACAGCAAATTGAAGTAAAACACCCAAGCACTCAAACCAAAACCAAAGAAAAACTCGGAGAAAGCAAACCAAGGTTTTCATCATATCAAGCAACAACTAAGAAATAGTTTTACACAACTAAAACTTTTCTTAACAGAACCTAAGCA
Source organism: Aegilops tauschii subsp. strangulata (assembly GCF_002575655.3). Taxonomy (NCBI): domain Eukaryota; kingdom Viridiplantae; phylum Streptophyta; class Magnoliopsida; order Poales; family Poaceae; genus Aegilops; species Aegilops tauschii. The sequence continues at coordinate 144,160,460 of NC_053041.3, forward strand.
TTGGTTTTGCTAACTAACAGAAGGGAAAACATCATACAAACTAGGAGCAAAAAGAATCACATCAAAAGCTATTATAGAACTCCTATTATGCCTAAAACAATCCTAGCAAATAAAATAAAATAAAAGTTTTATTCTACTGTAAATAAAAGTTCATCCTCTGTAGCTACAGAAACTAATCTAAAATAAAATATAAAATAATAAAAATAAAATAATTTGCTAACTAGAACAGTAGGAAAACAGCAGTTAGCTAAATAAACAAGAAAAACTTCATTTCGACATAAAACTAATTGTTTATTAAATCTAAAATACCCAAACAAGTTCCTACTGCTAGGCATGGTCAAAACTAAGCAGTAGCAAAAAGAATCACTAAAAAATAATAATCCTAGCTCAATTTGTGGCAGAAAAACTAATCTGTCTAAATCTAATATAAAACTATTTCTAATAATTTAAACATGGCTAAACATATTTTCTACAGAAACTACAACAAATTTGCAAACTCACAAAAAAAAGAATCAACTAAAAATAATGAACCAACTAAAAGAAATAGCAAAAACAAAAACAGAACTATTCTGCTAAAAACAGAAACTAAAAAAAACTACTAGCGCTACTGGGCTATCTAACGCTCAAGCGTAATATAACCTAGAGGTGCCCGCGGCTAAACAGAAAACCGACCGGTTTGATCTAACAAAAAAAAACCGTAAGTAAAACCGATCTATTAAATAAAACCGTACCCCTTCGTTGCTTCTAATCTAGGCCATACATGCGAGATCCAACGGTGGAGGGGAGCTCGGGCTTACAGCGTCGGCGGCGACGAACGGAGACGACGGCGGCGGCTCGGGCGTTGGCGGTGCGGCGGCTCCGGTAGTCGGGGAGGTCGGCGAAGGTGTCGGAGAGGTGCGGCGAAGCGTGGCGAGGTCGAGGGTGGTCTCGGTGATGGTCGAAGATGACGGAGGCGAGTGGGACGAGCTCGGCGGGGCTCCTGGTGCTCTGCAACTCCGGCGGCGGGCGGTGATGCTCGGGGCGGAGGCTTCGGTCGTTCCTGGGCGACCAAACCTTGTCAAAAAGGTGGGAAACGGCGAGGGGAGTGCTTGGATGGAAAGAGGGTTCGAGGTGGTGCTCACAGGCGGCGAACTTGGCGGCGAACCGAGGCGGCGGCGGCGAGATGCGAATGGCGATGGCGTGCGCTGTGGTGGGTATGGAGCGTAGGGTTTTAGGGGGTTCGAGAGAGGAAAGCGAGGGGAGCTTATATGACATGGACTTGGACGAGGGGGCGACGCGGGATCGCGATCCCGAGAAGATCGCGGTGTCGGGCGCGCTCTGCGCGTGCTCCAGTGCGGCGTGCCGTGCGCGAGGGGAAAGAAAGAGGTGGGGCCAGCGCGTCAGTGAGAGAGAGAGAGGGAGAGGGGATCGAGCGACCGATCGGGAGAGGGTTCGGGCGTGCGGGCGCGCTGGGGCAGGCCGGCTCGGCGTCGGTGGGCTGCGCCTGGCCCGCTGGTGGGCTGCGCTCGGCGCTGGCTGGGCCGGTTGGCCTGGCTGGCGCCTGAGGCTTTCCCTTTTTTTAAATAGAGGGAAGGAAAAATATAAAAATATATATATATATTTTTTTATAGGACATATATATATCAAAATTCTCAGGGGAATTAATCCTACAACGTGGACATTTTTCCAGAGGTAAAACTCAAACAAAAAAAACAATTTCTGGAAATCCCAAATAAAATTCAGATTCGAATTCAAACTTTTTGGCAATACATTTCTTCTGACATTTTTGGAGTGTCATGTTAGCTCCTCTCATACTTTTGATCAAGTATTTGTCAGGGATATTTGAAATAAATTTCAATGCCAAATCAAGTTCAAATTCACAACACAAACTCAACTGCCTCTGAAATTTTCAAATGCCACTCAATTTCAATCAAAATGCATAGATGCTTAGCTAATAATTGTAAAACATTCCAAATTGAAAATTTGGGATGTTACACGTATACTAGTCAAGGATATGTGTCCGCATAACCTTATCAACTAGGGACCATTAGAACAATCATCATACAATACATAGTTCCACAAACAAGTAACATACTTCCCAAAGTGGGTCTGTCCGACTCGGTGATCTCCATCCCTGAGTCCATACAATCGGTTTAGCATCTCCATGCACATGACTTGTCAAACATAGTCATCAACCGAGTCGTATACTAGTCAAGGATATGTGTCCGCGTAACCTTATCCACTAGGGACCATTAGAACAATCATCATACAATACATAGTTCCACAAACAAGTCACATACTTATTGATACATATCATTGATGATGTTCAAGGAAAATACAAAGGACTCATGAATACATATGGAAATATCATCATCACATGATTGCCTCTAGGGCATATCTCCAACAGTCTCCCACTTGCACTAGAGTCAATCATTTAGGCATCTTATGCTCATGGAGCTCATGTGCGCCTCATGCTTCGGCCGTGGGAGAGGCTTCGTCAATGGATCAGCAACATTTGCATCCGTGCGTACCTTGCATATGTTTACATCACCTCTTTCGACAATGTCACGAACAAGGTTAAAATGCCTGAGTATGTGTTGGGTTTTATGATGGTTCCGTGGTTCCTTGACTTGCACAATGGCACCACTATTATCACAATAGAGGTCCAACGGCTTAGACGCGCCCTCAACCACACCAAGATCAGAAATGAAATTCTTCACCCAAACACTTTCTTTTGCAGCTTCAGAAGCCGCAATGTACTCGACCTCTGTTGTAGAATCAGCCACTGTATCTTGCTTAGAGCTCCTCCAGCCCACTGCTCCTCCGTTTAGAATGAACACAAACCCAGATTGCGGTCGACTATCATCCCTATCAGTTTGGAAACTTGCATTGGTGTAACTCTTTACAACGAGCTCATCCTCACCTCCATAAACCAGGAACATATCCTTAGTCCTTCTCAAGTACTTAAGGATATTCTTAACCGCTGTCCAGTGACTCTCACCTGGATCATATCGGTATCTTCCCACCACGCTAAGAGCAAAGCTAACATCAGGACGAGTACATACCATAGCATACATGATGGACCCAACAGCCGAAGCATACGGAATCCCATCCATGCGTCTTCGCTCATCAGGAGTCGAAGGACTCCGAGTCTTGCTAAGACTAATGCCATGTGACATGGGCAAGAAACCCTTCTTGGCATCTTGCATGTTGAACCGCTTCGACACCTTGTCAATATACGCACTCTAGCTTAATCCAATAAGCCTTCTCGATCTATCTCTATAGATCTTGCTTCCCAAAATATAGGATGCTTCTCCCAAGTCCTTCATAGAAAAACTATTTTTCAATGAGTCCTTGACAGATTCAAGCATTTGAACATCGTTTCCAATCAATAATATGTCGTCCACATATAAGATCAGAAATGCAACTGAGCTCCCACTGACCTTCCTGAATACACAATGATCACAGTCGTTCTTGATGAAGCCAAACTCTTTGACCACTTCATTAAAACGAATGTTCCAATTCCAAGATGCTTGCCTTAATCCATAAATGGATCTCTGAAGCTTGCATACCATGCTAGACTTCTTTGGATTGACAAAACCCTCGGGTTGTGTCATATACACATCCTCGGTTAAATTTCCATTAAGGAAAGCCGTTTTGACATCCATCTGCCATATCTCATAGTCGAAATATGCTGCTATAGCAAGAATGATCCGAATTGATTTAGGCATCGCTACCGGTGAGTAAGTCTCATCGTAGTAAACTCCTTGAACTTGTCGATAACCTTTAGCGACAAGTCGAGCCTTATGGACTGTGACATTTCCGTCCATACCAGTTTTCTTCTTAAAGATCCACTTGCACTCAATGGCTCGAATGCCATCTGGCAGATCAACCAAGTTCCAAACTTGATTGTCATCCATGGACTTTAATTCAGATCTCATGGCCTCAAGCCGTAACTCGGAATTAGGGCTCTCCATTGCTTCTGCATACATAGTCGGCTCGTTATTCTCCAAGAACAACACGCTGCAGTCATGCAAATTGCGTAACCTTTCCAACCTCTGTGGAACCGGCGTCGACTCCACCACGGGTTCCCTGGCTAATTCCATTGTGACAGAATCACCTACCGGAACGTCCCCGTGTGGTTCCTGTTGAGGATATAACCATTAGAATCACTCGCCCAGGAGGGGCTGGGTTACGTCATAATGATCATCACGTGAAGCCCAGTACCAAGCTCGAGGATGACGGTTCAGTAATGGGCTTAAGACCCGGAGGCGGCTTATGGCCCGTAGTGATAAACCGCCGTTATGGCAAGACTTGTAGTGTAAGGCAAGGATAGTTAAGAGTCCGAGCCGGACATTGTTATGAGCCGGCTGGGACTCTGAGAGCCGCCGGGCATCAACCTCTCTATATAAAGGGACGACCCGGCGGCGGTTCAGGGAGAAGTAAGATCAGATCGATAGCCAAGCAGAGCGGTTTAGCTCCTGGTCATCGAAACCCTAAGTAATACCACCTCAACTGGACGTAGGCTTTTACCTTCACCGTAAGGGGCCGAACCAGTATAATCCTCGTGTCCTTTGTCCCGTTTAACCCCTTTAAGCTTCCTAGCTGCGATGGCTCCACGACTAAGTCCTTGTACAAGGGCATCTGCCGTGACAATTCCACGACAGTTGGCGCCCACCGTGGGGCCAGCGCATGGGGGATTTGAGTTCTTGAAGGGCAGCTTCGAAGGGCTCAAGGGATACGCTGTGGGCCGGATGACCAAGAGTCGTCGCGGCAAGCTCTACATCGACGATGCAGGCTGGGGCCCTGACGCCGGCTCAATCGAGTACGGGTATCGGGTCCCCTTCGGCGGAATCCACGTTTTCATTGGCAAGATCGGCGAGCCGGGCCCTGAGCCGGACCTCTGCGCCGACCTCATCGAGACAGCTCAGCGTGCGAGACCCGCCGGGACTCTGCCTGCTTTGAAGCGTGCTTTCGTGGGATGCATCCACGGAGAACTTTCTGAAGGATCGGGATCTGGCGATGAGACGGCCACTCGCTCTGACGGCGAGTCGTCCACGGATGAGACAAACTCGTTATATCAACTTCAAGATGGCAGGCTCAGGGGTTGTTCCGATGGCGACAGTATTCCGGACCCCTTTGAGCCGCCGAGCCGGGTTGGAATCTTCATGGCCGGTGCACAACCTGTTCAAAACTCCGCCACTGGGGCAGGAGGCCCTGTGCACTCGCCGGCTCAGGTGCTGATGGATCTCACAGACAAGATGACGGCCCTGTTAACTGCTACGGTCACCCCGGCGGATCAAGCTCAACATGATGCGGAGGTGGCACAGTTAAAGCTGGACATAGCGAGAGCCAAGGAAGATCTGGCAGCGGAAGGGATCAGGATGGCTGCAGAGCGGGCGGCTCTCGACGCCCAGACTCAGCTGATTCAGGCGCAGTCTTTCCGGCTCACGATGGATCAGAACGCATCCAATGAGATCATGAGAAGGAGGCATCAGAAGGCTCAATCTCGACTCCCTCCGGTTTACGATCCTCGAAACCTTTTCAACACGCCTGGCGCAGGGCCCAGTAACCCGCCAGAGATCACGGCACCCGGGGCCGAAACGCCGCTTCAGCCACAAGTGATGGGGCCTCCCCGTGTGAACACTACCCCACCTCAGTACGTGCCAATACCACCGGGTCATTATGCCAACCCATTGGAAAACATGGTCGCCGCGGCGGCGCGACTGGCGGCTCTCCCAATCGAGGGCGACTCTCCAACGGCGGTCGAAACCCGCCGGGTCAGAGAACTCCTTCAGACGGCTCTGGCGCAACAGGAGGCATATTCGTATAGCCGGGACAGGATTCATTCAACCCCTCGTCCAGGCCGGAGCCCGAGTTATAGCAGACACATGGTCTCAGCGACCGGCTCAAGCAATGTCCGACGCCGTGACTTGCCTCCTGGCCACGGCCCGGTTCATAATGGAGCTTTTAACGCGGTATACCAAGACAGAGGGCGCCAAGAGGCGGAGCAGGCGCCTCAGTTGATGGCTTATCAGCCCCTCCCGGTTTATCCGACGGCTTCTATCGAAGCGGGTATACCTACGAGGACCGGGGGGGTCCCCTGTCTGGTGCCAGCTCTCCATAATGAACGTCTGCCCAAGGATTTCAAAGGACCTAGGAAGGTACCTAATTACACGGCTGATTTACAGCCCGGGGCATGGATCGAGAGCTACGAGATGGCTATGGAGTTGCTGGAGGTCAGCGAAGCGGCAATGGCCAAATACTTCACCATGATGTTGGATGGGACTGCCCGCACTTGGTTGAAGGGACTGCCGCCTAATTCTATCGGGTCATGGGCAGAGTTAAAAACCCGGTTCATCCAAAACTTCAAAGATACATGTAGGCAATCCATGTCAATTGTGGATTTGACTAACTGCAAGCAACAGGAGGGCGAGTCTACAACCCATTGGGTTTGCCGGGTCAAAGAGATAATGCATTCGTCTGATAAGATGGATGCCGGTTTTGCAGTCTTAATGTTGGAACAAAATTGTCGTTTTGCGCCCCTGAAGATGAAGCTCGGGCAGCTCAAGCGCGATTGCAATGATATGGGTACGCTGATGGCGGCTTTGGTCAAGTACGCCGACTCTGATAGTACCAAGGATCCCGCGTCGGATGATGAAAGGACAGGGAAGGGAAAGAAGAACGGTAATGGCAAGGGCCCTCAGCATAACCCGACGAGCCAGGGAGGTAGCAAACGTAAGGCTGATGGCAGTATGGAGTTTGTGGCCAACGCCAATGCGCAGGGCAACAACCACCGTCACAAGGGAAGACCACCTCCCCGAGCCGGGGGGTCAGGCCCGACACTTGAGCAGTTGTTGAATGAACCTTGTCCAAGGCATGGCTCTAGGGAGAAGCCGGCTACTCATCTATGGAAAGACTGTGCAATCATGAAGGCCTTCAAAAATTCCAATGCTTTTAATGGTAACAACGGGCCAGGCGGCGGCTCAAGCGCCGGCGGCTTTCATGGCCCGGGCGGCGGCTCAAATTCCAATTCTCAGAATTTTCAAGGGGGCTTTAATCAGCAGTCCGGCCAGGGTCATCATCAGCAGCAGCAGGGGGATACCAGACCAATCCAAAGCAGCTCAATGGCAGGCAGTATCATGTGTTTACTACCAGTTTGTGCAAGCGAGAGCAGAAGCTCCATAAAAGGGCTGTGAATGCTGTTGAGCCGGCGGTTCCACGCTATTTCAGATGGTCTGAGCAGCCTATTGTGTGGAGTAGGGAAGATCATCCTCCCCGGGTTGATAATCTGGGTCACCTGGCATTGGTGGTGGCTCCTCAGGTTGGGGGGTATAAATTCACTAAAGTGCTCATGGACGGAGGCAGCAGCATCAACATCCTCTATTATGAGACCTTCCGTCGTATGCGTTTAACTGATAAAAACCTCAGCCAGTCCAATACTGTTTTCCATGAGGTGGTGCCCGGCAAGTCGGCATATCCAGTCGATAAGATCGAGCTGGAAGTAGCCTTTGGAGATGAGTACAACTACAGGGCGAAAAAACTAACCTTTGAGGTGGTTAAGATAAGAAGCCCGTACCATGCCTTATTTGGGCGGCCGGCTTACGCCAAGTTCATGGCACGGCCGTGTTACGTGTATCTGCAGCTCAAGATGCCGGGTCACAACAGGACCATTATGGTTCATGGCAGCCGAAAGATAGCCTTGGAGTGTGAAGAAGGTGACGCGGCTTACGCTGAATCTGTTTGTGCAACAGAGGAGTTGAAGTTTTATAAGGACAATGTTGACCCGGCAGATATGACGTCTTTGAAAAAGCCAACCACGTAGCATGAGCCGGTAATGAAATTTAAGTTAGCTGATGAGACTAAACTTGTTGATTTTGTTCCAGGGGACTCATCTCAGCAGTTCAGCATCAGTGCCAATCTGGATCCGAAATAGGAAGGCGCGCTCATCGAGTTCATCCGTGAGAACCGGGACATCTTTGCATGGAAACCTTCTGACATGCCGGGTGTACCGAGAGAACTCGCTGAGCACACTCTTAACATTGATCCAAAGTTTAAGCCGGTCAGGAAATTCCTCCGACGGTTTAATGAGGAGAGGCGGAAAGCCATTGGTGAGGAAGTAGCCCAGCTCTTGGCAGCCGGGTTTATCGTTGAAGTCTTTCATCCAGAGTGGTTAGCTAACCGGGTGCTTGTGCTCAAGAAGAACGGCACCTGGCGTATGCGCGTGGATTATACGGATTTAAACAAGGCTTGTCCAGCTGATCCTTTCGCTCTCCCCCGTATTGATCAGATTATTGATGCTACGGCGGGTTGTGAGCGTTTGAGTTTTTTGGATGCATACTCTGGTTACCATCAGATTAAAATGGCTGTTAAGGACCAAGAGAAGACGGCGTTCATTACTCCTTTTGGGGCCTTCTGTTATGTGTCTATGCCTTTTGGGCTCAAGAGTGCGCAGGCGACTTACCAGCGTTGCGTGCAGAATTGTCTTCATAATCAGATTGGGCGCAACGTTCATGCCTATGTGGATGATATCGTGGTTAAATCCAGAGAGAAGGAGACCTTGATAGATGATCTTAGAGAGACCTTTGATAATCTCCGGGTCTACAAGATGATGCTTAATCCGGCTAAATGTGTCTTTGGTGTTCCTGCCGGCAAGCTCTTGGGGTTTCTGGTTTCTCACAGAGGCATTGAGGCTAACCCGGAGAAGATCAAGGCAATCACCTCTCTGGCTAAGCCAGCGTGCATAAATGACGTCCAGCGCCTGGCAGGTCGCGTTGCTGCGTTGAGCCGGTTCATAAGCCGGTTGGGTGAAAAGGCCATGCCGCTGTATCAGCTGATGAAGAAAACAGATAACTTTGTCTGGAACGATGCTGCTAATGCTGCTTTTGAGGATTTGAAACGGCAGCTGGCTGAGCCACCAGTCCTTGCTGCTCCTGTCGACAAGGAGCCTTTATTGTTGTATGTAGCCGCTAACACGCGAGCCGTCAGTGTGGCCGTGGTGGTGGAGCGTAAGGAAGCGGGTAAGGAACATCCGGTTCAGCGGCCGGTTTACTGCGTCAGCGAAGTACTCATTGAGTCCAAACAGCGGTATCCACATTGGCAGAAGCTTGTTTATGGTGTGTTCATGGCAAGCCGGAAGCTTAAGCATTATTTCCAGGGCCACCCTATCACTGTGGTCAGTTCTGCCCCCCTAGGAGATATCATCCAAAACAAAGAAGCCACAGGAAGGGTTGCTAAGTGGGCTATAGAACTTGGGCCTCATGGTCTAAAGTACGTGCCACGCACTGCTATCAAATCTCAAGCATTGGTGGATTTCATCAACGATTAGACAGAGCTGCAGGTGCCTGAAGAGAAACCGGATAATACATACTGGACTATTCACTTTGACGGGTCCAGGCAATTGGAGGGCTCGGGGGCTGGAGTTGTGTTAGCTTCCCCTCAAGGTGACAAGTTTTGTTATGTACTATGGTTGATGTTTCCCTGTACTAACAATGCGGCTGAGTACGAGGCTTTGCTCCATGGTCTTCGGATGGCTAAGGAGATGAGCTTCAGCCGGGTAAGATGCTTTGGTGACTCAGATTTGGTGGCCCAACAAGTATCAGGCAAGTGGGATTCCAAGGACCCCCTCATGGCGGCTTATCGCCGTGAAGTTGATGCCATTGCCGGACACTTTCAGAGTTACCAAGGCGATCGCAGAAAGAACGAGGCGGCTGATGCATTAAGCCGGTTAGGCTCTCAGCGAAAGCCGGTGCCGCTTAATACTTTCTTGGATATTCTGCATAATCCTTCTGTCAAGTTGCCTACAGAGGAAGACTTGGCTGTTCCTGACCCGGAAGCACAGTTGGTAGCGGCTCTCCACGCTATCCCAGATTGGACAGTGCCATACTGTCAGGACCGGGTTTTCGGGATATTAATTCTCCAGAAAATGGCCCTCGTGCTCACCAGCCCCAGGATTACTGTTAGCTGATGAGGCACTAACTTGATACAGAAATTCCAAGCAAAGTACAAAATATGAAGTACAAGACCATTGTGGCCTATGAGTACAACACTTGTTTTCTAGTGGTTGATGGCGGAAGCGGTTTGTGGTTCATCTGCGTCTATGGGACTCCATTTCCCACAAGAACAGCTGACCAGGATAACTCCTATCTTCGTGAGGCTGCTATCAACACTGCGTAGGTTCCGGGGCTGTCATCGCAACGCTCTTCTCCACGCAAGAAATCTGGCCAAGACAATAGCCAGGGACAAGCCAGTGAGTACGTTTGAATGTACTCGCAAACATCAGGAACACGGGTATAATTTATGAAAACATGCTCCGAAATATTCTATGATCATAACGTCTGTCACGAAATATACGAAATCCATGATGTACGCTTGCGGGTAAAATATGAATATGCAATATAGAAAATAGAGTGTAGTGATCGAGTGTCTGAAATGACTCCTCGAAAAGGGTGCAAATAAATTAACAATGCCGCAGTCGGGCGTCTGAGCGACACCACATAAAGGGCTTATAAAGAATAATTAGATAACAAGCATGCCGCAGTCGGGCGTCTGAGCGACACCGCATAAAGGGCTTATAAAGGATAATTAAATAACAAGCATGCCGCAGTCGGGCGTCTGAGCGACACCGCATAAAGGGCTTATAATATAAAGAAAAATAGCAGCCATGCCACAGTCGGGCGTCTATGCGACACCACATAAAGGGCTTATAATGGAATAGTTGCAGTGGGTATCCAGGAGGTAGAACCGTCCCTGGGATACTCAATAATTCAAATAATGTAAATGGTTAGTCCATAATAATAGTAATAGTAATCATAATCATCACAAGTCACAAGTCATGATCCAAGTTCTGGTTTAACAGTTTTTCCTCCGAAGACCGACACTTGACCCATCCCAGACTGTAGTCCTTAACCATGGACACGGCTATTCGAATAGATGTATAATCTCTGCAGAGGGTGTACTCTTTACCCACGGGTAACGGATTTCTTTAGTCCATCGAGACTAATTCCGTCTACGGTCTTTTAATTGAAAACACGCCTGACCTGCACACACCAGCTTAACTTACCGGTGTCTAGAATCACCCACGACACCTGTCAAGCGAAACTCTAAGTGGGGAAGCTACAACCTCGACGTAGCATGGGATCACAAAATTTATACTGCGCGCAAACTAGGGGAGCTACCCCTTCGGCTACAACCGAAACACCCATGCCCCCGGACCGGATGACTGGCTTTAATCCATGGCCATGGGACCCTCATCACGGCCTCTCTGTACGGTGTGTGCTAGAAAGGGGTTGACAACTTACTGAACCGTACCCTACCTGTGGCAGGGACAAGTGGTAGTACGAAGCAAGAATGGGGGTTACTAGACAAGACTCGATCTACGGCCGACTCAGGAGGTTCAAGTATTCTCTGCATGAATAGCATAACAAAAATATTTTCATTAACAGGTAAGCTCACCACTCATCAAGCCTCACCATGCCATACTGGACATACTCGTCTCCATGAGGAACTAGGGACAAGCTTGCGTCTACCCAAGACCGCAACTTCCCCGACTTCCTTCCGGTATGCATGAGAAGCTTACGAGGATGATCACTATCAGCATATCCATTTATAACAGCAAGGAAATTTCCATATGCGCACTCATGCGTATGATCTTATCGTCACATAAAATAGCGTATGCTCCAAGTCAAGGTGATGTTGTAACCGTATCAAAACACCACACAAAAATATTATGCCAGAGTTCAGAATGCTTGCCTTCAAGTGTATGCATGTGGGGGTGCACTTTTTGAAGGTTGCCTTTTCTCCAAAAATCCTATTTTGAGAAATATTCAAATAACACATATTTCAAAAACAGTACAAAAAGTTGTCCCAAATATTTTTGAAATAAATCTTAAAATAAACTAGATGAAATTTGAGAGAGGTAGGAAAAAGAATCAACTCATTTGAAGTTTTATTTTAAAAGATATAGCCAGTCAAAGTTCTGTTTTTTTAAATAAAACCAGAAAAGAAAACGTTTCGGGGAAAATACGCTTTCGAAGCAGAGGAGACATACTCGGGACTTTGCGCTATCACTTAACCAGAGTGGACGGGCGCGCGGTCACTGACAGTGGGTCCAGGGGGCCCACTGGTCAGGTTTGACTGGTCTTTTTCTCCCTCCTCTCCCTCTGCCCGAACGGTGGCGGGCCTCCGGCGATCGTCGTCGACGAACGGCGGCTCTTCGAGGGCACCTGAGGGCAGGGATGGACCCGCCAGACCGGGGCGGTCCTCTCGGTGGTCGTTGGGCAGGCGGGGACGGAGGAAGTCACCGGCGGCGAGCTCCGCGGCGGACGGTGGTTCGGGAGCAAAGGGGGCTTCGGGCTATGGTGGTCCTTGGTCGAGGCTGAGGCGCTAGGCAGCTCCGCAAGACTATGAGGAGTCGGTTGGTGGCGTTGGATAGGCGGGGGAGGGTCCGGTTGCGACGCACGGCACCGGAGCTCGGCGGCGGCCGAACTGGCCGGAGACGAGGGAGAAGGCCCTTCCCCGTCGATTGCTGGGTAAGGGGAAGCTATGGGGGTGGCCTGGGGTTGCCTGAGTGCTCGGAGGAGCTCGGGGCCTCCTTTTATAGCGCGACGGGGCTGGCTCCGCGGCGGTGGATAAGAACGACGACGAGTCGCCGTTCTGTAGCTGCAGGACGTCATGGCGGCGACGAGCGCGTGCCGACGAGCATGTGGATGAGCTCGGGCTGTTCACAGGGGGCAGCTGGCGCGCGCGGGTGGCTTGGGCGGCGCCGTCCACGGTAGAGCCCGCTGCCGACGCCGGCGTGCCGCCAAGGGAGCCCTGACGGCGGCGCTGTAGGGCGCCAGGGAGGCTTGGAGGTTTCTGGTGAGTGGGCGATGGCAGGGCGTGGCTCTGCGGGCGAGCAAGGGCTAGGGGTGCGACACGGCGACCCGTGCGCACGCACGTGCAAAACGCGCGCTCTGGCCGCGCCCAGAGCACGCACACCAGGTGTTCGACGAAATGCCAGCGCGTGCTAGAGAGCTTGGGTGATGCTGGTAGTTAACAGGCCAGGGTTAGGGATAGCTAGGATGTTAGTGGACATGCTGGATGGGTCAGGGGCTCAAGTCCATAATGCAAACTAGAAGACATGCCAAAACTGTTCCTGCACACAGGGTGTTCGACAGAATGCCATGGGCATCTAGGCAACTCTTGGGGTGGCCAAACTCCCCAGATCCTAGTCTCTTTAGGAGCTAAAGAAGGTGGTAAGGTTAGTTTGGCAAAAACAGAAATTTGTTAGAGCAAGTTTTTGAGAAAACCAGTTTTGGGCAGAAACTAAAGGCTATCATTGCATGCACTAAAAATACTCCAATGGGTCCAATCTCCTGGACTTAAGGGTTTGGTAGGGAGAACTATAAGTAGGAAAAAGCTCATGGGCACCAGAGCAAAATAAATTAGGGTTGCAGTACAAATCACCAAACTGGACCAGAATGAAGATGAGGTTGATTCACTCAAATTTTCCAAAGAACATCACTGGTTTTTTTGCATGAAGTTGCATTATGAGCATCTACTGACATCTCCAAACCCTTGGAAGAGTTTTTAAAAGAATATTTAAATACGTTGTAGTGCAAAAATACCTACTGGACCAGATTTGAAAAATTGATGTAGAGCTCAAAATCTCCAATGACCAAAGGATATTTTTGCGTAAAAGTGATGTGGAAACCTCACATGACATCCCCAAATTTTGGTGAAAATTTTAAATGCATTTATCAAAAGGTTGTAGTGCAAAAGGGGCTCCAAATTTATGAAAGATCATTTTTAAAAGAATAAAGCTCATGAAAAACAATTATGCAAATAAATCCACTGATAAAGAATTGTTTTATAAAGAGGGCATACAAGTCCAATAATACTTTTGGAAAGTTTCCACTTGAGGTAAAAACCCACAATATTAAAGAGAAGAGGGGTTCTGAAATCAAAGGAGAAATCCAGAAAAATAAAAATTTAATTTCTTGGCAAAATTTTAATTGATAAAACAAGGTCAAATTTTTGGGGTGTTACACATATTTGGCTTACATGACCCGGGGAGAGTTGCCTGAAGATGAAACTTTGGCCAGACAAATAACCCGGCGGTCTAAGTCAATGGTAATTATCAATGGTGAGTTGCATCATCGCAGTGTCACTGGAGCTTTTCAGCGTTGTGTTTCCTCGGAGGAAGGTCAAGAAATTTTACGTGAGATTCACGAGGGGGATTGTGGCCATCATGCTGGCTCAAAATCCCTTGTGGCCAAGGCCTTTCGTCATGGGTTTTATTGGCTGACGGCTCATGCTGATGCAGAGGACTTGGTCAGTAAATGTGACGGTTGTCAGAAGTTTTCAAGACGTGCTCACGTGCCGGCTCAAGAGTTGAGGATGATTCCAATCACTTGGCCGTTTGCAGTCTGGGGGCTTGATATGGTTGGACTTTTCAAACGGTCCAAGGATAAGAAGACCCACCTCTTGGTGGCGGTTGACAAGTTCACAAAGTGGGTTGAGGCAGAGCCCGTTAGTAAGTGTGACGCAGCCACAACGGTTCAGTTCATGAAAAAGGTGATATTTCGCTTTGGTTTTCCACATAGCATTATAACTGACAATGGTACCAATCTGTCTAAAGGCGCCATGGAGGAGTTTTGTCAACGAGAGCATATTCGGCTTGATGTTTCATCAGTGGCTCACCCTCAGTCCAATGGTCAAGCCGAGAGAGCAAATCAGGAAATCCTGAAGGGCATCAAGCCCCGGCTTTTGGTCCCTTTGCAACGGACGCCGGGTTGTTGGGTGGAGGAGCTACCCTCCGTGTTATGGAGCATCAATACTACTCCTAACAGGTCTACAGGTTACATGCCTTTCTTCATGGTTTATGGAGCGGAGGCGGTCCTCCCTAGCGACATCCGACATGACTCGCCTCGAGTGGCGGCTTATGTTGAGGCGGATAATGAGCAGGTGCGTCAAGATTCTCTGGACTTGTTGGACGAACAGCGTGAGGTAGCAGCAGCTCGCTCGGCGATTTACCAATAGGACCTGCGCCGCTATCACAGCCGCCGGGTTAAGTCCAGGGTCTTTCAGGAAGGTGATCTGGTGCTCCGGCTCATCCAGGATCAAACAGACGCGCACAAGTTATCCCCGCCTTGGGAAGGGCCTTTGTGGTCAGCAAGAACTTACACAACGGGTCATACTATCTTATTGATGTTCGGGAGCACAAAGATTCATGTAAGTCGGAGGAAGAGACCCGTCGGCCGTGGAACATAGCTCAGCTCGGCCTTATTATACTTGAGCCACCGACTCTCATAATGTACATATTTCTATAGCCATGTATATATTGTGATATATAATAAAGCAGGACCTCTGTCCTTTTTTCCTCCAAAGGTAAATGTATTATTGTTATTTCCATTACAACTTTACATGGTTACTTGGAGGTTGATCCGGCTTACGATCGTATTCGAATCTAGCCGTTAACAATATGATCACTTGGGGGCTTCCTGTTCAAACATAGGTCGTATTCGAACCAAAGAGAACATAGCTGTCGATACCCACTTGATTGGCATATTGCCGAGCTCATTGGGGAGTTTTTTCTTGATCATATTTGAATCATAGATCAACCCCCTTTGGGAACCGACGTGGATCGTGTGACACCCAAGTTTCTATTGAATTTTTTCAAAAAGATTTTTATTTGACTTGAAGGGAGTGATTTAAAATTTTTTCTTCAAGAGAACTCTCCCTCTCATATATTTTCTTTATGGCAACAAATTTTATTTGGATTCACCCAAGATCTACCTTTGACCTTGGAGGTTCTTGCTTTTCTTTTGGACTCAAGACAAAATGTTTTTCATTTGAGAGAATAACTTTTGAAACCTTTTCTTGAATTTGCACTATGGCTTTTGGAAAGTACTTTGCCACTTTCAACTATTCCTTCTTGCCATGGCATGAGTGCAAATCCTCTCTCCTAACCTTTCCCTCACCTCTGGATCATGATTTGCATCAAATCCAGCAAGTTGAACCGCCCCATGTATTTATTTTCCATTCAAATTCTATTCAAATATTTTCTGTCTTCTATTCTACCACTTGGAGATTTACAAAGGGACCCCATTGTCTGTTTTGATTTTTGGCCCCAAACTTCTTTCCCCTCCTAGTCCTTTGAACCCTCAACCTAGAACCATGAAGATCCACTGGTCTCCAGTTCAAAAATTTCAAACTACATCAACTGCAAGTTTGGACCAGATTTGCCAAATTTGGTGAAATTCATTCAAAACCTTCTCCAAAAATTCCAAGTAAATTCATGCAGCCCCTGGGTGCTTTGAGTGATCATCTCACCAAGTTACAGCTCCAGAAAAATTTATCTCTTTACCAAAACCTACTGTCGAACACCTGCAGTGCATGGTGATGTCAAGTTTCAGTTAAGTTCAGACAACACTGTAGTGGCTGCTGTCGTTTTCTTCAGAAACGGGCGTCGATCTCGCCAGTACCCTCGCGTCGCCTTGCTCCTCGTCCTCGCCCACTTGTTCCTGCACCGCACGAGTGCCTGGCATCTTGCGGGCGTCGGCGACGAGCAGCAGAAGGTGCGCCGCCCCGTGACCGACGCCGGCGGCGGCTTTGCGGACGCCAGCGGGAGACACGGCGCCGCCGACTCCACCCAGCGCCGCCCAAACCACCGGAGCCCGCCGCGTGGCCTTCCACTCCCCCGAATGCGCTGCCGCTCTCGTCGTGAACCCCAGGGCGCGGAGCGCGCTCTCTGCCGCCGTTGAGCCCGTGCGGTCACCTCACCGTGGGCAGACGCCATTACGCCAGGGCCAGCTCCGTTTAGCTGCAAAACGAGTCCCGTAACATCCACTGATGCTGTCCGACCGCTCAAACCCTCTGCCAACCCACTGCTCCGCCGTAATCACTCACCGGAGATTCTCCATTCACGGCCACCCCGTCGATCTGCCTATAAATAGGGGCCCCGAGCTTCAACTCGAGCACCCACCAGCCCTACACTTCCCCTAGAGCACGCCTAGCCACTGGAAGAGCCCCGAGGAGGTCTCCTTCCTCGACTCCGGCCGCCGCGATCCGCCACGGGATCCAGCCCGATTCGCCCTCGTGTGTGCTCCGCAGCCCCCATTCTCTTGCCAGTAGCTTCTCCTTGCATCACCCGTTCTGACCCGCGCCTCAATTCGTACTTTGCAGCCCTCCACCGGAGTTCCCCAACCTCACCCGAACCGCCGTCCGCCGGAGATAGTGTCGCCGTCGACGTGGTGCTCCCCGTTGGACGAGTCCACCACCCACCGACGCGGAAGAAGACACTGAAGCTCTTGGTACCCTCCGTTTCTCCTAACTCGCCGTAGTTCGACGCCGGTGTCCATCGCCGTCTTCGGGCGCCGGCGAGCTTTCAAACCTGACATGCGGGCCCCGCGTGTCAGCCTCTGTTTTATTTCCCCGAACCGTTTTCTGTTGGCGCCTTCGGGCAAAATACGTCTTCTCCTTGCGCTTGCGCATTCCCAGCCGAAGCGTTTTTTGTTTTCTCAGTTAAAACCCTGGAACTTTTCTGTTTCATTACAGAAAGGTCCCTGGACAGAAACCTTTATAACTTTTTAATGAAAAGGTATTTTTGAGTGATTCTTTTTCTGTCACTCTCCAAATTTTGTCTAGTTTTTTTATGGGATTTATTTGAAAAATATTTGGCAAAGTTTCTGTGCATGTGTTGGTTTTCACGTTAGTACCCCGTTTCGTGATTGCCGTAGGTTCCGGGAGAGGGGACGGAGCCGCGAACTTCGCCGAGCTAGACTCCGACTTCTCCGAACCAGGCAAGCATGTTTGAACATTTGATATGGCAGATGTTTTGCATGTTCATGTGAAAGTTTGTGCGTGGCATGTGAGTGTCGATAAGTACCTCGTTGCTTGTAAGGCAACGACCCGGTTGTTCCGAAGTTGCGATGACCTCTGATGAGAGGTGGCCTAATCATGTGGTGACATGAAGGGCAGCAAGGTGGTACTGTTGTAGCATGCCAGCCTTGCGTCATCCGACTTTCTTCGACGTTAACGTGGTTGGAGCCACGTTATCGATCTTTTCCCGCATGTTCCAAAGTTGCGATGACCTCTGATGAGAGGTGGCCTAATCATGTGGTGACATGAAGGGCAGCAAGGTGGTACTATTGTAGCATGCCAGCCTTGTGTCATCCGACTTTTCCGACGTTAACATGGTTGGAGCCGTGTTATCGTCCCTTCCCCTTTCCGTGCTACCACATGTCTCATTGCCAGGATACGGTTTAGTAAGTTGGTAACCTCTTTCCGTGTACACACCAAACAGAGAGGCCGGGATGATGGTACCTTGGCCCAGGATTAAAGCCAGTCATTTGGTCAGGGGGCATGGGTGTTTCCGGTTGGGACCGAGAGGGGGGGCACCCCCTTATAGCGCGCGTATAGAAATTTGATCCCATGCTACGCGAGGTTGTAGCCTCCCCGACTCAGGGTTTTTCCTGAATGTTGCCGAGGGTGATCCCTGGCTTCGGATGGTTAAATTGGGTGTGTACTGGTCAGACGTGTTCCTTCCAGAACACCGTAGACGGAACTAGTCTCCGTGACTACTGAAATCCGTTGGCTGTGGTTAAGTACAAACTTTGCAGAGTCAATTCCTTCCAAATCATCGTATCCATGATCAGTAATGTAGACTTTACATCCAAATCTATCCGTGTGAAAAACTTGCCCCCGGTGAACAAGCTCAAGTGGTAAATTCAATTTCATTGTTATCCCTGTGGATGGACTAACATTATATTTGTCTCGTGCTTGTGATAAATTATATTCCCGAACTATTGTACTGTTGTGTTACAATATAAGCCCTTTATGAGACGTCGCTCAGACGTCCGACTGTGGCGTGCACTCGTTTCTCACTTTCGATATAAGCCCTTTATGTGATGTCGCTCAGACGTCCGACTGCGGCATGCACTGTCTTTACTTTCTGTTATAAGCCCTTTATGTGGTGTCGCCCCGACGCCCGACTGTGGCATTATTATTCTGCATTTTCCTCTCGAGGAGTCTTTTAGACACTCGTTTGGCACCAGTATTATTATTCCGCATTTCCCGCTCGAGGAGTCTTTCAGACACTCGTTTGGCACCAGTATTATTATTCCGCATTTTCCGCTCGAGGAGTCTTTCAGACACTCGTTTGGCACCAGTATTATTATTCCGCATTTTTCCGCTCGAGGAGTCTTTCAGACACTCGTTTGGCACCCGCATTACTATTCTGCAGTTTCCGCTCGAGGCGTCATTCAGACCCTCGCTTGGCACCCAGTATTTAGTATCTCTGTGTCTGATCGCACTGGTTAACTTATTCATGTGCTTCATGTTTGCATTTGTTATACCTTATGTCCGAACTGTCTTGCGAGTACTTTCATAGTACTCACCTGGCTTGTTGATTTGGCCAGATGTTGACGAAGGCGATCTCTTGGAAGAAGAGTTTGATAGCGCGTCCGACGCCTAGAGGAGTCCCAGTCAGTCCTGCGCGATCCCGGATATTGGTCACTTGTATCGTTTACGCTTCCGCCACCCGCAATAAGTCTTCTCGGGCCTCACTCCGACGCTCGAAGGGTTGTAGTATTCTGGAATCATGTCACTCGCTTCGCGATGATATTTCCACCACCGTTATTATCGTGAGTTAGAAGTTTGCCACCCTATCCGCCGTATTGTTTTATCGGCGTGCATGTAATAAATTGTTGGGCAGCCTCTGCTCAACTTTGTATTATATTTAGTACTCCTGGTATTTTTCTTCTGTGACCAATGTATTGTCTATCAGTGAGAAGGAATTCTTCCTCGCTGGTCCGTAACAGGGATTGGTTTCTCAATAATTATTTTATTGAAAAACCGGTCGTGACAGATCGTATTCGAATCAGCGTCGTTAAACAACTCTCAAGGTCATTTGGGGGCTTCCTGTTCAAACATAGGTCGTATTCGAACCAAAGAGAACATAGCTGTCGATACCCTCTTGATCGGCAGCGCCAAAGCCACTGGGGGCTATATGATCGCATTCGAATCTTAGCTTAACCCCTTTGGGATGGTTCTCTGGTCGTATTCGAATCAGAAGCCCCTAAGTTTTTGATCTTTTGGTTTGCAACAACTTCTTTTGATCATATCAAAAGTATGCAAGGGTGGTTCTTATTCCACCGGCTTAACTTTGATTAATAATGTTGATAGCATACAATAAGCATTATAGGTGCTGGTGAACCGGAGTTGAGTTCTCAACCTCATTATTTGGGTTACATAAACCGGTAATGTACTTGAAGGCTTGCAGGTATGCTATTATGGTTATCTCGAAGATATAATTGAGAGCCGGTCTTCATGACCTTGGTTCACATCCCGGCTTATATACAAAATATATGACTCTCCATGCGGTAAGCCGCCTAGAGACTTGTGATTTGTTTTCCAGGCAGGACAGTTAAAGACAGCTCTTTAAGCTTAAGGAAAGCAAATGATCAAACATAACCCGGAGGAATATAAAAGAGCAGCTTCAACAGAGTTAAGCGCGGCACACGTGCACGATGGCACGACAAATTAAGTGTTTGCCCTACTCTATTACAGGACTCCCCGAGTCCAAAAGGTGAGGCATTGTTTTAAGGCATAATCATGAGTCGCCTAAGAGATTAAAGTGCTTGTTGGGTTGAAGCTTCCGGCTCATCCCTCTCCGCTCCTCCGGCTGTTCCCATGACCTGGAAGGTTGATGATTTCCAGTCAATGCCGCTCAAAGCTTCAAATTGAGCCTCATCATCAATTAACCCGGCCGGGTCAACTTCAGGGGCAAAGGTATGCTTACGAGTCGGCGGGATCAGGCTGACTGCTTCATAGCGTGGAGTTGGGATCCTCTGATTCTCCGCGTCATAGCCTGGCTGGTACTTGGTGAGGTCAGCGTCATTCCCAATCAAGGTGGCCACCGGGCGCACGCTCTTCACGCAGGCGGCGAAGTCTTTCTGATCAAAGGGGGTGCCGTCTTCCTTCAAGCTGGGGTATCCAAGCGTGATGTCGGCCGGGTCTAGCTCCGGTAGAAACGCCTTGGCCCGGCTCAGAGCGGCTATAGCTCCGGCTCTTGCAGAAGCTCGTCTCAACTCTTGGAAGCGTTGAGGAAGTACGACAAGCCACCTGAGTACGTCTGCCAGGTGGGTGGGGACCTCATTGGACAGAGCCACAACGGCTAAAGCACGCTGTGACCCGGTGTAGAGTTGTTCCACCAAGGTGTAAACCGCCTTCAGCTTGGTCAGCACGTTCTGATTGAGATTGGAACTTCTGGGACCTGCATAACAAAGTCAGGTGAGCTGATGGCAATGGTGGGACTTATGAGACATGAATGATGTAAACTTGTTAGAAGCTTACAGAGTAGCTTACCGAAGATTGCGGAGACCATCTGCGATACATGGCGTTTTAAGCCGGAGAGTTCGGCGGTTCTTTCAGTAAGAGCAGCCTCTGCTTGTTCGGCCCGGCTGAGCAAGGCAGTTTTCTCATCGACCCAGGCTTTTCTTTCTTTTCCAAATTCTTTCTTCAGTTTTTCTTGTGCAGAGACACTGAATTCAAATTTGGCATTGGCCTTTTGGGTCTCATTTTCCTGAGTCTTCAGGCGGTTCTTCAGATCAGAGATTTCTGATTCAAATTTTTTGCAGGCAGCCTGTACAAAATCCGGGTTACAGTTTGAGTGATTATCATGCAACATTAAAGCCCCAAGCACTTTGCAAGCAAAGACACTTGGCACTTGGGGGCTAATGTAGGCTGAGAAGCTCTATTTACAGTGCCGGTTCATGAAAATAAGTCCCAAGCACTTTTCAGGAAAAGGTACTTGGCACTTGGGGGCTAATGGGTCAAGTTGCTCAACGACTTGGTTAAAGTAAGGAAAGAACCGGGTGAACTATGCTGTTTAAGCCGGCCCTTGAGTGGTACCAGGTAAGCCGGTTTTCTTGCAGTAGTTATTAAGCCGGCGTTAAGTCTACAACATATTTTATCATAAGTCGTAGACTTGGGGGCTGACATAGTAAGGATAAATATGGAATAAGCAAGAGAGTCATACCTCAGATTTTTGCTGGATTTGCTTCACCATGTCAATTTCCAGGTCCCGGCTGTTGTGCACTTGATTAACATAGCCGGAGACAATATCTCCAATGCTCAAGTTAGCATAGTCAGTGATATCCAGCCTGGCCCTGCGGTGCTCCAACAGTTCTTCCTTGGTAGAGCATCTAGCCAGCACAGTGGGTCTTCCTGGCTCGACAAACTCTGTCCGGGTGATTACAACGTCCGGGTCATCGGCCGGTTGAGCTGGGCTGGGGATCTCCGGGTTATCAGAACCCTCCGCGACTTGTTCTTTAGTTGGAGCGGTGGTTTCAGGGGCTGAGGCAGACGGCGGCTCATTAGCAGAAGCCTCCGGTTCAGTTAGGACCGACTCTTCGGCCGGCTTATTTTTCTTTGCCCTCTTGCTGGGCTTCACTTGTACACTGAAAGTCAAAAGAGTTAGTGCAAAAACATGAGTAAGATAAGCACAAAGTAAGCTGATCATTATTACCCGGGGGCGGTCTTGAAGGCCGGCAAGTTAGACTGCATTGAGTCGCCGGAGGAAGGTGAAGTTCCCTGATAGTTTGAATCAGAAGAATTGAGTGGTTGACGAGTGACGCCCGCCAAAGGATGAAAAGGATATAAGTTGGAGATAACCTCGGTCCGGCGCTTCCTTGATGCTTCAGGTAAGCCGGAGGAGAGGTCTGCATCCTTGTTGGTCCGGGTTTGCCTCCGGCTCTCATGAATCTGTCGCTTCAAAAGAAATTGAGGATCTTGATAAGCTAAAGGATGTGAAAATCTTACTTTCCAGGTTACTCTTCGGACTTTCAGCCTTGGCAAGGGCTTCGAGTCGGAGGAAAGTATAGTTACCTCTTCAATCACCGGGTTACTCGCTCCGGTATCCTCCTGCTGATAATCAGTGTCAATAAGGTGGTTAAAAACAAACAAAAAACAAAAGAAGAGCGTAAGAATCAAGGGCTACCTCTGACTCGGAGGTGTCATCCAGCTGAAGCAGGTCTGAGGCGCTAGGCTTACTCCCCTTCTTGCGGGGAGCGGCTCTCCTGGCGGCTTTTTTAACCTTCCTGGCCTTTTTAGCAGCCTCATGGTCATACCTGACCTTCCAGAACTTATCATTAGGCTGAAAAATACAACAAAGGTTTCTTGAAGTTAAGACGAAAATTGTTAAAATGGAAAGTAAGGTGCTCAGATCAGTAGCTTACCACCGGAGCCGGGTTAGCTTTGCAGAAGGGACTTAAGCCTGTCCTCCCGCAATCTGCTAAGCTCTCATTCAGAAGGGACTTGGTCATGTCATCAACGACGTCCTCAGGTAAGTTGTTGGGGCTGTGCCGAAGAGGATCATCTTTCCGGCCCGTGTAATCACACATTAAGCTGGGGCGGCGGCTTAGAGGGATCACCCGCCAAGCAATCCAGACCCGGACCAGATCAACGCCGTTAAGGCCGTTTCCCAGAAGAGCTTTGATTTTGTTGATGGTGGGGATAAGTGGTTGACGCTCAGCTTGAGATAATTTGTCTGGCAGGGGGTGATTTGACTCCAGACGCAGGGCGCGAAAGCCGGGCAGAGGGTTCTCATCAGCCGGAGAAGTATCCTAGTAGTAGAACCATGTCTGGTTCCAGTCCTTTGGGTGGCTTGGCGGCTCAGCATAAGGAAAGAGACAATCCCTCCGTCGTTGAATTGAGATTCCACCAAGTTCCAAGCTAGGCCCGTTGGCGCATTCATTCTGGCGGTTCAGGTAAAATAACTCCCTAAAGAGTAGCAGGCTGGGTTCTTCTCCAAGGTATACCTCACAGAACACTTGAAAGTTACAAATGTTCGACACGGAATTGGGTCCAATGTCTTGAGGTCGCAGATCAAAAAAGTTCAGAACATCTCTGAAGAATTTTGAGCCAGGAGGAGCAAAGCCCCGGCTCATATGGTTAGCAAATATAACAACCTCTCCGTCTTTTGGTTGAGGTCTCTCTTCGGAAGGGTCAGGCGCACGGTAGGACATGACCTCCTTTTTAAGCAGGTAACCTGTTTTTACGAAGTCATCTAAGGTGCTTTCAGTAACGTTGGACCTCACCCAGTTGCACGTAATGGGCGCCTTGGGAGCCTTGGGCGGCATTGTGGAAAATGGAAGCCTATGACAAAGGAAAATTTCCGGTTCAAATTTAAGCCGGAGAAAGATTTCAGTTCAGTATTCAAGACGGCGGTTTATGAAGGGGCCTAATGATATATGACTAATTGTGTCAGGTTATTTAAGCCGCCGTGGGTATTATAAGCAATTTAAGTTATTTAACTCTATTATGAGTAAGCCGGAAATTTCACAAAGCATGGCTTCTTTTAAGCCGGCGATATGAGCCGCCATGGCTAACAGATGCAGTTTTGTCTAAGTGTTGCATAAACAAGTTTCACAGATTGCAGGGATTATTTTGGATCCAACGATCGTCTAGAAAAGAAAAATTTCTAGACCTAAAAAGCTGATACAGAGAAGTTCATAAGCTCTAAACGAGGTCTTTTTGCGGACAAAGGGGATCTACTAGCATAAAAATGGGTGAGAAACTACTACCGCAGGGAGTTTGTACCGTTTGGGATCAAAAGGAACCTCGGTGGCGGAACTGTGAAGAAATCGCGATGAACTACGAAGAACACAGACAACTTGCGAGCCCTAATGCGGATGTAAGGTACGGGATGGCGAAGACTTACTGGTGCTGATGAGCAGCAGAGGCGCGCCGCAGGTTTCTGGTCAAGACAGGTTGATGCAGCGGCCTTGGTCGGTGAAGACGAGGTGCGCGGCGGCGGCGGCGGAGCTCGGGCTCTGGTGCGTCAGAGGAGGAAGACGATGGAGGGGAAGAGTGACGAAGGCCTATAGGCCGGGCCTATTTATACGGGACATCTGATAAATGGGCGCAAGAAACGAGGAGGCTGGAGACATGATTATCTTGCCGCAGAAACGCCTCGATTCTTGGGATGGTTATTAGGAATTTAATGGAAGATGATGTCATGGCGGGTTACCAGGAATCCAGAAGATGACGTCACGGCGGGTTATAACCTTCGCACAAGCAGAAGCCGGAAGATTTTATCTTAAAAGGATTGAAGATTGACATGAACCAGTTCAAATCAATCTGGGGCCTAATGTTGAGGATATAACCATTAGAATCACCCGCCCAGGAGGGGCCGGGTTACGTCATAATGATCATCATGTGAAGCCCAGTACCAAGCTCGAGGATGACGGTTCAGTAATGGGCTTAAGACCCGGAGGCGGCTTAAGGTCCGTAGTGATAAACCACCGTTATGGCAGGACTTGTAGTGTAAGGCAAGGATAGTTAAGAGTCCGAGCCGGACATTGTTATGAGCCAGCTGGGACTCTGAGAGCCGCTGGGCGTCAACCTCTCTATATAAAGGGACGACCCGACGGCGGTTCAGGGAGAAGTAAGATCAGATCGATAGCCAAGCAGAGCGGTTTAGCTCCTGGTCATCGAAACCCTAAGTAATACCACCTCAACTGGACGTAGGCTTTTACCTTCACCGTAAGGGGCCGAACCAGTATAATCCTCGTGTCCTTTGTCCCGTTTAACCCCTTTAAGCTTCCTAGCTACGATAGCTCCACGACTAAGTCCTTGCACGAGGGCATCTGCCGTGACAATTCCACGACAGTTCTCGAATTTCTTCGAGTCGGACCGTCCTCCCACTAGCCTTCCGACTGAGAATCTCTTTCTCAAGGAAAACTCCATGTCGAGCGACAAACACTTTGCCCTCTTCACGGTTGTAGAAGTAATATCCCAAGGTTTCCCTTGGATATCCCACGAATATGCACTTGTCCGATTTGGGTGTGAGCTTGTCCGACTAGAGTCCCTTGACATATGCTTCACATCCCCAAATTTTTAGAAAAGACAAACTATGACTCTTCGCAATCCATATCTCATATGGTGTCTTATCTACGGACTTAGATGGTACCCTGTTTAGTGTGAAAGCTGCAGTTTCTATAGCGTATCCCCAAAATGACAAGGGTAAATCCGACTGGCTCATCATTGATCGGACAATGTCCAACAGGGTCCGATTTCTCCGTTCTGACACACCATTTCTCTGTGCTGTACCCGGAGGAGTCAGTTGTGGTACTATTCCACGACTCTTCAGATGATCATCAAACTCCTGGCTCATATACTCACCGCTATGATCGGATCGTAGAAGTTTGATTTTCTTGCCGAGTTGATTTTCCACTTTGTTCTGAAACTCCTTGAACTTTTCAAAAGTTTCTGACTTGTGCCTCATCAAGTAGACATATCCATATGTACTCAAGTTGTCGGTAAAAGTCACAAAGTATTGGAAACCACCTCTGACTGTAGTGCTCATTGGTCCACATACATCACTATGTATAAGTTCCAACAGCTCAGACGCCCTCTCGCAACTCTTTGCAAAAGGAGTCTTAGTCATCTTACCGAGTAGGAAAGACTCGCATGTCTCGAATGATTCAAACTCAAACAAAGTTAGAATTCCATCATCATGGAGCTTCTTCATGCATTTTTGACTAATGTGTCCTAGTCGACAATGCCAGATGTATGTCGGATTTATCTCATTAGGCTTATGCCTCTTGACATTTATGTTATAGACTTATTCACCTTCAAGATCTACGATAAATAACCCAGTCACAACGGGTGCAAAGCCATGAAACATTTTATTCAACTAAATAGAACAACCATTGTCCTTAATACTGAATTCATAACCTTGTCTCATCAAACATGAGGCTGAAATAATGTTTCGACTCAAAGCAGGAACATATAACAATTATCAAGTTCCATTGCAAATCCTGAAGGTAAATTATGTTGTATAGTGCAGACGGCCAATGCAGCAACTCTTGCTTTATTCCCGACGCGTATGTCAACTTATCCTCTTTCAACATTCCTAGTTCTGCTTAGCCCCTGCATCGAGTTACATATGTGAACAACCGATCCGCTATCATATACACAAGAGCTACTAGAAACATCAGCAAGTTAAATGTCTATAACATATACAATAAGTGTACCTAAAGAAGAAGTCATACTTCCAGTCTTCTTGCTCTTCTCGGCAAGCCACTTGCTACAGTTCCTTTTCCAGTGTTCGGGTTCCTTGCAATGAAAGCAAATACTCCCCGAGGCCGTCCCTGACTTAGGCGCAACGGTGGCAGTTGGAGTTGCCTCCTTCTCCTTGCCCTTTGCCTTAGCCTTTTTCTTGGACCAACTCTTCTTGAACTTAGCCGAGTTCTGCACCATCAACACTTGATGATGCGTACCTTTCTTGATATCCAGCCCTGCCACCTTGAGCATCCCAGGAAAATCAGTGAGCTTCTTTTCCATCCCATGCATATGGTAGTTCGAGATGAACGACCCATAGCTATCCGGAAGAGAACCCAGAATTGTATCTGTGGACAACTCAGCCCCAAGTGGGAATCCCAACCGATCCAGAGCTTGCATGTACCCGATCATCTTGATCACATGCGGCCTCAGTGGATCGCCCTCTTTCAGCTTACAATCCATCAAGGATCGCCAGACGTTGAACCTTTTGGTCCTAGCCTGCATTTGAGACATGCTCTTGAGGTTCTCGATCATATCGAAAGCCTCAATATTTTCGAACTGCTGCTGCAGATCGGGCTCCATAGAAGCCAGCATAAGACAGTTGATCTCGTTTGATTCATCAACGAGTTTCTGGTAGGCATTTCTGGTTGTGGCATTAGCATTATCGGCTGGTTCCTCTGGAAGAGGATTCTCTAGAACTTGTTCCTTTTTCTCATGCCTAAGAAAAATTCTCAGGTTTCTATACCAGGTGGTAAAGTTTGTCCCATTCAATTTATCTTTTTCCAGGATTGATTTCAATGCAAAAGGGGTAACTTGAGCAGGTGGTTCCATTGATCTACAATAGAAATGTGCAAAACACTAAGACATGTATTCATGAAGAGTAATTAATATTAAACATTTTAATAAGATCATTACTCCCACTAAAATCAACATCCCTCAGTTGATAGTTAGTGATTCAAGATCCAAGATCAACATGTCCACTAGTGAGCTTTTGCATCACCGCTAGGGGAAAAGATCACTCGGTAAGCAACTCTTGCTAATCGTATCTCCATACGACTCTTGTTGTCGGGGACATCTCATGCCGCGCTAACTCCTATGCCTCGTGGCCCAAAACTATTTTGATAGCCACCACAAGTCAACCAATGCTTCGCGTGTAAGTGTCTGACACGAACCCATCACTTCAAGGAGATCTAGTGGCACCCTAATTTAATAGGCCCACCACTAAATATACTTGACATGTGAAGGTGCAGCAATTGGGGAGGCATTTATACTTGACATTCTTTGAGGATAACCCTACTTAAAACATCTACCATGCAAAATAAGGGTGCATAAAAGGGATAAACTTGCACAGGCAGTTTATATATGTGTGATATGGTATAGCCCCCTTTTCATAGCGCATGGTGATCTCCATCTCCACGTGCGCAGTCTGCCCATGGTCATCTCCACGCATGGTTGTCCTCATGGTGATCTCCATCTCCACGCCATGATGTCAACCACCAAGTGTTACATAAGATACTATGCTATTACAAACTAATAGCTATTGAAAGTAAATTACATTACATGTTTTCTCATGTTGACACGCAGGTCATTAATACAATAATGGGACAACCATATGGCTCCTGCCGGTTGCCGCACTCATGACATGCAGGTCATGAAACAATAATGTACAAGCAACATTCATGGGCTATACCAAATCACAGTCATTCCCTGCAAAAATGAGTCAGACGTTCTACCGCCAAAGATAAAACCTCCCAAAACTCTATTTTCCAAGCGGATTTTGGCCTAGCCAGAAGCGCCGAAATCTTGATTTGAAATTTCGCCGCTAATCCAACTTTTGTTAGCTTCAGTTTGACAGGTCGTGGAGCAAAAACGGAGTTCGTATGCAAAAGTTACAACCGTTCTACCAAGACCGCTCCAACAGATTTCAGCACTGCAGAAATCACATTTCCACGGTGTTGATCTATGTTCCGATTCGATCAATCTCATTGATCTTTGTGTGTTGCATCCGGATTTACATTCCACTGTCTACACCGATGGCGGAAACCGACCGGTAGGGGTAACTCGTGTCACGACCTCTGCGTCACGATCACGGAAACAAGATCACGAAACCAACCTTCAACACTGACGTGCGCGGCCGATCTCATCGACCCACACCTGAACCGATCTACTTATCTCATATGCATATCATCAAATCCGTCACCACACAGCGGAGGATCTGATACCACTATTGTAACACGTGGTACACTATACTAGCGCCAAATAAAAAATTTCTACCGCGCACCCAAGATCTTGCTGTGGGACATAGATTATGTGACCGGGTTTACCACTAGACGCGCAGTCACCATAGCGTAAGTAGAGTTGGTGATGCGTGTAGTCGATCTCTCGGCCCGTCTCCTCCTCATGTTGCCGATCTCCCGCGAAAAGCGAAGACCCGCGAACGGTGATCTCCCGCGAACGGCACCTCGCGGTTCCCTCGAACGGTTTGTCCAATCACCGCAAATGCGATGCCTCCAAGGTATCCACACGTACGGGGAGCAGCGTCGAGCAGAGGACTGCTACGTCCGGTTGCGCGGCATGGGCGTGGGGAGTGGCGGTGGCTAACCCGGATCAAAAAAGATTAACCCTAAGTGGTGCGCCCACTCCCCTTTATATAGACCTCCGAGGTGGGCTCAACACTTGAGCCCACTAGGAGTCCATATCCATTTTCCACTCGGATCCAATCCGAATGGGCTGCAGCCCCTTAAGTGTGCGACCCTATAGGTTCACATACGCATGGACACGACCAAGTCGATTGTTTGTAGCGGCTCCTAGCAGAATGTGCCAACTCCCATCGTGCATAAAGTCATTTGACGAACCTCGACAATGTGTCATATGCAACATTCCTTTTGCCTCACGATATTTGTTTTCGAGCTCAAGGCGAGTACTTGTCACCCTTGTGATAGCTCGACCTCTCTTCTTGAAACCATGATACAGATTTCTGAACTGGGTTAACACTTAACCCAAGTCACATGGCCATGCTTTCCGAATCCGACCACTATTAAGAAACCATTGGGTAGAATAAATGATGTGCTTATTCTTGCTAATAGAAGTTATGTTCCCGTGGATATCATTGTGCTTGATATTAAATGTAATCCACCTTGTCCTATAATACTTGGTAGGCTTCTCCAATGAACCATAGGTGCTATTATTGATATGAAAGAAGGAAATATAAGGTTCCAACTCCCATTAAAGAAAGGGATGGAACACTTCCCTAGAAAGATAATTAAACCACCATATGAATCTATTATGAGGGCCACCTATGGAATTAATGTGAAAGATGCCTTACGCCTAGCTAGGGGCATAAAACAATAGTGCTCGTTGGGAGGCAACCCAATAGTTATCTTAATTTCTTGTTTTTATATCTATTTTTAAGTGTTGACACAATTATGCTACTGTCATGATTGTCTTTTTATATTTTAGTTAGTGTTTGTGCCAAGTAAAGCCTTTGGGATGATTTGGTTGACAGTTGACTTGATTATGTGAAAAACAGAAAAATTTACGCCCAGTACTGGAATTTTCATAATTCATTGTAACATGATAAAATTCTGAATGCTTTAACATTATTGATATACAAATTTCCCACGTTGCCCTAATTTTTCAGCATTTTTGGAGTTACAATAGTATAGTGTTTGTACAGATCATTGCAGACTATTCTGTTTTATACAGATTCTATTTCTATTGCATAGTTTGCTTATTTTAATGATGCTATGGATTATATCGGGGGGTATAAGTCATGAGAAGTTAGAATACAATAGGTATTATGCAAGAATAAAATATGAATGGGCTCATAACAGTACCTAAAGTTTATGATTTGCTTACTATACTAACAGATCTCACGAAGTTAGAATACAGTAGGTATTATGCAAGAATAAAATATGAATGGGCTCATAACAGTACCTAAAGTTTTAGTTTGCCACAATCGTTGTTTTCTGCACACACACCTTTTGAGTGGGACACACATTTATTCGTGATTTGTTAGAATACTCTAGGTGCTTCTCTTATATCTTTTGAGCTAGGTAGTTGCTCTAGTGCTTCACTTATATCTTTTAGAGCACAGCGGTGGTTATATTTTAAAGAAATAGTTGCACTCTCATGCTTCACTTATATATTTTTGAGAGTCTAATAAATAGTAATGGTAGTATGCATGTGTTATGAATTTGTTCTTGATATGATAGGTATTCAAGAGGGATATAATAAAAAAATCATGTAGATCACTGAATATGATAAGTTTGATTCCTTGCAATAGTTTTGCGATATTAAGATGGTAATATGAGGGATTACTAGTGAATGATTGTGGTTTAGTAAGAATATTTGTGCTAAGGTTTGTGATTCCCGAAGCATGCACATACAGTCTCCCATAATGCGAGGAAGTTGCTATTGTAACACGCGGTACCATACACTAGCGCCAAATAAAAAATTTCTACCGCGCACCCAAGATCTTGCTGCTGGACATAGATTACGTGATCGGGTTTACCACTAGACATGCAGTCACCGTAGCGGAAGTAGAGTTGGTGGTGCATGTAGTCGATCTCTCGGCCCGTCTCCTCCTCGTGTTGCCGATCTCCTGCGAACAGCGAAGACCCGCGAACGGCACCTCGCGGTTCCCTCGAACGGTTCGTCCAAGCACCGCAGATGCGATGCCTCCAAGGTATCACGTACGGGGAGCAGCGTGGAGCACCGGACTGCTAGGTCCGGTCGCGCGGCATGGGCGTGGGGAGTGGCGGTGGCTAACCCGGGTCAGAAAAAATTAACCCTAAATGGTGCGCCGACTCCCCTTTATATAGACCTCTGAGGTGGGCTGAACACTTGAGCCCAATAGCAGTCCGCAACCATTTCCCACTCGGATCCAGTCCGAATGGGCTGCAGCCCCTTAAGTGTGCGACCCTATAGGTTCACGTACGCATGGACACGACCAAGTCGATTGTTGGTAGTGGCTCCTAGCAGAACATGCCAACTCCCATGTGTGCGTAAAGTCATTTGACGAACCTCGACAATGTGTCATATGCAACATTCCTTTTGCCTCACGATATTTGTTGTCGAGCTCAAGGCGAGTACTTGTCATCGTTGTGATAGCTCGACCTCTCTTCTCGAAACCGTGATACAGATTTCCGAACTGGGTTAAGACTTAACTCAAGTCGCATGGCCATGCTTTCCGAATCTGATCACTCGAGAGGGCCCAGAGAATATCTCTCCAAATAGGAGGGGCAAATCCCATCTTGGCCAACCATGTCTTGTGGCATGTCTCATGACTCATCCGAAAGCTACCTTTATAACTACCCAGTTACGGAGCAGCGTTTGATAGACCCTAAGTGAGTCGATCCTCATCCCGAGAACATGTGAGGACCTCAGGTCTAGGACATGGCATAGCCATTGTACTTGAGACTAACAAATGACTAGCTATATCTCGCTGCATCTCAAAGTGGGTTTGTCCGACTCAGTGATCTCCATCCCTAAGTCCATACTATCAGTTTAGCATTTCCATGCACATGACTTGTGAAACATAGTCATCAACCGAGTCATATACTAGTCAAGGATATGTGTCCGCATAACCTTATCAACTAGGGACCATTATAACAATCATCATACAATACATAGTTCCGCAAACAAGTCACATACTTATTGATGCATATCATTGATGATGTTCAAGGACAATACAAAGGACTCATGAATACATATGGAAATATCATCATCACACAATTGCCTCTAGGGCATATCTCCAACAGGAGCATGATTTATTTTTGAGTGTCTACCTTATGAGTGGCGATCAGGGATGAGCGATGGTCTTTTCCTACCAATCTATCCCTCTAGGGTCATGTGTGAGCTGCAAGGGGCCCACAAGCCTGCCAGCGCGTCCTGGGGGGTGGCGCACCCCCTGGGCTTGTGGCACCCTGGTGGCCCCCTCTGGTATTTCTCTTCGCCAATATTTACTATATATTATGAAAATACTCTCCGTAAATTTTTAGCTCAATCCAAGAACTTGTATTTTTGCACAAAAACAACACCATGACAATTCTGCTGAAAACAGTGTCAGTCTGGGTTAGTTCCATTCAAATCATTCAAATTAAAGTCCAAAACAAGAGCAAAAGTGTTTGGAAAAGTAGATACATTTGGGACGTATCAACTCCCCAAGCTTAACCCATTGCTTGTCCTCAAGAAATTCGGTTGAGAATCTGAAAGTGATAGAGAAAAACTTTTACAAACTCTTTTTGTATTCTTGTTGTTGTATATATGCTTAACTAATGTTCAAGTTTTTAGAAAGGATTATGAACTAACCATGTGCATGATAACATTTAGGTCTCACATTTACTCATACCAATGACATAACCAACTAGCGAGCAATAATAAGATATCTCGATGCCAACAATTTGTCTTAACAATAATGATATAATATGATAACATGGTATCTCGCTAGCCCTTTCCGAGACCGCAAAACATAAATGCAGAGCACCTCTAAATTTCAAGCAACGACTAAATATTGTAATTCATGGTAAAAGGAATCTAGTCATGTCACACTCAACATTAACTATAATCAATGCATAAGAATGACAATAGTGCTCTCCAACTGGTGCTTGAATGAGAGGGTGATGACTCCACAATAAAAGTGAAATAACGTAAAATTAAATGGAAAGGCCCTTTGCAGAGGGAAGCAGGGATATGCAGAGGTGCCAGAGTGTAACACCTGGTTTTTGGCCCTATCTTTTTCTTTTGATTTTATTTGGTTTTGCTTTTCTTTTTCTTTTTGGAGCAGTTCTGTGGACTTGAAACCTGGGAGGTCATCATCATTTCTTCTCTCAAGTGGTTTATCATTCCCAAAACTCTCCCTAGTCATGCCATTTTCCATTCTAGCCCAACCCCCAAATTCTTTTTCTCAGGAATATTCCTTTTTCTATTAAAGGAATAACCCTGTTTGACCTAAGTTGTGAAGCAACCTATATTTCTGTCTTCCACAAAATTCCCAAATAATTCATATAAATTGTTTGGATCAAATACACCCCAAATATGTCCAAACTTTCCTTTCCTATCCTGACAATAATTCACCAATATCCATTCTTCAATTTTGTCCAGAGTGTCCCTTTGTGAAGGAAGTGACACCTATCCTTTCTTGTTTTCTCCCAAACTTTTTGGGCATTATTTTATGTCCAAATAATTGCCACATGACAAAACTTAGCTCCATTTTCCTAGTGAATCTTCCTCAATGATTTTTCAAAGTTTCTGTTTAGACATAAGCATTGTGAGTGAAGTACTAGCCAGGTTTATCCAAATGAGTTGAAATTTCTCAGGCTTCTTCATGTGCTCATATCATCACACTCCTCAAAATTTCAGCTCCATCCAACTATCTACGGGAGCACACCTTCAAATATTTGTTTCTGGCAATATTTTCTGTTTGTGAACAAAGTATAATTTATATTGCTTCATTAATTCTAAAAAAATGCCAGATCATGATCCTACTAATATAACTTCTCTCCCCAAAATTTGGGATCGTTTCATTAAGCCAATTTATCTCCAAAATTATCCCAAGTTTCTGGACAGAAAGGATCTCTGTGAAGGAAGTACCATTTTAGCAAGTCCAATTGGTATGATTCTTTTTACATCATATTCTTATGTCCATATGACTATGACCTACCAAATTTCAGCTCAAGTGACCACTCCATGTGAGTGCATCATCTTAGTCAAGTTTCTGGACCAAAATTGCAGTTGCAAAGAACTATATTAATTTGTGGTTCAAATCTCCTCAAACTTCACAGGACTGTAGTCCTTCCTATCCTAAAACTCCCAGACAACCATTTTCCTCTTAACCCTTCTCATTTGGTCACAGCAATGTGGACAAGTTTGCTACAACAAACTTCCAGTGATGCCTCCAATCCATTTTTGGTTTTTTGTCAATCCATCACCTCAGAGTTGTTCCAGGATGTAAGGATGAGGTGCTAGACAAGATTTCCCTGCCGCTGGTGTCACCTCCTTGCCATATCGCATGGTGACCGTGTTGGTTTCTTGCATGTGCACGCGCTCTGGCTGCTGCGGCCGCGCTCTGCGCATCTGACCGCGTCGAGCCGCGTCGCTCTGGCGGTGCTCGCCCGTTTGCAAGTGCCAACCTAACTCCTACTTCTCTCTCGTCGCTCTCCAGCTCCCTGGTCCCTCCTGAAACCTCCTCGCCGGTGCTAGACGTCGCGTGCCCATGGGCACACTATGCTCCTCCAACTCTGTTGCCGCCCTGTCTTCTTCCTCCCCTCCCCTTGGCGCCATTCTCCACTCCGTAAACCTCCTCTGCTCTCTCCCGTTGCCTCCATATGCCTCACGAGCGCTCTATTTCCCTGCTAGAGCTTCGGCCGGACCCAAGCGGCGGCATTTGGCCACGGGCAGCTCCCCCACCCGGTCGCGTCTCTCCTCACCAGCCTCTCTCACCACCTCCCAATCACCCCCTGGAGCTCATCATCAAGGCCGGAGGGCCCTCCTTCCTCGTCCCCGGCAAGCCGTCCGCCGCTCGTCCCTCTCCCTTGCCCCACCTCTCCGGCCCACCTCCGCCCAAGCCAGCCCCACCATCAAGCTTAGGGAAGCCCTCCGACCCTCCTCCACCTTTCCCTCGTCCACTGGAAGCGCCTCAGCCCCAAGCCCTTTGGTGCCCGACCTCGCCATCTGCTGCAGCCACAGCCCTGCTCGACTTCAACCTCCCCGACATGTTTGAATGGTCCAGACGGGTGCAGCTCGGTTCCCTGAACACGCCGGTATGCCGCACGCCTCGAGTGGTGGTCTACACCACCAGCGGTCGCCGTCGGGCGCCGGCTCTGCCGCGGCCAGGAGCGAGCGAGGTAGAAGACGACGCCACACCCCCTGCCAATGGACCCCACGGTCCCACCCGTCAGCCGCACATCCCGTTAACCCCGCGACCGCTGACGTGGATAAGTGGAAAGGTATCCGCTGAGATACGTTTTCCAGGTTAGAAAGCGTACTTTCGTGTTTCTTTAGATGAAAATACGTTTTCTCTAATCTGGAGGCGTATACTCTGAAAGGCGCTTTCTCTTTTTCAGCCGCCGGCCGAATCTTTTATTTTGTGGACGTTCACATGTTAGCAACAGAAAAGCATATGTTTTTATTTGTTTTTGTACTAACGAACGAACGGTCGTATCTCTTCAACCGTGACTCCGAATCAGGTGATTCAAAAGCCCACGTTCTCTGTTCGCCGAGCCCGTTTTGAGGTATCACTTTCACCCTGTGGTAACATTCTGAAAATGATCATCTTGCCCCTGCCCTTTATTCAACTCCTCCGAGAGAGAATCTTTTCCGACAAATCTTTCCCCGATTTCCTCGCATTTCTTCTTGGTGAATCCACCCACTCCAGGCAAGCCACACCCTCCATTTGCATGGTTGCAATGCAGCACCATGGTTTACTTAAATAATATTGCTTAAAAGTTTGCATTAGCTACAAATGATTTATTCATGGCTTTATTTTGTGGATAATTTGTGATTTTGCTACTACCATGATATTGCTTGGATTCTTTAGGTCTTATGCGTGCAAGTTTGAGAATGCCATATTGTCATTGGACTACTAGGAGTATTAATTATTTTCATTATGATCATAGTTGGAATTTATGCCTATTGGAGTATTATTGGATTTGGTTCATATCTGATTATTTGGATCTGATCATCAGCTTAAATCTTGATATTGTCTTAGTATCATCATTGTCTTTGGATTCATCATGATTCTAGTACATGCTACCCTCTGGGTTATTATGCTTCAGTCACATTATTCTTTGGATGGATATTGTTATGACTTGGATCACAGGTTAATATATGATATCGGAGACACAATTATCATAGATATATCATGGGGACAAATTCCTCATTTCATTGGTCGGGTGCCATCGAACCGGGTTTTTCCAATGCAACCATATTTGCTTTTATGGGAAGGTGTAACGCCCGGATAATTATGCTACAGTGAACCTCTGCTAATGATGCCACGTCACCTCCGTTACTGTTGATAATCTCGCGTTAGTTCAAAAAAAATGATGCAAA
The DNA here is from genome assembly GCF_002575655.3 of Aegilops tauschii subsp. strangulata. NCBI lineage: Eukaryota > Viridiplantae > Streptophyta > Magnoliopsida > Poales > Poaceae > Aegilops > Aegilops tauschii. Next base: position 144,197,537 of record NC_053041.3, read on the forward strand.
TTCAATTTCAAAATATGACAAACAACAAAAAGTTTTCAAACATTTAAAACTAAAATGTTCGGAATGTGGCATTATTACATATACTAAATTAGGGACTACTTTTATGATTAATAAAGCTAATATAAGTGAGAAACTAAAATAAAATAGTAAAGAAAATAAATAAAAAGAACAAACAAACAAAACAAAAGGTAAAATATAAACAAAGACTAAAATGGCCCCCCTGCTGGGCCGTGGCCCAGCTGGCCACCAGGCCAGGCCCAACCGGCCACCCACTCCCTCGATAACCCCGCTAGCCCAAACCCTAACCTAACTGCACCGCATCCCCCCCACTCGCTCACCTCTCCCCTTCCCCTCCTCTCTTTCCCGATCTGGATCGGGAAGGGGATCGAGCCCGACGCCCCCTTCCCCGACGCCGCTAGACCTCGCCGTCGCCCGAAGCCGCCTCGCCGGACCGCTTCCTCACCGGATCTCCTTCCCACCGTCGCTCGTCTCCATCCTCCTCCTCGCCGGACCACCTCCCCGGAGCACCACCGTCTCGACCTCGCCCGTCCTCGTCCTCCTTTTCGAGCCCGCGTACGCACATCTGCAGGGCCCGGCGAGCCGCCGTCCCTCCTCCTTTTCCTCTCTGCCCAGCGCCGCTCGCCGCGCGCGCGACACGCGCGCGCGCCCGCCTCGCGCCTCGACCTCGCACTGCCCCGCCTCCATCCGCCTCGCCTCCATGCCGCTACCCAGCGGCCGTCGACCGCGACCGCCGCATCCCGCGCCCGCAGCCGCGCGAGCTCTGCCTCCGCTGCATCCAGCCGCGCGTCGACCCGCGCCACTGCCGCTGCGCACGTCGGTTGTCCTCTGCACCCCCTGCTCTCCCTCGCGCGCCCACTGCCCCGCCAACCTCGTCGTCCCCCGCTTCTGCTACCCTGCCGCTGGCCTCTGCCGCGTGCGCCGATGACCTGTCAAGCCCGCCACCACTGCCATCAAACCTCCCCATCCCTCGTCGCTCCCCGCGGTGCCTTTCGGGTCCGTCCCGCTCCGCCTCCCTGCCGCCGGCCCCACCCCGGGCTGCCGTGGCCGCCACAGCCCTGCTGGTCGCCTCTGCTGGGCCCCTCGCTGGCTGCCGCCCGGGCTCGGCCTTCGCTCGGGCGCCCGCACGCCCCAGCGCCCGATCGGGTTGGTGCCCGCACCCATCGCCCAGCGCCTGGCTCCGCCCCGTAACTGCGCTCCTGTTAAGGCCAGGGGGCAATGACAAGTGGGGCCCCGCCCTGGAACATTTAGAAAAAAAGAATCAAATAATAATAATAATAATAATTAACTTAATTAATTCAGATTAATTAACCTAATCACTTAGTTAACTAATTAATCATGTTTAGTTAGTCTAGTCAACGACGAACGGGACCCACACATCTGTTGACCCAGTCAACAGACGGTTGACTGCTGACATCATGCTGACATCACACTAACATCATAATTACATTTTCTAATTAAATTAATTCTGTTAATTCAAAAAATAAATTAAATCTTAAAAAATTAATGTTAAATAATCCGTAACTCGGATGAAAATACTTTGTACATGAAAGTTGCTCAGAACGACGAGACAAATCTGAATACGCAGTTTGTTTGTTAGCCACACGTCCCTAGCATAGCGAACATGCAACTTTCCCCCTTTAGTCCATCTGCCCGAAAACGTGAAACACCGGGAATACTTTCCCGGATGTTTCCCCCCTTTGCCGGTATCACCTACTGCCGCGTTAGGGCACACCTAGCACCGCTCATTGTCATGGCATGCATCGTCAAGCTTATGTTTGCATTATATTTATTATTTCTTCCCCCTCTTCTCTTGTTAGACACCGAGACCGACGCCGCTGCTACCCAGTACGACTATGGTGTTGATGGCCCCTCCTTCTCTGCTGAGCTTCCAGGCAAGCCCCCACTTGATCAACCCGATATCGCATATTCCTTCTCTCTACAGCTTGCATTAGAGTAGTGTAGCATGTTACTGCTTTCGGTTAATCCTATTCTGCTGCATAGCCCGTCTTTGCTACTACTGTTGTTACCTTTACCTGCAATCCTAAATGCTTAGTGTAGGATGCTAGTTTATCATAAGTGGCCCTACATTCTTGTCCGTCTGTCATGCTATACTATCGGGCCGTGATCACTCGGGAGGTGATCACGGGTATATTACTTATATACATAATATATGATACATGTGGTGACTAAAGTCGGGTGGGCTCGTAGAGTACCCGCGAGTGATTCACGGATTGGGACCGAAAGGACGTTTGTCCCGACGACCCTCTGAGTGGATCTTTGTGGCAGAGCGACAGGGCAGGTTGAGACCACCTAGGTGAGAGGTGGGCCTGGCCCCTGGTCGGTGTCCGCGGTTATATCAATTAACACGCTTAACGAGATCTTGGTATTTGATCTGAGTCTGGCCACTGGCCTATACACACTAACCAACTACGCGAGAACATTTATGGGCACTCGACATCGTGGTATCAGCCGAATCCTTCTTGACGTCAGCGACTGAGCGGCGCGTGCCGTATTGGACTGGAATGCCTGCTCTTGTATTAGGGAGGCTAGGTCTGCTTCTGACCGCGTTCGCAACGTGCAGGTGTGCAACGGGCGATGGGCTCAGACCCCTACGCGCCTAGGATTTAGACCGGCGTGCTGACCTCTCTGTTGTGCCTAGGTAGGGCTGCGACGTGTTGATCTTCCGAGGCCAGGCATGACCGAGGAAAGTGTGTCCGACCAGAGGGATCGAGCGTGTTGGGTAATGTGGTGCACCCATGCAGGGAAGTTGATCTATTCGAATAGCCGTGTCCCTCGGTAAAAGGACTACCCGGAGTTGTACTTCGACCTTATGACAACTAGAACCGGATACTTAATAAAACACACCCTTTCAAGTGCCAGATACAACCCGATGATCGCTCTCTCACAGGACGACGAGGGGAGGATCGCCGAGTAGGATTATCCTATGCGATGATACTTGCTGAACTTACTGATGACCCACAAGTATAGGGGATCAATTGTAGCTCTTTTTGATAAGTAAGAGTGTCGAACCCAACGAGGAGTAGAAGGAAATGACAAGTGGTTTTCAGCAAGGTAATGTCTGCAAGTGCTGAAATTGTAAGTAGCGGAGTAGTTTGATAGCAAGATAATTTGTAACGAGCAAGTAACAATAGTAGTAACAAAAGTGCAGCAAGGTAGCCCAATCCTTTTGAGGCAAAGGACAGGCCAAAACGGTCTCTTATGACAAGCAAAGTGTTCTTGAGGGTACACGAGAATTTTATGTAGTCACTTTCATCATGTTGGTTCGATTTGTGTTCGCTACTTTGATAATTTGATATGTGGGTGGACCCGTGCTTAGGTGCTGTTCTTACTTGAACAAACCTCCTACTTATTATTAACCCTCTTGCAAGCATCTACAACTACGAGAAAAGTATTAAGAATAAATTCTAACCATAGCATTAAACTTTTGGATCCAATCGGTCCCTTACGGAAAAGCGCATAAACTGGGGTTTAAGCTTCTGTCACTCTCGCAACCCATCATCTAATTGCTACTCCACAATGCATTCCCTTAGGCCCAAATATGGTGAAGTGTCATGTAGTCGACATTCACATGACACCACTAAGGGAATCACAACATACATACTATCAAAATATCGAACACATATCAAATTCACATGATTACTTGCAACATTAATTCTCCCGTGACCTCAAGAACAAAAGTAACTAGTCACAAATGATAAACATGCTCATGATCAGAGGAGTATTAAATAACATATTGGATCTGAACATATAATCTTCCACCAAATAAACCATATAGTAATCAACTACAAGATGTAATCAACACCACTAGTCACCCACAAGCACCAATCTATAGTTCCGGTAACAAGATTGAACACAAGAGATGAACTAGGGTTTGAGATGGGATGGTGCTGTTGAAGATGTTGATGGAGATTGCCCTCCCCAAGATGGGAGAGTTGTTGGTGATGATGATGATGATGATTTCCCCCTACGGGAGGAAAGTTCCCCCGGTGGAATCGCTCCGCCGGAGGGCAAAAGTGCTGCTGCCCAAGTCCCGCCTCGAGGCGCTGACGCTCCGTCCCGGAAGTCCTCTCCTTATTTTTTCTAGGTCAAAATGACTTATATACCAGAAGATGGGCACCGGAGGTGGGCCTGGGTGAGCACAACCCACTAGGGCGCACCTGGGCTCCCTAGCGCGCCCAGGTGGGTTGTGCCCACCTGGTGGGCCCCCTCTGGTAGTTATTTGCTCCAATAATTCTTAAATATTCCATAAAAAATCCTCGTGAAGTTTCAGCTCATTTGGAGTTGTGCAGAATAGGTAGCCTGACGTAGCTTTTTCAGGTCCAGATTTCCAGCTGCCAAAATTCTCCCTCTTTGTGTATACCTTGCATATTATGAGAGAAAAGGCATTAGAATTACTCCAAAAAGCATTATTATGGATAAAAACATTGTAAATAACAGTAAGAAAACATAATGCAAAATGGACGTATCAACTCCCCCAAGCTTAGACCTCGCTTGTCCTCAAGCGAAAACCAAAATCGAAGAACATGTCCACATGCATTGAGAGAGAGGTGTCGATAAAAACAAAATACGGACATAGAAGCATCATGTTGATTATTATAACAGTAGCAAAATTAAACATAAGACTTTTATCATATACTTCTCATGAATAAGTAACAATTCATCACACAATCGAAGTATGAAGCAAAAACTCTATTAAAAACCGACAAACTATGTTCTCAGTCAAGTTTGCAACTACAATTCATCATCTTTTCAGGAAGGGGCACGTATCGGAGCCTTTAGGCAAGTCCACATACTCAACCATCATATAGTCTTCTATTATTGCTAACACTCACCGCGTACACATGAGCAAAATGTTTCAACCGGACACATAGAAAGATAGGGGCTTATAGTTTCGCCTCCCAACGTATTCACCTCAAGGGTGATGTCAACAATAATAACTTATGCTATCTATATTCGACTGGACATATGTGCCTAGATCTTTCCTCACCACATGATGCTTGCCAAAGGAGAACAATAAAAAGGAATAGAAGGAAAACTTTGACTCTTTGCATAAAAGTAAATACATAAAAGTAAAAGATAGGTCCATTCGCAGAGGGAAGCAGAGGTTGCCATGTGCTTATTTGTTTGTATGCTCAACCCCCTTATGCAAAAGAACGTCACGTTGCATTGCCCCTTGTGATAGCGACCTTTATTATGCAGTCTGTCGCTTTTATACTTCACCATCACAAGTTCGTGCAATGCTCAATTTTCTCTTACACTAATTGATCTCACTCTTTTAGAAGCAATTTTTATTGCCTTTTTGCACCGATGAGAACTTACTTGAGGGATCTTGCTCAATCCCTAGGTAGGTATGGTGGACACTTGAAGATAAAATTTGGGTTTAAGGGTTTTTGGATGCACAAGTAGTATCTCTACTTAGTGCGGAATTTTTGGCTAGCAAAGATAGGGGGCAAGCACAACATGTTGAAGGATATATGACAATATGACTTCTATGTGAATATAAACAAACATAAACCATTAAGTTATCTTCCTTGTCCAACGTCAAATTTTTTGGCATATAATATTTTGATGAGGGCTCACAATCACAAAAGATTTCTAGGATAGTATATTTATATGTGAATCTTCTCTTCCCTTATTAATTCTTTCATGAGTTGCATCATTGACTAATGCTATGTTTGTCAATCTCTAATAAAATTTTCTACTTATACTTTTCCTTATGTGGTGTCATCACCTACCATAGGATTAGTATATGATCTTTTCTTTATTTATTTCCTTTCTTTTATTTATTTATTTCCTTTCTCTTTTTCTTTCTTTCTTTCTTTCTTTCTTTCTTTTATTTTATTTGCAACATGAAAGAAAGAAAGCAAAAACTCAAACTAAACTTTATTATATAACTTGCACACGATTACAAGGGTAGATCACTAAGCAAACTCTCAAAGAAGAAAGGATCGAACTAAATTTTTATTCATCTAAAGCAAAGGATCAAACTAAAATAAGTAAATGCAAAAGGATAGTGGGATGATACGATACCGGGGCATCTCCCCCAAGCTTGGGGGAAGCCAAGGGGAGTGCCCATACCCGATACTCAGTTCTCTTTTGGTGGTGAAGAAGATGATGTTGGTGATGAAGAAGAAGTATTCGCCAATATAACCATGAGTAGATCCTTCAAACCTTGAATCTCCCGAAGGGCTTGATGAATTAATTCATTGTTTTTCTTCACCTCAGCCATTATGTGTTTCTTCTCAGGGAACCACGGTTTTGTCCCTGCACTATTTTCTCTTGGCCGGGATATGTCCCAGTTGGATGGTATGTGCCTACGAGGAGTGTTCTCGAAACCATAATTGTGAATCAAATTATGAAAATTGTTACGATGTAACCTGTGTAAGGGCCTCCTCGGTGGGAGCTCCTCTTGCACTTACAGGCTCACTTGATTGTTTGATGATCCCATGGCTTGATGAGGATTAGGGTGAGTATAGATGCCAGCTAGTGTACCCCTCTCGGAGGTCGGAGGGTGAATCTCAAAGGGTCTTTCCTCTTCTTCCTCCATAGCAACCTCTTCAGCTTCATCCTCCCTTAGATCTTCCTGAACCAACCTTATGTCTCCTTCTCCATTGTTGAAGGGTGAGGAAGACATGACGTTGGTCTAGTTGAATCTGTCAGAAAACAGCAAGAAAAGAGAACAAAGGATTTCTTCGCGATACGGTGATTAACAGGTTCGGGAAGTATATATAGATTTTTTACCCTGGGGGACAAGCATACGGAAGAAAAACGGAGTCCGGAAGGTGTCACAGGTAGGCAAAACATACCTGGGCGCGCCAGGCTTGCCTGGCGTGCCCTGGGGTCTTGTGCCCACCAGGGTACGCTTCCTGGAAGTTTCTTTATTTCCAAAATTTTTAAATATTCCAAAACTGATAAAAAATATTTTTGCGGATTTTTTGGAGTCCGTTTACTTACCGTATCACGTACCTCCTTATTTTCATGATTATGTAGTGTTCCGGAAGAACTCTTTTATGTGTTCTTCCGGTGTCAAAGTTTGGATAACATTACTTTCAACATTAATGGGCGTACCTGAGATATAATGCTTTATTCGTTGCCCATTGACAACCTTCGGGTTAGTACCTTCGAAATTATTTATTTTGATGGCTCGAGATCGGTAAACCTCCTCGATAACATAGGGGCCTTCCCATTTTGAGAGGAGTTTTCCTGCAAAGAATCTGAAACTATAGTTGTACAAAAGAACATATTCTCCGACTTTAAACTCACGCGTTTGGATTCTTTTGTCATGCCATCTTTTTACTTTTTCTTTGAATAATTTTGCATTTACATAAGCTTGGGTTCTCCATTCATCTAAAGAGCTGACATCAAATAACCTCTTTTCACTAGCAAGTTTGAAATCATAATTGAGCTCTTTGACGACCCAATATGCCTTATGTTCTAACTCAAGAGGCAAATGACAAGTTCTTCCATAAACCATTTTATATGGTGACATACACATATGATTTTTATATGCTGTTCTATAAGCCCAAAGTGCATCATCTAATTTCTTAGACCAATTCTTCCTGGACCTATTAACACTCTTTTGCAAAATTAATTTTACTTCTCTATTGCTAAGTTCAACTTGACCACTAGACTGAGGATGATAGGGTGATGCAATTCTATGGTTAACATCATACTTGGCAGGCATTTTATGGAAAGCACCATGAATAAAGTGTGAACCACCATCAGTCATTAAATATCCAGGGACTCCAAACCTTGGAAAATAACTTCCTTAAGCATTTTAATAGAGGCGTTGTGATCAGCACTACTGGTTGGAATAGCTTCTACCCATTTAGTACCATAATCAACAGCAACCAAAATATGCGTATACCCATTAGAGGAAGGAAAAGGTCCCATGTAATCAAATCCCCAAACATCAAGTGGTTCAACAGCAAGTGAGTAATTCATAGGCATTTCTTGACGCTTACCAATATTACCTATTCTTTGACATTCATCACAAGATAAGACGAACTTATGGGCATCCTTGAAGAGAGTAAGCCAATAAAATCCAGATTGCAATACCTTGTGAAGAGTTCTATCTCCAGCATGATGTCCTCCATAAGCTTCGGAGTGACATTTTCGTAGGATTTGTCCCTGTTCATGCTCAGCTACACAACGTCTAATAATACCATCGAATCCTTCTTTATAAATATGTTGGTCATCCCAAAAGTAATGTCTTAAATCATAGAAGAATTTTTTCTTTTGTTGATATGTAAAACTAGGTGGTAAATATTTAGCAACAATGTAATTAGCATAATCAGCATACCAAGGAGTATTATGAGCAACATTTATTGCAGCTACTGCTCATCAGGAAAACTATCATCAATAGGTAGTGGGTCATCAGACAAATTTTCAAGCCTAGACAAATTATCAGCTACTGGGTTCTCAGCTCGTTTTCTATCAATGATATGTAAATCAAATTCTTGTAACAAGAGAACCCATCGAATAAGTCTAAGTTTAGCATCTTTCTTTCTCATAAGATATTTAATTGCAGCATGGTCCGTGTGAACAGTTACTTTGGAATCAACAATATAATGTCTAAATTTATCACAAGAAAACACAATTGCTAAGAATTCCTTTTCAGTAGTAGCATAATTTCTTTGAGCACTGTCTAGAGTTTTACTAGCATAATGAATAACATTCTATTTCTTATCAACTCTTTGTCCTAGAACAACACCAAAAGCATAATCACTAGCATCACACATAATTTCAAAAGGCAAGTTCCAATCAGGTGGTTGAACAATAGGTGCAGAAATTAAGGCTCTCTTGAGTGTTTCAAAGGCTTCTGAACAATCATCATAAAAAACAAAAGGAATATCCTTTTGCAAAAGATTCCTAAGAGGCCTAGAAATTTTAGAAAAGTCTTTGATAAATCTCCTATAGAAACCAGCATGACCTAAGAAACTACGAATACCTTTTATATCTTTAGGATATGGCATTTTCTCAATTGCATCAACCTTAGCTTGGTCCACTTCAATACCTCTTTCAGAAATTTTATGACCCAAGGCAATGCCTTCATTAACCATAAAGTGGCACTTCTCCCAATTCGCAAGATTTGTTTGTGCACATCTCTGCAAAACTCGCTCAAGATTGCTTAAACAATCATCAAAAGACTTCCCATAAATAGGAAAGTCATCCATGAAAACCTCAACAATCTTTTCACAAAAATCAGAGAATATAACAGTCATACATCCTTGAAAGGTAGCAGGTGCATTACATAAACTGAAAGGCATACATCTATAAGCATAGGTTCCAAAGGGACAAGTAAAAGTGGTCTTTTCTTGATTAGGTTGAGAAACAGGTATTTGCGAGAAACCAGAATATCCATCAAGGAAGCAAAAGTGTGTGTGCTTAGATAATCTTTCAAGCATTTGATCAATAAAAGGCAGGGGGTAATGATATTTTCTAGTTGCTTTGTTTAATTTTCTAAAATCAATTACCATTCTATAGCCTGTAATAATTCTTTGTGGAATAAGTTCATTCTTATCATTAGGAACAACAGTTATACCTCCTTTCTTAGGGATACAATGAACAAGACTTACCCATCTACTCTCAGCTATAGGATAGATTATACCTGCTTCCAGAAGCTTTAAGATTTCCGTTCTTACCACTTCCTTCATTTTTGGATTTAACCGACGTTGGTGATCAACAACGGGTTTAGCATCAGGTTCCATATTAATTTTGTGCTGACATAGAGTGGGACTAATGCCCTTTAAATCATCAAGAGTATATCCAATAGCAGCTCGGTGTTTCCTTAGAACTTTCAATAATCTTTGTTCTTCATGTTCTGAAAGGTTAGCACTGATAATAACAGGATATATCTTATTTTCATCAAGATATGCATATTTCAAAGTGTCTGGCAATTGTTTTAATTCAAACACAGGATCACCTTTAGGTGGAGGAGGACCTCCTAGAGTTTCAATGGCAAATTGTGTTTAAGTAGAGGACGTTGTTCAAAGAAAATCTTATCTATTACATTTCTTTCATGCATATGTAAATCATTTTCATGGTCTAGCAAATATTGCTCTAAAGGATCAGTAGGTGGTACAGCAATAGAAGCAAGACTAATTAATTCATCCTTACTAGGAAATTCTTTTTCATGAAGCTTTCTACTAAACTTGGAAAAATTAAACTCATGAGACTCATCACCAAAACTAACACCGACAGTTTGTTTCTTGCAATATATCTTAGCATTAACGGTGTTCAAGAAAGGTCTTCCAGAGATAATGGGACAAAAGTCATCTTGTGGGGAACCAAGAACAAGAAAATTAGTAGGGTATTTTATTTTCCCACACAAGACTTCAACATCTCTAACAATCCCAATTGGTGATATAGTGTCTCTATTAGCAAGTTTAATAGTAACATCTATGTCTTCTATCTCTGCGGGTGCTATGTCTTTCATAATTTCTTGATATAAAGTGTAAGGAATAGCACTCACACTAGCACCTATGTCACATAAACCATGATAACAGTGATCTCCTAGCTTAACTGAGATGACGGGCATGCCAACAACAGGTCTATGTTTATCCTTTTTATTAGTCTTGGCAATTCTAGCAGCTTCTTCACAGAAGTAAATAACATGCCCATCCATATCTTCTTCCAAGAGATCTTTAACCATAGCAATACTAGGTTCAACTTTAATTTGTTCATCAGGTTTAGTTGTTTTAATATAGCTTTTGTTAACCACAATTGAAACTTTAGCGTGTTCCTTTATCCTAACAGGGAAAGGTGGTTTCTCAATATAAGAAGAAGGAACACCTGGATCAACATTATAAAGTATAGTTTCTTCTTTAACTAGTACCTATTCTTTGATTTCTTCTTTAATAGGTGGGTGATATTTAAACCACTTCTCTTTAGGGAGATCAACATGAGTAGCAAATGATTCACAAAAGGAGGCTACTATCTCAGAGTCAAGTCCATATTTAGTGCTAAACTTTTGAAAAGCATTGGTATCCATAAAAGATTTAACACAATCATACTTAAGTTTAATACCGGACTCTTTACCTTCGTCGAGTTCCCAATCTTCAAAGTTGCGTTTAATTCTTTCAAAAAGATCCCACTGGAATTCAGTAGTCTTCTTCATAAAAGAACCAGCACAAGAAGTATCAAGCATGGCTTGATCATTACGAGAAAGCCGGGCATAAAAGTTCTGGATAATAATTTCTCTTGAGAGCTCATGATTGGGGAATGAACATAACATTGACTTAAGCCTCCCCAAGCTAGAGCGATACATTCTCCTTCACGATAAACTAGATGCATAGGATAATTTTTTTGGTGGAACTCCAATTTCAAACCATTCCAATTCCAAGATCCAATATCATCGCATAGCCTATACCATGCCAATGCTTTTCGCTTCAAAGATAAAGGGAAAACCTTTTTCATAACTTCATCCCTGGGTAAACCTACAAGCTTAAACAATCCACAAATTTGTTCTACACATATCAAGTGCATATCAGGATGTTCGGTTCCATCTCCTGCATAAGGATTAGCTAGCAGTTGTTCTATCATACCCGAAGGAATTTCATATTCAATATTTTCAGTAGGTGCAGTAGGTTGAGGGGTAGCTAATTGTGGTTCCGGATGAGGTGAAGATACCCCGAACAAACCCCTCAAAGGATTTTTTCCATAGTAACAAGTGACAATAAATTTCAGCACACTATATAAATGTTTCCTTACCAAATTCCACTTACCAAAGGTGCTTCACTCCCCGACAATGGTGCCAGAAAATAGCCTTGATGACCCACAAGTATAGGGGATCAATTGTATCTCTTTTCGATAAGTAAGAGTGTCGAACCCAACGGGGAGCAGAAGGAAATGACAAGTGGTTTTCAGCAAGGTAATGTCTGCAAGTGCTGAAATTGTAAGTAGCGGAGTAGTTTGATAGCAAGATCATTTGTAACGAGCAAGTAACAATAGTAGGGGTAAAGTCTGTTTTAAACCCTGAACTCGTACGCGTCATTGTTTTTAAACCCCAACCTCCAAATCCCAGAAATCGGCACTCTCAACTCTCTAATCCCGGTCGTTTTCGTCCTTAATGCATCTGAGAGGAGGATTAGGTGACGTGGCACTACGGGCCGCCGGGTTTTCGACTTAATTACCCCCTCCCCTCTCCCAGCTCTCTCTTTCTTAGTGGGGAACGACGTTCGAGGGTTCGTGAGCGACAGAGAGAGGGTGCCGCCGCCACCGCCCCGGCGAACAAACACGATGTCTTGCTCCTCCGGTGATTCATCGGCTTCTCGAGGCGGTGGGCTCCGAAGGAGAGGCGCAGCAGCAGCAAGGTCTCCGGTGCCCTATCGGGAGCAGCCAATGGCTTACGAGCCGCCGGTGATTTGCGCTCGGTGCGGCAGGAAGGCGCCGCGATGGATATCCTGGAGTGCGGCGAACCCTGGTAGGAGATATTATTCCTGCGTAGATTCTCTGGTATGCTTGATTCCTCACCTGTCCTCTTTTTCTCTGTTTTTTCTTGTGTCAAACTCTGAATTTTCTGTGTCATGAACTGCACAGCATGGCTTTATCGACTGGCATGACACCCCTACGACTCCATTTCTTCGTCAATTGCTAGGAGACCTACGGGATAAAGTGTGGAGGCTGGAGGATGGCTTGCTAGCCAGTCAAGGGAAGGAGAGGTTGCAGTTTTGAAAGAGGAATTGGAGAAGAAAAATGCATTGGTAGCAGAAACTAGAGCTAGATGTGCTAGCAGAGATGAGATGCAGATGTACAAGTGTCTGTTTTATGGTTTATTTATGTTTGTTGCTGGTTTAGTTGCAGGTTTCCTCATGTCTAAGTAGAGTTAGAGGTTTGTGGTGATGTAGTTCAATGGTGTACTGGATATGGTGATGGCTGAAATGAATATGAAAGAGATATTTTGGGCTTTTGGCAACATATGGTGTGAATTAAAATTGTGAGTGTTACTGTGAATGGGCTTTTGGCAGCATATATATAGTGTTTTTGGCACCATGTGTGTATATATAATATATATAATGGCATCCCAAGGTTTTCGAGTCGACGAGTCGTTATGGGTCGAAGACTAGTCGATGAGTACCAAATGGTCGATGACTAGTCGATGAGTACCAATGGGTCGAAGACTAGTCGATGAGTACCAAATGGTCGATGACTAGTCGATGAGTACCAAATGGTCGATGACTAGTCGATGAGTACCAAATGCTCGATGACAGATCATATGGAATGGTTAAATGCAAATGGAATTGAGAGAACATTTACTCAGACACATCACCATAAATTTTGACAGCATATATCTTGGTTGACAAGCAGTTCAGAATGCCAACATTACATGGTTCAAAAGGAGTGACAACATCACATGGTTCAATAGCCATTGACAGTACTACATAGTTCAAAAGTGACATCCAAACCACAAGTTCATAAGTTGGAAAACAATACTAAATATTACATCCAAAGCAAAATTACTGAAGATCTAATCCATAAGCTGGAAAACATCTTCAGACATTGCCACTAGCATAAAAGTAGCTTCCCAAGCCCGTTGTTGGTGGTCCTCTGCCTGATCCTCTCCCAGATCCTCTCCCTGCTCCTCTGCCTGCTCCTCTCCCAACAGTAGTGCTTCCACCATGATTAGAGCTAGTAGGCACTGTAGTTCTTGGAGCTTGAGATGCTGATGTGCCAGGTTGAGAGCTTGGTGCTTTAGTTCTAGGAGGTTGAAAGCTTGTTGCTGGCGCTCTAGTTCTTGGAGCTTTAGACCTAGTTGGAGCTGATGATTTTGATCCATCAGTCTGAGCTTGCGGCAAACAAAGGAGATGAATGATCAGAGCTAACTAATTATGTATTTGCATAGTTCAAAAGTAAGAAAAACATAGCAATGATCAGGTTAGTACCTCTGGTTACCTTTGCTTTCTCCCTCTTTTTCCAAGATATGATTTAGTTTTCTGGGTTCTATCTGCATTCTTCTTACAACCACTTTTATTGTGTCCCTTATGCCCACAAGATCACAAGTGATTTGTATGCCATGCTTGCTCATTTTCTTTCCCTTTGGAGCTTCACCCACTTCTCTTCTTCTGTCATTGTTCTTCTTCCTTGCTCCTGGCATGGCAATGTATCCAGGTGCAACTGGCCTAGGGTTTTGAGACACATGCCAGTTTTCTTCTCCTAGAACAGGCTGGAGACAATGCTCATAAATCTTATTGAATGTCTCAATCCAGTAGCACTTGCCTATGTAGTCATCTACCTTTCTACCACTCTTGTAAATAGTTGCAATAGCATGACAGCAAGGGAGGCCTGCCAGCTGAAAGTATCCAGAAGTGCATACCCTCTTTTCAAGATTTACTGTGTACTTCTTCTTTCTCCCCTTTGTTTGCTGCACCTCAAATCCCTCCTTGCCATTCCAGAGTACCTCAATGTATTGTGTCAATCTAATACTCACCTTTTGCTTCTTGAAAACATTTGGGCAAATTTTGCCGTTCCATGTTGCTGATTTGGCTCTCTGCTATTGCACCCTAACAAGCATCTTCTTTCTTATCATCTCTTGCTGTGAAATAATTGGGTAGAACCTTGATTCTATGATGGCATTGTTAAAGGATTCACAAAGATTATTGTCCACAGATTCACAGTTAGCTCCTGTAGGAAAAAATGCCCTAGCCCAATGAACTGGTTCTGTCCTCATGATATCCTTTGCACCATCAGGAGTTAGCTGAGCTAGCCTTGCCTTGTTGTAGTTAAAATCTTCTTTGTTTGCAGCTTTAGCAATTGCCCAAAATCTCTTTTGGTACTCATGGTCCTTGTATTTCTTCCTCCAGTTGGCATAGATATGCCTGGCACACATTCTGTGGTCTGCCTTGGGCAAATAGTCACTCATGCTGTTAATCAAGCCCTGTTAAAGTGATACATGACTTATTTAGTTTGCTAGACACTACATATTTAATTACTTCAGTAAGTAAAGAAAGTAAGATTTAGTTTAAAGTAAAGCAAGTAAGATTTCCATTAAAGTAAAGCAAGTAAGATTTCAAATAGGAACTACATATTTGCTAAATAAGATATCCATTTCAGTAAAGCAAGTAAAGCAAGTAAGTAAAGAATTACCTTCTGCTGATCAGAAATGAAGACCCAACCTGCTCCTTGGTCATTAATATCCAGCTATCATTGGTTTCTTTCTCCACCACAGCCCAAGCCACTGGGTACATCTGATTATTTGCATCCCTTGCAATTGCAACCAACAATTCACCTTGACAAGCTCCCTTGAAAAAGCAGCCATCCAGTCCTATGACTTTCCTGCACCCTGCTTTAAAACCTTTCTTCATAGCATCAAAACAGACATAAAACTATTGAAAAATGTTCTTCTGCAGCTCTGTGGGATCTAATGTAATGGCCACAGTACTGCCAGGGTTGCTCCTCAGCAGTTCTAGTTGGTAGTGAAACACTTTTGTGTACTCACTTTTCATGCCACACATGAGTTTGTCAAGTACTATTTTCTTTGCTGCCTTGCATTTGGAAACTGACACATCAGCAAACATATATTTGAGCACTGTGGCTTTAATGCTGTCAATTTTCCACATTGGATTTGCTAGGATAATGTGTTCATATCTATTTGCAATCACCTTAGCACTAACAAGCTTGTTCTCCCTGTTCTGTGCACACTGGTGCTCATCTTCATAGGTAATTACCTGAAACCTAGAACATCTACTTGTCTTGGCACCATACAACATCCAGGGGCAACCAGGCCAGTCACATTTTGCCCTCACCCTCTGCTCCTCAGATTTTACAAATGAAATGCTCCTCTTAGTAGCTAGCCCATACCTCTTGAGTGCTTTAACTAATTGGTTCTTGCTTCTAAACACCATTCCCAAACTAAAATGTGGAATTTCTGTCTCTGGATTGAACCTAACATACTGACTCTTCCTCCTTACCATGTGACCATCTTCATCTTCATCATAACTGTAATCCTCATTAGAGGACTCAAACTCTATGTCGTGTACAACTTCTTCCACATTAGCAACTATCTCTACGGGAACTGGACCTGTTGACTCCGTGGAGAACCAAATTTCTGAAGCTTTCATCTTCTTCTTAAATTTCCTTGCATGTTTTCTCAGCTCTACTACCTCATATTCCTCTCCACTTTCACCAGTATGTGCCACATAATCAGGATCATCTGAATCTTCAGAATCTGAACCATGCTCTGTAGCTTCTGCAATTGGAGCTACAGTTTGGCTAGCAACAACTGGCTGAGAGGGATTGATTATTTGAGAAACTTGGGACAGATCATCAACTCTGAAATTGTTCTTCACAGGGTTGTGTATCACTTCAGTAACAACACCACCCTTATTAGGAACTAAGATATGTTCCAATATATCTGCCCTTGCTACTACATTAACTTGCTGAACAATTGTCTGAACATTTGTCTGAACATGATCTTCTTCTTGTGTAGTGATAACTGCATTTGGTTCTTCCTCACTAGCATGTTTACCATGTCATTCAGCTCATCTTCTTCAAAATCAGAGCCACTATCTTCTCTCTCTGGTTCATCTTGCTCACCATTGTACTCCACAAAAACATCAGCAACCCCTCCATCTGTTATGTACTCTGACATCTGCAGGCAACCTTCATCGGTGTATAGAAACACTAGTCCATTAACCATCTTTCTCCCTGGCATAAGAAAATACAGCTTCGTGCTCTCTTTAACTGTCAAATGGTCTCCTAAAAAATCCTCTGAGCTCTGGTAGTGACAACTTATCCCTTTGTATCTCTGACAATGCAGTATCTTCCCCAACATAATCAAGAGATGGCCCAATACGAATGAACTCCCCTCCATAGTGAAACCTGACATTGAGAACCTCTGCTGGATCCATGAACTGACTAAAAAAACCTACGGAAACACATATATGCAATCAGGTTCACCTGCATTCAGTAATCTACAGTGCAACATTTAATTTTAGACAATATTCGACACCTTCAGTAATCACAGTTACAAAACTGACTACAAAAAAGATTAAACCTACAATCCATCTAAGGCATCGGTCCATTAATATGTATTTGGCCCCAAATCCTTTCATTCAACAAGCCACAAAATCACCAAAAAACCACACATTCTGCCACTGTAGAACCCTAAACCTAACTACACGCAGGAGGAAATGAAGACGGCCGATCAATCATAGATGCTGAGGGTGACTCACCTGTTCCTTTGCCGCCGGCGTGGATGTCGGAGCTTGCTGCGATCATCCGTGTGCCGTCGCCATTGCCGCCACGGAGAGGAAGCTGGCGCGTCAGGGGAGAGAAGGGGAAGGGGCGAGGGGGCGAAGTGAGCGAGGAGCGGTGCGAGCTGGCCTGGCTCGACCATTTAGCGTTTCCAGCGACCGAGCGGGACCCACAATGATAGCTGACTCAGCGATCCCAGCCTTCCTCCATTTGGATACGCCTGCAAGGACAAAAAAGACCGGGATTAGAGAGTTGAGGGTGCTGATTTCCGGGATTTGGAGGTTGGGGTTTAAAAACGACGACGCGTACGAGTTCAGGGTTTAAAGTAGACTTTACCCCAATAGTAGTAACAAAAGTGCAGCAAGGTAGCCCAATCCTTTTGAGGCAAAGGACAGGCCAAAACGGTCTCTTATGACAAGCAAAGTGTTCTTGAGGGTACACGGGAATGTTATGTAGTCACTTTCATCATGTTGGTTCGATTTGTGTTCGCTACTTTGATAATTTGATATGTGGGTGGACCGGTGCTTAGGTGCTGTTCTTACTTGAACAAACCTCCTAATTATGATTAACCCTCCCGCAAGCATCCGCAACTACGAGAAAAGTATTAAGAATAAATTCTAACCATAGCATTAAACTTTTGGATCCAATAGGTCCCTTACGGAATAGCGCATAAACTGGGGTTTAAGCTTCTGTCACTCTCGCAACTCGTCATCTAATTGCTACTCCACAATGCATTCCCTTAGGCCCAAATATGGTGAGTGTCATGTATTCGACATTCACATGACACCACTAAGGGAATCACAACATACATACTATCAAAATATCGAACACATATCAAATTCACATGATTACTTGCAACATGACTTCTCCCGTGACCTCAAGAACAAAAGTAACTAGTCACAAATGATAAACATGCTCATGATCAGAGCAGTATTAAATAGCATATTGTATTTGAACATATAATCTTCCACCAAATAAACCATATAGTAATCAACTACAAGATGTAATCAACACTACTAGTCACCCAGAGGCACCAACCTATAGTTACGGTAACAAGATTGAACACAAGAGATGAACTAGGGTTTGAGATGAGATGGTGCTGTTGAAGATGTTGATGGAGATTTCCCTCCCCGAGATGGGAGAGTTGTTGGTGATGATGATGATTTCCCCCTCCGGGAGGCAAGTTCCCCCGGCGGAATTGCTCCGCCGGAGGGCAAAAGTGCTCCTGCCCAAGTTCCGCCTCGAGGCGCCGGCGCTCCGTCCTGAAAGTCCTCTCCTTATTTTTTCTAGGTCAAAATGACTTATATACCAGAAGATGGGCACCGGAGGTGGGCCTGGGTGAGCACAACCCACCAGGGCGTGCCTAGGCTCCCTCACGCGCCCAGGTGGGTTGTGCCCACCTAGTGGGCCCCCTCTGGTAGTTATTTGCTCCAATAATTCTTAAATATTCCATAAAAAAACCTCGTGAAGTTTCAGCTCATTTGGAGTTGTGCATAATAGGTAGCCTGACGTAGCTTTTTCAGGTCCAGATTTCCAGCTGTCGGAATGCTCCCTCTTTGTGTATACCTTGCATATTATGAGAGAAAAGGCATTAGAATTACTCCAAAAAGCATTATTATGGATAAAAACACTATAAATAACAGTAAGAAAACATGATGCAAAATGCACGTATAACTTACCATCTACTCTCTTCTATATGCTTCAAGATGGAGGCTGCCAGAAGCGTAGTCTTCGATAGGACTAGCTATCCCCCTCTTATTCTGGCATTCTGCAGTCCAGTCCACAGATACTACCCATTTCATTGATACCAATGCATATGTAGTGTAGATCCTTGCTTGCGAGTACTTTGGATGAGTACTCATGGTTGCTTTGCTCCTCCTTTTTCCCCTTTCTATATCTGGTTGTTGCGACCAGATGTTCGAGCCCAGGAGCCAGATGCCACCGACGATGACTCCTACTACACCGGAGGTGCCTACTACTACGTGAAGGCCGCCGCCGATGACCAGGAGTAGTTTAGGAGGATCCAGGCAGGAGGCCTGTGCCTCTTTCGATCTGTATCCCAGTTTGTGCTAGCCATCTTATGGCAACTTGTTTAACTTATGTATGTACTCAGATATTGTTGCTTCCGCTGACTCGTCTATGATCGAGCTCTTGTATTCGAGCCCTCGAGGCCCTTGGCTTCTAATATGATGCTTGTATGACTTATTTTATTTTAGAGTTGTGTTGTGATATCTTCTCGTGAGTCCCTGATCTTGATCGTACACGTTTGTGTGTATGATTAGTGTACGATTGAATCGGGGCGTCACAGAAGGCCCTAATACAGTCTATTGTCATACCTCTCGCCGGTGCCTCCAACTAGGGAAGGTTATTTGCGCGCGCTGCCCTGGCCTGGTAGGCAGTAATAATCTTGTGTGACCAAGTTGTGTTGTACCCGGGTTGTCCCTGTTTGGGAACTTTTTTTGTTTTTGCCATGTTGATGTCTAGAGTGGCATCCAGGGCCACCCATGACTTAGCCCAAAGGGGAGCTTGTCGGAGTGGCCGGGAGAGTGTCATGCAGTAGATTGGTTTTGTCGGAATGTCATTGGTCCACCCGAATGGGAGCATGAGGCCATGAGTTCCGTGGTGTGGGTACAGTGTACTGATCTTTGCAGAGTGTACAACCTATCGATGGCCGCGTCCTCGGTCATGGACACAGTTCGTACTAGGTCACACCGTTCAATCAACACTCACATGAAGGAATGACTTCTTAGATGACTTTTATATTTATGAGCAGTAATAGTTTGTGGGATGTCGATGATGATGTTGGGATGATCTTGAGGATGATCATTCAGTTGTGATGTGATCACGTGGTGATCACGAGGAGGTATTGATCACAAGGTGATCGAGGTGGTTTATTGCTTGGCCGGATAGCCAAGATTGAGGTGGTTCTTGAGATGATGGTTCAGCATAAATTTTAGTAGTACCATATCATGCTTAATAATCGCTTTTGCATCCTAGTAGTTAATAACTTAACCTTTTAATGCTATGGTATCGTCTTTCCTTGATGTATTTGGTTGGTGTGAGCTTGCGAGTACATTCAAAGTACTCACCTGGCGTGTCATGCCAGTTTGCAGGTGATGCCATGATTGATTGCTTGTCAAGGATTTCGTTCGTGCGAGCTAGACTGTGTCCCAGCGGCGGTGGTTTTATTTTATGGAAGTTGATGAACTGTCATGCTTCACTTATATTAATTTGAGAGTCTTAAAATAGCATGGTAATTTGCTTAGGTTATGAATTTGGTCCTCATATGATGGGCATCCAAGAGGGATATAATAAAAACTTTCATATAAGAGCATTGAATATATGAGAAGTTTGATTCCTTGCATTTGTTTTGAGATATGAAGATGGTGATATTAGAGTCATGCTAGTGAGTAATTGTGGATTGGTAAAGATACTTGTGTTAAAGTTTGTGATTCCCGAAGCATGCACGTATGGTGAACAACCACCATACCTACCTATTATGGCATTTCCATAGCCATTCCGAGATATATTGCCATGCAACTTCCACCATTCCATTTATTATGACATGCACCATCATTGTCATATTGCTTTGCATGATTGTAGGATAGCTAGCATGATGTTTTCATGGCTTGTACGTTTATTGATATCGTTGCTACGCTAGATCATTGCACATCCCGGTACACTGCCGGAGGCATTCATATAGAGTCATATCTTTGTTCTAGTATCGAGTTGTAATTTTTGAGTTGTAAGTAAATAAAGGTGTGATGATCATTGATACGTCTCCGTCGTATCTATAATTTTTGATTGTTTCATGCCAATATTATACAACTTTTACATACTTTTGGTATATTTTTATATGATTTATTGGACTAACTTATTGATCTAGTGACCAGTGCCAGTTCCTGTTTTCTGCATGTTTTTTGTATCGCAGAGTATCCATATCAAACGAAGTCCAAATGCAATAAAATTTCACGGAGAATTATTTTGGAATATATGTGATTTTTGGGAGTTAGAATCACCGCAAACGGAGGCCTGTGGTGGGCACAACCCACCAGGGCGCAGTCCCAGAGCCAGGCGTGCCGTGCTGGGTTGCGCCCACCTCGTACATCGGTTGGAGCTCTACTTGGGGCGCAAAGAAGCTTATATCCGGAAAAAAGTCATGTTCAAATCTCAGCGCAATCGGAGTTAAGGATCTTCGGGAATATAAGAAACGGTTTTCGGCCAGATCTGGGGAGCGTGAAACAAAAGAGAACAGAGAGGGAGATCCAATCTCGGAGGGGCTCCCGCCCCTCCGGTGCCATGGAGGCCATGGACCAGAGGGGGAACTCTCCTCCCATCTAGGGGGAGGCCAAGGAAGAAGAAGGAGGAGGGGGCTCTCCCCCCTCTCTCCCGATGGCGCCGGAGTGCCGCGGGGGCAACGATCGGGACGGTGATCTACATCAACAATCTTGCTACCGTCAAAACCAACTCTCTCCCCCTCTATGCACCGGTGTAACACCCCTTCTACCCGCTGTAATCTCTACTAAAACATGGTTCTCAACTCCATATATTATTTCCCAATGATCTATGGTTATCCTATGATGTTTGACTAGATCTGTTTTGTCTTATGGGTTAATCATGATCTTGGTTGGTATGATTGTATATTTTATTTATGGTGCTGTCCTACGGTGCCCTCTGTCTCGCACAAACGTGAGGGGAGTTGGTCGGAGTGGCCGGGAGAGTGTCATGGCAGTAGATCGGTTTTGTCGGAACGCCGTTGGTCCACCCGAATGGGAGTGCGAGGCCATGGGTTCCGTGGTGTGGGTACAGTGTACTAACCTCTGTAGAGTGTATATTAAATCTATCGATAGCCGTGCCCGCGGATAAGGGCCCAGTTCGTAGTTGGTCACACTGTGAGTCAACAGTAATTAATAATAACTCGATTAATAACAACCCCAGTTCTATGATGAGATAAGTTGGTTATGTGATCCGTGAATGATCACCGTTTGGTTACGAGGTAACCCGTTGAGCCGAGAGTGGTTCCATTTGTGATCCGTGAATGATCATCGTGGTATCGAGGATACCAAGTTGTTGGATATTCGTGATTTTGTGCGAGAATCGTGGGTAAAGATCAAGCTCCTTGTGATCATTTAATGATTACTACGGTATTGTTTATACCAAGCTTGATTTGATCCTGAGATGATCGTGTGATGTCCGAGGTTGGTAAGTGCTGCATGTGCTGGTTACGAGATAACCCGAGCAGAGTAAGTTGGTGCTTGATAATGTCATCATGTTGCATGATAGTGTCATCATGTTTATATGTCCATGCCATGCTCATATTGTTCTAGTTGTATCCTGTTGTTTAGGCTATGTTGTTCGGATAATATAATGTTAATCCGTGTTTAACCTGTTATTGCCATGCTGTTGTATGTCTTGAATGCTTCTGGTTATTGTGAGCTTGCAAGTACAGTCAATGTACTGACCTGGCGTGTCATGCCAGTTTGCAGGTCATGCCGGATTTGATTGCTTGCTTGTCATGGTTTCCGTTCGTGCGAGCTAGGATAAGCATTCCAGCCAGAGCCCCTGCGGAGTGGAGTTCATCACCGTCGTCGTTGTTCCGCTGCTAGAAGTTTTTCCGCTGCTTCGAGTTGTTTTGCTGCTTGCATAGAGCAACTGAGGATGGCGTAGTGTCGCCATGCCGATGTTATTCCTTGTAATATCGGAGAGCTTGTATTCATATTCGTGTAATAATAGAAAGCTGGTTTGTTCTATGCTAAGCAGTGCCGTATTCCAGAAGACTTCTCCTCGATCTCCGGGCTGGAATACGGGGCGTTCCGGTTTCTCTAAGCCGGGGTGCCGCACGGAGTTACGGATCTCCGGTAATATAAGAAACGGTTTTCGGCCAGATCTAGGGAGCGCGAAACGGAAGAGAGAGGGGGATCCAATCTCGGAGGGGATCCCGCCCCTCCGACGCCATGGAGGCCATGGACCAGAGGGGGGACTCTCCTCCCATCTAGGGGGGAGGCCAAGGAAGAAGAAGAAGGAGGGGGGCTCTCTCCCCCTCTCTCCCGATGGCGCCGGAGTGCCGCCAGGGCAACGATCGGGACGGCGATCCAAATCAACAATCTTGCTACCGTCAACACCAACTCTCTGCCCCTCTATGCAGTGGTGTAACACCCCTTCTCCCTGCTGTAATCTCTACTTAAACATGGTGCTCAACTCCATATATTATTTCCCAATGATCTATGGTTATCCTATAATGTTTGAGTAGATCCGTTTTGTCCTATGGGTTAATCGTGATCTTGGTTGGTGTGATTGTATATTTTATTTATAGTGCTGTCCTATGGTGCCCTCTATCTCGCACAAACGTGAGGGGCCCCCACTGTAGGGTGTTGCAATATGTTCATGGTTTACTTATTGTCAGTGTTGCGGGGGATGACAGCAGCCCAAACACGAATAAGTGGGTTATGGAGTATGGGAGTAAAGAGGACTTGATACTTAATGCTATGGTTGGGTTTCACGACCTTAATGATCTTTAGTAGTTGCAGATGCTTGCTAGGGGTCCAATCATAAGTGCATATGATCCAAGTAGAGAAAGTATGTTAGCTCATGCCTCTCCCTCATATAAAATTACAAGAATGATTACCGGTACTTGTTATCGATTGCCTAGGGACAAATAACTTTCTTGTTGAAAAAAGCTCTCTACTAAAACTAACTTAGTTGTGTCTTTATCTAAACAGCCCCTAGATTTTATTTACGTGCTCTTTATTATCTTGCAAACCTATCTTATCACACCTACAAAGTACTTCTAGTTTCATACTTGTGTTCGGTAAAGCAGACATCAAGTGTGCTTAGAGTTATATCGGTGGTTGATAGAAATTGAGGGAATATTTGTTCTACCTTTAGCTTCTCGTTGGGTTCGACACTCTTATTTATCGAAGAAAGCTACAAACGACCCCCTATACTTGTGGGTTATCAAGACCTTTTTCTGGCGCCGTTGCCGGGGAGCAATAGCGTGGGTGAATATTCTCGTGTGTTCTTGTTTGCTTTATCACTAAGTAGTTTTTATTTCCTGTTCTAAGTTGTTCTCTATCTTTAGTTATGGATGTGGAACACGAAACACCAAAAAAATTAGTGGTACTTGCTACTCATGGAGATGGGGAACATCCTAAAACCCTCGATGCTCGTTATGTAAAAAATATTATGTACTACTTTGATAATCCTGACAAAACCCCATTCAACTTTGTAATGGGAGTAACGTTGGATCAACGTGAATACTTTAGGGATTATCGCTTGACAGAAAAAGGGAAAATTTTATGGGATCAAATTCATATGTTGCATTGGTATGCTTGGAATTTATGCCAGAGATATGATTATACTTGTTGCTCTATGATGAATGCTCCAAATCTTCCCTTTTCATGTGAATTTAATGATAATGAAACCTTAGCTTCTTATTCTAATGGTATATATGATTATTATGATGTGGAACGAATAGAAGAATTTGTTGCTTTTAAGGGTGCTTATGAAATTGAATCTTTGTTTGAAAAGTATGAAGCTTTTGATGATGATGTTTATAGGCCTGAAAATTTTGCCATCCTTAAATATTGTTATGATAATTATAAATACAATTCCGATATTGATGAATTTATTGAGAAAGTCTCCGTTGTCCAAGAAGAGACTAATATTTTGCAGGAGTCTATGGAAGAAGAAATTGATGAAACTGTGAGCTCATTGGATGAAAAAGATGATGAGGAGAGCGAAGAACAAAAGGAGGAAGAACGGATTAGCTACCCGTGCCCACCTTCTAATGAGAGTAACTCTTCAACTCATACATTGTTTAATTTCCCTTCATGCTTGCCGAAGGATGAATGCTATGATAGTTACTATGATCCCGTTGATTCGTTTGAAATATCCCTTTTTGATGATGCTTGCTTTTCTTGTGGCCATGATGCCAATATGAATGATGCTTATGGAGATGAACTTGCTATTGTTCCTTATGTTAAGAGTGAAATTGTTGCTATTGCACCCACATATGATAGTCCTATTATCTTTTTGGATTCTCCCAACTACACTATATCGGAGAAGTTTGCTCTTACTAAGGATTACATTGATGGGTTGCGTTCTACCACTACACATGATGATTTTGGTGACTATAATATGCATGTGCTTTCTGATCCTACTTGCAATTATTATGAGAGAGGAACTATATCTCCACCTCTCTATGTTTCCAACACGATAAAATTGCAAGAAACTTCTTATACTATGTATTGGCCTTTACTTGATGTGCATGAATTGTTCTTGTATGACATGCAGATACATAAAAAGAGAGTTAGACTTCATCATTGCATGATATATGTTGCTTTGTGCTCACTACTAAATGCCAAATCATTGTTAATTAAAATTGGCTTTGATATACCTTGGGATCCGGGTGGATTCATTACTTGAGCAATTTATGCCTAACTTAATGGCTTTAAAGAAAGCGCTGCCAGGGAGACAACCCGGAAGTTTTAGAGAGTCATTTATTTCTGTTGAGTGCTTTTTTTATAGTTTAAAAACAAAAAATATAGAGGGGAACTTAAAACTTCACAAACATAAAAGTGAAAGTGAGATAGACGAGGACCGTGGAAGCGGGAGCTAGCCTTGAACTTTGTTCATGCCCTTGGAAACTTTGTGAATCTTAATTACAGAAACTTTTAAACAAAAATAATTATCCCCTTGTACAATTCCATTGTATTATAAAAATAATGTGCCAAGATTTGCCTTTATGATGAGTAGATTGTTTGTTGGTTTGTGCGGTGCAAAACAGAAACTTCGGCTGTAGTGCGCGATTTTACATTTTTACTAGAACGTTAAACGGTTCTGAAAATTTTTGCACTGTCTTTCTATACATATTTTTTAATTTGTCATAATTTTTTCAGAATTTTTGGAGTACGAGAAGTATGGTTAATGTTCAGATTACTAAAGACTGTCCTGTTTAAGACATATTCTGTTTTGATGCATTGTTTGCTTGTTTTGATGAAACTATCGATTTGTATCAATGGATTAAGCCATGGAAAAGTTATATTACAGTAGCTACAATGCAAAAACAAAATATGAATTGGTTTGCAATAGTACTTATAGTAGTGATTTGCTTTATTATAATAACGAATCTTACCAAACTTTCTGTTGAGTTTTGTGTGGATGAAGTGATCAAAGATCGAGGAGGTCTCGATATGAGGAGAAGGAGGAGAGGAAAGAGCTCAAGCTTGGGGATGCCTAAGGCACCCCAAGTAAATATTTAAGGAGACTCAAGCGTCTAAGCTTGGGGATGCCCCGGAAGGCATCCCATCTTTCTTCAACAAGTATCAGTATGTTTTCGGTTTCGTTTCGTTCATGTGATATGTGCAAATCTTGGAGCGTCTTTTGCTTTTAATTTTCATTTTTCTTTTATGCACCATGCTGGTATGAGATAGTCCATGGTTGATTTATAGAATGCTCATTGCACTTCACTTAAATCGTCTGAGTATGGCCTTGTAGAATGCTTCATGTGCTTCACTTATATCATTTGAAGTTTGGATTGCCTGTTTCTCTTCACATAGAAAACCGTTGTTTGAAGAATGCTCTTTTGCTTCACTTATATTTATTAGAGCATGATCTTTTGTAGAAAGAATTAAACTCTCATGCTTCACTTAGATCTATTTAGAGAGTCAAAAGGAATTGGTCAACTGCATGGTTAGTCATAAAATCCTACATAAAACTTACGGATCACTGAATATGATATGCTTGATTCCTTGCAATAGTTTTGCGATATAGAGATGGAATATGTGGGAGGTACTAGTAAATGGTTGTGTTTAGTAAGAATATTGGTGTTAAGGTTTGTGATTCCCGAAGCATGCACGCATAGTCTCTCGTTATTCTACGATGTTGGAGCATGATTTATTATTGATTGTCTTCCTGATGAGTGGCGGTCGGGGATGAGCGATGGTCTTTTCCTACCAATCTATCCCCCTAGGGGCATGCGTAGTAGTACTTTGCTTCGAGGGCTAATAAACTTTTGCAATAAGTATATGAGTTCTTTATGACTAATGTGAGTCTATGGATTATATGCACTCTTACCTTTCCGCAATTTGCTAGCCTCTACGGTACCGTGCATTGCCCTTTCTCACATTGAGACGTGGTGCAAACTTTGCAGGTGCATCCAAACCCCGTGATATGATACGCTCTATCACACATAAGCCTTATTATATCTTCCTCAAAAGAGCCACCATACCTACCTATTATGGCTTTTCCATGGCCATTCCGAGATATATTGCCATGCAACTTCCACCGCTTCCGTTTGATGACTTGAGCATTCATTGTCATATTGCTTTGCATGATCATATAGCTGACATAGTAGTTGTGGCTCAGCCACCGTTCATCATTTTTCATACATGTTACGCTAGATTATTGCACATCCTGGTACATGCCAGAGGCATTCATATAGAGTCATATTTTGTCATAGGTATCGAGTTGTAATTTTTATTTCTTTTGAGTTATAAGTAAATAGAAGTGTGATGATCATCATTATTCATTTTTAGAGCAGTGCCCCAGTGAGGAAAGGATGATGGAGACTATGATTCCCCCACAAGTCAGGATGAGACTCCGGACAATGAGAGAAAAAAAGAAAAAAGAGAAAAAAGGAAAAGGAAAAAGAAAAAGAAAAAGAAAAACAAAAACAAAAAGAAAGAAAAAAAGAAAAAAAATAAACAAAGAGAGAAGGGGCATTGTTAGTATCCTTTACCACACTTGTGCTTCAAAGTAGCACCATGTTTTTCATTTGGAGAGTCTCCTATGTTGTCACTTTCATATACTAGTGGGAATTTTTCATTATAGGATTAGATGCACACCCACTTAGTTTTCATATTGAGCTTTCATACACTTATAGCTCTTAGTGCATCCGTTGCATGGCAATCCCTACTCCTCGCATTGATATCAATTGATGGGCATCTCCATAGCCCGTTGGTTAGCCGCATCGTTGTGAGACTTTCTACCTTTTGTCTTCTTTATATTTACCCCTATCATCATACTCTATTCCACCCGTAGTGCTATATCCATGGCTACGCTCATGTATTGAATGAGGGTTGAAAAAGCTGAAGCGTGTTAAAAAGTATGAACCAATTGCTCGGCTTGTCATCAGGGTTGTGCATGATAAATACTTTGTGTTAAGAAGACAGAGCATGACAAGACTATATGATTTTGTAGGGATAGCTTACTTTAGCGTTGATATTCTGAAAGACATGATTGTTTGTTGGGATGCCTGAGTATTGATGTCTTTATGTCAAATTATAGACTATTGCTTTGAATCACTTATGTCTTAATATTCATGCCATGACTAGATATATGATCAAGTTTATGCTAGGTAGCATTCCACGTCAAAAATTATCTTTTTTATCATTTATCTGCTCGAGGACGAGCGGGAATTAAGCTTGGGGATGCTGATACGTCTCTCTTGTATCTATAATTTTTGATTGTTTCATGCCAATATTATACAACTTTTACGTACTTTTGGCAACTTTTTACATGATTTATTGTATTAACTTATTGATCCAGTGCCAATTCATGTTTTCTGCATGTTTTTTGTATCGCAGAATATCCATATCAAACGAATTCCAAATGCAGTAAAATTTCACAGAGAATTATTTTGGAATATATGAGATTTATGGGAGTTGGAATCACCGCAAACGGAGGCCCGTGGTGGGCACAACCCACCAGGGCGCGGTCCCGGAGCCAGCCGTGCCGTGGTGGGTTGTGCCCACCTCGTACGTCGGTTGGAGCTCTACTTCGGGCGCAAGGAAGCTTATACCCGGAAAAAAATCATGTTCAAATCTCAGCGCAATCGGAGTGTAACAGCCTGGTTTTTGGCCCTTTTCTTTTTCTTTTAATTTAATTGGTTTTTGCTCTGTTTTTCTTTTGGAGTGGTTCTGTGGCCTTGTCACGTGGGAAATCATCTTCATTTCCTCTCCCAAGTGACTCATGATTCTCAAAACCTTTCCAAGATCATGTTACTTCACTCCTTGACCAAACCCTAAAATCTTTTTCTAGGGAATATTCCTTTTTCTATTAAAGGAATAACCCTGTCTGCCCTAGGTTGTGAAGCAACCTATATTTCTGTCCATCCGAAAATTCCCAAATAATTCTCATAATTCCTTTGGGTCATATGTTGCTCAAATATGCCCAAACTTTCCTGTCCTAGCCCAAGAATAATTCCCCAATAATTATTCTTCCTTTCTCTCCACAGTGGCACTTTGTGAAGGAAGTGTCACTTATCTTATTTTGTTTGCTCCCAAACTTGTTGGGCATTCTTTTATGTCCAAATAATTGCCACATGCCAAAATTCAACTTTATTTGCCTAGCCAATCTTCCTCAGTGATTTTTCAAAGTTTTTGTTAAACAGAAGCCACTTTGAAGGAAGTACTAGCTAGGAGAATCCAAATGAGTTGAAATTTTGCATGCCTCTTCGTGTGCTCATATTATCTCACTCCTACAAATTTCAGCCCCATCCAATCATCTATGTGAGCACAGGATCAAATCTTTGCTTCTGGCAAAATTTTCAGGTTGTGAAGAAAGTGCATTTTATATTCCTTCAAAAATCCTGATAAATTACCAGATCATGCTCCTACCTATAGAACATCTCTCCACCCAATTTGGCATCATTTCATTGAGTCATTTGTTCACAAAAATTATTCCAAGATTCTGGTCAGTGAAGATAGCTGTGAAGGAAGTACCATTTTGGTGAATCCAATTGGTATGAAATTTTTACAACATCATTGTATGACCAAATCACTAAGCCTTGCCAAATTTGAGCTCAAGTGGCATCACCATGTGAGTGCATCATCCAAATCTCATTTCTGGACCAGATTTGGCAGTTGCAAAGCAACTATACTAAATCTTGGTCCAAATCTTCTCAAAGTTACCAGGATGAAAGTCCTTCTTAACCTAAACCTCGCAGACAACTCCATTGCTCCCAATCACTTCCCTGTTGATCAGAAGTACACGACCAAGTGTACTGCAGTAAACTTCAGATGTTGCTTGCCATTTAACCAGAGCAGTTTTCATCGATATACCACCACAGTTGAAACCTCCCCTGGAAGAACTTACCACTAGACAACACTGCCAACCTTTGGCACCTTCTCCTCGCCAGCTCACGCGGTCACCACCTCTCTGGCATGCCATGGCCGCGTCCAGGATGGTTTCTTGCTCGGGCCCCTCCTCCTCTTGTCATCTTCGCGCTTGTGCGCATGTCCAACAGCTTCACCGCGTCGTCGCCGTCCTCCTGGAGCCATCTCCCCCTCCGTAAGCCAATCCGCCAGCGCTCATCACCGCGCGCCCACGGGCGAGCTGTAGCCAACCGGCTCTGTTCGCGCTGTGGCTTCTTCCTCCTCTTGTCCCCGAGCTCTGCTCGTCACTATGCACCTCTGTAGCTCATCTGCACCTCCCTCGTCGCCTTCCCGCGTCTCCCCGTGATCGCTGCCGTCGCCAGAGTGTTGGCCGTCGCCTTCCCGCGTCTCCCCGTGATCGCTGCCCGCGGCGACATCCGAGCTCGGCCTCCCTCGCCTGGCTATAAATAGCCATCCCCGGCCTCGTCCGAGCTCACCACCAGCCTCACACTACCCCCAGCAACCTCCCCAACCTCTCCCACGAGCTCGAGAAGCTCTCCTCGCCTCTGTTGACCGCCATGGCCGCCGCGGCCATCCGCCTAAATTAGCTCGAACCAAGCCCCCTCTCCTTTTCTACACAACCAGGCGACTCCCCTCTGCCCCGCGAGTCTCCCCACCCCTCAGTTCATCGCTGGAGGCCCTGTGGCCGCGCCTCCCTAGAACGGTCGCCGACGGCTGTGCTCTCTGTTGCCTCCAGTCACGGCAGCCCTAGCTCTCCCCGGCGCCCATCTCCTCTCTGAATGGAAGCGGCGTGGCCTCCCGAGCCCACCGGTGGCTTCACCCTCGCCGGAGACGGCCGGAGCCGGCCGGCCCATCGCCGGTGCCGCGCCCTCCCGTGCCTCCTCTGTCCCGTGCGGGAGCAGGGTGAGGAAGAAGAAGACAGGGGCCAGGCGGGCCCTCTTCTCCCTGCGACCCCATGTGTCAGTGGCTCGGTAAGCCGGCCCCGCCTTTGCCACGCTGGATAAGTGTAGGCGTAGACCACTGGATTACGTCTTCTCTTATCGAAAGCGTATTCCTCTTCTAGTTCGGCCCAGTATGCGTTTTCACTTCCAGGAAACGTATTCCCTTCTAATACGATTTCTGTTTTTTTCTGTCCAGGCCCTGTTTGAAAATATTTTCATTACAGATAGGTCCCTGGCAGAAAAAAAACAATCATAACTTTTCAACCACAACTCGAAATGAGGTGATTCCAAAGCCCACTTCTTCGTTTCGTCGAGCCCGTTCCATTGGTATCATTTCACCATGTGTTAACATTCTGAAAATGACCATTTTATCCTTATGCTTAATCAGCCCCCTCCGAGAGAGAACGTTTTCCGGCGATTCATTCCGCGAGCTTCTCGCACCTTCTCCCCGGTGATTTCTTCCACCCCAAGCAAGCCACAACCACCATTTGCATGATATCCATGCAGTAGCATTGGTTTTCAACTTGAATCTTTAATAACTGTATGTTTGTTTTGCTACTACTGTCGTTATTTCGGTTATGCTTGTGGATCGGTGATTACCGTCATGCTATGTTTTCTTGCCCTCTGTTATCATGTTCTACCTGCTAGTATTACTTTCATATTGGTCATGCTTGATAGTAGTACATGTTGGGGTTGGTCATGTTCTTCGGTGCATGACTGACGTCGGTTATCGAGTACCGTTAATATGTATTGTTCCTTGTTGTTAGTTGGTTAAGTGTTTACTCGGTAATGTTATTGATGTGTTCTCGCATGGTATTTATTGTTGATGTTAATGGTTATGTTATACTATGAGTAGTGTTGTACTTGTGATATTCATGCTCAACATTATGCCATGCTCAGTTGGATATGATTCATTGATGATATGGTTGATAGTTATATTGTACCCTCATGCTTATGTTGATATCATGCTCATGCATTGTAAGTGCATCATGTTATTTTATCATGCCTCAGCATATTTGCATTCAAGTTTAACCGGATTAAATCGAACTTGAACAACTATTGGCTGGGTCATGGTGCCACCATATCGAGCTGACCAGTGCAACCACGCTTGCCTTTATGGGAAGGTCCTAACTGGGTCTATTGTCATGCCTCTCACTGGTGCCTCCAACGAGGGAAGGTTATGGGCGCGTGCTACCCTGATCAGGTAGGCGGACATAAGCCTTGTGTGCCCATTTTTGTTGTTGTACCCGGGTTGTCCCCGTTTGGGACCGTTTACGTTTTGCCACGACGGTGGTCGTTGGTGCCTTTGGTAGGCACAGGGCCACCCAGGACTTAGCCCAAAGGGTAGTTGGTCGGAGTGGCCGGGAGAGTGTCATGGTAGTAGATCGGTTTTGTCGGAATGCCGTTGATCCACCCGAATGGGAGTGCGAGGCCATGGGTTCCGTGGTGTGGGTACAGTGTACTAACCTCTACAGAGTGTATATTAAATCTATCGATAGCCGCGCCCGCGGATAAGGGCCCAGTTCGTAGTTGGTCACACTGTGAGTCAACAGTAATTAATAATAACTTGATTAATAACAACCCCGGTTCGATGATGAGATAAGTTGGTTATGTGATCCGTGAATGATCACCGTTTGGTTACGAGGTAACCCGAGTGGTTCCGTTTGTGATACGTGAATGATCACCGTGGTATCGAGGATACCGAGTTGTTGGATATTCGTGATGTTGTGCGAGAATCGTGCGTAAAGATCAAGCTCCTTGTGGTCATTTAATGATTACTACGGTATTGTTTATACCAACCTTGATTTGATCCTGAGATGACCGTGTGATGTCCGAGGTTGGTAAGTGCTGCATGTGCTGGTTACGAGATAACCCGAGCAGAGTAAGTTGGTGCTTGATAATGTCATCATGTTGCATGATAGTGTCATCATGTTTATATGTCCATGCCATGCTCATATTGTTCTAGTTGTATCATGTTGTTCAGGCTATGTTGTTCGGATAATATAATGTTAATCCGTGTTTAACCTGTAATTGCCATGCGGTTGTATGTCTTGAATGCTTCTGGTTATTGTGAGCTTGCAAGTACATTCAATGTACTGACCTGGCGTGTCATGCCAGTTTGCAGGTCATGCCGGATTTGATTGCTTGCTTGTCATGGTTTCCGTTCGTGCGAGCTAAGATAAGCATTCCAGCCAGAGTCCCTGTGGAGTGGAGTTCATCACCGTCGTCGCTGTTCCGCTACTAGAAGTTTTTCCGCTGCTTCGAGTTGTTCTACTGCTTGCATAGAGCAACTGAGGATGGCGTAGTGTCGTCGTGCCGATGTTATTCCTTGTAATATCAGAGACCTTGTATTCATATTTGTGTAATGATAGAAAGCTGGTTTGTTCTATGCTAAGTAGTGACGTATTCCAGAAGACTTCTCCTCGATCTCTGGGCTGGAATACGGGGCGTTCCGGTTTCTCTAAGCCGGGGTGCCACAACGCTTGGTATCAGAGCAGGTCTGGCTGTAGGATGCCCTAGTCAGCGTGAGCAGTAGAAACCGGTAGTTTAAAGTCTGGCCTGGTTATTGCATTTGGTTGCTGCATTTGTTTGTTGCATAGCATGCATATAGCCTTAGTATTTGTTGCTAACGGTTTATCTGGTGAGTGTAGCTGGCATCGGTTCAGATCCACTACAGCTCAGCCTTTGCATTTCTCCAGTTTTCTTTTCCCGCTCGTTCTTTGGTGTTTGGTGTCATTTCTGTCCCAGCAGAGTGATGCCAAGTGATCCCGACACCGTTTGCAAAAATGGTGGTCAGGTATCTCGCCGATATCCTCCTTTCAGCCCCGCCTATCGTTTCGGTGATGGACATGCTTCTATCCCAAATCTCTCTTTCATTTTATCATGTTGGCAACCCTTAATGTTCTTAGTTATCAAGAAAGGGCAATTTCAGCAGCCTCAGTTTCCCCCCGCTATCCTATTCCTTGGACGAGTACGGATCTTTTTCCGTGCGCTTGATAATAATGTGGTTGCGACCTTCGTGTCCCACCACAGGTTTATCGAGTGCATCCTCGCCTCCGAGCTAATCCAGGTTGCCGCCTGGCTAAGCTAGCACTTGGTGTAGCATTGTTTACACAAATTCTTGCACACATTTATTCGTCCTCGTGCACACCGTCACAACATGCTAGATCGTAGAACCGGAGATCCCGCGAGATTTGTGTGCTTAAGTAGGCAAGCATATTGTGTGACTAATAGTAATATGTGACATTGATTGTGTGTGAATTGATTGTTGTTGTGTGCTTTTGTTTAGTTGAGTTTTCTTTTGCTTCTTTCTTTTGGGACCCGGTGTTACATTATTTTTCCCCTATAAAGAGTTGCTCATCAACCAACACCGGACTCAAAGAAGCAACAAGGAGTTTAAATATTTGGAAACTCAGCTAAACAGAATGGAATTCTCAATCGTCTGCAGTAAAATGGGAAATATCTGATCTTGAGGCTGATAATCAATTTTGCATTAGTGTGCACTCCTCACAACAGTACGGATAACTCAAGTTTATATTAGTACAAAACCCTCACAGCAGTAATGATCAAGTCAGCAGCAAGACAAGTCAGGTACAAGAGCAATACTATATTTTCAGTCAAAGGTATGGATAATATACAAGGCTCAGCAATGCATGATGCTTGAGATATATTATCATCCGAAATAAAGTCAGAAGGTGATATGCTCAAGGAAGATAGTCAAACAAATTTTCTCATGCAAATAATCAGCCACCGAATATTATGGGTGTGTGTGTGTGTGTGTGGATTACAGTCTGCATATCATAGTATGAAGCTTTGGATGTAAGAAACTCAATATTCTTTCACACGCTATCGGAAGAAATTTATGATGCAAGGCTCCTTGATTTTCGTCAGCCTGATATGTGCACAATTTCCGGTCCAAGATACCTGGTCTTTCTCGGCAAGATAGCTCGGTAAAAGCTTCTGATAGACGGAAATGAATTTTTCTCAACAAGCAAACCCGAGGAGAAGCTTCTCAAGTACGGAACTCAGGCTTCTCCAGCATAATAATTAGGTCAAGCTTCTCGTGTTAGCTATTGAGCCTTCTTCTGCACGCTACCCAGACTAAAGCATCAAGCAGAAGCTAACGAGTCTTCCTCAGCAAGCTACTCAGATGGCTTCTCTCGTAAGCCACTCAGTCCACATCAATACCACAGTATTGCACCATCCTCAGAGATTATGCGGTGAGTTGGCAGTATATGGCAGTGCATTTCAAGGATCAGATTTGCAATAATTTTTGTCAAGAGCACAAATTAGTCAAAACATATGCCTACCTCAAGAATCAAGTGTTCGGTTGCATATGATTCTTACACATATGGTGATCATGCATCCCCAATCATATCAGTCACTCATACGAGGTACGGCAAGGATCCAACAGATATACCTAAGGAAAGTACGGATCCACAGTCTCATGAATCATGCAAATGAAGATAAGCAGAGATACACATCTTATGTAATACAAGGGTCTACAAGATCTGGATAAGACATCACAAAATCAACAGTCTTGACAGTGGCCACCAAGGCCAATATTCCCGCACCGACAAGGAGATCTCATGAACTCTTGTCACCCTCTTGTATGGTCCGCCTCATCAATGAGCTCTGTACAGCTACAAGCCCCAAGAATATGTCATATAAGTGCGGAACCCAAGCACCAGGGATAATGACAAAAATATTGCACTAGCCACGACCATGATCATACGAAGAATCAAGGATATATGTGGCCAACCTATTTTAGTAAGATATCCTGACAAAGAAAATCATGACCATCAAAAGGATGAGACTGCTAGCAATGGTATGATGATTTTTGCATGACCATTAGGGTCCGGATACCCAAGTCAGTTAGTGGCCAGAATACATATGGAGCCACAAAGGCATACCTTCAGTGGATTACTCTGCTCTACAGTGAATTTATATCCCGCTGACCCGCTTAAAGAAAAAAAAATGGTTAGTGAAGAATATCCAAATTTATTCTGTCAAGTCCAAGATTCTTTTGCAACCTCAGCAGTTTGACTTCAGCGACAGTATAAAGCATCGCACAACTTATTACCACATCTGGGTATACCGACAACATGGGGAAATGAAAAATCGAACAATCAGCTCAGACCAGGTATATCCACTTGTGTAACCTAGTACCCGGACAACCTGTCATGAAAAGTATCTTCCCACCAGCATACCTGTCAGGACAGTTTCAAGATGTTAATATTTGAGGTATGCTACAGTTATAAGTCTATACCCTGTTATATTTCTCACGACAGAAGGTAGTCAAATCTTTGGTAGATATCCCATGATCGAGCCAAACAAATAAATCAGTACCACTTATGAGCAGTCAGATCCCGTCAGAAGATGGCCATGATTAATTCTCAGCATTTATTGAAACCAGAAGGCCTGCATTTGTTTGAAGCAACCCCATGACAAGAGTAAAAAAGGTTTTCATGACCAAAAGAAAATTTATGCTCAGATCCATTGGATATCACCCCAGGTATGGAGAATCAACGCCAGTAAAAAGGAATTGGTATATGAGCAAAGACCCGTCAGAATTTGGGGAAAGGTGAAGCAAGCCACCCCAGAGCAAGGTAAGTTAATCATGTGAAATTCTTGGAGGAACAATAAATAAAGGAAAAAGGATACCCGAGTTGGAAACGGTGTCCTAAAGTCATACTTGTTCCCTGAGCAACCAAATCTCGAGGACGAGATTTCTTTAAGGGGGGAAGGTTTGTAACAGCCTGGTTTTTGGCCCTTGTCTTTTTCTTTTAATTTAATTGGTTTTTGCTTTGTTTTTCTTTTTGGAGTGGTTCTGTGGCCTTGTCACCTCGGAAATCATCTTCATTTCCTCTCCCAAGTGACTCATGATTCTCAAAACCTTGCCAAGATCATGTCACTTCACTCCTTGACCAAACCCTAAAATCTTTTTCTAGGGAATATTCATTTTTCTATTAAAGGAATAACCATGTCTGCCCTAGGTTGTGAAGCAACCTATATTTCTGTCCATCCAAAAATTCCCAAATAATTCTCATAATTCCTTTGGGTCATATGTTGCTCAAATATGCCCAAACTTTCCTGTCCTGGCCCAAGAATAATTCCCCAATAATTATTCTTCCTTTCTGTCCAGAGTGGCACTTTGTGAAGGAAGTGTCACTTATCTTATCTTGTTTGCTCCCAAAATTGTTGGGCATTCTTTTATGTCCAAATAATTGCCACATGCAAAAAATTCAAATTTATTTGCCTAGCCAATCTTCCTCAGTGATTTTTTAAAGTTTCTGTTAAACAGAAGTCACTGTGAAGGAAGTACTAGATAGGAGAATCCAAATGAGTTGAAATTTTGCATGCCTCTTCGTGTGCTCATATTATCTCACTCCTACAAATTTCAGCCCCATCCAATCATCTATGTGAGCACAGGATCAAATCTTTGCTTCTAGCAAAATTTTCAGGTTGTGAAGCAAGTGCATTTTATATTGCTTCAAAAATCCCGATAAATTACCAGATCGTGCTCCTACCTATAACACATCTCTCCACCAAATTTGGCATCATTTCATTGAGTCATTTGTTCACCAAAATTATTCCAAGATTCTGGTCAGTGAAGATAGCTGTGAAGGAAGTACCATTTTGGTGAATCCAATTGGTATGAAATTTTTACAGCATCATTGTATGACCAAATCAGTAAGCCTTGCCAAATTTGAGCTCAAGTGGCATAACCATGTGAGTGCATCATACAAATCTCATTTCTGGACCAGATTTGGCAGTTGCAAAGCAAATATATTAAATCTTGGTCCAAATCTTCTCAAAGTTACTAGGATGAAAGTCCTTCTTAACCTAAACCTCGCAGACAACTCCATTGCTCCCAATCACTTCCCTGTTGATCAGCAGTACACGACCAAGTTTACTGCAATAAACTTCAAAGGTTGCTTACCATTTAACCAGAGCAGTTTTCATGGATATACCACCGCAGTTGAAACCTCCCGAGGAAGAACTTACCACTAGACAACGTTTGCCAACCTTTGGCACCTTCTCTTTGCCAGCTCACGTGGTCACCACCTCTCTGGCATGCCATGGCCGCGTCCAGGATGGTTTCTTGCTCGGGCCCCTCCTCCTCTCATTGCTTCGCGCTCGTGGGCATGTCCAACAGCTTCACCGCGTCGTCGCCGTCCTCCTGGAGCCATCTCCCCCTCCGTAAGCCCCTCCGTCAGCGCTCGTTGCAGCGCGCCCATGGGCGAGCTGTAGCCGACTGGCTCTGTTCACACCGTCGCTTCTTCCTCCTCTTGTCCCCGAGCTCTGCTCGTCACTATGCACCACTGTAGCTTGTCCGCACCTCCCTCGTCGCCTTCCCGCATCTCCCCGTGAACGCTGCCGTCGCCAGAGCGTTGGCCGGATCCCCGCGGCGACATCCGAGCTCGGCCTCCCTCGCCCGGCTATAAATAGTCATCCCCGGCCTTGTCCGAGCTCACCACCAGCCTCACACCACCCCAGCAACCTCCCCGACCTCTCTCACGAGCTCAAGAAGCTCTCCTCGCTTTTGTTGACCGCCATGGCCGCCGCGGCCATCCGACTAAATTAGCTCGAACTAAGCCACCTCTCCTTTTCTCCACAACCAGACGACTCCCCTCTGCCCCACGAGTCTCCCCCACCCCTCAGTTCGTCGACGGAGGCCCTGTGGCCGCGCCTCCCTAGAACGTCCGCCGACGGCTGTGCTCTCTGTTGCCTCCAGCCCCGGCAGCCCAGCTCTCCCCGGCACCCGTCTCCTCTCTGAATGGAAGCGCTGTGGCCTCCCGAGCCCACCGGTGGCTTCGCCCTCGCCGGAGACGGCCGGAGCCGGCCGGCCCGTCGCCGGTGCCGCGCCCTCCCCTGCCTCCTCTGTCCCG
Organism: Aegilops tauschii subsp. strangulata; assembly: GCF_002575655.3. Lineage (NCBI taxonomy): Eukaryota > Viridiplantae > Streptophyta > Magnoliopsida > Poales > Poaceae > Aegilops > Aegilops tauschii. Next base: position 144,236,720 of record NC_053041.3, read on the forward strand.
TGCGGGAGTAGGGCGAGGAAGAAGAAGACATGGGCCTGGCGGGCCCTCTTCTCCCTACGACCCCACGCGTCAGTGGCTCGGTAAGCCGGCCCCGCCTTTGCCACGCTGGATAAGTGGAGGCGTAGTCCACTAGATTACGTCTTCTCTTATCAAAAGCGTATTCCTCTTCTAGTTCGGCCCAGAATGCGTTTTCACTTCCAGGAAACGTATTCCCTTCTAATACGCTTTCTGTTTTTCTGTCCAGGCCCTGTTTGAAAATATTTTCATTACAGATAGGTCCCTGGCAGAAAAAAACAATCATAACTTTTCAACCACAACTCCAAATGAGGTGATTCCAAAGCCCACTTCTTCGTTTCGTCGAGCCCGTTCCGTTGGTATCATTTTCACCATGTGTTAACATTCAGAAAATGACCATTTTGCCCTTATGGTTAATCAGCCCCCTCCGAGAGAGAATGTTTTCCGGCGATTCATTCCGCGAGCCTCTCGCACCTTCTCCCCGGTGATTTCTTCCACCCCAGGCAAGCCACAACCACCATTTGCATGATAGCCATGCAGTAGCATTGGTTTTCAACTTGAATCTTTAATAACTGTATGTTTGTTTTGCTACTACTGTCGTTATTTCGGTTATGCTTGTGGATCGGTGATTACCGTCATGCTATGTTTTCTTGCACTCTGTTATCATGTTCTACCTGCTAGTATTACTTTCATATTGGTCATGCTTGATAGCAGAACATGTTGGGGTTCGTCATGTTCTTCGATGCATGACTGACGTCGGTTATCGAGTACCATTAATATGTATTGTTCCTTGTTGTTAGTTGGTTAAGTGTTTACTCGGTAATGTTATTGATGTGTTCTCGCATGGTATTTATTGTTGATGTTAATGGTTATGTTATGCTATGAGTAGTGTTGTACTTGTGTTATTCATGCTCATCATTATGCCATGCTCAGTTGGATATGATTCATTGATGATATGGTTGATAGTTATATTGTACCCTCATGCTTATGTTGGTATCATGCTCATGCATTATAAGTGCATCATGTTATTTTATCATGGCTCAGCATATTTGCATTCAAGTTTAACCGGATTAAATCGAACTTGAACAACTGTTGGCTGAGTCATGGTGCTACCATATCGACCTGACCAGTGAAACCACGCTTGCCTTTCTGGGAAGGTCCTAACTGGGCCTATTGTCATGCCTCTCACTGGTGCCTCCAACGAGGGAAGGTTATGGGCCCGCGCTACCCTGATCAGGTAGGCGGACATAAGCCTTGTGTGCCCGTTGTTGTTGTTGTACCCGGGTTGTCCCCGTTTGGGACCGTTTATGTTTTGCCATGACGGTGGCCGTTGGTGCCTTTGGTAGGCACGGGGCCACCCAAGACTTAGCCCAAAGGGGAGTTGGTCGGAGTGGCCGGGAGAGTGTCATGGCAGTAGATCGGTTTTGTCGGAACGCCGTTGGTCCACCCGAATGGGAGTGCGAGGCCATGGGTTCCGTGGTGTGGGTACAGCGTACTAACTTCTGCAGAGTGTGTATTAAATCTATCGATAGCCGTGCCCGTGGATAAGGGCCCAGTTCGTAGTTGGTCACACTATGAGTCAACAGTAATTAATAATAACTTGATTAATAACAACCTCGGTTCGATGATGAGATAAGTTGGTTATGTGATCCGTGAATGATCACCGTTTGATTATGAGGTAACCCGTTGAGCCCAGAGTGGTTCCGTTTGAGATCCGTAAATGATCACCGTGGTATCGAGGATACTAAGTTGTTGGATATTCGTGATGTTGTGCGAGAATCGTGGGTAAAGATCAAGCTCCTTGTGGTCATTTAATGATTACTACGGTATTGTTTATACCAAGCTTGATTTGATCCTGAGATGATTGTGTGATGTCCGAGGTTGGTAAGTGCTGCATGTGCTGGTTACGAGATAACCCGAGCAGAGTAAGTTGGTGCTTGATAATGTCATCATGTTGCATGATAGTGTCATCATGTTTATATGTCCATGCCAAGCTCATATTGTTCTAGTTGTATCATGTTGTTCAGGCTATGTTGTTCGGATAATATAATGTTAATCCGTGTTTAACCTGTTATTGCCATGCTGTTGTATGTCTTGAATGCTTCTGGTTATTGTGAGCTTGCAAGTACATTCAATGTACTGACCTGGCGTGTCATGCCAGTTTGCAGGTCATGCCGGATTTGATTGCTTGCTTGTCGTTTCCGTTCGTGCGAGCTAGGATAAGCATTCCAGCCAGAGTCCCTGCGGAGTGGAGTTCATCACCGTCGTCGTTGTTCCGCTGCTAGAAGTTTTTCCGCTGCTTCGAGTTGTTTTGCTGCTTGCATAGAGCAACTGAGGATGGCGTAGTGTCGCCATGCCGATGTTATTCCTTGTAATATCGGAGACCTTGTATTCATATTCTTGTAATAATAGAAAGCTGGTTTGTTCTATGCTAAGCAGTGCCGTATTCCAGAAGACTTCTCCTTGATCTCCGGGCTGGAATACGGGGCGTTCCGGTTTCTCTAAGCCGGGGTGCCGCACGGAGTTACGGATCTCCGGGAATATAAGAAACGGTTTTCGGCCAGATCTAGGGAGCGCGAAACGGAAGAGAATAGAGAGGGAGATCCAATCTCGGAGGGGATCCCGCCTCTCCGACGCCATGGAGGCCATGGACCAGAGGGGGAACTCTCCTCCCATCTAGGGGGAGGCCAAGGAAGAAGAACAAGGAAGGGGGCTCTCTCCCCCTCTCTCCCGATGGCGCCGGAGTGCCGCCAGGGCAACGATCGGGACGGCGATCCAGATCAACAATCTTGCTACCGTCAACACCAACTCTCTCCCCCTCTATGCAGCGGTGTAACACCCCTTCTCCCTGCTGTAATCTCTACTTAAACTTGGTGCTCAACTCCATATATTATTTCCCGATGATCTATGGTTATCCTACGATGTTTGAGTAGATCCGTTTTGTCCTATGGGTTAATCGTGATCTTGGTTGGTGTGATTGTATATTTCATTTATGGTGCTGTCCTACGGTGCCCTCCGTCTCGCGCAAACGTGAGGGTCCCCCACTGTAGGGTGTTGAAATATTTTCATGGTTTACTTATTGTCAGTGTTGCGGGGGATGACAGCAGCCCAAACACGAATAAGTGGGTTATGGCGTATGGGAGTGAAGAGGACTTGATACTTAATGCTATGGTTGGGTTTCACGACCTTAATGATCTTTAGTAGTTGCGGATGCTTGCTAGGGGTCCAATCATAAGTGCATATGATCCAAGTAGAGAAAGTATGTTAGCTCATGCCTCTCCCTCATATAAAATTACAAGAATGATTACCGGTACTTGTTATCGAGGGACAAATAACTTTCTTGTTGACAAAATCTCTCTACTAAAACTAACTTAGTTGTGTCTTTATCTAAACAGCCCCTAGATTTTATTTACGTGCTCTTTATTATCTTGCAAACCTATCTTATCACACCTACAAAGTACTTTTAGTTTCATACTTGTTTTCGATAAAGCAGACGTCAAGTGTGCGTAGAGTTGTATCAGTGGTCGATAGAAATTGAGGGAATATTTGTTCTGCCTTTAGCTCCTCATTGGGTTCGACACTCTTATTTATTGAAGAAGGCTACAAACATTCCCCTATACTTGTGGGTTATCAATCATCATTATTAGAGCATTGTCCCATGTGAGGAAAGGATCATGGAAGCTATGATTCCCTCACAAGTTGGGATGAGTCTCCGGACTTTGATAAAATAAAAGAGGCCAAAGAGCCCAATAAAAAAGAGGCCAAAGAGCCCCAAAAAAATGAGAGAAAAGAGAGAAGGGACAATGTTACTATCCTTTTCCACACTTGTGCTTCAAAGTAGCAGCATGTTCTTCATGATAGAGAGTCTCCTATTTTATCACTTTCATATGCTAGTGGGAATTTTTCATTATAGAACTTGGCTTGTATATTCCAATGATGGGCTTCCTCAATTTTCCCTAGGTCTTCGTGAGCAAGCAAGTCAGATGCACACCCACTTAGTTTTCTTTTGAGCTCTCATACACTTATAGCTCTAGTGCATCCGTTGCATGGCAATCCCTACTCACTTGCATCGATATCAATTGATGGGCATCTCCATAGGCCATTAATTTGCCTAGTTGATGTGAGACTTTGTCCTTTTGTTTCTCCACCTCCACCATATTCTATTCCACCTATAGTGCTACATCCATGGCTCACGCTCATGTATTGCGCGAAAGTTGAAAAAGTTTGAGAACACCAAAAGTATGAAACAATTGCTTGGCTTGTCATCGGGGTTGTGCATGATAAAATACTTTCTGTGATGAAGATGGAGCATAGCAAGACTATATGATTTTGTAGGGATAACTTTCTTTGACAATAATATTTTGAGAAGACATGATTGCTTTATTAGTATGCTTGAAGTATTATTGCTTTTATGTCAATATTAAACTTTTCTTTTTAATCTTATGGACCTGAATATTCATGCCACAATAAGAAGAATTACATGGATAAATATGTTAGGTAGAATTCCACATCAACAATTATGTTTTAATCATTTACCTACTCGAGGACGAGCAGGAATTAAGTTTGGGGATGCTTGATACGTCTCCAACATATCTATAATTTTTTAATTGTTCCATGCTATTGTATTATCTGTTTTGGATGTTTTATATGCATTAATATGATATTTTATATTATTTTTGGGACTACCTATTGACCTGGTGCCCAGTGCCAGTTTTCGTTTTGTCCTTGTTTTTCCCTTTTATAGAAAAGGAATATCAAACGGAGTCCAAACGGAATAAAACTTCATGGTGATTTTTCTTGGACCAGAGGAAACCCGCAAGACTTGGAGAGGATCCCAGAAGACCTATGAGGTGGCCACAAGCTGTAGGGGCATGCCCCAGGGGGGCCGCCCCAGGGCTTGCGGGCCCCTCGTAGTCCTTCCAACCCTAACTCTCACTACAAAAAATGACACATCCGTGACATTTTGGGCCGAACAAATTTTTTTCTGTCATACATATGACACTTCTATGACGATAATTGTGACAAAACCCGGTATCATCATAGATGTGGTGGGCTCCTACTTCTATGACAAAAAATCATGACAGAAATGGGCTTTTCGTCCTGGGCGGGCCGGAGACGCAGCTGCATGACATTCTTTGGGCCGTCCATGACGGAAAAAACCGTGGTAGAAGCGAGGGGGAGGAAAATTTCGGGGAGTTCCCGGTTACGGTGGGAGGTCGGGGGCCGAGCGATGCGTGTTTCTCTCGTACACGTACGCGCGTGTGTGCGAGGCGTTGGCTCTAACTGAACCCGAGCAAGGCATTGGGCTCTAACTGAACCCGAGCGATTGCACTGCAGGCTACGTGTTACTGAACCCGAGCGATCGATCGATGGCTGTTAACTGAACCCGATAGAGCGATTCCTTCGCTACTGCTGCTAACTGAAGCCGATCGATTGGATGAACAGTGAGCGTTGCCGGGGGGGTTGGATGAACAGTGAGCGGTGGCATTGCCTCTGGATGAACAGGACCCCGTGGTGTGGTGGATTGCTGGATGAACAGTAGACGGTGGAGGGGTGCCCGCGGAGGGGTGGTTGAACAGGACCCCGTGGTGTGCAGGGCTGGATGAACAGTAGACGATGGAGGGGTGGTTGAACAGTAGCCGGTGGAGTAGCGCGTGGTGGAGGCTGGATGAACAGGAGCCCGTGGAGGCTGGAGGAGGTCGACGTTAGCCCGTGGAGGCTGGAGGAGGTCGATGGTGGAGATGAACAGTATCCTGTGGAGTCCCGTTTTGCGGTACGCCAGACCCCTCCCGATGAACAGGACCCCCGTTTCGACCGTAGGAGGTCCGTTTCGTCTGTTTTGCGGTACGCCACACCCCTCCCGATCAATAGGACCCCTGTTTCGACCGTAGGAGGTCCGTTTCGTCCGTTTTGCGGTACGCCACACCCCTCCCGATCAACAGGACACCCGTTTCGACCGTAGGAGGTCCGTTTCGTCCGTTTTGCGGTACACCACACCCCTCCCGATCAACAGGACCCCCGTTTCGACCGTAGGAGGTCCGTTCCCTCCGTTGTGCGGTACGCCACACCCCTCCCGATCAACAGGACCCCGTTCCGAACGTAGGAGGTCCGTTTCCTCCGTTTTGCGGTACGCCAGGCCTCGTTTCCATCGCCTGTTCCGTCCAAGCCCTCCCAATGAACACGACCACGCATTCCGTTCCGACCCAGCCGGTTGGCTCCCACGCGTTCCGTTGCCTCCCGATGAACACGACGCATTCCGTTGCCTCCCGATGAACACGACGCATTCCGTTGCCTCCCCATGAACACGACGCATTCCGTTGCCTCCCCATGAACACGACGCATTCCGTTGCCTCCCCATGAACACGACGACGACGCTATTTCTCCGTTCCGACCCAGCCATGTACACGAGCCCTGGCCGTACGTATGCGCGAGTAGGCGTTCGAGACCCTGCCTGTATGTACACATACGTGGCCGCATTTTCTTTCTTGCACCCTGGCCGCTGTATGTACGTGTACATGCTACGTGCGCGCCTCTACTACGACATGTGCACGCCTCTACTACGACACATGCGCGCCTCTACATCGACCAGTATGTAGGTACATGTTCGCGACCAGAATGACAACGCTACGTACGCTTCGACTAGGTGGGTCCCGACTGTCAGGCACTTCCTTGCCTGCGAAGATGTAGTTGGTGGGTCCCAGCAGTCAGGGGGGCAAATTGTTTTGTTTTTGTTTGCCCGGACGCACTTCCTTGCGTGCGAAGGTGTAGCTGCTGGGTCCCAGCAGTCAGGGGGGTGAATTGTTTTTTTTCTGCCCGGACGCACTTCCTTGCATGCGAAGGTGTAGCTGGTGGGTCCCAGCAGTCGGGGGGCAAATCGTTTTTTTGGACGCACTTCCTTGCGTGCGAAGATGTAGCTGGTGGGTCCCAGCAGTCAGGGGGCGAATCATTTTTTTCGGACGCACTTCCTTGCATGCGAAGATGTAGCTCGTGGGTCCCAGCAGTCAGGGGGCGAATCATTTTTTCATGAAATACGGTGGCTCGTCCGGTGGGTCCCCACTGTCAGGTGGAGGAATAATTATTTTGCGCGTAATAAGGAGGCACTTCCTTGCGGCTGCCGTGGACCCAACTGTCAGCCTCTCCACGTACAGTCCACGTCCGGTGGAAGTCGTTCCTTGACCACGTTGACCACGCCGCGCTGAGAGCACCAGGGCGGTGGACGACGGCGAGGCCTAGGAAGGGGACGACGTGGAGCCGGGGAAGACGCGGCAGTGGATGCACATGCGGAGAGGAGTACGAGGGTTCACTGGTTCGACTGCGCTGCCGTCATCGCAGAATAACAGGGGGTGTGGGTGAGTGGAGGGATGGCCTGGCCAGCGGTGGGAGTAGTAGGGGGCGGTGAGGCCTCCGCGGCAGCACAGCCGGCCATGGGAGGCAGGAGCAGGCGGCACGACCGGCGCTGCTTTGGGCGGCTGGAGCAAGAATACCAGAGGTTGAAGAAGCACGACGGCCGTTGGATGGACATCGTACGGTCACTGCAGCAAGAATCGTTTATATTGACTAAGTTGACAAAGCCCTTGGTACGTCAACTTAGTAGGCCCACAGGTCAGCTTCCGAAACGGTGCGCCCCAGATGTCAGGGGGAGGAATAATTGTTTGGGCGGGTGAAGCTAGAATATCTGAGATTGAAGAAGAAGCACGGCATCCGTTGGATGGACATCCAACAGCCACTGCTGCTAGAACCGTGTGTTGACTATAAGTTGACAAAGCCTTGCATACGCGTCAACTCTGTTTTTTTAGGGGACGCGTCAACTTAGTAAGGCCAGAAGTGTGTGGCAGAGAACTTATAGCCCATTTGAGATTTGTAAGAATGTGTAGCCCATTTTTGAATTCTAATGGAATTTACTACAGCCCATTTACAGTTTGTTAAAAGTACAGCCCATTTCAACCAACCGTTCAAAACAGAATTCAATAAAATTTCCCACATTTTGATGGGATCCGAAATATTTTTATCCCAAAATTTCTAGTTAGATTAAATACAATTTCAATATAAATTTATGTTACGTAAAAATCCAATGAAACATTGCGCTCGCAACAATTAATGAAATTAAAATTTTCAATATCCAAAAATAATATTTTATAAAGTAATCATGTGTTTGGTGCATTTTTTTATAGTTACTGCCCAGTTTTTATAATTACATCCCATTTATTATTTCTTAAAGCCCATTTTCTTGTTAAGCCTAATGCATCCCTCCTAGGAAAGATTTGCAGCCCAGCGGGGCGGAGAATGGCAACTTGACCTTGCCTGGGTATTCCTAAAAAAAAGTATAGCTGGGCTAGCCATTTTCAGCTTGAAAAAAATTAATATCTGGGCTGGATATTTGGCCTGGGCTAGACGGGCCACAACCCGCCCAGTTAATACCTGCAGCGATGTTTTCGTTGTTGTTCAGAGGAGAAAAATTAATATCTGGGCTAAACATCGAAAAACTCTGCAGTGCTCACACCTCAAAAACACAAATACTGCTCGAGCTGCTTGGTCCCAGCTGTCGGCCGCTTCTTGTGCAATTCTCTCGTTTATTGACTACTACATAGGTTGACAATGGTGTGGGACCGTGATGTCAGGAAACCAGGAGGAAGCAAAATAAATTATAGTTATATATATATAATAAGGAGGCACTTGTGTACGTGAGGCTATGGACCTGGTGGGTCCCCATTGTCATCCTCTCCAAGTAAAGTCATCTCCTCGCCCGCGCGCGCTTTCCGCCCGAAACAGTCAGCGCCGCCCGCCCCGCTTCCCGGTGCAGGCGATTGCTCCGCCTTCAAACGACACAAGTGCCGTCCGTCCGTCCATCTGCCGCCCACATTAATGATACGCGGTTGCCGAGGCGGCTACTCCGACGCCACACGTCCGTCCCTTCGCGCGCCCACCATTGCTATATAAACTGCTGTGCCGGCCATAGCCACAGTCATCCGCATCCGTTCCCTTTCTCCTGTCCACACCACTACTGCTCACCATGGCTTCCTCGCGCTCCAGCGCTCTTCGGGATGGGCGGACGATGGACCACAAGGAGATGGCAGCCATTGCTGCCGACAGGCTGGCCGGCAGGCAGCCGGAGGACGACGACGTCCCAATGGAGAACTTGGTAGTCGACGATCCGGCGCCAACCCCCTCCTCCGCGCCATCCTCACCGGTGCATTGCACCATGACTATCGGCGAGGCCCATGCCCAATATATGGACAGGGTGAGGCAGATGCGTGAGGAGCAGTTCCGGGAGGCGCAGGCCGACGCCGCCTACAACCACCATCTCCTCCAGGAGCACCTGCAGGTGGAGGAGCAGATCGCCGCGGAGCGGGTGGAGCAGGAGGCGATGCTCGACTCGTACCGCTCCGCCCGCAAGGGCCGCCTCGAGCGCTGGCGGTACCGCATGCGGGTGGCGGAGGCTGCGGCCGCCTACAAAGAGGCTAGCAAAGAGGGCGATCAAGCGGGCGAGGCTCTGTTTGGCGAGGCCGAGGACGAGGCAGAGGACAATGCGGCTCCGACGAGTCCCTGCTCCGCTGGCGTCGACGAGGCCCTGCTCCGCCGAGGCCCCGCGGCACCAACAACGAGGCAGAGGACACCGCCGGCTCCGCCGAGGCCCCGCCCCGCCAACAACGAGGCAGAGGACATCGCCGGCTCAGCCGAGGCCCCACCCTGCCGGCAACGTGGGGGAGGATTTCCACCGCTCCGCTGAGGCGCCGCCCGCCGGCAACGAGACAGAGGACATCGCCGGCTCCGCCGAGGCCCCGCCCCGCTGCGAACGAGGCCGCGCCACACAGAAAACAAGGAAGAGTAGAACACGGTAGGTCGCCGCCGCTCGGATCCAAGTAAGGCCACTGCTGCTACTCTCCGGTTGAAGCCAAGCTAGGTGAGTTGACCATTGAGGGCCGGTTAGCTTCTTGGCGGCGACGTGGAGACGGAGAGCTGCGCTGGAGAAGAACGCTGCTTCTACTTAACTGCTGGTGCAGTTGGCTGACTGACACGTGTGCCCAACAGGCCACATGTCAGTTACGCAACTGCACATGCAGTTAAGTCACTGAAGCTTCTGTTTGGCTCAGCGGGACACAGGTGGGTAGCTTCGGTTAATTAATTATACCTCCAGCGCACCCCTTTTAGTTGAAGAATGTATGAAATGTAATGAAATCCGGCATGTTTATATGAAATCCGGCTGTGTATGAATGGATTTATTTCGATTAGTTCGAATTCATGTATCACTGGCATTGGATGAACATGCAAAACAATACGTACTAGCATTATTCCCATGGTGATCACCTCGTTTGCAGCACTTTCACATGTACTCCGTCCGGTCCTTTCTAGTCGTGCATACAAGTTTTGTCTGCAGTCAAAGTATCTCTACTTTGACCAATCTTATACAAAAAAGTATGCACTTTCACAATGTGCGAAGTAAAAAGGAACAGAAGGAGTACAAAGAGTTTGAGCAGCTTTTTAGCATTTCTGTACATTGCAATCAAACACACAGGCCTGGCAATTCATAGAGAACATTCAAAACAATCGATGATTATGCATCTCAGCGGCTCACATGTCAGAGGCAATATTTACTTCACAACTAAAGAATAAAGAAAAAATTGATCGACGCTGCTGACAGCAAAGGGCGTCCCATTCGAAAATATCAAACGCATGTCTTGATAAAATCAATGAGCAAAATTTGACAAGGTTGTCCCATTCCAAAATATCAAATGCCTACAATTGTGGAATGGGCAGGGTTTGCCATCAGTTCGGACATTGACATGGCATCTCGTGCTAAATAAACCAGCTATTCTTTTTGTGCAGTTCCACCAAAATCAACCAAATTGGCGCGTAGCTTGTATGATTTCGCCCATATATGTTGCAACGCCTTGAACTTATTGGCACCTCCTTTCTTGTGGTGGAAATGAATGATTCGATGTATTCATGAACATATTGTGCAGTTCCCATTGAAATCAAGCTGAGCACCCCTGTTTGCACAAATACAAAAAAGTGATTAGTATAAAGAAAACTGTACTATGAATTGACAATTTCAACAGGCACATACATGGTCCATGTAGAGCACACTTTTAGAAAAATGGAACTCACCAGAAAGAATCCTAGAACAACATTGTACTCGCGCATCACAGCAAAAAAATGGAGATTTGTCAGTCCTTCTGAGCTGAAGTTAGTTTGGTCTTGTGGGGAGTAATGTAACCATCCTTCAACTGCTCCTTCTGATGTGAAGATAGACAGGGCTTCTTCATCCTGGCATAATCGGAACTAGTCACTTCACGTACTCCATATTCTTCTTTAGAGGAAGATGATCCTGTTGTGCAAAGACAAGAGGACTACTAAATGCTAGCATCCCTGTTTGCTCGAAAAAAAGGAAAGGAAATATTTAAAATAGCACAGATGAAGCACTTCTCAAGGACAATACCACTTTTTCATGACATTATCTAAACAGTAGCACAACACCAATAGAGATGACAAAGCTCAATCATATGGATGAAATCAGTGGGCGAGTACCAACCTTTGTCAGGAGGCTTATTGTGTAGAGCATACAGATGAAGCACTTCTCCGGAACCATCTGTTGCTATCTACGGTGGTGGCCATGCTTACTATATACTCCTCGATTAGTTTAATGTTTCCAACATATTCTTGTGCAGTTCCACTAAAATATATGGTATCTTCAAAGAAGATCCCTGTTTGCACAAGTAGATATAATTACATATTACATTAAGAGTGGCATCAAATCAGTGGCAAAACAATTGCTCGTTCCAGCCATAGCAATAAATTAAGATGCAAAACTATATCATTACTTGTGTCATCACAGTTCCAGTGCTTCATTACAGCACCGGGAGTTGATTTTTGTTTTTCTTCTGCTTGTTCTTCCCCTTCATCACTTGGTTCAATAACAGCCAAGCTTCGCCTTCAATGTAAGATTTGGCATGTCAATTAGGGAGCACAAGTATAGTACTAAACTTAATTTTCTGATGAAAGTGGCAAAATACAGGCCAGCAGTTGAAATATCCTTATCTTACCTCAATGGGATATTACGGTGCACATACAGATTGGAAGTCTTGTCTCCATTTGTGCAGTTCACTAAAATCAAGCAACATTATCGTACAAGTAGCACAACATATGAAAGCACACCGCAGAATCATGTGAAAGAAGGCTAGTACTGACCTCTCATGATGCGGAATTCAAACAACTCGCAAGAAGAAGATCTGAACCAAATTCGCCTTAACGGATAGGAAGTAAGATCTCCTCTTGTGCAGTTCCACTAAGATCAAGCAATCAAGCAACATTGTCGGTGTGACATTTTGGTTGAACTGCACAAAACACTCTTAAAACAAAAGTGTTTTGTGGAGTGCAACAAAAGGTCACAATGGCAACGAGGTGAAGTAGATAACCCTGTTTACACAGAGCTGCAAAGGAAACAATTAGTGGTCAATAATGGTAGATGACACAGAGGCCAACAAAAAGAAGCATCTACCTTATCTAAATGGGAAAGAAAGCAAGACAGTAGCATTTCTCAAACGGTGGCATTGATTAATATTAACATAGAGATTATATTAACAATAAAATTCATTAAACATGCAATTTGCTTTTAACTGTGGCATTGCATCAGTTTTCCAGCAGCATTATTAGAGGGTGTTTGTTTACAGGGACATTTTGGTGTAGGGACTAAAAAAACTCCGTGTTAGTCCCATCTAAACCAAACAGGAGGGACTTTTAGGGACTAAAAGTGGGCATTTGGGACTAAAGAAAGAAGACCCCGAGGGAGTCTTTTTGGGACTTTTTCCAACAGTTGCCCCTGCCACGCATCGCACCTTGTCTCTATTAGTTCATTACTAGGGGTAACATGGTCTTTTAGCATGTCATTTAATAACCTCTAGTCCATGTTTAGTCCCTGGAACCAAGCAGGTAGGGACTAGGGAGTTTTTAACCAAACGGGGCCTTAGATTAACAACAGCTAATGAGTTGCACGGGACAGTGGACGCACCAGCACCCTGTGCATCTACCGATGTACTGTGGTCATGCACAGTCTGTTGCAACAAAGAACAAACAACCAAGGAGCATATTTGTGTTGGTCCCAGTTTTGTTATCTTTAGACACCTTTCCCTATGTGAGCGCAGCAAATCTAGTCCTGCTCAAACTCTACAACCTTGTCCCTTCCTTTCCTTTTTGAACTAGTACTTTTGCCCCTTCCTGTCCTCTTTGAACCACGTCCTAGATTTATGCGATACAACTTTCCCCCATTCCTTTCCTCTTTGAACCACGTCCTAGATTCATGCTATACAAGTTTCCCCCTTCATTTCCTCTTTGAACCACGTCCTAGATTCATGCTATATACAACTTTTCACACTACTTTCCCCACTCCTTTCCTCTTTGAACCACGTCCTAGATTCATGGTATACATGCAGCTAGAGCAATGCATGTGGAGTAAGTAAATTATACCTTAAGGTTCTTCGGGCGTGGTTCAGTGGGCGACGGGACGGCTGCGAAGAAGAAGGGGTCGGAGGCCCTCCCGCGCCGCCGCTGGGTGGAAAGTGTACAGCTGCGCCGGTAGTCCCTCGCCGACGGCGACAGCGTTAAGCCTCCTTCCCTTCCCGGCGGACGGATTCTGCCGACTCTTTGAGCAGCAGTGAGGGGAGAGAGAGGCCAACGAAGTCTTGTTTAGATCTGGAAAGGGCGAGAGAGTGTGAAGAGAGCAACTACAAGCGTTGAGGCTCCAGCGGGAGAGGGCGAGAGAGTGTGAAGAGAGCAACTACAAGCGCTGAGGCTCCAGCGTGTATATATATACTGGAGAGAGAGTGTGAAGCGTGCAAAGCCTAGAAAACATTTTGACCAGTCAAAGAATCCTCCTGGCACAAATTATGCTCAAATGTAGTTATCGAACCCGAGACTTCAAGTGTGATGAGCGAACAGGCTAACCAGCTACACAACCCTCCCGTTATGTTCAACGAGAGGGAAATAACCTTTTATACATTTCTGCATTCGTGTGACAAGCATGCCGTGTTTTTTTGTGTGTGGGGGAGTCATTGGGATTTCAATCATAATCGTGTCATGTGGCTTTGGTGGTAAGACTATCCACAGTGGTGCAGAAATAATGCAGCCTTAGTCACCTTACCTCTCTCCACGTAGTACGTTGGGTCCCACCAGTCAGAGGGTGAAACAAACAAATTAATAAGAAAAATTAAAAGCGCCAGTGGTGTATCTTACCTCACACATCTCGCTACTGCTCGGGAACACTGTCCAATTGATCCCTCTGTTCGCTCACGTACTATTTTAAGTGAATCCTTATTATAACATGCACACAAATTTTGGGCACTTGTATTCGACTTAAGTCAGTGTGCCACCGTATCTCGTATACTTACTACTCCCTCCGTCTAGGTGTAATAAGTCACGTTAGAAGGTGCAACGGGACCAAGGTGCGTGCGTGTGCGTGCGTGTGTGTGTGTGTGTGTGTAACAACATGTGTGTGTTAGAGAGAGCGACAGATCGACCTACTCCTACAGAGAGATGTTGTGCAGTGTATGATTTTAGCCGCGAGAGTCGGTGCATCCTCTCGTTTCCGGGAGTGTCTGGTAGGGACATGCGGACAGCTGCCACGCCCGCTCCTGACCAGCCTGGCCCACCCAAAGCCCATCCATCGCCAGCGCGCGCTTCCCGCCCGAAACGGTCAGCGCCGCTCCAAAGAATCGGTGCCGCATTCATGCCCGGGCAGAGCGGACGCGACCTCTCACTGGCGCAAGAGTGATGGTTGCTTCGTCCGTCCAACTTACTGCTGGGTCTATGTGATTTGACGGCTCATTGGTCTTTATTACTGAGGTGGTAGGACTGCTGGATGTCCCACGCTTTCGGCGAAAGGAGGTACTACTACTAGATTACAATTTTCTCCATTCTTACAGCGGAGGCATGCAAGAGCAGTGAAAACACGCAGGCTCAGTGATTACATGGCCCACCTCACACTATCACCGTGCGACACCTAACTCTTTACATAGTACTCCCTCTGTTCCTAAATATTACTAGATGAGTCCCCGCGCGTTGCCGCGGAACAGCGGTATATCTCTTTGCGCAAAATTATCGATTTCATAGAACTAAAAAAAACTCTATATCCGCATGACAAATGTGGTAGCCAAACTAAATAAACTCCCATCATCATTTAGATCATCCCATGTAAGGAAAAAAGATCAGCCAACTCCTACTGCATAATGGGATTATATTTTTCTTTTTGACATGTTAATGGGACTTAAAAGCTCACTTACATGCATGCTACCGGTGCATGCTTGCATGCAGACATGTTGATGTGATTTAAAACCCACTCACATGCATGTGCCACGGTATTTCTGCATGCTTGCATGTGGCTTAGTGTGGAGCCTCTCAACATCTAGATCAGACGGCTATTATGGACTGATTTACTTCATCTAACGGCTACATCAATTTTGATGATGTGGCTCAAGGAGAGGATAGAGAATTCCTAGTAGTGGGGGCTAGCTATTACTAGTAGATAAGTCCTTGTAGAGATTCCACTACATACGGAACAAAATGAATGAATCTACACTTAAAATGCATCTATATACATCCGCATGTGGTTCATGGTGAAATCTCTACAAAGACTTATATTTAGGAACGGAGGAAGTACCAGTATAGTACGTACTGTAATTTATCGGCGAGATAAATTTGTACAATGCTATGAAGCTTCCAGCTTCTGTTACATGTATCTTGCGTCCAAGGTTGCCCATTGCAACATTTCATCAAATACAAAGGAGACTAACATGCATGCTTTTGCATCTCAATGATTGACAGATCATAGCAAATATGTACTTCCTCCGTTCCAAAATAAGTGTCTCAACTTTGTGCAAACATTAGTACAAAGTTGTACTACTACTAAAGTTGACACTTATTTGGGAACAGAGGCAGCTAAAGAAAAAAATGATCCATGCAGTCCCTAGCCCTTGAACCATGAACCCTGACCAGGCTTCAATTTGCTGGCAACGTTCGAGCTTCCTAATAAATGAAGTTTGCAACCTTTTGACCATCGGATCATTTTGTGCAGTTTCACTAAAATCGAGATGAGCATCCCTGTGGCAAAGAAATTGAAGAAGCATGATTAGAATAAGATTACTGGGACTAGTTGATGAGACATAAACTCATCACAAATACAGTACGTAGAAGCCAGTAGAGGTATGTGCGGGGCAAAGAAGTAGAGAAATATCCACAGGGAGTGATGTGGGCAGCTGGAGCAGTGGTGCAAGCCAGCTGTAAAGGGAGTTGTACCTGGACGTAGCTCAACCTTGAGGAGGGCGGCGGGAGGTGGCAACTGCCCACGTCGCGGCAGTGAGCAAGGGACGAAGGCAACCTCACCGGCTTTGTGAGAGAGAATGGCGGGGACCCCTGATCGGGGCGTGCCGACAGTGGGTTTTCGCCGTCGGCGACGGCCACCGCATCTACACTAAGCATCCACCCCTTCCCCAAGCGAACGTGATCCGCCGGGATGTTAGAGATGTGGCCATAGTCGTTTTGTGTGAGAGAGTGTGAAGAGAGCAACCCCAGCAAGCAACCGTGTGGTAGGCTGGCCCCTCCTGACTATGTATATAGTGGAGCGGTTTCCTTTTCTCTCCATATGAACCTATCATATTGCGTACATGCCACTGAAGAAAAAAAACTCTATTTATAAATGACGCGGCACCTACTACTTGTTCTCCTATAACCTTGCGCTTGGCATCTCCAAAATATTAACCTTGCGATTGGCTCTTCGCCTCTTCGGGAAGTCGAGCAATAATGGTAGTGCAGTATATATCGTTCTGGCTATATGAGACCGAATGAATTGCTGCACGTCCACCACGTGGGCGAGGGTCGAGGGGCGAGGGAGAGTGCTACATACGGAGCAAAATGAGTGAATCTACACTCTAAAATACGTCTATATACATCAGTGTTTGGAGTATGTACTAGTAGTTCATATTTAAATCTACTAAAGGACATATATATTCCAAACAATATGGTATAATCTCTATAACCAAGGTAGTAGGGACGAGGAGTAAACGGAGGGAGTAGTAAATTTTTCTCCTCGTCCTGCGAGCCACCGCGCGCATGGGTGAGGGAGCGGGCGTAAGGCGGAGCAAGCTTCACCTCATCCTGCGAGCCACCGCGCCCATGGGCGGGGGAGACGGCGTACTAAGCAAGCTTCTCCTCGTTCTGCGAGTTGACGGGACACATCAAAAGTACTCCAGTGTATAGAGCCTTGCCTCTAAGGTAGGCCCCACATGGTTTGCCTCTTTTTTTTAAGATAACACGTCAAGTCGCAATTTGTTTGTTCACCCGTGGTAGACGATCCTCCCTCCACCAAGTGGACAACTAGTACACGTGCCAAATTACCACGTGGGCTGCCTTTTTCATACAGAAATGAGCTCCACCGTGTACCCGCGCGGGTGTGGTTGGGAAAGAGACGGGAGTACGTGCGTCGTGCATGCACCTCTTCTCTTCGTGCACGTCCCCCACCTACATGGGTGTGTGTGAGTGATACAAACCGCGTTCGTGAGTGTTTTTTGTTTTGGGGTGGGGGTGGGTGGGGGGTTGATTTCGTGAATTATTTGTGGGAATATGTGTCGATGACATCTCAAAAATTTTTTTGCATGCAATGTGTGTGAAATGGAGGCCTATCCATATCATACATAAAGGGTCGGACAATCCACGAGAAGAGAGGGAGCGGTCATAGCTATCGATAGAGTTAAAGAGAGGATCAAGTGGGTGGGTGCGAGATCGATGAAGAGAGCCATCGAAATTGTGTGTGTGTGCAAGTCAAAGATATAGGGCGACTGGCCTACCGGAACGTTAGAGGGCACATGTCAAGTTTGTGTGTGGCAGGGAGACATGACTAGAGCGCTCGATGTATCGGTGTGTGTGGGGGGGAGGGAGTGGGGGGAGGGGTAGGCAGAGGCCTAACTATAGAGGTAGAACGACTGGTATATGTGTTGAGAAGGAGAGACCCAGCTATGTCTTGAGGGAGATCGGTCGACATCCATACATAACTGAAGGACGGAAATATGATGGGATAGAGAGAGAGAGGAGAGAGAGAGGGAGGGAGAGGGAGGGAGAGGGGTAGAGTGCTGGATGGGTGATGGAGTTGCTTCTCGAAGATGGTGGGAGAGGCCTACTAGACAAACTGAGGGTGGAACTGCAATGTTATCAATAAGAGTGGGGATGTGTTTCTGTGTGTGCCTGTGCGTGATAGATCTGTCGGGACGCATCCATGGATGATGAAGGGGAACCATGTGTTTGGTAAGCAAACCTAACTAGATCGGTAGATCAATTGTTGTTTCTCGGAGGAAGGGAGAGACACAACTAATGAGGTAGATCGATTGACGTGTGGGTAAAAACGAGTTATAAGGACCTAGCTAGCTATATGTATAGCGGGGGATCGGTCGGTGTACGTCCATTTGTTAGAGGCAAATAAGGCCCAGCAAGATGGATAGACAGAGAGAATGGAGCTAGGAGGTGGTGCGAGAGGCCCAACTACTAGCTAGATAGGGGGAGGAGTGTGCGGTTGTGAGATCGATGAAAAGAGGGGCGAGAATTTACACGTGTGTCTGACCGTATGAGAGACACGAGGCAAGGACACATAAAGGAGGAGATTGAAGGTGTGTGTGTATGTTGTAGGCAGGCATCGCTGGAGAGGTTTATCGATCGGTGTGTGTCGGAAAGGAGTTGTGGAGACTCTGGGAGAACGACCTAAAGAAAAAAATGAATATGCCCAGTGGATAGAATGCCGAGGGAGGGGGGCGAGGAGGGCGTGTGCATGCATGAGAGAAAGTTAGTGGTAGCTACAAAGGTTAGAGGATTGTGTGGGTGTAAGAGACTAACAAAGATCATAATTTGATATGAAAGCGGATTCATATATTTGAATAGGAGATCATAGTGTTTTAAACATTGCATGCATGAATATAGCGGTGATACACATGTTGTGCACATGTTATACCATAATGTGATAAAGCATGGCGTTTGCAACTCACAGCTAATGCCGAACAATCTAAACCATACTATACATCAAACAATCTCACATTTTATTTGAATTTGTGATAATGTGTGGCGTTTGCAGCTTACAACTAAATATCGAACAATCTAAACAATACTATATATCGAACATTCTCACATTTTATTTGAATTTGTGGTAACGTGTGGTGTTTGCAACTCACATCTAAATACTTGTAGGCGTAGGGGGCAGGGCACCATACATAATGTGATAAACACATTATACATATGAGACATGGTGTAGATTATGAAAATCTAGCTGGAGCTAGAAATGTAATGTGATTTGAAATCAAAATAAAGTGGATTCAAAAAATCTAGTTCGAGTTCATATAGTACACATAGTTCATATGTAACTCGAGACTAATCATGTGGTCTGTTGTGAAGATAATACACAAACGATGGTTTAACTTGACAATAATGATGATTGTAGATCTTATTAAAACAGAGAAACGAATTCAAATGCTTTGACTTCACAACAATCATTACTGTAGATCTTATTCAAATAGAGAAACGAATTCAAATTTAGTTCATATTGAAGCGGTAGTATATACGTTTGGAATGCACTAAAACGTTCATTTGAGTAGTAGGTTGCATGCATTATACATGTAGCGAAATATTTTAATTGAACATAACATGAATTCAAAGTTCTGAATGACATTTGTAGTGCGCATTGATTTGGTACAGTACATGTTAGGCTTGTCCGGAAATTTCAACCCGCGCCTTGTTAGCCCGAAATATTTAAGATATATCTTTGTCTCGTTGAGCTCTGACAACTCCCTCCATCTCAACCCGCGCCTTGCTATTCCGAAATTACAACGCGCGCGAAAACTCCCACCTCCTGTGAAATCCCGACACGCGAAATGCCCGTGGTACCCCTGAACCGAAAGAACCGACTCAAATCGGTGGGGGTACTTTCATAACTTACCCCACATTTCAGACAAGCGCGTCTCTAAGCCATGGTTCCCCACTGCCATCCCATCCGCCCACCCATTCGTACACCGAGGCCGCGAAAACCCGCGACAAAACCCCACACCCTGCTCCGTCTGCCACCCAGCCGGAGCCTCTTCCCCAACGACGTCGTCCACAGCAACACCTCGACGTCCCTCATCCACCGTACCGGATGAGGATCCGTCGACGATCTCATTGTCCCGCCAGTTCAGCCACCCCGTCCTCCACCTCCAAGGAGCTGCCCGGACGTTCCCCTCGTCTTTCGTGCCACCTCCATTCCCACACCGCCGTCTTCACCTGCACCACTGGAAGAGCATCATCATCACCGTTTCCTCGGATGAAGCTGCGGCCTAATCGGCGCCACCAAAGAGGTTGTACACTAATCGCCGCATTTTCTTCTTGATTCGATCTCACGGTGCTGCCGGTGCTCGGTCCCGAGCCGACATGGCGCGGCTCCATCCACGGCGGCGTCGCCGGCCACTTCCTCCACGGCGTCGCTCCCTCGGCGGCGACGTCCACATCAGTAGGAGCTGCTGCTGCTTTAGCTCTCGCTCGCGCTCCTGCTCTGCTCTTGCTCTCGGTCCCCTGCCTGGTCTGCTCTTGCTATTGCTCTTGCTCGCGTCGCTGCTCTCGCTCTTGCTCTTGCTTGCGATGCTGCTCCGATTTAGCTACACTTTAGTCGACTGAATCGACTTTTGGGTCAGTTGATTTCCAGGGGGTGGGGGTGCTCGCCGGGGTGACGGAAGAACCAGCCGCAGCGGGGAGGGGGGCTCGCTGGAGAGGTACCACACTATCTATCTTAGGGTTCAGGATGAGGGCGGTGGTCGCCGGCGGTGGCGGGGCGTTGGCGGGGCGGTGGCGTGGGGGTCGCCGAAGAAAAAGCTCGGCACGGGGGGGGGCCTAGAGGGATGGCCGGGGCGGCGGCGGACTGGCGGTGGGGAGTGTTTTCGGGGCGGGCGGGGCAGCGTACCGCCGGCCGCGGGTGGCGGGGGGCTGCTGTTTGGCCGGTGGTGGCTGGCGGCTCAGGGGGGGTGGAGGTTGAAGATGAACCGCAGGCCCTTGATTTCGTATCCAACGGCTGCAAAATCGACTGCTAGAGATGAAAAAGTCAGTCGACCGACGTGTAGCCTCACCTTGCTAGTGCGTTTAGTTTCGACAGCAAAATTCAGTTTCGACAGCAAAATTCAGTTTCGACAGTTAAGTTCAGTTTCAACAGTTAAGTTCAGTTTCGACAGTTAAGTTCAGTTTCGACAGTTAAGTTCAGAGATGAGCGGCTGATGTATTTTACATCTAGCACTTTGTGGTTATGTATTTTACGTCATGTATTGGAGATGCTATTAGAATTCCACTCAGGTTAACGTTGTTCTTTGTCTCTCTTGTCCTGCTTCAGCCTCGACGTCGTACAACTCACCGGAGCTACTCCAACGACGAAACCCTCCATCACAGCGGAGCAGTACCTCGGGCTCCATCTCCAGACGCCTAAGATCTTCTTCCCCTCCTCCGACAGCAAAGTCAGCCGGAGCATCCTCACCGGCCAACCCAATCATGATGATATCGACATGGCTTTGCCAAAGAGGTTGTACACTTGTTGCATCTCTTTTTTACTCTACATGTTATATATATTGTCCACTGAGCACACGGATTTGTTCCTTTAGTGTCTCCTTGAAAGAAAAAACGTAGGAATTTTAATTTTCACGTGTCCTCCTTTTCAAATTGCTATTCATGAAGCACAAGACTAAGAGATAGTAGCATAATAGCATTATAACTGTACATTTTCTTGTGGTTTGACTTAATCTCACCATGCTTCTTTGCATCCTGTGATCTTCCAATTGTTGTGAATCAAACACCCAGATTGGCAGAAATCCTGTGTTTTTAAATTCTCTGTTTTGCACGTGCGTTCCTATCCTATTCCTGTCTATTTCCTATCCCTGCATTGTTGGAATCCTCCAATTCAAACGAGCCCTTACAGAATTACTTCTCTTACAGATAGTTGTCAAAGAAAACCTTGCGTGGTTTGTCCCGCTCCTGTTGCGCCGTCGTCCACCCAAGCTCAGCTGCTCCAACGACAGAAGGGTCCAGCACAGCAGGGATCCGGCCTCCAGACTATCTTTCGCCGCCTCAGATCTTCTTCCCCGCCGCTGGCAGCCATGAAAACTGCATTACCATCATTAATCAAGCAGATGACCTCGAGGACTACACGGGTCCGCAAGAGAGGTCGCACTCTTTCGTGTCTGCTTATGTTATGCATCGCTTAATATTACATGCTACTTTATCGTCCTGTTCACCGATTAGACTCTGAGTCAGCTCCAAACTAATGGTCAAACTTGAGTTTTTAAATGGTTGTGGGGTACATATCGGGGCCGCTATCAATAGTATCTATCTACTATCTGGTTAATCTCCGGTGTCTACTATGAGTTTCATGTTGGGTGGGAAACAAATAGTAAAGAAGCCATTATCTGTATTTTTTAACTGAAGCCATTATCTGCCTGCTATTATTGGTTTTGGGTCTATCCACAGGTTGCTACCATCACTCTGGATTTCTGCATGCACTCCTTACATAATCTCACTATGTTTTATTCCTATGAATGACAGTTATTGTAAACAATGGAACTGAACATGTAGAGCAAAAGAGACGAGCCTTGCGTGGCAATAAAATTTCATGCAGACGTCACTCCATGGTAGGCGCAAAGGCAGCCCCCCTCCACACATTTCGGATTGTAATCGAGAGGAAGATATCTGTTCTGAGGGGGATTCAGAAGGAGAAGACAACTCCTATTTACCCCCTGAGGTCTTCGCTCTAACTTGGCATGCTGATGTTGGTTATATCATGCATATGGTGTCTTGCATTGCTTACTTTATACATCAAATATGTCATCTGCTTAGTTTAGACATCCTTTGTGCGAATGCCAACTGTTTAGTTTATTCATCGTTTATGTGAATTATGCAACGCCATCTTGTTTAGCCAGGCATCATATATGTGAATTTTGCAATGCCATCCTGCTTAACCAGTCATCTTATATGTAAATTATATCAGGCCATCCTTTTTTTTCGTTACATATTACATTTGTCAACAATGTTAGTACATTCAACTGCTCTTCGTGTGCATCAGCCATTTGACACGGTGATGGCAAATTCTGGAGTGAAAACAAGGTCTTCAGAGCAGACTATGCTATCTGACGAAGCGCATATCTCGCTGGTTACGGATAGCTCCTCAGAGGAGGATTCAGAGATAGATGACCAGTCCTATTCCCCCCCCCCGAGGTGTATGCTCTAACTTGGCAGGGTTATGTTGCTCATATCGTGCGTATGGTGTCTCGCATTGCTATGTCATTTGATTAGTTTAGACATGCTTTGTGTGAATGCCACTTGTTCAGTGTCTAATTACCATATATGTGAATTATGCATTGCCATCTTGTTGCAAGACATTATATATGTGAATTATACAATGCTATCTTGTTGCAAAGGCATTATATATGTGAATTATGCAATGCCATGCTGTTTAGCCAATCATCATGTATGTGAATTATATCATGCTATCATTTTTTTATTACGTGTTCCATTTGTCGACAACGTTTGTATATTCAACTACTCTTCCTATGCACCAGCCATTTGAAGCGGTGATGGAAGTATCTGGAGTGAAAACAAGGTATTCAGAGCAGACAATGCTACCTGCTGAAGCAGACATCTTGCTGGTTACAGAGAGCTCCTCAGAGGAGGATTTAGAGACTGATGACCAGTCCTATTTCCCCCCTGAGGTCTATGATCAAACTTGGCAGGGTTATATTACCCATGTCATGCATGTTGTCTTGCATTGCTTAGTTTTTACATCATATATGGATTGCCATATGCTTACTTGCTTACTATATAAATCATATATTTGAATTATATCATGCCATCATGTTTACATAGTACATACACATCATCTATCTGAATTATGGCATGACAACCCATTTAATAAAGACATCATATAGTTATATCATCTCATCCTGTTTAGTGTTTACAGTCATCATATTTTGAATTATGGCATTCTATCCGTGAATGTATGTGAATTATGGCATGCCAACCTATTTAATAAACACATTATATAGTTATGTCATGTCATCCTGTTTACATAGTCTCATATTTTGAACTATGTCTTTCCATCTTTTTTAGTTAGCCATCATAATGTGAAATTGTGTCATGTTATCCTGTTTAGTTAGCCATCATATATGTGAAATTGTGTCATGCTATCCTGTTTGGTTAGACAACATAAATATGAATTATTTCATGCCCTCTTTTATTCCCCACTATCCATTGCACCTGTCTATCATACAATGTCTATACTTTCAATTACTTTTCTTGTTTATCAGCCATTTGAATTGGAGAGCGTGATGGCAGTATCTAAGGGAGTAACAACACGGTCTTCAGAAAAGATAGTGCTACCAGTTGATGCAGATAGAACCACGGTTGTACTTGCCCAAGGACTAGATCCACCACACATAACCCAGACTCTCGCAGATTGTACCCCTACCCAGTTGGACAGAGAACCAGCTACACCCCTTCTAACCCCAACCCCGGCAGATAGTAACCCAGTTCCAGTTGACACAGCACCGTCTCCACCACAGAGCACCCAAACACGAGCAGTTAGTAAGGGAACTGCAGTGCCCAAAGCACGAGGACCACCACTCCGAATCCCAACTCAACGCTTACAGGAGAAGAAGATTTTTTCTCAGGTCAGGTTATGTAGCTATGGTTCATACTCCTTTGCTCTTGAATTACTGTATTTACTCATACCAACTATTTTCAAATTTGAAGGATGGAATTGAAACTCCAATGGCGCAACAGGTATGTTTTAAACCTGTTTCTTTAACTGGTTTGCTGTTGTAACCTGCTCTATGTTGATTTCAGTTTCAATTGAATAAACAGATATGTTCTCATGTCATGCACATTACAAGTGTTGTTATTGCTCTATAGTTACCCACACTTATATTCTGTCTATTCTGCTTTGTCTTGAACAAATATTATTTGAACTGTGTCTCTATCTTGATTTGGCAACAAAAACTAGAATGATATAGACCATAAAGTGACCATGGTACATAGAAATATGTTTGTTTCATGTTGTTATCCTGTCCACTTTACTACTGAACTCATTTACCAAAATGAGTTTCATATACAACATGGTAAACATGTGATGTGTCTGCTTGTTTCTCTTTTAGAATGCGGACAAAATATTGGAGAACAGTACCCCGTTATCCAATGGTAAAGGAAGTAATGCAGATAAGGTTCAAGATAGTGAGACATCCCTGTTGGTCTCCAAGAAAGCTGATAAAAACTATCTTGACGACAGTGAGGGAACCCAAAAGTCCTGTCTTGATGTAGTGTTTGAGTTACTGGCCACTACTGCTGGCACAAGCTCTTCGAACTCGCTGCCTGAATCAGTTCGTCTTCTTGAGTCTCAACTTCAAGTTGAAAGACATTGATCAGATGTGCTGCGATAGGAAGCTGAAGGACTGAGGAAGTCCCTGCAGAATTCAGATGCATATTTTCTAGTACAACAGCAAGCGCTGGAGGATTTAAGCGCCAAACAAGAGAAAGTTAATAAGCTTGCTAAGCATCTTGCCAGCATTATGGGTACCCAGGATATTGTTTCTTGAGATCTTCTGAAGTGGTTTCAGTTCTCGATTTGTTTTGCTGCGGCGTTTATTTGCGCTGGTCGCCAACTTTGACAACCAGTGTATATGATATGCTGCTTTGTTCCCCATATTTGCACTGGTGACGAACTTTGATGCCCGGTGGATGTAATATGTGTAATAGCCGTGATAGCCTAGCGTTAGTTGCTTGCTTATTTGTTTCCTTGTTGTCTTGTTTATTTGTTTGCTTGTAGTCATTGCAGTTCTTTTTCCGCGGTTAGCTAGTGGCTGCAATAACCTATTTTTTAAAACTAGGCCACAATAACCATGGGCTAATATTTACTGTAGTGACACTGGGCCTCCTACTGGCCGTAGAAACAGTGGGCCTTCTACGGGCCATAGAAACAATGGGCCTTCTATGGGCCGTAGAAACAATGGGCCTTCTGCGGGCCGTATCATCAATGGGCCTTATACGGGTCGTATGATCGATTGGCCAAGCATGGGCCAAACAGACCGCATTATGGCCGTAAACGGGCTAGAGTTGGAATCGTCCGTTCATGGGACGACCATAACGGGCCATCGTAAATAGGCCGTATTTGGTGATGCTATGAAAATGGCCCAACAGACTAACGGTCCACAAACGGGCCGACTGTAACGACGGGCTGAATTTGGCCCACAAGCAGAAAATGACAGTAACGGGCCGTAAGTAACCGAATGCTGCAAATGAGCCCAAAAATAAATGGGCCCTCAGAAGGCCGAAAGTTAACTTGGGCTGGAAACGGCCCAACAGAATAACGGGCCATTAATGGGTATAAAGTGATACACTGTTCATTACGGGCCAGTTTCGCCACGGGCGTTAATGGGTGTAAAGTAATACACTGTTCATTACGGGCCAGTTTCAGCATGGGCCGCTAATGGGCCAAGAGTTACAAAGGGCCTCATATGGGCCGAAAGACGTCATGGGCTATACATGGGCCACAAGTGAAAACGGGCTAGAATCATATTGGATGGCCCAGATGACGCTACTGGGCCTAATTCGGATAGGGCGTAACGGGCCTTGGGTTAGCGGGCTGTAAATGGGCTATATGCGAACAGGCCGTTAACAGGCTTTCCATGGGCCGGCCCGCCAGCTTTTGACCAAGTCAAACGGGCCGGCCTTTTCACAGGAATGGGCCACTATTGGGCCGTGCCACGTGTCGACGTATCATAGGCGCCTTCTGTCCAGTGAGTGGATGACATCTGTCCCAACGATGAGCCGACACGTGTTTCCCCTAGCCAATGATGATTTTACACGTGGAAAATCCCCATTGGTCGGGGCTGTTAACGGGTTATCGGATCCAAAACCCGACCCGATAGCTTAACGGCGTTCCGTTACGGTGGATGCCACGTGTCGGTCACCCTTGACGAAAGCACTTCTGTGACACGCGATTTATCGTCATGGAAGTGGACACTTCCGTGATGATAATTTTGGTAATGTCATGGAACACTTTTACGACAGCACAGGTATGACTATCTTGATTCTGTCATAAATTTGTCATGGATGTACATGCATGACAAAAAACGCGACCTACTGTGACTAACACGTATCATCACGGAAGTGTATTTTTTTGTAGTGTCTAGCACTATAAATCCTCAAATATTCCCCTATGCCAGAGGGCACACCAAAATACTTTTTCCCCGTTGCAAGCTTCTGTTCCCGTGAGATCCCATCTTGGGGCCTTTTCCGGTACTCCGCCGGAGGGGGCTTCAATCACGGAGGGCCTCAACACCAACCTTGCTGCCATTCCGATGAAGCATGAGTAGTTTACCACGGACCTAAGGGTCCATAGCTAGTAGCTAGATGGCTTCTTCTCTCTCTTTGATCTTCAATACAATGTTCTTGGAGATCTATTCGATGTAATCTTCTTTTGCGGTGCGTTTGTTGAGATCCGATGAATTGTGGATTTATGATTAGATTATCTATGAATATTTTTTGAGTCTTCTCTGAACTCTTTTATGCATGATTGAGATAGCTTATTAATTCTCTTTGATCTATCGATATGGTTTGGCCTACTAGATTAGTTTTTCTTGCAATGGGAGAAGTGTTTTGTGATGGGTTCAATCTTGCGGTGTCCTCTCCCACTGACAGAAGGGGCAGCGAAGCACGTATTGTATTATTGCCTTTAAGGATAAAAAGATGGGGTTTATATCATATTGCTTGAGTTTATCCCTCTACATCATGTCATCTTGCTTAAGGCGTTACTCTATTCTTATGAACTTAATACTCTAGATGCAGGCAGGAGTCGGTCGATGTATGGAGTAATAGTAGTAGATGCAGAATCGTTTCGGTCTCTTGCCATGTACGTGATGCCTATATTTGTGATCATTGCCTTAGATATCGTCATAACTTTGCGCTTTTCTATCAATTGCTCAACAGTAATTTGTTTACCCACCGTATGCTTTATTCGAGAGAGAAGACTCTAGTGGAACCTATATATGGCCCTCGGGTCTATTCTCCATCATATTATTTTCAGATCTATAAAATCGAAAACCCAAAAATACCTTGCTATAATTTATTTGTGTTTACTTTATTTTGCTTTCTACTTATCTTTTATACCTATCTCTATTAAACCTCACTCTTGCAAGTGACCGTGAAGGGATTGACAACCCCTTTCTCGCGTTGTGTGCAAGCGTTTGTTAGTTTGTGCAGGTGCATATATTGGGGACTTGCTTGTGCCTCCTACTGGATTGATATACCTTGGTTCTTAACTGGGAGAAATACTTGTCTTTACTTTGCTGCATCACCCTTTCCTCTTCAAGGAAAAAAATCAACGCAAGCTCAAGAA
Organism: Aegilops tauschii subsp. strangulata; assembly: GCF_002575655.3. NCBI lineage: Eukaryota > Viridiplantae > Streptophyta > Magnoliopsida > Poales > Poaceae > Aegilops > Aegilops tauschii. The sequence continues at coordinate 144,265,152 of NC_053041.3, forward strand.
GTAGCAAACACCATTCAGACTATTGCGATCCCCTATACTTGCGGGTTATCAAGGAGCCGCTCGTCCTCGTTGGGCTCCGCTAGCAACCTGCGATGGTAGCGCACAGATTTCTCCGTCGTGTCCTTCTCCCTTGCCCGCTGCCTCTCGCGGCGGGCGGCGAGCACCTCCTATTCCTTTGTGCGCGTCCGGGCCGGCAGAGCGGGCACTAGCACCCATCGCTGCCCTTTCAGCGACCAGTGGGGGAAGGGGATGGCGCGGACTGCGCAGACCTCACAGAGCTACACACGGGCCCGGAGGGGCCAGCTCCAGTGTCCGGGCAGCACCGGGGCGGGAGCGGCGATGGGACATCGAACTCATCACCGTATGAGCCACCGTTTTCAGGCGCCCGAAATATTATGGGATTAGTCCATCATCGCTCGCAGCTTCACTTCAGTTCAGCTCAACATACTAGGGAGATTCCCGTTGGCACACACTTTTAATTATTGTTCTTGTTTCCCGTTTTGGAGATCTGATAATGGGTTCATGGTTCGATATTCTTGTGTCCTGGGCATAGAGGCATGTCCAAGGTTGAGCCCTAGGATTTGACGGTGGGCTTGAAAAGCCACCTACAAATGCTTTAAGCCCAATTGTAGGATCTAGAGAGTGGGTAAATAGACACTTAACAAACCAAAGATGGAGTTTTTTTAAGTTTAGGCAGATGTTCGCACTAGTTAAGATACAACCAATACTTCCTACACATGCATATATAGAGATAGAGTAGTGGAAATAATACAAGATGCAATTGTGCGGAAAGTAACAGGGTAGAGACGGGAAGATCAAACACAATGAAGACACGATGATTTTTGGCGTGATTTTGATAGGTGGTTCTATCGTACGTCCACATTGATGGGGACTTCAACCCATGGAGGGTAACGGCTGCACAAGTCCACGGAGGGCTCCACCTGTTGGGGAACGTAGTAATTTCAAAAAATTTCCTACGCACACGCAAGATCATGGTGACGCATAGCAACGAGAGGGGAGAGTGTTGTCCATGTACCCTCGTAGACCGATAGCGGAAGCGTTATCACAACGCGGTTGATGTAGTCGTACGTCTTCACGATCCGACCGATCAAGTACCGAACGTACGGCACCTCCGAGTTCTACACACGTTCAGCTCAATGACGTCCCTCGAACTCCGATCCAGCCGAGTGTTGAGGGAGAGTTTCGTCAGCACGACGGCGTGGTGACGATGATGATGTTCCACCGACGCAGGGCTTCGCCTAAGCTCCGCAACGGTATTATCGAGGTGTAATATGGTGGAGAGGGGCACCGCACACGGCTAAGAGATCTCAAGGATCAATTGTTGTGTCTCTGGGGTGCCCCCTTGCCCCCGTATATAAAGGAGCAAGGGGAAGGCAGCCGGCCAAGGGGAGAGGCGCGCCATAGGGGGGAGTCCTACTCCCACCGGGAGTAGGACTCCTCCTTTCCTTGTGGGAGTAGGAGAAGGGAAGGGGGAAGGAGAAAGAAGGAAGGGTGCGCCCCCCTTCCCTAGTCCAATTCGGACCTGATCAAGGGGAGGGGTGCGGCCACCCTTGAGGCCCTTTTTCTTCTTTCCCGTATGGCCCAATAAGGCCCAATACGTATTCCCGTAACTCTCCGGTACTCCGAAAAATACCCGAATCACTCGGAACCTTTCCGAAGTCCGAATATAGTCGTCCAATATATCGATCTTTACGTCTCGACCATTTCGAGACTCCTCGTCATATCCCCAATCTCATCCGGGACTCCGAACTCCTTCGGTACATCAAAACTCAATAAAACTGTCATCGTAACGTTAAGCGTGCGGACCCTACGGGTTCGAGAACTATGTAGACATGACCGAGACACGTCTCTGGTCAATAACCAATAGCGGTACCTGGATGCCCATATTGGCTCCCACATATTCTACGAAGATCTTTATCGGTCAGACCGCATAACAACATACGTTGTTCCCTTTGTCACCGGTATGTTACTTGCCCGAGATTTGATCATCGGTATCTCGATACCTAGTTCAATCTCGTTACCGGCAAGTCTCTTTACTCGGTCCGTAACACATCATCCCGCAACTAACTCATTAGGCACAATGCTTGCAAGGCTTATAGTGATGTGCATTACCGAGTGGGCCCAGAGATACCTCTCCGACAATTGGAGTGACAAATCCTAATCTCGAAATACGCCAACCCAACAAGTACCTTTGGAGACACCTGTAGAGCACCTTTATAATCACCCATTTACGTTGTGACGTTTGGTAGCACACAAAGTGTTCCTCCGGTAAACGGGAGTTGCATAATCTCATTGTCATAGGAACATGTATAAGTTATGAAGAAAGCAATAGCAACATACTAAACGATCGAGTGCTAAGCTAACGGAATGGGTCAAGTCAATCACGTCATTCTCCTAATGAGGTGATCTCGTTAATCAAATGACAACTTATGTCTATGGCTAGGAAACATAACCATCTTTGATTAACGAGCTAGTCAAGTAGAGGCATACTAGTGACACTCTGTTTGTCTATATATTCACACATGTATTATGTTTCCGGTTAATACAATTCTAGCATGAATAATAAACATTTATGATGATACAAGGAAATAAATAATACTTTATTATTGCCTCTAGGGCATATTTCCTTCAGTCTCCCACTTGCACTAGAGTCAATAATCTAGATTACACAGTAATGATTCTTACACCCATGGAGCCTTGGTGCTGATCATGTTTTGCTCGTGGAAGAGGCTTAGTCAACGGGTCTGCAACATTCAGATCCGTATGTATCTTGCAAATTTCTATGTCTGCCACCTGGACTAAATCCCGGATGGAATTGAAGTGTCTTTTGATGTGCTTGGTTCTCTTGTGAAATATGGATTCCTTTGCCAAGGAAATTGCACCAGTATTGTCACAAAAGATTTTCATAGGACCCGATGCACTAGGTATGACACCTAGATCGGATATGAACTCCTTCATCCAGACTCCTTCATTTGCTGCTTCCAAAGCAGCTATGTACTCCGCTTCACATGTAGATCCCGCCACGACGCTTTGTTTAGAACTGCACCAACTGACAGCTCCACCGTTCAATGTAAATACGTATCCGGTTTGCGATTTAGAATCGTCCGGATCAGTGTCAAAGCTTGCATCAACGTAACCATTTACGATGAGCTCTTTGTCACCTCCATATACGAGAAACATATCCTTAGTCCTTTTCAGGTATTTCAGGATGTTCTTGACCGCTGTCCAGTGATCCACTCCTGGATTACTTTGGTACCTTCCTGCTAGACTTATAGCAAGGCATACATCAGGTCTGGTACACAACATTGCATACATGATAGAGCCTATGGCTGAAGCATGGGGGACATCTTTCATCTTCTCTCTATCTTCTGCAGTGGTCGGGCATTGAGTCTTACTCAACTTCACACCTTGCAATACAGGCAAGAATCCTTTCTTTGCTTGATCCATTTTGAACTTCTTCAAAACTTTGTCAAGGTATGTGCTTTGTGAAAGTCCAATTAAGCGTCTTGATCTATCTCTATAGATCTTGATGCCCAATATATACGCAGCTTCACCGAGGTCTTTCATTGAAAAACTCTTATTCAAGTATCCGTTTATGCTATCCAGAAATTATATATCATTTCCAATCAGTAATATGTCATCCACATATAATATCAGAAATGCTACAGAGCTCCCACTCACTTTCTTGTAAATACAGGCTTCTCCAAAAGTCTGTATAAAACCAAATGCTTTGATCACACTATCAAAGCGTTTATTCCAACTCCGAGAGGCTTGCACCAGTCCATAAATGGATCGCTGGAGCTTGCACACTTTGTTAGCTCCCTTTGGATCGACAAAACCTTCTGGTTGCATCATATACAACTCTTCTTCCAGAAATCCATTCAGGAATGCAGTTTTGATATCCATTTGCCAAATTTCATAATCATAAAATGCGGCAATTGCTAACATGATTCGGACAGACTTAAGCATCGCAACGGGTGAGAAGGTCTCATCGTAGTCAATCCCTTGAACTTGTCGAAAACCTTTTGCAACAAGTCGAGCTTTATAGACAGTAACATTACCATCAGCGTCAGTCTTCTTCTTGAAAATCCATTTATTTTCAATGGTTTGCCGATCATTGGGCAAGTCAACCAAAGTCCATACTTTGTTCTCATACATGGATCCCATCTCAGATTTCATGGCCTCAAGCCATTTTGAGGAATCTGGGCTCACCATCGCTTCTTCATAGTTCGTAGGTTCGTCATGGTCTAGTAACATAACTTCCAGAACAGGATTACCGTACCACTCTGGTGCAGATCTTACTCTGGTTGATCTACGAGGTTCAGTAATAACTTGATCTGAAGTTTCATGATCATCGTCATTAACTTCCTCACTAATTGGTGTAGGTGTCTCAGAAACTGGTTTTTGTGATGAACTACTTTCCAATAAGGGAGCAGGTATAGTTACCTCATCAAGTTCTACTTTCCTCCCACTCACTTCTTTCGATAGAAACTCCTTCTCTAGAAAATTTCCGAATTTAGCAACAAAAGTTTTGCCTTCGGATCTGTGATAGAAGGTATACCCAACAGTCTCCTTTGGGTATCCTATGAAGACACATTTCTCTGATTTGGGTTCGAGCTTATCAGGTTGAAGTTTCTTCACATAAGCATCGCAGCCCCAAACTTTAAGAAACGACAACTTTGGTTTCTTGCCAAACCACAGTTCATAAGGCCTCGTCTCAGCGGATTTTGATGGTGCCCTATTTAACGTGAATGCAGCCGTCTCTAAAGCATAACCCCAAAACGATAGCGGTAAATCAGTAAGAGACATCATAGATCGCACCATATCTAGTAAAGTGCGATTACGACGTTCGGACACACCATTATGCTGTGGTGTTCCGGGTGGCGTGAGTTGCGAAACTATTCCGCATTGTTTCAAATGTAGACCAAACTCGTAACTCAAATACTCTCCTCCACGATCTGATCGTAGAAACTTTATTTTCTTGTTACGATGATTTTCAACTTCACTCTGAAATTCTTTGAACTTTTCAAATGTTTCAGACTTATGTTTCATTAAGTAGATATACACATATCTGCTTAAATCATCTGTGAAGGTGAGAAAATAACGATATCCGCCACGAGCCTCAACATTCATCGGACCACATACATCTATATGTATGATTTCCAACAAATCTGTTGCTCTCTCCATAGTTCCGGAGAACGGTGTTTTAGTCATCTTGCCCATGAGGCACGGTTCGCAAGTACCAAGTGATTCATAATCAAGTGGTTCCAAAAGTCCATCATTATGGAGTTTCTTCATGCGCTTTACACCGATATGACCTAAACGGAAGTGCCACAAATAAGTTGCACTATCATTATCAACTCTGCATCTTTTGGTTTCAATATTATGAATATGTGTATCACTACTATCGAGATTCAACAAAAATAGACCACTCTTCAAGGGTGCATGACCATAAAAGATATTACTCATATAAATAGAACAACCATTATTCTCTGATTTAAATGAATAACCGTCTCGCATCAAACAAGATCCAGATATAATGTTCATGCTCAACGCTGGCACCAAATAACAATTATTTAGGTCTAAAACTAATCCCGAAGGTAGATGTAGAGGTAGCGTGCCGACCGCGATCACATCGACTTTGGAACCATTTGCCACGCGCATCGTCACCTCGTCCTTAGCCAATCTTCGCTTAATCCGTAGCCCCTGTTTCAAGTTGCAAATATTAGCAACAGAACCAGTATCAAATACCCAGGTGCTACTGCGAGCATTAGTAAGGTACACATCAATAACATGTATATCACATATACCTTTGTTCACCTTGCCATCCTTCTTATCCGCCAAATACTTTGGGCAGTTCCGCTTCCAGTGACCAGTTTGCTTGCAGTAGAAGCACTCAGTTTCAGGCTTAGGTCCAGACTTGGGTTTCTTCTCCTGAGCAGCAACTTGTTTGCTGTTCTTCTTGAAGTTCCCTTTCTTCTTCCCTTTACCCTTTTTCTTGAAACTGGTGGTCTTATTGACCATCAACACTTGATGCTCCTTTTTGATTTCTACCTCCGCAGCCTTTAGCATTGCGAAGAGCTCGGGAATTGTCTTACTCATTCCTTGCATATTATAGTTCATCACGAAGCTCTTGTAGCTTGGTGGCAGTGATTGAAGAATTCTGTCAATAACTCTATCATCCGGAAGATTAACTCCCAGTTGAATCAAGTGATTGTTATACCCAGACATTTTGAGTATATGCTCACTGACAGAACTATTCTCTTCCATCTTGCAGCTGAAGAACTTATTGGAGACTTCATATCTCTCAATTCGGGCATTTGCTTGAAATATTAACTTCAACTCCTGGAACATCTCATATGCTCCATGACGTTCAAAACGTCGTTGAAGACCCGGTTCTAAGCCGTAAAGCATGGCACACTGAACTATCGAGTAGTCATCAGCTTTGCTCTGCCAGACGTTCATAACATCTGGTGTTGCTCCTGCAGCAGGCCTGGCACCCAGCGGTGCTTCCAGGACGTAATTCTTCTGTGCAGCAATGAGGATAATCCTCAAGTTACAGACCCAGTCCATGTAATTGCTACCATCATCTTTCAACTTTGCTTTCTCAAGAAACGCATTAAAATTCAACGGAACAACAGCACGGGCCATCTATCTACAATTAACATAGACAAGCAAAATACTATCAGGTACTAAGTTCATGATAAATTCAAGTTCAATTAATCATATTACTTAAGAACTCCCACTTAGATAGACATCCCTCTAATCCTCTAAGTGATCACGTGATCCATATCAACTAAACCATGTCCGAGCATCACGTGAGATGGAGTAGTTTCAATGGTGAGCATCACTATGTTGATCATATCTACTATATGATTCACGCTCGACCTTTCGGTCTCCGTGTTCCGAGGCCATATCTGTTATATGCTACGCTCATCAAGTTTAACCTGAGTATTCCGCGTGTGCAACTGTTTTGCACCCGTTGTATTTGAACGTAGAGCCTATCACACCCGATCATCACGTGGTGTCTCAGCACGAAGAACTTTCGCAACGGTGCATACTCAGGGAGAACACTTATACTTTGATAATTTAGTGAAGGATCATCTTATAATGCTACCGTCAAACAAAGCAAGATAAGATGCATCAAGGATTAACATCACATGCAATCAATATAAGTGATATGATATGGCCATCATCATCTTTGTGCTTGTGATCTCCATCTCCGAAGCACCGTGCTTGTGATCTCCATCTCCGAAGCACCGTCATGATCACCATCGTCACCGGCGCGACACCTTGATCTCCATCGTAGCATCGTTGTCGTCTCGTCAATCTTATGCTTCTATGACTATCGCTACCGCTTAGTGATAAAGTAAAGCATTACATGGCGATTGCATTGCATACAATAAAACGACAACCATATGGCTCCTGCCAGTTGCCGATAACTCGGTTACAAAACATGATCATCTCATACAACAAATTATACCACATCATGTCTTGACCATATCACATCACAACATGCCCTGCAAAAACAAGTTAGACATCCTCTACTTTGTTGTTGCAAGTTTTACGTGGCTGCTACGGGCTTTAGCAAGAACCGTTCTTACCTACGCATCAAAACCATAACGATAGTTTGTCAAGTTGGTGCTGTTTTAACCTTCGCAAGGACCGGGCGTAGCCACACTCGGTTCAACTAAAGTGAGAGAGACAGACACCCGCCAGTCACCTTTAAGCAACGAGTGCTCGCAACGGTGAAACCAGTCTCGCGTAAGCGTACGCGTAATGTCAGTCCGGGCCGCTTCATCTCACAATACCGCCGAACCAAAGTATGACATGCTGGTAAGCAGTATGACTTATATCGCCCACAACTCACTTGTGTTCTACTCGTGCATAGCATCAACGCATAAAACCAGGCTCTGATGCCACTGTTGGGGAACGTAGTAATTTCAAAAAAATTCCTACGCACACGCAAGATCATGGTGATGCATAGCAACGAGAGGGGAGAGTGTTGTCCACGTACCCTCATAGACCGATAGCGGAAGCGTTATCACAACGCGGTTGATGTAGTCGTACGTCTTCACGATCCGACCGATCAAGTACCGAACATACGGCACCTTCGAGGTCTACACACGTTCAGCTCGATGACGTCCCTCGAACTCCGATCCAGCCGAGTGTTGAGGGAGAGTTTCGTCAGCACGACGGCGTGGTGACGATGATGATGTTCCACCGACGCAGGGCTTCGCCTAAGCTCCGCAACGGTATTATCGAGGTGTAATATGGTGGAGAGGGGCACCGCACACGGCTAAGAGATCTCAAGGATCAATTGTTGTGTCTCTGGGGTGCCCCCTTGCCCCCGTATATAAAGGAGCAAGGGGAAGGCAGCCGGCCAAGGGGAGAGGCGCGCCATAGGGGGGAGCCCTACTCCCACCGGGAGTAGGACTCCTCCTTTCCTTGTGGGAGTAGGAGAAGGGAAGGGGGAAGGAGAAAGAAGGAAGGGTGCGCCCCCCTTCCCTAGTCCAATTCGGACCTGATCAAGGGGAGGGGTGCGGCCACCCTTGAGGCCCTTTTTCTTCTTTCCCGTATGGCCCAATAAGGCCCAATACGTATTCCCGTAACTCTCCGGTACTCCGAAAAATACCCGAATCACTCGGAACCTTTCCGAAGTCTGAATATAGTCATCCAATATATCGATCTTTACGTCTCGACCATTTCGAGACTCCTCGTCATATCCCCGATCTCATCCGGGACTCCAAACTCCTTCGATACATCAAAACTCAATAAAACTGTCATCGTAACGTTAAGTGTGCGGACCCTACGGGTTCGAGAACTATGTAGACATGACCGAGACACGTCTCCGGTCAATAACCAATAGCGGGACCTGGATGCCCATATTGGCTCCCACATATTCTACGAAGATCTTTATTGGTCAGACCGCATAACAACATACGTTGTTCCCTTTGTCACCGGTATGTTACTTGCCCGAGATTTGATCGTCGGTATCTCGATACCTAGTTCAATCTCGTTACCGGCAAGTCTCTTTACTCGTTCTGTAACACATCATCCCGCAACTAACTCATTAGTCACAATGCTTGCAAGGCTTATAGTGATGTGCATTACCGAGTGGGCCCAGAGATACCTCTCCGACAATTGGAGTGACAAATCCTAATCTCGAAATACGCCAACCCAACAAGTACCTTTGGAGACACCTGTAGAGCACCTTTATAATCACCCATTTACGTTGTGACGTTTGGTAGCACACAAAGTGTTCCTCCGGTAAACGGGAGTTGCATAATCTCATTGTCATAGGAACATGTATAAGTTATGAAGAAAGCAATAGCAACATACTAAACGATCGAGTGCTAAGCTAACGGAATGGGTCAAGTCAATCACGTCATTCTCCTAATGAGGTGATCTCGTTAATCAAATGACAACTTATGTCTATGGCTAGGAAACATAACCATCTTTGATTAACGAGCTAGTCAAGTAGAGGCATACTAGTGACACTCTGTTTGTCTATATATTCACACATGTATTATGTTTCCGGTTAATACAATTCTAGCATGAATAATAAACATTTATCATGATACAAGGAAATAAATAATACTTTATTATTGCCTCTAGGGCATATTTCCTTCAGTCTCCCACAAAGGGTCCACGAAGAAGCAACCTTGTCTATTCCACCATGGCTTACGTCGACGAAGGACTAGCCTCAGTCTGGGTAGATCTTCACAAAGTAGGCGATCTCCTTGCCCTTACAAACTCCTTGGTTCAACTCCACATGATCTTGGAGGCTCCCAAGTGACAGCTAACCAATCTAGGAGACACCACTCTCCAAAAGGTAATAGATGGTCTGTTGATGATCAACTGCTTACTCTTGTGCTTCAAAATATAGTCTCCTCAACACTCAATCACTTTCTAACAGATTTGGCTTGGGTAGGAGAAGGATTGGAGTGTAAAGCAACTTGAGGAGGCTAGAAATCAAGGTTCAAATAGTTGAATTGAAACCACTTGATCTCACACATGAGTAGGTGGTTCTCTCTCAGAAAATGAATGGTGGAAGTGTAGTTTCGTTCTGATGGCTCTCTTAGAGAGTGAGTGGGGGTGAAGGGTTTTATATAGCCTTCACCAAGAATCCAACCGTTACAACCTTTTGACTCAACTAGGTGACATCGATCCAAAATCTCGGTGAGACCGACCTGAGTATAAGATTCAAATGTTAGGCGTCTCGGTGATACCGATCGGCACAATTCAGAGGGACCGAAATGTGATGACCTAGATGAGACCTCGTTTCGATAGTTGCGATCAAACCAACTCGATAATTTTGAAATGGGGTGAAAGGATTACAGAAACTTGGTCACGTCATCTCGGTGAGACCGAGCATCATCTCGGTAGAACCAGATCGCTAGGGTTTGGCTAAGCCTCTTTCTAGGGTCAACTCGGTGGGTCCAGATGTGGATGTTCTGGTGGGACCGAGTTTGGCAATTAGGCTTTGACAGATTTGGAATGGGAAAGTGCTTGAGGGTTTTTGGAGAAATATCTTCAAGCACTTGAGCAACTAAGTCATGATCAAAACCTCATCCCCTTTTAATAGTATTGACTTTCCTATGGACTCAATGTCATCTTGGATCACTTAGCCAAAAATGAAGAGTTTTGGAGCTTTGTGCCAATATGTTTCCATAGCAATTTGAGGGGTCCAGGTCCATAAAGGCCTTTCCATGCCAATGTTGAACTTTCCTGAAATATACTGGGTGAAAGTGTTAGTCCAACAACATGTATGCTGACACGGGAGCAAATGTGCTTTTAATCTCCCCCTTTTGGTAATTGATGGCAACATACATCAAAACTTCAAATAAAGATGTAACAAGAATTGTATGTGAGCTTTAAGAAACATGTAACATGCATATGCTCCCCCTACAAGTGTGCAACCATTTAAGGGATAATTGCTTTTGGAATGCAGATGCACATTAGGAAAGGACTGTAATGTATTACATGTATCCTGGCTACATGCATCAAAACAAAGATGAGAGTGACGTACCTTCATGTTCATGATTCCATCTTACAAAACAGTATGTGCAAATCACACACATGAGTGTGATGCATATACTTACCTTGAGGTACTTGAGCAATCCAGTACATAGCACACACTCGGGTTTAGTTAGCAGCAAAGGGATCGATCAATCGGTTTCAGTACGTATGTGTGCAATCGCTCGGGTTTAGCAAGCGAACGCTTGGCGCACACGCGCGTACGAGAGAGAAACGCACAAACCACACATCATCGCTGAACCCCGACCACCCACCGTAACTGGAAACTCCTGGAAATTTTCCTCGCCCTCACTTGTACCATGATTTTTTACATCATGGACAGCCCAAAGAATGTCATGAAGGTGCGTCTCCCGCCCGCCTAGGACGAAAAGCCCATTTTTTGTCATAGAAGTAGGAGCCCACCACATCTATGATGATACGTGTTTTTGTCACAATTATTATCATAGAAGTGTCATAATCAAGGCATAAAAAGTTTTCATTCGGGCCATAATGTCACGGATGTGTCTTTTTTATAATGAAACTTTAATTCCCTCCAAGTGTCCTACCTCCGCCTGATGATCTAGCATACTAGAGAGCCCTTCCAAACATAACAAAAGCAGGTAAGGGGAGAGGGGGTCCCCCTGCCTGAGTACCCTGGTGGGACTAAATTCTCCAGTCTCTATGTCATTAAAATGGACCCTGTAACTGACAGAAGAAACACATTCCATTATCAACTGAATCCATTGCTCATTGAATCCAATTCTCCCCATCATCCTCTCCAAGAAACCCCATTCCACTCTATCATAAGCTTTATTCATATCAAACTTTACTGCGTAAAACCTAGTGTTCCCATATCTCTCTTCTTCTTCAATGTGTGGAAAGACTCATAGGCCACCAGTACGTTGTCGGTAATCGACCTACCTCGAACAAATGCACTCTGTGTAGGAGAAATGATCTCTGGTAGGATCCTCTTTAGCCTGTTAGCAACCATCTTTGCAATAATCTTATAAACTACATTACAAAGGTTGATAGGCCTATACTGGGATATCACCTGTGGACACTCCACCTTGGGTATCAAAACAATATTAGTGGAATTCCATCCAGCCGGTATCTACTTATTATTTATTGTGTCCAGCACCTCCTTTGTAAGCTCATCTCCCAATATATGCCAAAACCTTTTGAAAAAGATATTATGTAGCCTGTCAGGCCCTGGCACCTTCACGTCCCCAATTTGAAAACAAGCCTTGCGCACATCCTCCCAAGTATACGGAGCAACCAAAAATTCATTCATATCATTTGTTACAAGGGGTTTTACAGAAGATAATAAATCATGATCTATATCTCCTACACGAGAAGAAAAAAGACTACCAAAGTAGTCACGAACTAGTGGCTTCAAATTTTCATTATCTTACACCCAATTGTGGCTATCATTCTTCAGTTTTTTATAAGGTTCCTCCTCCTTCTCGTTGATGCACAATGCTGAAAGTAGAAAGCATTGCAGTCTCCCTTCTTTAGCCAATTCACCCGGCCTCTCTCGGCCCAATATATTTCGTCCTGTTGTAATAGATTTTCAACTAGGACCAAAAGAACCTTTCGTTTCATCTTTATCTCAGCTGAGTACGGTTCTCTCATCAAGCTCTTGAGTTCCCATCTCGCCTTCTTCTGAAGGAAATATGCCTTATAATAAAGTTTTTATTTATATTTCCTTATATCATGATAAATGTTTATTATTCATGCTATAATTGTATTAACCGGAAACTTAGTACATGTGTGAATACATAGACAAAACAGAGTGTCCCTAGTATGCCTCTACTTGACTAGCTCGTTAATCAAAGATGGTTATGTTTCCTGACCATAGACATGTGTTGTCATTTGATGAACGGGATCACATCATTAGAGAATGATGTGATGGACAAGACCCATCCGTTAGCTTAGCATTATGATCTTCGAGTTTTATTGTTATTGCTTTCTTCATGACTTATACATGTTCGTCTGACTATGAGATTATGCAACTCCCAAATACCGGAGGAACACCTTGTGTGCTATCAAACGTCACTACATAACTGGGTGATTATAAAGATGCTCTACAGGTGTCTCCAAAGGTGTTTGTTGGGTTGGCATAGATCGAGATTAGGATTTGTCACTCCATGTATCGGAGAGGTATCTCTAGGCCCTCTCGATAATGCACATCACTATAAGCCTTGCAAGCAATGTGACTAATGAGTTAGTTGCGGGATGATGCATTACGGAACGAGTAAAGAGACTTGCCGGTAACGAGATTGAACTAGGTATGATGATACCGACGATCGAATCTCGGGCAAGTAACATACCGATGACAAAGGGAACAATGTATGTTGTTATGCGGTTTGACCGATAAAGATCTTCATAGAATATGAAGGAGCCAATATGAGCATGCAGGTTTCGCTATTGGTTATTGACCGGAGAGGTGTCTCGGTCATGTCTACATAGTTCTCAAACCCGTAGGGTCCACACGCTTAACGTTCGATGACGATTTGTATTATGAGTTTATGTGATTTGATGACCGAAGGTTGTTCGGAGTCCCGGATGAGATCACGGACGTGACGAGGAGTCTTGGAATGGCCGAGACATAAAGATTCATATATTGGAAGGTTACATTTGGACACCAGAATGGTTCGGGTCGTTTCGGATAAGTTTCGGAGTACCGGTGGTTACCGGAACCCCCCCCCCCCCGGGGAGTTATTGGGCATCATGGGCCTATTGGTGGAAGAGAGGAGGCAGGCCAAGGAGTGGCGCCCCTCCCCTAGCCCAAACCGAATTGGACTAGGGCTAGGGGGTCGGGCCCCCCTTTCCTTCTCTCCTCCTCCTCCTTCCCCCCTTCCCTTCTCCTCCTGGAAGTAGGAAAGGGGGGGTCAAATCCTACTTGGAGTAGGACTCCCCCCCTTGGGCGCGCCTCCCCTTGGCCGGCCTCCTCCTCCCTCCGTCCTTTATATAAGGGGGATGGGGCACCCCATAGACACACAAGTTGATCTTTAGCCGTGTGCGGTGCCCCCCTCCACAGTTTTACACCTCGGTCATACCTTCGTAGTGCTTAGGCGAAGCCCTGCGCCAGTAACTTCATCATCACCGTCACCACGCCGTCGTGCTGACGAAACTCTCCCTCGGCCTCAGCTGGATCAAGAGTTCGAGGGACGTCACCGAGCTGAACATGTGCAGATCGCGGAGGTGTCGTGTGTTCGGTACTTGATCGGTTGGATCGCGAAGACGTTCGACTACATCAACCGCGTTACTAAACGCTTCCGCTTTCGGTCTACGAGGGTACATGGACACACTCTCCCTTCTCGTTGCTATGCATCTCCTAGATAGATCTTGCGTGATCGTAGGATTTTTTTTGAAATACTACGTTCCCCAACAGTGTCATCCGAGCCAGGTCTATGCGTAGATGTTATATGCATGAGTAGAACACAAAGAGTTCTGGGCAATAATAGTTATACTGCTTACCAGTATGTCATACTTTGATTCGGCGGTATTGTTGGATGAAGCGGCCCAGACCGACATTACATGACCGCGTTCATGAGACTGGTTCTACCGCCGTGCTTTGCACACATGTGGCTAGTGGGTGTCTGTTTCTCCAACTTTAGTTGAATCGAGTGTGACTACGCTCAGTCCTTGTTGAATGTTAAAACAGCACACTTGACAAATAATCGATGTGGTTTTGATGCGTAGGTAAGAATGGTTCTTGCTAAGCCCGTAGCAGCCACGTAAAACTTGCAACAACAAAGTAGAGGACGTCTAACTTGTTTTTGCAGGGCTTGCTGTGATGTGATATGGTCAAGACGTGATGATATATAAATTGTTGTATGAGATGATCATGTTTTGTATCAGTTATCAGCAACTGGCAGGAGCCATATGGTTGTCGCTTTATTGTATGAAATGCAATCACCATGTAATTGCTTTACTTTATCACTAAGCGGTAGCAATAGTTGGAGAGACGACAACGATGCTTCGATGGAGATCAAGGTGTCAAGCCGGTGGCGATGGTGATCATGACGGTGCTTTAGAGATGGAGATCAAAGGCACAAGATGATGATGGCCATATCATATCACTTATTTGATTGCATGTGATGTTTATCTTTTTATGCATCTTATTTTGCTTAGTATGGCAGTAGCATTATAAGATGATCTCTCACTAAATTTCAAGGTACAAGTGCTCTCCCTGAGTATGCACGGTTGCTACAGTTCATCGTGCCGAGACACCACGTGATGATCGGGTGTGATAAGCTCTACGTTCACATACAACGGGTGCAAGCCAGTTTTGCACATGCAGAATACTCGGGTTAAACTTGACGAGCCTAGCATATGCAGATATGGCCTCGGAACACTGAGACCGAAAGGTCGAGCGTGAATCATATAGTAGATATGATCAACATGGTGACGTTCACCATTGAAAACTACTCCATCTCACGGGATGATCGGACATTGTTTAGTTGATATGGATCACGTGATCACTTAGATGTTTAGAGGGATGTCTATCTAAGTGGGAGTTCTTAAGTAATATGATTAATTGAACTTTAATTTATCATGAACTTAGTCCTAGAAGTATTTGCATAACTATGTTGTAGATCAATAGCTAGCGATGTAGCTCCCAGTTTATTTTTTATATGTTCCTAGAGAAAAACTATGTTGAAAGATAATAGTAGCAATGATGCGGACTAGGTCCGTGATCTGAGGATTATCCTCATTGCTGCACAGAAGAATTATGTCCTTGATGCACCGCTAGGTGAACGGACCTATTGCAGGAGCAGATGCAGACGTTATGAACGTTTGGCAAGCTCGGTATGATAACTACTTGATAGTTTAGTGCGCCATGCTTTATGGCTTAGAACTGGGACTTCAAAAATGTTTTGAACGCCACGGAACATATAAGATGTTCCAAGAGCTGAAATTGGTATTTCAGACTCATGCCCGAGTCGAGAGGTATGAGACATCTGACAAGTACTTTGCCTACAAGATGGAGGAGAATAGCTCAACCAGTGAGCATGTGCTCAGATTGTCTGAGTACTACAATCGCTTGAATCAAGTGGGAGTTAATCTTCCAGATAAAATAGTGATTGACAGAGTTCTCTAGTCACTATCACCAAGTTACTGGAACTTCGTGATGAACTATAATATGCAAGGGATGACGAAAATTCTTCCCGAGCTCTTTGTGATGCTGAAATCGATGAAGGTAGAAATCAAGAAAAGCATCAAATGTTGATGGTTGACAAGACCACTAGTTTCAAGAAAAAGGGCAAGGGAAAGAAAGGGAACTTAAAGAAGAATGTCAAGCAAGTTGCCACTCCCATGAAGAAGCCCAAAGCTAGACCCAAGCCTGAAACTGAGTGCTTCTACTGCGAAGGAAATGGTCACTGGAAGCGAAACTGATAACCAACAAGTATAGGGGATCGCAACAGTTTTCGAGGGTAGAGTATTCAACCCAAATTTATTGATTCGACACAAGGGGAGCCAAAGAATATTCTCAAGTATTAGCAGTTGAGTTGTCAATTCAACCACACCTGGATAACTTAATATCTGCAGCAAGGTATTTAGTAGCAAAGTAGTGTGGAAGTAACGGTAACGGTGGCAAAAGTAACAGTAGCAGTTTTGTAGTAATTGTAACAGTGGCAACGGAAAAGTAACTAAGAAAAGATCAATATGTGAAAAGTTCGTAGGCAATGGATCAGTGATGGATAATTATGTCGGATACAATTCTTCATGCAACAGTTATAACATAGGGTGACACAGAACTAGCTGCAATTCATCAATGTAATGTAGGCATGTATTCTGAATATAGTAATACGTGCTTATGGAAAAGAACTTGCATGACATTTTTTGTCCTACCCTCCCGTGGCAGCGGGGTCCTATTGGAAACTAAGGGATATTAAGGCCTCCTTTTAATAGAGTACCGGACCAAAGCATTAACACTTAGTGAATACACGAACTCCTCAAACTACGGTCATCACCGGGAGTGGTCCCGATTATTGTCACTTCGGGGTTACCAGATCAGAACACATAGTAGGTGACTAATGACTTGCAAGATAGGATCAAGAACTCACATATATTAATGAAAAAATAATAGGTTCATATCTCAATTCATGGCACTCGGGCTCTAGTGACAAGCATTAAGCATAGCAAAGTCATAGCAACATCAATCTCTGAACATAGTGGATACTAGGGATCAAACCCTAACAAAACTAACTCGATTACATGATAAATCTCATCCAACCTATCACCGTCCAGCAAGGCTACGATGGAATTACTCACGCGCGGCGGTGAGCATCATGAAATTGGTGATGGAGGAAGGTTGATGATGACGACGGCGACGGATTCCCCTCTCCGGATCCCCGAACGTACTCCAGATCAACCCTCCCGAGAGAGTTTAGGGCATGGCGGCGGCTCTGTATCGTTAAACGCGATGAATACTTCTCTTAGATTTTTTCTGCCCGAACGTGAATATATGGAGTTGGAGTTGAGGTCGGTGGAGCCTCAGGGGGGCCACGAGACAGGGAGGCGCGCCCCCACCCTCGTGGACAGGGTGTGGGCCCCCTGGTCTTGATTCTTTCGCCGGTATTTTTTATGTATTCCAAAAATATTCTCCGTGAAGTTTCAGGTCATTCCAAGAACTTTTATTTCTGCACAAAAATAACACCATGGCAATTTTGCTGAAAACAGCGTCAGTCCGGGTTAGTTCCATTCAAATCATGCAAGTTAGAGTCCAAAACAAGGGCAAAAGTGTTTGGAAAAGTAGATACGATGGAGACGTATCAACTCCCCCAAGCTTAAACCTTTGCTTGTCCTCAAGCAATTCAGTTGACAAACTGAAAGTGATAAAGAAAAACTTTTACAAACTGTTTGCTCTTGTTGTTGTAAATATGTAAAGCCAACATTCAAGTTTTCAGCAAAGATTATGAACTAACCATATTCACAATAACATGTAAGTCTCATGTTTACTCATATCAATGGCATCATCAACTAGCGAGCAATAATAGCAAATCTCGGATGACAACACTTTCTCAAAACAATCATAATATGATATAACAAGATGGTATCTCGCTAGCCCTTTCTGAGACCGCAAAACATAAATGCAGAGCACCTCTGAAGATCGAGGACTGACTAAACAATGTAATTCATGGTAAAAGAGATCATGTCATAGTCGTACTCGATATAAATTAATAGTAATGGATGCAAATGACAGCGATGATCTCCAACTGGTGCTTTTTAATAAGAGCATGATGACTCAACATAAAAGTAAATAGATAGGCCCTTCGCAGAGGGAAGCAGGGATTTGTAGAGGTGCCAGAGCTCGGTTTTTGAAATAGGGATAAATAATATTTTAAGTGGCATACTTTCATTGTGAACATAACAACCGAGAGATCTCGATATCTTCCATGCTACACACATTATAGGCGGTTCCCAAGCAGAATGGTAAAGTTTATACTCCCCCACCACCAACAAGCATCAATCCATGGCTTGCCCGAAACAACGGGTGCCTCCAACTAACAACAATCCTGGGGGAGTTTTGTTTGCAATTATTTTGATTTGGTTTGAGCATGGGACTGGGCATCCCGGTGACCAGCCATTTTCTCGTGAGTGAGGACCGGAGTCCATTCCTCTTGAGAATAACCCGCCTAGCATGGAAGATACAGACAACTCTAGTTGATACATGAGCTATTCGAGCATACAAAACAGAATTTCATTTGAAGGTTTAGAGTTTGGCACATACAAATTTACTTGGAACGGTAGGTTGATACCGCATATAGGAAGGTATGGTGGACTCATACGAAATAACTTTGGGGTTTATGGAAGTGGATGCACAAGCAGTATTCCCTCTTAGTACAAGTGAAGGCTAGAAAAAGACTGGGAAGCGACCAACTAGAGAGCGACAACAGTCATGAACATGCATTAAAATTAATCAACACTAAGTGCAAGCATGAGTAGGATATAATTCACCATGAACATAAATATCATGGAGGCTATGTTGATTTTGTTTCAACTACATGTGTGAACATGTGCCAAGTCAAGCCACTCGAATCGTTCAAAGGAGGATACCACCCTATCATACCACATCACAACCATTTTAATAGCATGTTGGCACGCAAGGTAAACCATTATAAACTCCTAGCAAATTAAGCATGGCATAAGCAACTATAATCTCTAATTGTCATTGCAAACATGTTTCATTCATAATAGGCTGAATCAGGAACGATGAACTAATCATATTTACAAA
The DNA here is from genome assembly GCF_002575655.3 of Aegilops tauschii subsp. strangulata. NCBI lineage: Eukaryota > Viridiplantae > Streptophyta > Magnoliopsida > Poales > Poaceae > Aegilops > Aegilops tauschii. The sequence goes on from NC_053041.3 coordinate 144,284,437, forward strand.
AACAAGATAGGTCGAGTTCATACCAGCTTTTCTCATCTCAATCAGTCCATCATATATCGTCATTATTGCCTTTCACTTGCACGACCGAACGGTGTCGATAATAATAATGGTGCACGTGCATTGGACTAAGCTGGAATATGCAAGCATTTAATTGAAGGGAGAAGACAAAGTAATATGGGATCTTTGTTAAATCAACAATAATGCATATAAGAGCCACTTTAACATTTTCATCATGGTCTTCTCCTCTCGACCCCCAAAGAAAAGAAATAAAACTATTTACACGGGAAAGCTCCCAACAAACAAGAGAAGAACGAGAAATCTTTTTGGGTTTTCTTTTAATTACTACTACTACAGGCATGGAAAGTAAACTAGCTAAAAGCTACAACTAATTTTTTTTTGGTTTTTCTTAAGGTTTTTCAAACACACAAGAAGAAAACATAAAAAGGAAAATAAACTAGCATGGATAGTACAATGAAAAAGTATGAGCACCGACAAATAGAATGAGTGTGTGAACATGAATGTAGTGTCGGTGAGAAATACGTACTCCCCCAAGCTTAGGCTTTTGGCCTAATTTGGTCTATGCCCAAGGATGGCCTGGCGGATATCCAAAGTTGTAACTGGGGTCGTACTGAGATGCAGCCGCTATTGCCTCACGAGCTGCAGCTTGCAGGCGAGCTGCTTCCGCCCTCCTCTCGTACTCGTTCGCCTCCTCCCTGGTTATGACATATCTCCCCTTTGCCTGAAAGTCAAAGAAAGTAGGAGCAGGGAGAGCAATATGCACAGCGCGACGTCTGTCAAAGATTAGTCGGTACTGGAGAGGCAATTCATTCCTCTCAATAAACTGATGGCGAACCATAGCATTAAAGTCTAAATAAGCAGGGGGCAACTCCGTATCATTTTCATGTATGGGTACCTCAAGAAAATTAGCCAGGCGGGTTGCATAAATTCCCCCAAACAAATCTCCACTAATACTGTTATGATGCAACCTTCGTGCAACAATAGCCCCCAAGTTATATTGTTTATCTCCCAATACATCACTCTTGAGAATATTGAGATCAGGAACGCACATGTGACATGCCTCATCTTTACCATTAATACATCTACCTATAAAGAGAGCAAAATAATGTATAGCAGGAAAATGGATGCTCCCTATGGTAGCTTGCGTGATTTCTCTAGATTCCCCCACAATTATACTAGCAAGAAAGTCTTTAAATTCAGATTTGCGAGGTTCACTAGCATTACCCCACTGCGGGAGTTTACAAGCAATGTTAAAATCTTCTAAGTCCATGGTATAAGATTTATCATAAAGATCAAATAGGACAGTGTGAGAATTGCGTGATGATGTAAATTTAAACCTTCTTACAAAGGAATCAGTTAGCTAGTAATATTGAGGGCACTTATCTGACATGAAACCTTCGAGTTCAGCATTACGCACATACGCGTCAAATTCATCCTTAATTCCTGCTTGGACCATAAAATCTTCTGACGGCCATTCACAAGGCCGCACTTGAGCTTCTCTTGGTAGCTCATAGTCCGGCTCACGTATCGTGAGTCTAGGTCCTTGCTTCTTTGAGGAACCACCTTGGTACATTTTCCTAAACATATTTCTTCCTCTGAAAAATTTCTGAAATTTTTAGTTACTCAAAATAAAAGTGAACTAAACTCAACAAGATTGATAGCAACTACTCCCACAAGTTCCTAGAGACTATATCATGCATTAGAACTACTTGGGACCAAATAAATTTGACATGCAAGCTCAAGAACAGGGTCACCTAAGCAGCAAAAATTTGCAAATAACAAAGCACTAGAACAAAAACTAATTGGACCATTGGACGAGTTACATACCGAAGAACAATCCCCCAAAGCCGTTTTGTGAGTGGAGCTTTGAGCAAGGAGATCGAAAATCGCAGCAAAACGAGCTAGAACACGAGTTTGAGCTGTGTGGTGACTTTTTCTGGAGGAAGACGAAGTGTGTGGGTGCTGGAATAAGTGGAGGGGGGCCACATGGGGCCCACGAGGCAGGGGCACGCCCAGGGGGGTGGGCGCGCCCTGGACCCTCATGGCTAGGTGGTGGCTCCCCTGATGTGTTCTCAGTGCCAGATATTCTTAAATATTCTACAAAAAACATATTTCAATTTCAGGGCATTTGGAGAACTTTTATTCTCGGGGTATTTTTTATTGCAAGGATAATTCAGAAAACAGACAGAAAATACTATTTTTGCTTTATTTAATCTAAATAACAGAAAGTAAAAGGAGGGTACAGAGAGTTGTGCTTTCTAACTTCATCCATCTCATGCTCATCAAAAGGAATCCACTAACAAGGTTGATCAAGTCCTGTTAACAAACTCATTCCGAATCGCATGAAACCGGAGAATTTTCGAATAGCACTAAGTTACCTCAACGGGGATATGCATGTCCCCAATAATAAGAATATCATATTTCTTCTTGACAGTAGGAAGAGGAAATTCAAAACCTCCAATAGTAATCGTTGGAATGTTTCCAATAGAATTGATACTGTGGACTTGAGGTTGTTTCCTCGGAAAGTGTACCGTATGCTCATTACCATTAACATGAAAAGTGACATTGCATTTGTTGCAATCAATAACAGCCCCTGCAGTATTCAGAAAGGGTCTACCAAGAATAATAGACATACTATCATCCTCGGAATATCAAGAATAACAAAGTCCGTTAAAATAGTAACGTTTGCAACCACACCAGGCACATCCTCACAAATACCGACAGGTATAGCAGTTGATTTATCAGCCATTTGCAAAGATATTTCAGTAGTTGTCAACTTATTCAAATCAAGTCTATGATATAAAGAGAGAGGCATAACACTAACACCGGCTCCAAGATCACATAAAGCAGTTTTAACATAGTTTCTTTCAATGGAGCATGGTATAATTGGTACTCCTGGATCTCCAAGTTTCTTTGGTATTCCACCCTTAAAAGTATAATTAGCAACCATGGTGGAAATTTCAGCTTTCGGTATCTTTCTTTTATTTGTAACAATATCCTTCATATACCTAGCATAAGGATTCATTTTAAGCATATTAGTAAAATGCATACGCAAGAAGATAGGTCTAATCATTTCAGCAAAGCGCTCAAAATCCTCATCATCCTTTTTCTTGGATGGTTTAGGAGGAAAAGGCATGGGTTTCTGAACCCATGGTTCTCTTTCTTTACCGTGCTTCCTAGCAACAAAGTCTCTCTTATCATAACATTGATTCTTTGATTGTGGGTTATTAAGATCAACAGCAGGTTCAGTTTCTACATCATTGTTATTGCTAGGTTGAGCATCAACATGAACATCATCATTAATATTATCACTAGGTTCATGCTCATCACCAGATTGTGTTTCAGCATCTGAAATAGAAATATCATTGGGATTCTCAGGTGTGTCAACAACAGGTTCACTAGAAGCATGCAAAGTCCTATCATTTTTCTTTTTCTTCCTCTTAGAAGGACTAGGTGCATCAACATTCGTTCTCTGAGAATCTTGCTCAATTCTCTTAGGGTGGCCCTCAGGATACAAAGGTTCCTGAGTCATTTTACCCCCTCTAGTCATAACTCTAACAGCATTGTCATTTCTCTTGTTATTTAATTCATTGAGAAAATCATTTTGAGCTTTAAGCACTTGTTCTACTTGAGTGGTAACCATAGAAGCATGTTTACTAATAAGTTTAAGTTCACCTTTAACTCTAGACATATAATCACTCAAGTGTTCAATCATATAAGCATTGCATTTCAATTGTCTACCAACATAAGCATTGAAGTTTTCTTGTTTAACCATAAAGTCGTCAAACTCATCCAAGCATTGGCTAGCAAACTTAGTAGATGGGATTTAAGCTTTATCAAATCTATAGAGAGAATTTACCTTTACTACATGTGTCGGGTTATCAAGACCATGTATTTCTTCAATAGTTGGTAAATTCTTAACATCTTCAGCTTTAATACCTTTTTCTTTCATAGATTTCTTTGCCTCTTGCATATCTTTAGGACTAAGAAATAGAATACCCCTTTTTCGGAGTTGGCTTAGGAGTTGGTTCAGGAAGTGTCCAATTATTTTCATTACTCAACATATTATTCAATAGTAATTCAGCTTGATCAACAGTTCTTTCCCTGAAACCACAACTAGCACAACTATCCAGGTGGTCTCTGGAAGCATCGGTTAGTCCATTATAAAAGATATCAAGTATTCCATTTTTCTTGAGAGGATGATCAGGCAAAGCATTAAGTAATTGGAGAAGCCTCCCCCAAGCTTGTGGGAGACTCTCTTCTTCAATTTGCACAAAATTGTACATTTCCCTCAAAGCAGCTTGTTTCTTATGAGTGTGGAAATATTTAGCAGAGAAGTAATAAATCATATCCTGGGGACTACGCACACAACCAGGATCAAGAGAATTAAACTATGTTTTAGCATCACCTTTTAATGAGAACGGAAATAGCTTAAGGATATAGTAGTAACAAATTTTTTCCTCATGAGTGAATAGGGTGGCTATATCATTTAATTTAGTAAGATGTGCCACAACAGTTTCAGATTCATAGCCATAAAAAGGATCAGATTCAACCAAAGTAATTATCTCAGGATCGACAGAGAAATCATAATCATTATCAGTAATACAGATAGGTGAAGTAGCAAAAGCAGGGTCATATTTCATTCTAGCATTCAAAGATTTTTCTTTCAGTTTAGATAAAAGTTTCTTAAGATCATATCTATCATTGCAAGCAAGAAAATCTCTAGCAGTTTCTTCATCCATAACATAACCCTCAGGCACGACAGGCAATTCAAATCTAGGGGGAGAATCTTCATCATTACTTTCATCAATATTATCAGTTTCAATAATTTCATTCTCTCTAGCCCTGGCAAGTTGTTCATCCAGAAATTCACCTAGTGGCACAGTATTATCAAGCATAGAAGTAGTTTCATCATAAGTATCATGCATAGCAGAAGTGGCATCATCAATAACATGTGACATATCAGAATTAATAGCAGAAGCAGGTTTAGGCGTCGCAAGTTTACTCAAAACAGAAGGAGAATCAAGTGCAGAGCTAGATGGCAGTTCCTTACCTCCCCTCGTAGTTGAGGGATAAATCTTGGTTTTCTCGTCTTTCAAGTTCCTCATAGTGATCAGCAGATATAAATCCCATGTGACTCAAAGAATAGAGCTATGCTCCCCGGCAATGGCGCCAGAAAATAGTCTTGATAACCCACAAGTATAGGGGATCGCAACAGTTTTCGAGGGTAGAGTATTCAACTCAAATATATTGATTCAACACAAGGGGGGCCAAAGAATATTCTCAAGTATTAGCAGCAGTATGGAAGTAACGGTAACGGTGGCAAAAGTAACAGTAGCAGTTTTGTAGTAATTGTAACAGTGGCAACGGAAAATTAACTAAGCAAAGATCAATATGTGAAAAGTTCGTAGGCAATGGATCAATGATGGATAATTATGTCCGATGCGATTCTTCGTCAACAGTTATAACATAGGGTGACACAGAACTAGCTCCAATTCATCAATGTAATCTAGGCATGTATTCCGAATATAGTCATACGTGCTTATGGAAAAGAACTTGCATGACATCTTTTGTCCTACCCTCCCATGGCAGCGGGGTCCTATTGGAAACTAAGGGATATTAAGGCCTCCTTTTAATAGAGTACCGGACCAAAGCATTAACACTTAGTGAATACATGAACTCCTCAAACTACGGTCATCACCGGGAGTGGTCTCGATTATTGTCACTTCAGGGTTACCGGACCATAACACATAGTAGGTGACCGATGACTTGCAAGATAGGATCAAGAACTCACATATATTCATGAAAATATAATAGGTTCAGATCTGAATTCATGGAACTTGAGCCCTAGTGACAAGCATTAAGCATAGCAAAGTCATAGCAACATCAATCTCTGAACATAGTGGATACTAGGGATCAAACCCTAACAAAAATAACTCGATTACATGATAAATCTCATACAACCCATCACCGTCCAGCAAGCCTAAGATGGAATTACTCACGCACGGCGGTGAGCATCATGAAATTGGTGATGGGGGAAGGTTGATGATGACGACGGCGACGGATTCCCCTCTCCGGAGCCCCGAACAGACTCCAGATCAGCCCTCCCGAGAGAGTTTAGGGCTTGGCGGCGGCTCCGTATCGTAAAACGCGATGAATCCTTCTCTCAGATTTTTTTTCTCCCCAAACGTGAATATATGGAGTTGGTGTTAAGGTCGGTGGAGCCTCAGGGGGCCACGCCCAGGGGGGTAGGCACGCCCCCACCCTCATGGACAGGGTGTGGGCCCCCTGGTCTTGATTCTTTCGCCAGTATTTTTTATATATTCCAAAAATATTCTGCGTGAAGTTTCAGGTCATTCCGAGAACTTTTATTTCTGCACAAAAATAACACCATGGCAATTCTGCTGAAAACAGCGTCAGTCCAGGTTAGTTCCATTCAAATCATGCAAGGTAGAGTCCAAAACAAGGGCAAAAGTGTTTGGAAAAGTAGATACGATGGAGACGTATCAGGAACTGCCCCAAATACTTGGAGGATAAGAAGGATGGCAAAGTGAACAAAAGTATATACGATATACATGTTATTGATGTATACTTTACTAGTGTTCATAGTAGCCCCTGGGTTTTTGATACTGGTTCAGTTGCTATGATTAGTAAACTCGAAACAGGAGTTACAAAATGAACAAAGACTAGTTGAGGGCAAGGTGAAGATGTGTGTTGGAAGTGATTCCAAAGTTGATAAGATCACCATCACACACTCCCTTTACCTTCGGGATTAATGTTGAACCTAAAATAAATGTTATTTGGTGTTTGCGTTGAGCATAATACGATTGGATCATGTTTATTGCAATACGGTTATTCACTTAAGTCAAAGAATAATTGTCATTCTGTTTACATGAATAAAACCTTCTGTGGTCATACACCCAAGGTGAATGGTTTATTGAATCTCGATTGTAGTAATACACATATTCATAATATTGAAGCCAAAAGATGCAAAGTTGATAATGATAGTGCAACATATTTGTGGCACTGTCGTTTAGGTCATATTGGTGTAAAGCACATGAAGAAACTCCATGCTGATGGGCTTTTCGGATCACTTGATAATGAATCACTTGATGCTTGCGAACCATGCCTCATGGGCAAGATGAATAAGACTCCGTTCTCCGGAACAATGGACCGAGCAACTGACTTATTGGAAATTATACATACTGATGTATGCGATCCGATGAGTGTTGAGGCTCGCGGCGGGTATCGTTATTTTTTGACCTTCACAGATGATTTGAGCATATATGGATATATCTACTTGATGAAACATAAGTCTGAAACATTTGAAAAGTTCAAAGAATTTCACAGTGAAGTGGAAAATCATCGTAACAAGAAAATAAAGTTTCTACGATCTGATCGCGGAGACGAATATTTGAGTTACGAGTTTGGTCTTCATTTGTGTCGGTGTACAAAGTAGGGGTCGTTTTTGCACCCCTTTACTTGTGCGCGGGCAGTCGCAGCCACGCACCCGCAGCCACACTTGGCGGGATAGAAGAGGAAGCAAAGTCACAAGACTACCAGAGCCGTGCTCAAGAACAAAAGCATGAAGAGCAGAGGGGCGAGGTGAAACTCCCCCGGCAAGGCCCTTGCCGGGGCGGCTTTCGCGACCCTGGCAAGAGCCTTGCCGGGGCAACTTACCCAACACCAATGAGGCCGCCACCCTTGAGCCTGAGAGTTCTGACACCATCGACGCATTGGAACCAAGGCTCGGGAGGCGCCTCCATGGTGGCATGCAGATCTTTGTGAAAATCAGAAGCCTACAAGACTAGATGAGAACTAGAAAACAAGACAACAGCGAGGCTCCTTGCCGAGGATGCCCACGAGGCCCCAGCAAGACTCTTGCCGAGGGCGCCCACAAGGCCCCGGCAAGACCCTTGCCGGGAATATCAGCAAGACCGCGGCAAGGCCTTGCCGCCCCGTCGCCGCCCCAGCTCAGCGGCCGACGTGGTAGTACATGGCTCCTAAACCAACTAGTCAAGCACCTACGTGGTGGCATGCAGATCTTCGTGAAGACCCTGCCACCACACCAGCTCCGCAGCCTGCCTGCCTACATGGCGCTGCATGCCTCGTTGGCCTGGACGCGTGTCGGAATAAGGCAAAGCGGCGACGGACGGGACGGGCCTCGTGCCGTCCCCGATAAAGCAAGAAGGCACCTCAGTAGCATATTTAATGCATTTTGTCCTATGATGTCAGGCGATAAACTCGACTACTGTACAACTTTCCACCTCCTGTGTGCCACTGTGGCAGCCCCTTTGACTATAAAAGGAGGCCTGCGGCGTACTGTGAGGGGATTCAGACTTTTTGGACCCTGCACGCTTTGTAGCTAGTCCAAGAACACCAGATAAACACAAACCAGCAGGAGTAGGGTATTACGCATCACTTGCGGCCCGAACCTAGATAATCCCCTCGTGTTGATCTTCTAATCCCGCTCTTCCCACAGCCCCGCGCCCGCCAACCGTAGCAGAAGGGATTCTTTGTGATCCCATAGGTGTCGTTTCCCCCGACATGTTTGGCGCGCCAGGTAGGGGCAGCGAGCTGGGAGAATCCGGTTTTGAAGCCGACGCATCGACGTCTTCATGGGGATGGCTCGAGAGGAGAAGGCGACCTTGATCAGCCGCCCTCAGGTGCCATCCGCAGCCGCGACAGCCATCTGCATGGCCACGAAAAGCTAAGTCACGCAAAATTTTGTTTAATTTCATTTATATAAGTTGGTCTTCCTCGAAGGATCTCGTTCCTTGTATGGGAAACCTGCACGCAATGGGACCCTTCCGCCATTGGCAACGCCCTTGCTCTGTTTCAAGCCCGCTCAATAGTTCAAGTGGCCGCGTTGAGAACGGCAAGGTGGCCTACCCGCTATTAGCAAAGCCCTTGTCTCTGTCTCGAGTCCGCTCGACAGTTCAAGCGGCCGCACTGAGAACGGCAAGGTGGTTTGCCCGACAGCAAGCGCCCCCCGGCAGGGTGCTAAGGATCCGTCCTCAAAGCACCACGGCATGGGTTTACGCGCCGCCAGCCTTATCCAACTAAGCGTAGGTTGCAAACATACAAAGAAAGATCTAACAGGAAGATAGCATGCTTGATCTTAAAGTACTACAAAGTTATGTTACATCAAATAATCGCTGCGGTTCTAACTTAAGATAAAATTGTCTTGGTCTTGAACTCGCAGCGGCAACGAGAAATGGGGTGCTTAGTCTCGGCGCTGGCCCTCCACCCTCTGGACTCCGTCGACGCAGTCGATGATGGGCTTCATATGCTCCTTGAGCGTCGTGAGGTCCGCCTCCTCCGGCAAGCTCTCCAGCGCATCGGTGAAGTTGACGGTGGGGTTCCAGAACGCCACCTTGGTGAGCACCTTGGTCAGGGCACCCCGGCAGGGCCTCTGGGCCTCCTTGGCCAGATAAGTTGCCCGGTTGGAGCGGAGCTGATCCAGGGCGTCGAGGATGCGCTCGAAGTATAAGGTCAGCCTGGCGTTGGGGCTTATGTTCCTGTCCTCGGAGAGCTTGACGTCCGGCATGCCCATGATGGCTAGCTGGGCGGTGAGCTTCCCCGCGACGTCAATGAGGCGGCTGATCCAGAGCTCCACGCTGGCCACATAGTCCTCGTGGTTGTCGGCGTCGTTCTTCCTCTTCTGCCTCTCGTCCGCCAGGACCTGGTTAGGGGTCAACTCACGAGCCCTGGCCTCCGAAAGCGTCCCCTCCAGGCCGTCCAGCTTCAGCTTCAGGTCATTGATGGAGTCGCTGGCCTTGGAGAGTAGCTTGGCCTTGCCGAGGACTGCGGCATGCGCATCCGCCAAAGCGTCGTTGGCCGTGTCCTTCTCCGCCGTCAGCTCCAAGACCTCTTTCTTCGGCCCATCCCGCTCCACCTCCAGCTCCTTCACCTTACCGGGGTGGTCCAGGGCCAGAGCGTGGAGTGCATCCTTGTGCTTCTGCTCCAGCCCCTGGGTCCGCTGCGCGATGAGCTTCTCAACCTCCTCATCCTTGCCGCGGAGCGTGGCGGTGAGTGCTTCCTCGCGGGCGACCAGGTCCTCCTCCTGGGAGTTCAGCGAAGCCTACTGCTGCCGCCGGGCAGCCTCGTCCTTGGCGGCCTGCTCCTTTGCCACCTCCTGGGCCTTCTCGACGTCGGCCTGCTTCAGGATGACCTCCTGTTTGCGCTCGGCCAGCTCATCCTGGGTAGCCTTCAGTCCTTCCCGAGCTTCTGTTTGCGCTCCTGGGCCTTCTCGTCCTTGGCGGTCTGTTCCTTCGCCACCTCCTGGGCCTTCTCGACGTCGGCCTGCTTCAGGATGAGCTCATGTTTGCGCTCGGCCAGCTCATCCTGGGCAGCATTCAGTCCTTCCCGAGCTTCGCGGAACCAGGCCTGCGTCTGAGCGACGCGCTGATACATCTCCAACGTATCTATAATTCTTTATTGTTCCATGCCATATTATATTCTGTTTTGGATGTTTATTGGGCTTTATTATACACTTTTATATTATTTTTAGGACTAACCTATTAACCGGAGGCCCAACCCAAATTGTCGTTTTTTGCCTATTTCAGTGTTTCGAAGGAAGAGGATATCAAACGGAGTCCAAACGGAATGAAACCTTCGGGAATGTGATTTTCGGAACAAACGTGATCCAGAGGACTTGGACTCTACGTAAAGCAATCAACGAGGAAGGCACGAGGTAGGAGACGCGCCTACGCCCCCTGGGCGCGCCCTCCACTCTCGTGGGCCCCTCGTTGCTCCACCGACGTACTTCTTCCTCCTATATATACCCATATATCCTAGAAACATCATATACGGAGCCAAAACCCTATTTCCACTGCCGCAACTCTCTGTACCCGTAAGATCCCATCTTGGGGCCTTTTCCGGCGCTCCGCCGGAGGGGGCATTGATCACGGAGGGCTTCTACATCAACACCATAGCCTCTCCGATGATGTGTGAGTAGTTTACCTCAGACCTTCGGGTCCATAGTTATTAGCTAGATGGCTTCTTCTCTCTCTTTGGATCTCAATACAATGTTCTCCTCGATCTTCTTGGAGATCTATTCGATGTAATCTTCTTTTGCGGTGTGTTTGTCGAGATCCGATGAATTGTGGGTTTATGATCAAGTTTATCTATGAACAATATTTGAATCTCCTCTAAATTATTTTATGTATGATTGGTTATCTTTGCAAGTCTCTTCGAATTATCAGTTTGGTTGGCCTACTAGATTGATCTTTCTTGCAATGGGAGAAGTGCTTAGCTTTGGGTTCAATCTTGCGGTGCTTGATCCTAGTGATAGCAAGGGAAACGACACGTATTGTATTATTGACATCGAGGATAAAAAGATGGGGTTTATATCATATTGCATGAGTTTATCCCTCTACATCATGTCATCTTGCTTAAAGCATTACTTTGTTCTTATGAACTTAATACTCTAGATGCATGCTGGATAGCGGTCGATGTGTGGAGTAATAGTAGTAGATTCAGAATCGTTTCGGTCTACTTGTCGCGGACGTGATGCCTATATACATGATCATACCTAGATATTCTCATAACTATGCTCAATTCTATCAATTGCTCGATAGTAATTCGTTTACCCACCGTAATACTTATGCTCTTAAGAGAAGCCACTAGTGAAACCTATGGCCCCCGGGTCTATTTTCCATCATATTAATCTCCCGTCAACAAGCTATTTCTGGCGCCGTTTATTTTTGCAATCTTTACTTTTACTCTTTATTATAAAAATGCAAAAAATATTATCTTATCACATCTATCAGATCTCACTCTCGTAAGTGACCGTGAAGGGATTGACAACCCCTTTATCGCGTTGGTTGCGAGGTTCTTATTTGTTTGTGTAGGTGCGTGGGACTCGCGCGTGGTCTCCTACTGGATTGATACCTTGGTTCTCAAAAACTGAGGGAAATACTTATGCTACTTTATTGCATCACCCTTTCCTCTTCAAGGGAAAACCAACGCAGTGCTCAAGAGGTAGCAAGAAGGATTTCTGGCGCCGTTGCCGGGGAGATTTGCGCCAAGTCAAGTCAAGATTTGACTCCCGACAACGAGCCATTTCTGGCGCCGTTGCCGGGGAGTCTACGCACAAGTCAAGACATACCAAGTACCCATCACAAACACTTATCCCTCGCATTACATTATTTTCCATTTGCCTCTCGTTTTCCTCTCCCCCACTTCACCCTTCCGTTTTATTCGCCCTTTTTCCGTTTGTCTTTTCGTTTGCCTTGATGTCTTACTTGGCTCGTTTGCTCGTTTGGTTGAAATAGTTGAGTATTTATTCCTAAACAGAGAACCTAAATATCTATGGATCCTCATCCGCTTGCTAATATTTTTAAGAGATCCAATTATAATGAACCAATTGCTAGTGAGTTTTGTCAACTAGATTATCTTTATGAAGTTTTGCTTGAAATTCATGAATCTGAAAATTATGATGAAGAAATTTATGAAGAGATTCATGATATCTCCTTGAATAAAAAGCATGATTTCAATGATTTTACTATAAATTCTCTTGATGTCAATTGTGCTAATAATATGCAAAACCCTAAGCTTGGGGATGCTAGTTTTGCTATGTCTACTACTTGTTGCAATGATCATGATTGGTGTGATTCTTCTTATGATCTTGAAAATTTATTTAAGCCCCATGATGAATATGAGATTGATAATAGTGTTTCCAATAATATTGAAAGTGGGTTTGGAAGAGTGTCAACTTTAGATCCCACATATTTGGAGTATGTTCAATCTTATGATATTTTTGATAAAAGTGGGTTTGGAGAGGTCATGACTTTAGTTAATTATAATCCCACTATTTTGGAAGAGAGTCAACTTCGCATGCATGTGGATCGTGTTATGTTATGTGAAAGCTATTTTGTTGAATTTTCTTATGATCCTACATGTAATTATTATGAGAGAGGAAAATATGGTCGTAGAAATTTTCATGTTACTAAATTACCTCTCGTTATGTTGAGATTGCTATCGTCTCTTTGCTCTGACTTGCATATGCTAATTTTTGCTTGCTATGATAATTTGTTTGATTATAAAATTCCTATGCATAGGAATTATGTTAGCCTAAGATGTGTTTGTCACGTGTTTTATGATGCTCTTTTTGCACTTTAATTCTTATCTTTTATGTGAGCATAATTGAAATCTCAATGCCTAGCTAAAAAGGCTTTAAAGAAAAGCGCTTGTTGGGAGACAACCCAATATTTGTCCTTGCTGTTTAGCAATAAATATTTGATCTAGACTCTGGTTAGATTTGTTTTTATGTTTTAATTAGTGTTTGTGCCAAGTTAAACCTATAGGATCTTCTTGGATGATAGTTATTCTATCTTGCTGAAAAAGTCAGAAACTTTCTGTTCACGAAAATAATTGTTAAAAATCACCAGAACGTGATAAAATACTGATTCCAATTGAAGTATATCAATAAACAAATTATTTAGGACTTCCTATTTTATCAGAATTTTTTGAGTTCCAGAGGTTTGCGTTAGTTACAGATTACTACAGACTGTTCTGTTTTTGACAGATTCTGTTTTCGTGTGTTGTTTGCTTATTTTGATGAATCTATGGCTAGTAAAATAGTTTATAAACCATAGAGAAGTTGGAATACAGTAAGTTTAACACCAATATAAATAAAGAATGAGTTCAATACAGTACCTTGAAGTGGTGTTTTGCTTTCTTTCGCTAACGGAGCTCACGAGATTTTCTGTTAAGTTTTGTGTTGTGAAGTTTTCAAGTTTTGGGTAAAGATTTGATGGATTATGGAACAAGGAGTGGCAAGAGCCTAAGCTTGGGGATGCCCATGGCACCCCAAGATAATCTAAGGACACCAAAAAGCCAATGCTTGGGGATGCCCCGGAAGGCATCCCCTCTTTCGTCTTCGTCCATCGGTAACTTTACTTGGAGCTATATTTTTATTCACCACATGATATGTGTTTTGCTTGGAGCGTCTTGTAAGATTTGAGTCTTCGCTTTTTAGTTTACCACAATCATCCTCGCTGTATACACTTTTGAGAGAGACACACATGATTCGGAATTTATTAGAATACTCTATGTGCTTCACTTATATCTTTTGAGCTATATAATTCTTGCTCTAGTGCTTCACTTATATCTTTTAGAGCACGGTGGTGGATTTGTTTTATAGAAATTATTGTTCTCTCATGCTTCACTTATATCATTTTGACAGTCCTACAAAACAGCATGGTAATTTGCTTTAATTGTGAAATTAGTCCTAATATGCTAGGTATTCAAGATTAGTAAAACTTTCTTATGAGTGTGTTGAATACTAAGAGAAGTTTGATGCTTGATGATTGTTTTGAGATATGGAGGTAGTAATATTAAAGTTGTGCTAGTTGAGTAGTTGTGAATTTGAGAAATACTTGTGTCGAAGTTTGCAAATCCCGTAGCATGCACGTATCGTAAACGTTATGTAACAAATTTGAAACATGAGGTGTTCTTTGTCCTCCTTATGAGTGGCGGTCGGGGGCGAGCGATGGTCTTTTCCTACCAATCTATCCCCCTAGGAGCATGCGTGTAGTGCTTGGTTTTTGATGACTTGTAGATTTTTGCAATAAGTATGTGAGTTCTTTATGACTAATGTTGAGTCCATGGATTATACGCACTCTTAACCTTCCATCATTGCTAGCCTCTTCGGTACCGTGCATTGCCCTTTCTCACCTTGAGAGTTGGTGCAAACTTCGCCGGTGCATCCAAACCCCGTGATACGATACGCTCTATCACACATAAGCCTCCTTATATCTTCCTCAAAATAGCCACCATACCTACCTATTATGGCATTTCCATAGCCATTCCGAGATATATTGCCATGCAACTTTCCACCGTTCCATTTATCATGACACGTTCATCATTGTCATATTGCCTTGCATAATCATGTAGTTGACATTGTATTTGTGGCAAAGCCACCATGCATATTATTTAGTACATGTCACTTGATTCATTGCCCATCCCGGTACACCGCCGGAGGCATTCATATAGTCATACTTTGTTCTAGTATCGAGTTGTAATCATTGAGTTGTAAATGAATAGAAGTGTGATGATCATCATTCATAGAGCATTGTCCCCAAAAAAGAGAAAGGCTAAAAGAAAAAAAGAAAGGCCCAAAAAAAGGGGGTCAATGCTACTATCCTTTTTTCATACTTGTGCTTCAAAGTAGCACCATGTTCTTTATGATAGATAGTCTCTTGTTTTGTCACTTTCATATTCTAGTGGGAATTTTTCGTTATAGAACTTGGCTTGTATATTCCAACAATGGGCTTCCTCAAATGCCCTAGGTCTTCGTGAGCAAGCAAGCTGGATGCACACCCACTTAGTTTCTTTTGTTGAGCTTTCATACATTTATAGCTCTAGTGCATCTGTTGCATGGCAATCCCTACTCCTCACATTAACATCAATTGATGGGCATCTCCATAGCCCGTTGATTAGCCGCGTTGATGTGAGATTTTCTCCTTTTTTGTCCTCTCCACATAACCCCCATCATTATATTCTATTCCACCCATAGTACTATATCCATGGCTCACGCTCATGTATTGTGTGAAAGTTGAAAAAGTTTGAGGTTACTATAGTATGAAACAATTGCTTGGCTTGTCATCGGGGTTGTGCATGATGAGAGCATTCTTGTGTGACGAAAATGGAGCATGACCAAACTATATGATTTTGTAGGGATGAACTTTCTTTGGCCATGTTATTTTGAGAAGACATAATTGCTTAGTTAGTATGCTTGAAGTATTATTACTTTTATGTCAATATTAAACTTTTATCTTGAATCTTTCGGATCTGAATATTCATACCACAATTAAGAGGGTTACATTGAAAACTATGCCAAGTAGAATTCCACATCAAAAATTCTGTTTTTATCATTTACCTACTCGAGGACGAGCAGGAATTAAGCTTAGGGATGCTTGATACGTCTCCAACGTATCTATAATTTTTTATTGTTCCATGCTATATTATATTCTGTTTTGGATGTTTATTGGGCTTTATTATACACTTTTATATTATTTTTGGGACTAACCTATTAACCGGTGGCCCAGCCCAAATTGCTGTTTTTTTCCTATTTCAGTCTTTCGAAGGGAAAGGATATCAAACGGAGTCCAAACGGAATGAAACCTTCGGGAACGTGATTTTCGGAACAAACGTGATCCAGAGGACTTGGAGTCTACGTAAAGCTATCAACGAGGAAGGCACGAGGCAGGGGGCGCGCCTACCCCCCTGGGCGCGCCCTCCACCCTCGTGGGCCCCTCGTTGCTCCACCGACGTACTTCTTCCTCCTATATATACCCATATAGCCTGGAAACATCATATACGGAGCCAAAACCCTATTTCCACCGCCGCAACTCTCTGTACCCGTCAGATCCCATCTTGGGGCCTTTTTCGGCGCTCCGCCGGAGGGGGCATTGATCACGGAGGGCTTCTACATCAACACCATAGCCTCTCCGATGATGTGTGAGTAGTTTACCTCAGACCTTCGGGTCCATAGTTATTAGCTAGATGGCTTCTTCTCTCTCTTTGGATCTCAATACAATGTTCTCCTCGATCTTCTTGAAGATCTATTCGATGTAATCTTCTTTTGCGGTTTGTTTGTCGAGATCCGATGAATTGTGGGTTTATGATCAAGTTTATCTATGAACAATATTTGAATCTCCTCTGAATTCTTTTATGTATGATTGGTTATCTTTGCAAGTCTCTTCGAATTATCGGTTTGGTTGGCCTACTAGATTGATCTTTCTTGCAATGGGAGAAGTGCTTAGCTTTGGGTTCAGTCTTGCGGTGCTCGATCCTAGTGACAGCAAGGGAAATGACACGTATTGTATTGTTGACATCGAGGATAAAAAGATGGGGTTTATATCATGTTGCATGAGTTTATCCCTCTACATCATGTCATCTTGCTTAAAGCATTACTTTGTTCTTATGAACTTAATACTCTAGATGCATGCTGGATAGCGGTCGATGTGTGGAGTAATAGTAGTAGATTCAGAATCGTTTCGGTCTACTTGTCGCGGACGTGATGCCTATATACATGATCATACCTAGATATTCTCATAACTATGCTCAATTCTATCAATTGCTCGACAGTAATTCGTTTACCCACCATAATACTTATGCTCTTGCGAGAAGCCACTAAGTGAAACCTATGGCCCCCGGGTCTATTTTCCATCATATTAATCTCCCATCAACAAGCTATTTATGGCGCCATATATTTTTGCAATCTTTACTTTTACTCTTTATTATAAAAATACCAAAATATTATCTTATCATATCTATCAGATCTCACTCTCGTAAGTGACCATGAAGGGATTGACAACCCCTTTATCGTGTTGGTTGCGAGGTTCTTATTTGTTTGTTTAGGTGCATGGGACTCGCGCGTGGTCTCCTACTCTCCTACTGGATTGATACCTTGGTTCTCAAAAACTGAGGGAAATACTTACGCTACTTTACTGCATCACCCTTTCCTCTTCAAGGGAAAACCAACGCAGTGCTCAAGAGGTAGCACGCGCTCCTCAATATCCTCCTCCGCCTAGTCCACGGCCGCCAACATGGATTTCGCCTTGTGCAGGCGGGCACGGTGGAGCGCCTGGAGTTTCTGAAAGTTGGCGCCCATGGCACGGAGCAGTTGCTCCTCTTGGGACCCGCCGTCACTGAGGCTCGGTTCGTCGACAACCTGGAGCCCGGCGGTGGCGACCGCCTCGTCGTCGAACACCTCCCCCTGGGCCGGCGCCCTGGTGCCCGCCGTCCCTAGGAGGTGGACAAACAGGCCATCACCCACCTTCAAGTACCTGCCCGGGGCGGGGGCCGGAGGGGAGGAAGGTTGGTCGTTGGCCACCTCCTCCTCGGCGGTAGCCCTGTCGGCCTCCCCAGCAGCAGCCTCGCCGGCACCTTCGGCAGTATCCTTGCTGGCCTCCTCAGCAGGCCCCTTGGCGGCCTCCTCAGCGGCGGTCTTGGCGGCCTCCTCGGCAGCAATCTTGTCGGCCTTGGCCGCGGCATCCTTGGCGACCCCCTCGATGACAGTGTCAACGTCCTCCGGGTTCGTCGAGGGAAGGTCTGGAAGCCAGAAGGGAAGATAAAGCAAGGCCAGGGCCAGGGTTCAGAACAAAAGCAAAAAAAAGTCACCGAGCGACAAGAAATGGGAAGCAGACGACTCACCCGTTGAGGGAGTCCTGGATTAAGGGGTCCTCGGACAGCCGGACTATATCCTTTAGCCGGACTGTTGGACTATGAAGATACAAGATTGAAGACTTCGTCCCGTGTCCGGATGGGACTCTCCTTGGTGTGGAAGGCAAGCTTGGCAATACGGATATGGAGATCTCCTCCCTTGTAACCGACTCTGTGTAACTCTAGCCCCCTCCCGTGTCTATATAAACCGGAGGGTTTAGTCCGTAGGACAACAACAATCATACCATAGGCTAGCTTCTATGGTTTAGCCTCTACGATCTCGTGGTAGATCAACTCTTGTAATACTCATATCATCAAGATCAATCAAGCAGGAAGTAGGGTATTGCCTCCATCGAGAGGGCCCGGACCTGGGTAAACATCGTGTCCCCCGCCTCCTGTTACCATCCGCCTTAGACGCACAGTTCGGGACCCCCTACCCAAGATCCACCGGTTTTGACACCGACATTGGTGCTTTCATTGAGAGTTCCACCGTGCCGTCACCGTTAGGCTAGATAGCTCCTTCGATCATCGGCAACGATGCGATCCAGGGTGAGGTCTTCCTCCCCGAACAGATCTTCGTATTCGGCGGCTTCGTACTGCGGGCCAACTTGCTTGGCCATCTGGAGCAGATCGAGAGCTACGCCCCTGGCCATCAGGTCAGGTTTGGAAACTTGAACTATACTGCCGACATCCGTGGAGACTTGATCTTCGACGGATTCGAGCCCATGTTAGGTGCGCCGCACAATCACGACGGGCATGACTTAGCTCTGCCATCGGACAGTGTTCGGGAGATCACACCTGCAGCTACTCCGGCCCTCAATCCGGAACAAATTGCGCCATCTGAGGACGGGTGGATGGACCCCGCCACGGAGGCCGCGCACTCAGTGGCGATAGAGCCGAATACTGACTTCACCTCTTATGAGACCCGTGTTGCCGAACCCTTGGATTCGTCCCCGGCCATGGGCTCCGAACCGCCTGCATCCGCGCCTATCGAATCCGATTGGACGCTGATCATGGAGTTTACCTCTGCGGATATCTTTCAGCACTCGCCCTTTGGCGACATGTTAAACTCGTTAAGGTCTCTCTCCCTGATAGGAGACCCTTGGCCGAACTATGTCCGGCTAGAACGGGATGCGGACGACGAAGAAATTCGCTCCCCACCCACCACCCACTTAGTAGCCACTGTCGACGATCTAACCGACATGCTCGATTTCGGCTCCGAAGACATCGACGGTATGGACGACGATGCAGGAGACGAACAGGAACCATCGCCCACAGGGCGCCGGACAGCCACTTCATTACACGATGTATATATGGTGGATACACCCAAAGAAAACAATGATGAGGAACGAAAGGATGCAGCGAAGGATAGCTCCCTCGAGAAGCAACCAAAGCGATGGCGTAGGCGCCGCTCCAAATCCCGCCTCGGCAAAAACAGCGATAACAGCGCAAGAAAAAATAACACCCCGGTCGACTCCAGAGGAAGTGACGACCACATTGACCCAGCGATAGAGTAGGATGAACCAGCGAACGGCGAACATAGTACGGAGCCACTGTCCGATCACGTCGACGCCGAGGATAAAACTCATCAACCTCTCTCCGGAGAGGAAAACAGTCCGGACGACGACGGCGCACACATCATCCCGAAAAGGCACTTGGAACAAGAGAACCTCCGTAGAAGGCTTATTGCCACCGCGAGGAGTCTGAAGAAGCAGAAGCAAAAGCTTAAGGCCACGCAGAATGCGCTCAACAACAGATGGAATAAAGTGATTGACACTGAAGAAAAGTATGGTGGCAGTCGCCACACAAAGAGTTATCCAAAGCGCAAGCTGTTACCCGAATTCGATGAGGAGGCCTTAGAGCCCACACCGCCAAAAATAAAATGGCCAACCGGTCGAATCGACCACCTCGTGGCCACGATAGGGCGGCTAACGAGGCCGCACATAAGTCAGCACACGATCCAAGCAAGGACTTGCATCAAAAGGCCGGCATGACCAAATCCATCTACGGATCTAGGAAGCGCGCTCCAGCGCATAATCAAAACCAAACACTACAACCGTTAGAACGCCATGACACATCCAAATACAGGGGTGCCGCGCACCCCCTATGTTTCACCGATGAGGTGCTGGATCATGAATTTCCAGAGGGATTCAAACCCGTGAACATAGAGGCGTACGACGGAACAACAGACCCTGGGTCTGGATTGAGGACTTCATCCTCCATATCCATATGGCTCGCGGAGATGATCTCCACGCCATCAAATACTTGCCCCTCAAGTTGAAAGGACTAGCTCGGCACTGGCAGAAGAGCCTCCCTGAAAATTCAATTGGAAGTTGGGAGGAGCTTGAGGATGCTTTTAGGGCTAAGTTTCAAGGGACCTATGTCCGACCTCCGGATGCAGACGATTTAAATCATATAATTCAACAGCCCGGAGAGTCAGCCCGAAAGCTTTGGAACAGATTTCTCACTAAGAAGAATCAAATCGTCGACTGCCCGGACGCCGAAGCCTTAGCAGCTTTCAAACACAGCTTCCGAGACGAATGGCTCACCAGACACCTCGGCCAAGAAAAACCAATGACAATGGCAGCCCTAACAAGCCTTATAACCCGCTTTTGCGCGGGCGAAGATAGCTGGCTGGCACGTAGTAGCACCAGCGACCCAGGCACATCCGAAGTTAGGGATGGTAATGGAAAACCACGACGCAGTAAAAGCAAGCGTCGAAATAACGAAGA
The DNA here is from genome assembly GCF_002575655.3 of Aegilops tauschii subsp. strangulata. Taxonomy (NCBI): domain Eukaryota; kingdom Viridiplantae; phylum Streptophyta; class Magnoliopsida; order Poales; family Poaceae; genus Aegilops; species Aegilops tauschii. The sequence goes on from NC_053041.3 coordinate 144,305,361, forward strand.
CAGCCCAGACAACACGGCGGTAAACGCCGGATTTAGGGGCTCTCGACCCGGTCAACGGAAAAAGCCTTTCAAAGGCAACAGAGATGGACCGTCCATCCTAAGCAAGATTCTAGACAAATTATGTCAGATTCATGGGACCTCCGATAAACCTGCAAATCACACCCACAGATAATGCTGGGTCTTTAAGCAGGCCGGCAAGTTGAACGCCGAACACAAGGGGAGGGATACACCAAGTGAAGACGAGGATGAGCCTCGCCAGCAAAGCACTGGGGGACAGAACAAATTCCCACCAGAGGTCAAAACAGTGAACATGATTCACATAACAAAAGGAAGAAGCAAACATGCACTCCGAGACATATGCGCCGTAGAGCCCGTCACCCCTAAGTCCAACCCTTGGTTGGCCTGCCCGATCACTTTTGATCGCAGGGATCACTCGACAAGTATCCGGCACGGAGGATTGGCCGCCTTGGTGCTAGACCCAATTATCGACGGATACCATCTCACCCAAGTCCTCATGGACGGCGGCAGTAGTCTTAATCTAATATATCAGGACACAGTCCGCAAAATGGGGATAGACCCGACAAGAATCAGCCACAGTAATACTACCTTTAAAGGAGTAATACCAGTCCCAGAGGCCCGCTGTACGGGCTCTCTAGTACTAGAGGTTGTATTCGGTTCTCCCGACAACTTACGAAGTGAAAAGTTAACCTTCGACATCGCTCCATTCCGAAGCGGCTATCAAGCACTACTCGGAAGAACAGCTTTCGCTCGTTTTAATGCAGCACCGCATTACGCTTCTCATAAGCTTAAGATGCCCGGCCCATGTGGCATCATCACAGTTAGCGAAAATGTTGAGCGTTCCTTACGCACGGAGAAATGTGTGGCGGCTTTAGCAGCTGAACACTAAAACGGCCCCTCCAACCAGAATAAACGATCGGTCGTCAAGACCGCGGACACGGCTAGACGAGTCCGGCGCATCACTAGCTGTAACAGCTTAGATAAACCTGAGATTGGTTTGATGGATATACCCCCATAGGTGGTACCAGGGGCTCCCCGCATGTATAAAGGACTACAGTTCGGCTCGACCTTACTTCTCTTGAATTTTAATGGTTTATTAAGAATAACCAATTTTTCGCACGACAACTTTCACCTAATTTCTTCTCTTTTACAGATGATAATCGTGCTACACCCTTCCAGGATACGGCACAACGGAGACACAGGCGCAGACGTGCAGCAGGGCCCCGCTCAAAGGTTTCTTTTTAGATTAAGACTCTGTGTAAACCTTTTTTACTGTCTCTTGTTGCTTCACATCCTCCGGATACCCAGTATAACCGAGAGGTATGCTGACGTTATTGGCATTTCGCCACGTCAGAATAATGCACGTACCTGGACACTTGGGGTTCATTATCAAGGGCGTTACTCAGCCCGGTATATGTTGTAAAGACCAAATACCTTAGGGAGTGTTCGGCGTCGCGAGTTTGGCCTTATATGCATCAGCTCCGAATCATGTCTTTGGTCAAATGTTGGGTTTGCCCGGCTCCCGCGTTTTGCTACCTTACGTTCCGCTCTATCGGCTAAGGTGGCACCAGGAGAACTACTGCGATTGTGCCCTGGTTCATCCGGACGAGCACCTCAGTAGAGAAAGCCGAAAACTGACTGTCATGATAAAGCGTGAGACTGGTCAACCACTCGATGACTCATCGGAATCTTCGGGATTCCTCCGCATTAACGAAGGACCGGTTTCCCCGGTCATGTATGTACGCGCACCGCATTTGGATAGCCGCGGAAATACCAGGGGCTATATCGTAGCCCCACTGTCAAACTCCTATGGTTAAGCGAAAGTGTTAAAGCAATATAGTCCGATTGCCTCGTTCGCCGCGCTACCACCTCCTTCATGGACCAAGACGTTGGATCAAGTGTGAAGACGCGCTTTTGCGAACACCCCCGCATTATATGCGTGGGGGCTGAAGCCGACGACTGCAAACTTTCAGGATATATATATATACATACATAAACGACCGCACAGGAGGAATAATAATACTTTCAGGCAAAAGTATAAACAAAGCCTTTATAATTCAAATAACATTGTTCTTACAATTGGGATACATGTCATTAGAACATGATACTCTTTGAGCACTGAGCCTCTATTAAACGAGCGCCTTCTAAGACTTCTTCAAAATAGTGCTCGGCCGATATATACCCGGCCTACCGCCGAACTCTAGGATGCAATAGCGGTGGCCTCCATCTCTGCCCAGTATGTCTTGACACGGGCAAGAGCCATCCGCGCACCCTCTATGCACGCCGACCTCTTCATAGCGTCGATATGCGGCACAGCACCAAGGAATTATTGCACTAAGCCAAAATAACTATTCGGCCTTGGTCTTTCCGGCCAAAGATGATCCACAACAGACCTCATGGCAAGCCCGGACAACCTATGGAGCTCAGCCCATTCGGCCATTTGCTCATTTAACAGCAGCGGACGCGCCGGAGCATTGAACTGCGACCAGAACAATTTTTCTACTTCGTGATCTTTTTGATCTTCGAAAAACTTGGTCGCATCAGCAGCAGCACTTGCTGCCAAATCCAGGTACACATCTGCAGAACTCCATAATTGATCCAGAAGGGCATACTTAGGATCTCCGAACTTTGTCCGCAATAAAAAGGGCTTCCCAGCCGTGATATTTCCGGCTTGACGTAGCTCCTCCTTCGCTGCTCTGATTTTAGAGCGGGCTTCCTTGGCTGCTACCGTGGCTTTCTCCGGGTCCACCGTCTTCGTTTGGTTTTCCTTTTCAAGAAGCTCATAACGGTTGGCTGCATCTTTCAGCTCAACTGCCATCTTGGCTATTTTCTCTTTGCTCTGGCAATGCGCAGCCTGTTCGGCTCTTAGCTCTTCGACCACCTTTAGGGCGGCCGCATCACTCCTCCTGGCTTGCTCCTTGGCTCGGGCAAGTTCCGCCCGAAGGGTCTCCACGGCGGCAGCTCCATCTGCAGTCACAGCATATTAGAGATACTAGCATCATGCCCCTCTTAATATATGTTGATCCTAGGAGAATACGTACCCTGTGCCTCGTCAAGCCACTTGTTTACAAGCACGATGATGGCATCTGCCGCATAAAGTTGTCGCTTCAGTTCGGCAAACTCACCAGTCCGGCTAGCCACCGGACCCTCTGTAGCCTGCACGTGAAAGCAGCACGGTTATTACCTGGGACTATGATCCTCTATTTGTCGTCTTTTTCAATAGCAACCAGAGTCTTAGGGGCTACTATCTACATAGGGCACACCTGGCATGTGCGGTACCGTCAAAAATACACATATTACTTTGCGTACCTCAAAGCCTCTTAGCAGGCTCATAAAGGCTTCATGCAACCCGCTTTCGGCGGATGAAATCCTCTCAACTACCGTACCCATTAACGTACAGTGTGCTTCTGAGATAGCCGCTTGCTCTAGAAGATTCATCAGTGCGTCTGGTCGCGCACCGGACAACCCGGGACTCTTTCTGTTGCTCTCCTTAGGAGCCGAATACTCCGGACTTCGGGTGGCCGAAGGGTTACCCTCTGGCCTTGGCGGATCAGGAGAAATCCTCCGTGACGACACCTCAGGGTCGTCCGCGTCACGAGGCGGGGAGGCACGGGGAGGTGTTTCGCTCTCCATCATCTCCGGAAGAAGATCCCCCGAAGACGAACTCTGTCGAGAAGGGCTACGATCCGAACTACAAGACACACGTCTCGGTTATCGTTCTCAGAAATGAAGTAGGATATATTTACTATAAAGTACTTTTGTTTGCTTACAGCTCGGTGGAGGGCTGATCCCCTTGCGGGTACTGTGCAATAAGGATGCCCTCCGGGGTAGGGTCCTCTGACAAAGGTTTCTTCTCTCGTTTGAAAGCCGTTGTTTCCAATTCTTCAGAGGTGGCCCTCTTCCTTCCTTGGGGAGGGGGAATTTTAGATTCTTCTCCTTGGTTATCCTCCTTCGCGGAGGCGCTAATTCCCCCGGTTTGGATGAATAATGAGTGAGGCTCGCTTTCGGCTTCTTTGTTCCTCCCTTTATCTTCCCCTGATGGCGCTTGACAAGGCGCAAGCTCAAGCATCCTGGCTAGTACATGATCTGGTGAACCTTCGGGAAGGGGGGCCGAACACCTGATCATCTTCGCCTTTTTTATGAAGTCCTGGTCAAAAGGTGACTTTTCAGACTGATGTTGTGGTAAATTAAAAGACAACATGTTCGGCCGCGGAATTACTTACTTGGGTGTCTGGACGATTGCAGTTCAGACCCGCATCCTCGGTGGTGTCCGGACACTTTATTTGTGATCCGAAGAACAATCTGTACATCTCTTCGAGCATCATGCCAAAGAAGTGATGGATAGTTGGCGGTCCTTCTGGGTTGAACTCCCACATACAGAGAGGCCGACGTTTGCAAGGTAGGACTCGATGAATTAGCATGACTTGCATTACCTTGACAAGGCTGACACCTCTCTCGAGGAGATCTCGGATGCGACTCTGCAATATTGGCACATCATTTACTGGCCCCCAGTCCAGCCCCTTGTTGATCCACGACGCCAGTTGTGGCGGGGGGGGCGAGCGGAAGGCAGGGGCGGCTACCCACTTAGTACCCGGGGAGCTGTGATGTAAACCCACTCCCGCTGCCATAACTCGGATGTCTCTGGGAAGGAACCCTTTGGCCATGGAGCATCGGTGCCTTTGTCTATCATGGCGCCTCCGCACTCTGCGTGTCGCCCCTCAATCATCTTCGGCTCCACATTGAAGGTCTTGAGCCATAAGCCGAAGTGTGGGGTGATGCGGAGGAAGGCTTCACACACGATGATGAACGACGAGATGTGAAGGATGGAATCCGGAGCCAAATCATGGAAATCGAGCCCATAGTAGAACATAAGCCCTCTGACAAAGGGGTCAAGACTAAAGCCTAGCCCTCGGAGGAAGTGGGAAATAAATACGACACTCTTGTTGGGTTCGGGAGTGGGGATAACCTACACTCGAGCAGGTAGCCTGTGCGAGATTTCGGCGGTCAGATACCTGGCATCTCTCAACTTCTTGATGTCCTCCTCTGTGACAGAGGAGGGCATCCATCGACCTTGAAGGTTGGATCCGGACATGATTGAAGGTCCGAAGCGCCTAGCCTGAGCCTTGGGTGTTGGAACTCGAGGTGGGGGAAGGATTCGATTGAGTGCGGTAACAAAAGGACAGGCCTTGGCCCCTTTATAAAGAGGGTGAATATCAAGCGTCCTCCGCGTGGCCGTTTGGAACTTGCCTAAAATCGAGGAGTCATACCAACAGGCCTGATTGGGTTACCCACACCCGTATTGATGAGAATCCCGTGAAAAAAGAGACACGGTCTCTGCTTCGACAGGACGTGCCAATAAAACCGCCTCGCAACATGTGCAGTGGCAGGCTCGGAAAAACGGTTCGTCATAATCAGGCCACGGCATTACGTCACGTTATGAAAAGCTGTCAGCAGATTGGATTTGTGGAAATATTATTCTCTCTACGATGGTATGTGGAATTTGTTTTGCAGAGCCGGACACTATCCTTGTGTTCAAAATCTTCTATGGAGTATTCGGAGAAGGAACCCGCCTTGCAATGCCGAAGACAATCCGCGCGCCGGACTCATCGTCATTGAAGCCTGGTTCAGGGGCTACTGAGCGAGTCCTGGATTAAGGGGTCCTCGGACAGCCGGACTATATCCTTTGGCCGGACTGTTGGACTATGAAGATGCAAGATTGAAGACTTCGTCCCATGTCCGGATGGGACTCTCCTTGGCGTGGAAGGCAAGCTTGACAATACGGATATCTAGATCTCCTCCCTTGTAACCGACTCTATGTAACCCTAGCCCCCTCCGGTGTCTATATAAACCGGAGGGTTTAGTCCGCAGGACAACAACAATCATACCATTGGCTAGCTTCTAGGGTTTAGCCTCTACGATCTCGTGGTAGTCAACTCTTGTAATACTCATATCATCAAGATCAATCAAGCAGGAAGTAGGGTATTACCTCCATTGAGAGGACCCGAACCTGGGTAAACATCGTGTCCCCCGCCTCCTGTTACCATCCGCCTTAGACGCACAGTTCGGGACTCCCTACCCGAGATCCGCCGGTTTTGACACCGACACCCGTGCCAAGCTGGGAAGCGTTTCCCTCCCCGCCAACGTCCATTGCCGGGACGGAGCCACCAGCGCCCATGCCGGCCCCCTCTTCCTCCATGTGTGTGGGCCCAGTGGTGGGCGTCCTCGCCGTTGACGCCCCTCTAGGCGGCGTAGTCGATGGGGGCGGCGTGTTGGGTGTAGCCCTTAGTGGATCCTCCTACTGCCGCTCTCCTCCTACGTGTTGGGTTCTACCGTAGGGTGCGTCAACTACAAATTAAAATTTTCCTACGCGCAGAACAACCAAGAACATGCTACAAGAGATGGATCACAGATCGTTACCACTAGACGTGCAGTGCCGTGCAGCGGAAGAAGAGTTGGGGCAGCGCGTCCGTGTGGATCGTCTCCTCCTCATCCGATCTCCCTCAAACAGCTGGTCGCCGGATCCCACGTACAAGTTCGCCGGAGCAGTGCAGGTGCACCGCCTCTAACGGTATCCCGTGTGCAGGAGGAACGTCGTGCGGCGGACTGCTAGGTCCGACCACACAACCGGCGGCGAGTGGAGGTGTCTATTCGCAACACATGCAAACCCTGGTGATAACGCTGAAGAGATCAACCGCATGAGTGTGCCGCACCCCACTTTATATAGGCGTTCGTCGCGGGCTCAACACTTGGGCCTCGCACGGACCCTAAAGCCCATAAGTCTACTCGGCCACAATCCGAATACAGCTCGGATCACATCCGACCAGTGTCCTCGGATCCGACCTCGTAGGTTCCTTCCCTTAAGCGCGCGAACCCTTATGTTCAAGCCGGCTTGGTCGCAGTTCGGATCACCTCCGGACTACATGGCTGGCAGCGGCCTCTAGCAAGGCGTGTCGACCACCAAGTAGACGATGAAGCTGGTTAGCCGAACCTGTACATCACACTTCCATTCCTTTTGCCACACGATATATGTTGTCGGGCTCAAGGCGAGTCCGTCATCCTTGTGCTAGCCCGACATCTTTCTCGTTCCAGTGATGCCGACCACAAACTGGATTATCTCATAATCCTTGTCGCATGGCCATGCTTATCCTGGTCGGATCACATGAGGGGCCCATAGTATATCTCTCCTGATCGGAGGGGCAAATCCCATCTTGCTCGACCACGTCTCGCAGCATGGGTCTGGACAAACCCGAAACCTACCTTTGTAACTACCCAGTTACGGAGTAGCGTTTGGTCGGCCCAAAGCAAGTCCGAGTACATGTGTCAGCTCAGGTCTTAGGACATAGAACGTATGTTGTACTAGAGACTCACATATGACATATCGATGCGTCTCATAGTTGGGTATGTCCGACTCGGACCTTATCTCGACTCGGATCCGACTACGTAGAACCCGACCAGATCCTTCCAAGTCCATATTATGCGGTTAGCATCCAATGCTCCATGTCTAGTGAGACCAAGCCATCGACCGTGTCATATGCTAGTCTAGTCGGCTGCGCGTCCACACAACCCTTTCGACTAGGGACCTTTTAGGACAGTCATCATACAATGCATAGTCCCACAAACAAGTCACGTACTTGCTGATACACATTATTGATAATGTCCAAGGACTATCTGTATTCATAAACACATAGGAAATATCACCATACATGATTGCCTCTAGGGCATATCTCCAACAGTCTCCCACTTGCACTAGAGTCAATCAAATAGACATCGAATGCCCATAGCTCTAACGTGCCCCTCAGGCTTGGGTTGTGGAAGCAGCTTAGTCAACGGATCTGCAGCATTTGCATCTGTGTGAATTTCGCATAACTCAACATCACCATTCTTTACGATCTTTCGTATCAGGTGATATTTCCGATCTATGTGTCTGGTCTTGTGGTGATTCCTCGGCTCCTTGGCTTGTGCGATGGCACCAGAATTATCACAATAAAGGTCCAACGGTTTTACCGAGGCTGGACCAAGATCATCCAGAAAGTTCCGGATCCAAACACCTTCCTTAGCAGCTTCACAAGCCGCAATGGATTCGGCTTCTGTGGTAGAATCAGCCACTGTATCTTGCTTGGAAATCATCCAGCTCACTGCTCCTCCGTTCATGACGTACATGAATCCGGACTGTGATCGACAATCATCTTTGTCGGTTTGGAAACTAGCATCGGCGTAACCCCTTACGACGAGCTCTTCCTCACCTCCATAAACTAGGAACATCTCTTTAGTCCTTTTCAGGTACTTCAAAATGGTCTTTACCGCTGCCCAGTGACTCTCACCGGGTTGGCTTGGTATCTGCTTGTTAGGCTTATTGCAAAAGCAACATCCGGCCTTGTACATATCATGGCGTACATGATGGATCCGATTGCCGAGGCATACAGAATCCTACTCATCCTGCTTCGCTCATCAGATGTCGAAGGACTCTGAGTCTCGCTTAGCCTTATACCATGTGAGAGTGGCAAGAACCCTTTCTTCGCCTCACTCATGTTGAACCGCTTCAACACTTTATCGATGTACGTGCTCTGGCTTAAGCCGAGCAGCCTCCTCGATCTATCTCTATAGATCTAAATGCCTAAAATGTACATTGCCTCACCAAGGTCCTTCATCGAAAACTTGCCATTCAATGACTCCTTGACCGAGTTCAGCATCGAAACATCATTTCCGATCAGTAGTATGTCATCCACATGCAAGATTAAAAACACTATCGAGCTCCCGCTTAACTTCTTGTATAAACAAGAGTCCTCTTCACTTTTGATGAAACCGAGACCAATGACGACCTCATCAAAATGAATATTCCAGCTCCGAGATGCTTGCCTCAACCCATAAATGGATCTCTTGAGCTTGCATACCTTACTAGTGCTAGTCGAATCGACAAAACCCTCGGGTTGTATCATATACACGTCCTCTGTTAAATTTTCGTGAAGGAAACCCGTCTTGACATCCATCTGCCATATCTCGTAATCGAAATATGCAGCTATAGCTAGTACGATCCTCACCGACTTCAGCATTGCTACCAGCGAGTAAGTCTCATCGTAGTGAATTCCTTGAACTTGTCCATAACCCTTAGCGACAAGCCGAGCTTTGTGGATTTGAACATTTCCATCCACATCGGTTTTCTTCTTAAAGACCCATTTGCAACCAATGGCTGTTACGCCAGGCGGCTGATCAACCAAGTCCCAGACTTGATTCTCATCCATGGACTTTAACTCGGATCTCATGGCCTCTAGCCATGCCTCGGAATCTGGGCTCACCATCGCTTCTGCATATGTGGTCGTCTCGTCGCTTTCTAGCAACAATACATCACGCACTCTGCGCAATCTCTCCGACCTCCGTGCTTCCGGTGCCGCTTCCACTACGGGTTCCCTGACTGACTCCGGTATGATCTCATCACCAGCTGAGCCATCCCCGAGTGGTCCTCGAATTTCTTCGAGTCGAACCGTCCTCCCACTGGCCTCCCGACTGAGAAACTCTTTCTCAAGGAAAACCGCGTTCCGAGCAACAAACACTTTGTTCTCTTCGCGGTTGTAGAAGTTGTATCCCAAGGTTTCCCTTGGATACCCCACGAATATGCACTTATCCGACTTGGGTGTAAGCTTGTCTGACATAAGTCGCTTGACAAATGCTTCACAGCCCCAAATCTTTAGAAAAGACAAACTAGGACTCTTCCCGGTCCACATCTCATGTGGTGTCTTGTCTATGGATTTTGATGGTACCCTGTTAAGTGTGAAAGCTGCAGTTTCTAGAGCGTATCCCCAGAATGACAAGGGTAAACCCGATTTGCTCATCATAGACCGGACCATGTCCAACAAGGTCCTATTCCTCCGTTCCGACATGCCATTTCTCTGTGGCGCACCCGGAGGTGTGAGATGAGGTACTATACCTCGGCTTTTCAGATGATCATCAAACTCCTGGCTCATGTACTCACCTCCACGATCAGATCGTAGAAGCTTTATAGTCTTGCCGAGCTGACTCTCAACCTTGTTCTGAAACTCTTTGAACTTTTCAAAACTTTCCGACTTGTGCCTCATCAAATAGATATATCCATATCTACTCAAGTCGTCGGTAAAAGTCAAGAAGTACTGATAGCCACCTCTGGCAGTTGTGCTCATTGGACCACACACATCACTATGTATAAGTTCCAATAGTTCGGACACCCTCTCGCAACTCTTTGCGAAAGGAGACTTAGTCATCTTGCCAAGCAAGCATGATTCGCATGTCTCGAACGACCCGAAGTTGGACGAAGTTAGGAGCCCATCATCATGGAGCTTCTTCATGCACTTTAGACTAATGTGTCCAAGCCGGCAATGCCAAAAGTATGTCGGATTTATCTCATTAGGCTTATGCCTCTTGACATTCATGTTATAGACCGGTTCCTGTTCCACATTTAATATAAATAACTCATCAACAATGGGTGCATAGCCGTGGAACATACCATTCAAATAAAATAAACAACCATTGTCCTTTAAATTGAATTCATAACCCTGACTCATCAAATAATAGGCAGAAATAATGTTCCGACTAAGTGCAGGAATGTAATAACAATTATTCAATTCCAAAATAAATCCAGAAGGAAGCTGGAGCTGCATCGTGCCGACCTCCAACGCAGCAACTCTTGACTTGTTGCCGACCCTGATGTCAATCTCCCCTTGTGCCACACGCCTAGTTCTTACCAGCCCTTGCATCGAGTTGCAAATATGAACAACCAATCCGGTATCAAATACCCAAGAGCTACTAGGTATGTCAGCAAGGTAAATGTCTATAACATATGCAACAAGTGTACCTTTGCCTGAAGCAGCATTCCCGGCCTTCTTGCCATGCTCTGCAAGCCACTTGCTACAGTTCCTCTTCCAGTGACCGGTCTCCTTGCAGTGATAGCAAATGGTCTTCGAGTCCGGTCCAGACTTCGGTGCAGCGGTGGAGGTTACCGTCTTCGTGCCCTTCGCCTTAGCCTTTTTCTTGGACCAACTCTTCTTGAACTTAGCCGATTTCTGCACCATCAACACTTGATGTGTGCCTTTCTTAATATCCTGTTCTGCCCCTTTGAGCATCCCATGCAATTTAGTGAGCTTCTTATCCATGTCGTGCATATGATAGTTTGAGATGAATGTCCCATAGCTAGGCGGAAGAGAACCCAGAACTGCATCTGTAGCCAGCTCATCCAAGAGTAGGAAGCCCAACCGATCCAAAGCTTGCACGTATCCGATCATCTTGATCACATGCGGGCTCAGTGGATCACCTTCCGTCAGCTTACAATCCATCAAGAATTGCCAGGCGTTGAACCTTTCGGTCCTAGCCTGCACCTGAAACATGCTCTTGAGACTCTCGATCATATTGAAAGCTGAAAGTGCGTTATATCGACTAGAGGGGGGTGAATAGGCGATTTTTATGAATTCTTCACTGAGGAATTTGCCAGTGAGGAAATTCCTTAGCGAAGAACTACTTGCAGCGGAATAAGTACTCAAAAGTATGCATAGCAGAACACAAGCATGGTCATCATGATGAAATGAAGACAAGCACAGAGTACAGAAGCGTAAACACAGGATAGCACAGGATGAAGACAAACAGACTGAAGAAATTGAACTGAGGAAATTGAGAAAGTCTTCAGTCAAAGTCTTCAAACACAGATATGAACAAGTGCACAACACAGTTATGAGGAAATGGAAGAGTTGAGGAAATAGAACCAGTAAGCTTGGTGAAGACAATGATTTGGTAGACCAGTTCCAACTGTTGTCTCAGTTGTACATCTGGTTGGAGCGGCTAGGTATTTAAACCTGAGGACACACAGTCCCGGACACACAGTCCTCACCGTATTCTCCTTGAGCTAAGGTCACACAGACCTCGCCCAATCACTCGTGGTAAGTCTTCAGGTGACTTCCAAACCTTCACAGACTCGGTCACTCGGCGATCCACAATTTCCTCTTGGATGCTCTAGACCATGACGCCTAACCGTCTGGAAGAAGCATAGTCTTCGAAGGTAACAAGAGTTGGATCCAGACAGGATCAATCTCTTCAGTGATGCTCAATCACTTTGGGTTTGTGGGTGTTTGGGTTTGGGTTTTCCTCACTTGATGATTTTCGCTCAAAGTCCTCGGAGGATGGGATGCTCTCAAATGACAAGTGTCAGTTTCTCTCGGAGCAGCCAACCATCTAGTGGTTGTAGGGGGCGGCTATTTATAGCCTAGGGAGCAGCCCGACATGATAAGACATAAATGCCCTTCAATGATATGACCGTTAGGTGGGTAGATATTTTGGGACAGCTGGCGCATAGCACAGCAACGGTCGGAAATTTGAGTATCAAATTCCTCAGGGCTATCATGTTCCTCACTGTGTAGGCAATCCGCACTGGCGAATTCCTAACTCCTCAGTCAGAACAAATTCCTTAGAGACCAGAAGAACTTCGTCTCTGTCACTGAGGAATATGACTGAACTGTATGAGATTTCCAATGGCTTCACTCGAAGGGATTGGTAGGTGTAGGATTTTGAGTTGACCATCACATGGAAATTTTTCCTTAGTATTTCCTCGACCCCCCCTTTAACAATACGGTGTTTCCTATGACTCAAGAAAGAGAAAATGAAACTACGAAAACAAAAGTCTTCACGCTTCATGTTCCTCAAATGAATACCAAGTCTTCAAGGTCACACCAATTTCTTCACTTTCAAAGTCTTTAGAAAGTCTTCAGAAATCCAAAGTCTTCAGTCGAAGAACTTCATTTTTAGGGGTCGACTTTCTCTGTAAATATCAAACTCCTCATAGACTTATAGACTCCTCATAGACTTATAGACCTGTTTACACTCATAAACACATTAGTCCCTTAACCTATAAGTCTTCAATACACCAAAATCACTAAGGGGCACTAGATGCACTTACAATCTCCCCCTTTTTGGTGATTGATGACAATATAGGTTAAGTTTTCAACGGGGATAAACATATGAAGTGTAAATATTGATACTGAGGAATTTGATTGCAAGATATGGAAGAACTCCCCCTGAATATGTGCATAGTGAGGAATTTTCTTTTGAAGCAATGCACACTTGAAGAGTTGAATCATGGAGATCTCCCCCTATATCTTGTAATTCATACACGCATTTGACATAATATATGAAGAATTTGAAATGCATGATGAAATATGGTGACTGATGTAATTCATCATGCGTGCAATAACATTAACGAGCAATAAGCATGCAGAAGAAACAACAAAAGTATCAGGCCACCAAAATTTGAGTTAGTCTTCAAGCGGGTCTATCTTATATGGGCGTTTTTTTCTAAGTTACAACTCTCGTTCTTCTGGTGACTTTGTTGGATCGAGTTGTAAACTTAAAACTCTATGGTGACTGATGTAATTCAGCATGCGTGCAATAACATTAACGAGGAATAAGCATGCAGAAGAAACAACAAAAGTATCAGGCCACCATAGAGCTTTAAGTTTACAACTCGATCCAACAAAGTCATTAGAAGAACGAGAGTTGTAACTTAGAAAAAAACGCCCATATAAGATAGACCCGCTTGAAGACTAACTCAAATTTCTCCCCCTTTGTCATCGAATGACCAAAAGGTTCGAAAATGAGGACTAACGCCCCTGAAGAATATCAAGTTGATGAAGGAGCGCCAGCGTTGTTGGGGTCGTTTGGTGGAGTAGGGCCTGCCGCAGTGCCGTCCAGGTCTTCATGTTCATCGGTGTCGCGCGATGAAGAATAGGAGCTGGCCACCAAGGACGGAACCTTGACCTTCTTGTATTTCTTCGGTGGAGGTGCAGACCAGTCAAAGTCCTCCTGGAGACCCATTTTCTTCAGATCTTCTTCACCGTAAATGTGAGACAGAACAGCCCAGGTGCGGTTGAGGGTTTCATGAAGGTAGTAGTAGTTTTTCTTCACTGCATTGTGGGTAGCAGTCATGTTGTGAAGAATTGAACCAAACTGACGCTTGACCCATTTGTGATTGCGATCAACCTTCTGGTGAAGACTGAGGAGAAGCTCACGGTCAGTCATCACCCTGGGAGCTGTGCTGTGAGGATTTGGCTTGGGGGCGTTGGTGGCAGAGTCATGGGTGGCAGAGTCATCATTGGTGGAGTAGGATGCAGCCTTGCGAAATTGACCATCCAATGGACGAATGCCTTCATCAATGACAGCAGTAGCCTTGCCCTTTTCATCAGCTGAGGAAAATGTCCGTTTGAGGACTTCAATCGGGGGCAAGTAGCTGCAATGGTTCAGTGTGTCAGCTTTGTAGTTGAGCGAAGACCTTGTTCTGATGAATCTCATGATCCAAGGAGCTTAAGGCTTCAACTCAAATGGTGTCATTGCGACATTGGCCAGAGTCCTCATGAAGAAATCTTGGAAGTTGACGGGAACGCCATGAATGATATTGTAAAGCAGATTCTTCATGATGCCAACGACTTCTTCTTCATCCGAGTTGTGGCCCTTGATAGGACTCAATGTCTTTGTCAGAATGCGATAGACAGTCCGAGGCACATATAACAATTCCTTCACAAGGAATTTTGTTCTTGGGGCCTGACCTGGCTTCAAAGGCTTCATCAGCACTTGCATATAGTGATCTATAAGCTCAGGTTCACTGTAGACGCAACGAGCAGCTTCAAGGGGAGGACTGAGAGGCAAAGCACGAAGCAATTCAGTAGCTTGTGCCATGTAGTGAGTATTTTCAGACATCCAGTCCAGCACCCATGAATTCACATCTTCAGAGTCTCCGGTGATGTGCAGAGTTGCATAAAATTGAAGAATGAGCTCTTCATTCCAATCACATATATCAGTGCAGAATACGTGCTCGCCAAAGAAATCATTAGCCTTGAATTTTTGCTTCCTTGAGAATGGATCCTTTGGCTTGGGCAGAGGAGTGTCAGTCAGTTGCATTACAACCTCAGGAATCGCAATCTCAGGTTCTTCAGGCTGAGGAATTTCTGGTTCCTCTTTAGTGGCAGCCTAGGTCTTCAATTCTTCATTTTCATTTTCTTCAGCTCTAGTGGCTGGAATTTCTTCATGATCTTCATCAGATCCCATTTGAACTGTAGTTGCTGGGGACTGAGGAATTTTTTGCAATGGTGTGAAGAGTGGAGAGTTGGGGTGCTGACTTTCCCAAAAGTCATCATTCATCACCGGTGTGGTGCAGCCAATGTCCACATCGTCATCTTCCATTTCTTCAACGCCGGCCTCTTCAGCAGTAAACTGAGGCATAGGCGAGGAAACTGTGGGGGCTGAAAAGATTTTATCCACTTCAATTTCTTCATCCATCTGCTCTGACGAAGCAGCAGAAGGATTTTCTTCATCAGATCCGCTAGGGATCACATATTCTTCATCAAAAGGGATGGTTTCCTTTGATAGCATGGAGGAAACTGGAACAGCATCAATTGGATTAGCAAATGAGCTTGTCAATTTCTTCATCTTCTTCGGTGCTGAAGAATCTGAAGGAGCTGATGCTTTCCTTTTCTTCAATGCTGCACGCTCTACAGCCTTGGTCTTCTTAACATTTGATGCAGATGGAAGGATTGGAGTTGGAGTAGGCGCAGGAGGAGCAGAGGAATGTGGTTGATTTTCTTCAGGAACAACTGATGCAGTTGCCCTGACCTCTTCATTTTCTTCAGGCGCACCACTAGTGGGTGCCCTGGCAGTTTCATCAGCAGCTGGAATGTAGTCATCAGCCCTGGAACTCACATTTTCTTCAGCAGCCTGATTGTCATCAGCAGTGCTGGCATGTTCTTCAGTTGGCTGAGCAGATGCTTCAGCCTGAGGAATTTCTTGTTGCGATGGGGCTGCAACATTGGATGTGAACATATTAGTCAGTTTAACAAACCTGACCTTGGCTCCTTTCCAATCAGCATAGTAAGCATTGAAATCATCGCTGAGGACTTTGATTTCAGACTGGATCTTCACAAGTTCATCAGTTGTCATAGAGACAACGTTGTTCTTCAGGAATTTCTCCTTCCTGTACTATGCTTTCTTGAGCTGCCTGGCCTTCTCAAATTTCCATTTTTCTTCTTGGATGAAGGCAGTCAGCATATGACTTTGGCCAGGAGTCAGCTTGAAGTCAGGCATAGGAGTGTTTGGGTCCTTGTGCCAGAGATCAATGTAATCGAGGATCAACTTTTGGATCCAAAAGCGGAGGCACATTTGTGCCCTTGGCTCTAGCGGCCCTGACTTGCCTATCTCCGATGATTTCAGCAAGTTCTTCATCATCGGCTTTGTCTTCTTCAGACAACACTTGGAAGGCGACCTGCTTCTTGTGAGGACTTGGGCGAGAGCCTTGTCCAGCAGTGGTCTTAGTCTTCAGCAGAGAGGGTCCTATTGAAGAATTTGGTGCAGCTGAGGAACTAGCTGAAGCTCCTGAGGCAATAGAGAAGCATGTAGTCCTTTGGCACGTGGCAAGATGCACAGGTGCTGAGGATTTGGTCGGAGAGCTTGAGGAGTTTGGAGGGGCAGGAGCAGCGTGAGGAATTTGCCGTGAGGACATTGACGGTGAAGCACTTGGCTTACGCGCAAGCTTCTTTGCCATGGATTTCTTCGGCTTGACGGTAGAGGCCTCAGCAGAGGCAGCAGCAGCAGCAGAGTCCTCGTTGAATTTCCTCACTGCATCTTTTGCTTGTTTGGCCAACTTGGCCTGGCGTTTGGCCCATTCTTCAGGATAATCTTCACCACGCTTGAGGCTGGTGAGATCAGCTTCTTGGCCAGGTGCCAACGGAGGTCTTGAGCAGGGAGGATTGAGTGCAAATTTCTTCACGTACTTGGGAGTCACATATCTGTACTCCCTCCACTCTCTTGCCCATCTCCTCTCTATCTTCTGAATGCGCAACTTGCGCTGATGTTTATCTTCCTCAGGGGGTGTGCAGTACCCAGCATATATGTCCTCAAGGATTTCAAATGCAGTGTTGACCTCAGGCCTCTTTCCTCCTTTTCGTGGCTTCTTTCCATCAGCCATTTTCTTCAGATGAGGAATTTGGACAATTGAATTTTCTGAAGAAGTATGCAACTTTTCTTGGAGGAACGCTGCAAATGAGTTAAGTTGATGAGAACCTAGGGATTCAGCTGCGGACATGAGTACCTGTGAACAGAGTATAGTTGAGAGGAATTTGGAGAGGTCATATGCATTCTCAGAAGGTTTTTCAAAAAGAACAAGTTTGAGGAATTTGACCTGGCGAGTCTTGAAGAATTTCACTAAGCATTCTTAGTCGTAGGTTCCAGAGTTGTACAGATCAGAAATCCGCACAATTGAGGAATCTTGAAGAGAAATTATAGCTTAGAGAAATGACTCAAGATCAGATGACATGTGAGGTGTTTAGTGTGTGAAGAATTTGAAGAATAAACACCTTTTGAAGATTTTCTAGAAATCATTTGAATCAAAGAGGGCAGTAAAAGTAACTTTTAATTACCCTGAACAAAGAACACGACGAACTGTGAGGTGGAGAAGTGAAGTTCGTCTGTGCAGATCTTCCACGCCCTAACTCGGCGGAGGAAGACGGCTACGGCGGCGGCGGAGTGAAGATTTCCGCGGCCGGCGCGAGTACGACGGCGACGAGGTCGAGGCAGTGAAGCTCTTCCTCACCGGCGACGATGAAGTAGCGGCGGCGCTTGGGTTTGAGAAGCTCGAGCTGGAGAGAGGTCGAGCGAAGTAAAGGAAGTGAGGAAAGGGAAAGGGGGTATTTATAGCCACGGTGAAAAACTGTTCGCCCGAAGAAATTGGACGAACGTGCCCCTAACCCTTCTCATTCGCTTGACATGTGTCACCCACGTACTGAGAAGTGGAGATCGCGTTAGATCATGGGTGAATAGATAAGTATTTCGTGGGATGCAGAATGGTTTGAGCGGCAAAGCCAAAAATTTGGATAAGATAAGTTAAAAGTTCCGTTCGCAAATTCTTTAGGTGACAAGGACACAGTGAAGATTTTGAACGAGTTTCAAATAGAACGCACATGAAGAATGAATAGATTGGGTTGAGTATAGCATAGAGGGGGAAGGGTCCGATCACATTCACTTAGCAGAAAACGCAACTTGAAGAATTAGCCATAAGTGAATGTTGTAGAGGACATAAACTCATATATATATATATATATATATATATATATAGCCAATGAAGAAAAACGACGGAAACAGTGAAGATTTTGCAAAGTTGAAGATTTTGAACAACTGAGGAACTTCAAAACTGAGGAAAAACTCAAATTGGAGATTTTCAACTTTTGGTGGTGGCGTGACCCACTGTATAAGAATGATGATTTCAGACACCGCGTACAATTGTCGTAGGGTTCTGAGAATCAAATTCTTCGTTAATTTCTTCACACTTAGAGTGTTATTCTTCATTGATTGAAGAAAAACGTTTCTTCATGTGTTGCACATCTAAGTCATCAATTTTGCATAAGTGTTAGGATGAGTGTCCTTTTCAAAGAACATTCGAAGATTCTAGGATATTTAGCTCACACCGCAACTTGCTAAATCTCTTCTCATCCAAGGGCTTAGTGAAGATATCGGCTAGCTGTTCTTCAGTCTTCACATGCTCAATAGAAATGTCGCCCTTCAACACATGATCGCGAAGAAAATGATGACGAATCTGAATGTGCTTTGTCTTCGAGTGCTGAACTGGGTTGTGAGCAATCTTGATGGCACTCTCATTGTCACAGAAGAGAGGCACATTCTTCACGTTGACGCCATAGTCCTTGAGAGTTTGCTTCATCCACAGCAATTGAGCACAGCAAGAACCAGCAGCAATGTACTCAGCCTCAGCAGTAGACAGTGATACGCAGTTCTGTTTCTTCGAGGACCAACAGACCAAAGATCGTCCGAGGAAATGACATGTACCAGATGTTGACTTGCGGTCCACACAATCACCAGCATAGTCAGAGTCAGAATATCCAATGAGATCAAAAGCCGAGCCCTTGGGGTACCATAATCCAAGTGTTGGTGTGTGAGCTAGATATCGAAGAATATGTTTCACAGCCTTATGGTGTGATTCCTTCGGTGTAGCTTGAAATCGGGCACACATGCAAACACTAAGTATAATATCTGGCCTAGATGCACATAAATACAATTAAGAACCAACCATGGAGCGGTATACCTTTTGATTGAAGTCAATACCATTTTCATCAGTGCACAGATGGCCATTTGTGGGCATCGGAATTTTGACGCCTTTGCAATCTTGCATGCCGAATTTCCTCAGTACATCCTTGAGGTATTTCTCCTGATCGAGATATGAATATGCCATTGTGCTGTTGACGAATTTGAAGACCTAAGAAGAATTTCAACTCTCCCATCATAGACATTTGATATTCTTCACTCATCATATAGGCAAATTCATCACATGCCCGAGGAGCCTGCTTGAGGCCATAGAGGGCCTTATTGAGTCTGAGGACTTTGTCAGGATGCTTTGGATCTTCAAAACCTGGGGGTTGAGCAACATATACTTCTTCCTCAAGCTTACCATTGAGGAATGCACTTTTCACATCCATTCGATATAGAGTGATATCATGATGGTTAGCATAAGAAAGTAATATGCAAATAGCTTCAAGTCTAGCAACAGGTGCAAAAGTTTCATCGAAATCAATTCCTTCAACCTGTGTGTAGCATTGAGCTACAAGCCGTGCCTTATTCCTCACCACAAGGCCATTTTCATCTTGCTTGTTGCGGTAGATCCACTTTGTGCTAATGATATTGTGCTTGCGAGGATTTGGACGTTTAACCAGTTCCCAGACGTTGTTGAGTTTGAATTGATGTAATTCTTCTTGCATGGCCTGAATCCACTCAGGCTCCAGAAATGCTTCATCTACCTTAGTGGGCTCTGTGATAGAGACAAAAGCATAGTGCCCACAAAAGTTAAATAAATGTGAAGCTTTTGAGCGTGTGAGAGGATCTGGTGCATCAATGTCATCGATGATCTTTTCAACTTGCACTTCTTTTGCAACGCGAGGATGAGTTGGTTGTCGTCGAGGAATTTGATCAGCATTTTCTTCAGCACCATTTTCTTCAGCATTTTCTTCAGGTGCATTAGCTCGACGTTCTTCATGTTCTGGAATGAATTCTTCAGCAGATTCTTCGGTAGGAATGACATCCTCAGTAGCCTTGAACTTGACAGATTCCTCAGGTGCTGGTTCATCTATCACAGAAGGTAGGTGCTCTCTTTGCGAGCCATTAGTTTCATCGAACCGCACATCTACAGTTTCAACAACCTTGTGAAGAACGTTGTTGAAGACTCTGTAGGTGTGCGAGTCCTTTCCGTAACCAAGCATAAAACCTTCATGTGCTTTCGGTGCAAATTTAGCATTGTGATGAGGATCTCTAATCCAACATTTAGCACCGAAGACTTTGAAATAACTCACATTAAGTTTCTTGTCGGTGAGGAGTTCATAGGCAGTCTTCTTGAAGAATTTGTGAAGATATACCCTGTTGATGATGTGGCACGCAGTATAAATTGCCTTAATCCAGAAGTGACGAGGCGTCTTGTACTCATCAAGCATAGTGCGAGCCATCTCAACAAGAGTTCTGTTCTTGCGCTCCACGACGCCATTCTGCTGAGGAGTGTAAGGAGCAGATAACTCATAAGTAATACCAAGTTCATCAAGACCAGAATTCTTGAACTCAGTTCCATTGTCACTTCTGATGTGCTTGATCTTCACACCAAAGTTGGTTCAAGCCCTCGAGGAAAATCATTTGAAGACTTCCTGCACTTCATGTTTGTAAGTGACAATATGTACCCATGTGTAACGAGAGTAATCATCAACAATAACAAAGCCATAGAGAGATGCGTCATTTGTGACTGCTGAGTAATGGTTAGGACCGAAGAGATCCATATGAAGCAATTCAAATGGTCGAGTAGTGGTCATGATAGTCTTCGCTGGATGCTTAGCCTTGGTCATATTTCCAGCTTCACAAGCTCCACACAAGTGATCCTTGAGGAATTTGACATTCTCAATGCCAATGACATGCTTCTTCTTCGCAAGCGTGTGCAAATTCCTCATGCCTGCATGACCAAGTCGCCGATGCCATAGTCAGCCTTCTGAAGCTTTTGCAAGTAGGCACACGGCTGGTTGCGGTCCTGTAGAGAAATCAACAATATACAAGTCTCCTCTCCTAAAGCCTTCGAAGACTTTGGAATTGTCAACTTCCATAACCACAACACAATGATACTTGCCAAAGACAAAAACCATAACAAGATCACAAAGCATTGAGACGGACATGAGGTTGTATCCTAAGGACTCGACAAGCATGACTTTGTCCATGTGTCTATCCTTTGTGATCGCAACCTTACCTAGACCCAATACCTGACTTTTTCCTTTGTCAGCGAAGATGATATGCTTCAGATGCGATGGTGATAAGGGAGCATCCATCAATAGATTCTTATCACCAGTCATGTGATTTGTACATCCACTATCAAGGACCCACTCACTGGCTTTGGGTTGATCATCCTGCAGACGAATTGGTGCAGCTTACGAACTTCATATACTTCATCAATGAAGAATATGACATCACAATTCATCAGACCAATTTCATCAAGCAATGCAATAGTTAAAGCAGTATGAGGACGTGAGAAATGAAAGTTCATTTCTTCATGATTAGCCTGCGTCCTTTCAGGCACTTTTCAGGTCTCCAGCAATTCTTCAGACGTTTAAGTACGTCTGGAGACCTGACCCTACATAAAAGATTAGTTCTTTTTCTTCACCACCCACATCTGAAGGGGTGGCAAAGAGTTCATCACTCTGCGAGCTCCATATGAGAAAGGTGGCATAGAAGCCAATCCATTTTGTTTCACATAAGAGGAGTTAGGGTAAGCATATGAATAAGCAGAGAAATTCTTCGAGGACTTATGAACATAATGATTAGAAGAATAATGCTCATATTCATAGCCCTTGGCTCTTCCCTGCGAAACAGAGTTGTTAGCATGATGATGTTCATATGAGGACTTTGATCCTTTTGAGGAATTTGATCCACGTGAGGAATTTGGTCCGTATGAGGACTTGGATCCATATGAAGAATTTGATCTGGGGTTCCTATTCTTCACAGGTGGTGTCATGAGGACATTCACCTGAAGACTTTCAAGGCACTTTTTGGGAACCCAGATTTTCTTCATAGGAGAACCGTTCCTGCAGTTAGTGCCAACATATCTAGCAAATACTTCACCATTCTGATTTTTAAACAGTTTATAGTTGGAGTCAAATGACTCATCAGAAGAATGTGAAGATTCACATGTAAAGCCAGATAAATTAGATGGATCAACTGGAGGTCCCTTTGCAGCAACCCATGAGGTTTTGGGGTACTGCTCAGGCTTCCAATATGTACCATCAGCATTGAGTTTCCTCTCAAAGGCAATACCCTCTTTCCTGGGGTTCCTGTTGAGGATCTGCTTTTTAAGCACATCACAAAGAGTCTGATGCCCTTTGAGGCTTTTGTACATGCCTGTCATGTACAGTTCCTTCAGCCCTGCATCATCAGTGATACTAGCAATGTCCTCAGATGAGGAATTAGTGATAGTAGAGGCAGGTGAGGAATTTGTAGCATTAGAAGCATTTGAACATTCAGGTGAAGAATTAGCAGATTCACGTTCAATGCATTTCAAACATGGAGGAACAAATTCTTCCTGAGCAGCGCTGATTTGTTGAGCAAGTAATGAATCGCGCTCCTTCTGAAGATCTTCATAACTCACTCTTAGCTTCTCCAGATCTTGCTTTCTTTGAAGAAATTCATAAGAAAGCTTCACATGATCAGATAAGAGAGTGTTATGATGACCTTGAAGGTTGTCAAACCTAGTCTGAAGTCTCTGAAGATTTTCAGTCAAGGTTTTAGTGCGATCCATTTCTTCACCCAACATATCATCACTTTTGTCTAGCATGTTTTGAACCTTTTCAAAAGCCCTTTGTTGTTTCACAGCAATCTTAGCAAGTTTAGAGTAGCTGGGCTTGAGGTTTCATCAGATTCATTCTCACTAGATTCAGAGGAGGTATATTTGAGTACCTTGGCACCCTTTGCCATGAAGCAATCGGTGGGAGCGTAGTCATCATTGCCTTCATCAGCCTTGTTGGTGAAGCCATTTTCTTCAGAGTTGAAGATAGACTTGCTGACGAATGCAGTAGCGAGAGCTAGAATCGCTACTCCAGACTCGGACTCCTCAGATGCCTCCTCTTCCTCATGTTCCTCAGATTCAGCTTCAGAGTCCATTTCCTTGCCAATGAATGCCCGAGCCTTCTTGGAGCTGCTCTTCTTGTGAGATGAAGACTTTGAGGATTTTGATGATGAAGATTTTGAGGATTTCTTCTTTTTCTTCGCATCATCAGAACTGTAATCCTTGTATATCTTCTTCTTTGATTCCTTTTCCCACTAAGGACAATCTTGAATGTAGTGTCCAGGTTTCTTGCATTTGTGACAAAGCCTCTTCTTGTAGTCACTGGAAGAGGAATCATTGCTCCTTGAGGATCTTCCAAAGCGACCACGTCTTGAGAACTTTTGAAATTTCTTCACGAGCAGTGCTAGTTCCTGGCTCAGTTCTTCAGGATCACCAAGGCTGCTGCCAGAGTCTTCATCTTCAGACTCAGAAACTGCCTTGGCCTTTAGTCCACGTGATCTGCCATAGCTCGAACCATAGAGGTCTCTCTTTTCAGCAAGCTGGAACTCATGAGTATTTAGCCTTTCGAGGATATCAGCGGGGTCCAGTGACTTGTAATCAGCACGTACTTGTATCATCAATGCCAGAGTATCAAATGAGGAGTCAAGAGATCTCAACAATTTCTTCACCACCTCATGGTCGGTGATGTCAGTGGCACCAAGCGCTTGAAGCTCATTTGAGATGTCAGCGAGGCGATCGAAGGTTTGTTGAACATTTTCATTGTTGAGTCTTTTGAAGCGGTTGAAGAGATTGCGAAGAACATCAACTCGAGAGTCACGCTGAGTTGAGACTCCTTCATTCACTTTGGACAGCCTATCCCAGATAAGCTTAGCAGTTTCCAAAGCACTCACTCTTCCATACTGTCCTTTGCTCAGATGGCCACATATGATATTCTTCGCTTGAGAATCGAGTTGCTTGAATCTCTTCACATCGGTAGCGTTCAGTGAGGGTGAGACAGAGGGAACACCATTTTCCACAACATGCCAGAGATCGTTATCAATTGCCTCAAGATGCATTCGCATCTTATTCTTCCAGTAGGGGTAGTCCGTCGCATCAAAGGTAGGACACCCAGCAGAGACCTTGATCATACCTGCGGTCGACATAACTAAAACTTCAGGCAGTTAAACCAAAATCACACAGAACAAGGGAGTACCTCGCTCTGATACCAATTGAAAGTGCGTTATATCGACTAGAGGGGGGTGAATAGGCGATTTTTATGAATTCTTCACTGAGGAATTTGCCAGTGAGGAAATTCCTTAGCGAAGAACTACTTGCAGCGGAATAAGTACTCAAAAGTATGCATAGCAGAACACAAGCATGGTCATCATGATGAAATGAAGACAAGCACAGAGTACAGAAGCGTAAACACAGGATAGCACAGGATGAAGACAAACAGACTGAAGAAATTGAACTGAGGAAATTGAGAAAGTCTTCAGTCAAAGTCTTCAAACACAGATATGAACAAGTGCACAACACAGTTATGAGGAAATGGAAGAGTTGAGGAAATAGAACCAGTAAGCTTGGTGAAGACAATGATTTGGTAGACCAGTTCCAACTGCTGTCTTAGTTGTACGTCTGTTTGGAGCGGCTAGGTATTTAAACCTGAGGACACACAGTCCCGGACACACAGTCCTCACCGTATTCTCCTTGAGCTAAGGTCACACAGACCTCGCCCAATCACTCGTGGTAAGTCTTCAGGTGACTTCCAAACCTTCACAGACTCGGTCACTCGACGATCCACAATTTCCTCTTGGATGCTCTAGATCATGACGCCTAACCGTCTGGAAGAAGCACAGTCTTCAAAGGTAACAAGCGTCGGATCCACACAGGATCAATCTCTTCAGTGATGCTCAATCACTTTGGGTTTGTGGGTGTTTGGGTTTGAGTTTTCCTCACTTGATGATTTTCGCTCAAAGTCCTCGGAGGATGGGATGCTCTCAAATGACAAGTGTCAGTTTCTCTCGGAGCAGCCAACCAGCTTTGTAGGAGGCGGCTATTTATAGCCTAGGGAGCAGCCCGACATGATAAGACATAAATGCCCTTCAATGATACGACCGTTAGGTGGGTAGATATTTTGGGGCAGCTGGCGCATAGCACAGCAACGGTCGGAAATTTGAGTATCAAATTCCTCAGG
Organism: Aegilops tauschii subsp. strangulata; assembly: GCF_002575655.3. NCBI lineage: Eukaryota > Viridiplantae > Streptophyta > Magnoliopsida > Poales > Poaceae > Aegilops > Aegilops tauschii. The sequence goes on from NC_053041.3 coordinate 144,330,638, forward strand.
GCTATCATGTTCCTCACTGTGTAGGCAATCCGCACTGGCGAATTCCTAACTCCTCAGTCAGAACAAATTCCTCAGAGACCAGAAGAACTTCGTCTCTGTCACTGAAGAATATGACTGAACTGTATGAGATTTCTAATGGCTTCACTCGAAGGGATTGGTAGGTGTAGGATTTTGAGTTGACCATCACATGGAAATTTTTCCTTAGTATTTCCTCGACCCCCTTTAACAGTACGGTGTTTCCTATGACTCAAGAAAGAGAAAATGAAACTACGAAAACAAAAGTCTTCACGCTTCATGTTCCTCAAATGAATACCAAGTCTTCAAGGTCACACCAATTTCTTCACTTTCAAAGTCTTCAGAAAGTCTTCAGAAATCCAAAGTCTTCAGTCGAAGAACTTTATTTTTAGGGGTTGACTTTCTCTGTAAATATCAAACTCCTCATAGACTTATAGACTCCTCATAGACTTATAGACCTGTGTACACTCATAAACACATTAGTCCCTTAACCTATAAGTCTTCAATACACAAAATCACTAAGGGGCACTAGATGCACTTACAAAAGCCCCAACATCTTCGAAATGCTGCTGCAAATCGGGCTCCATACAAGCCAGCATGAGGCAGCTGATCTCGTTTGATTCATCAACGAGTTTCTGGTAGGCATTCTTGGTTGTGGTATTAGCATTATCGGCAGGTTCCTCTGGAAGTGGATCCTCTAGAACATGTTCCTTTTTATCATGCTTGAGAACAATTCTCAGATTTCTATACCAGGTGGTAAAGTTTGTTCCATTCAGTTTATCCTTTTCCAGAATTGATTTCAATGCAAATTTGGGTTGAGCAGGTGGTGCCATTGATCTACAACAGAAAATATGCAATCACTAAGCAATGTGTTTATGTAGAGTAATTCAAGCCTAAACAGAAATACTCCCACTGAAGTCAACATCCCTCCGCAAACTCTTAGTGATTCAAGATCCGACTAGCACATGCGACTAGTGAGCTTTAGCATCACTGCTAGACAACATGCCTATCCGATAAGCAACTCCTTGCTAATCGTATCTCTATACGACTCCTGTCGGTCGGGTAGGCATCTCATACCCCGGCTCCCGACCTCTTTTGCCACAAGGCCCAAAACTGTTTTGATAGCCTTGTCAAGTTAACCTAATGTAGTGCATGTCCGTGTCCGACACGAACCCTTCAGTTCAAGGACACCTAGCAGCACCCCAATTTTATGAGCCTACTACTAGACGTACTTGACGTGCGAAGGTGCAACATCGGGAATGGCAATTTACTTGATATTCATGAGGGATCTTTCTACCATTCAAACATGCATAGAAAGTAAGAAGCATAACAATCACAAATAAACATATATTGTGAAATAGTATGGCTCCTTCATGGCAGTTCTTCCAGGTCGGCCCCGACTCCGATGACCATCTAGGAACTCCATCTTGCTTGTCACGCCGGGACGCTAAGCCACCAACCTGATTTCTATAATCCAACTACTACAACTAGTAATGAATTTTACATAGAGTCACAAGTCGACACGCAGGTCGTTATACAATATAATGACAGCACTTTGGCTCCTGCCGGCTGACTAACATGGCACGCAGGCCATGTATAAATTTACACACATGCATCACATACACATGAGCCATACTATTCACATCAAACCCTGCAAAATAAAGTTATGCATAGAATCGCATTCTACCGGTTTGAGTGATCGTGTACGAAATACAAGGCGCTACGCACACGGCGGTCCCGCTAGTCGGTTAGCGGACGGCGTTCGAAGGGGCAGCGCCCGACGTTTTCGGAAATCACAGATCACATCTGAACTCCGATCACGCCGAATTTTCCGATCTGGCCGATCTCATCGATCATCGCGAGTCCGATTCGGATTTATGTTTCACTGTTAACCCCGATGGCGGATACCGACCGGTAGGGGTAGGTTGTGTCACGACCTCATCGATTCTGATTGACAGAAAACATAGCAACATTGTCGGTGTGGAACGACACCAATGGGATCACAAGAATCCCTACTACGGTTACCAGGGCACAGGGTTGCGAGAAGAGCAGGATTAGTAATCAGCATAAGGATCGTTTACCCAGGTTCGGGCCGCGAGGATGCGTAAAACCCTAGTCCTGCTTTGGTGGATGTATTGAGTGTTCTTGAGCTCTTGAACTAGCTATGGTGAGTGTGTGGTTCCAAAGAGCCGAATCCTTCTCCAATATTCCATGGGCCTCCTTTTATAGTCGAAAGGGGCTGCCACAGTGGCACACAGGAGGTGGAAAGGTATACAGTACCACGAGCTTATCGCTCGTATCACAGGACAAGATGCATTTAATGCGTAGCTGAGGTGTCCTCTTGCTTTATTGGGGACGGGAGCGAGGCCCGTCCCGTTCGCCGTCCCTCCTCCTTACTTCGACACGTGCCCTGGCCAGTGATGCATGCGGTGCCATGTAGGCAGGCAGGCAGCTGAGGTGGCGCGGTGGTAGGGTCTTCACGGAGATTTGCATGCCGCCACACAGGCGTGTGCTGAGTTGGCTTGGAAGCTGCATGTTGCCACGCAGGTGCCCGCTCAGCTGGTTGGGCTGGCAGCTGCATGCGAACGACGGTGGAGACTTGGTAGGTGCGGGCTTGGCAGTGGCCCTGCTGGCGCCCTTGGTGAGGGCCTTGCCGGGTGGCCCGGCAAGGGTCTTGCCGTGGTGCACGGTCGTCCCCGGCAAGGATCTTGCCACAGGTCTTGTGGCTTTCCTCGACAAGGATCTTGCCGAGGATCGTCGTCTTCTAATCCTCATCTGATCTTGAGTGTTCCTTGTCTTCGCAAAAATATGCATGCCACCATGGAGGCGCCTCCCGAGCCCTGGCCCGACGTGGTTAATGGTGTTGGAAACTGTGGGCTCAAGGGTGGTGCGCTCCGCTGGTGTGGGCGAGCCGCCGCGGCAAGGGTCTTGCCGAGGCCGCTGAGGCTGTCCAGGAAAGGGTCTTGCCGGGGGAACCTGCTTTGTCCCTCTGCTCTTTGTGGTCTTGGCCTTGGCGTTGCTCTGGCTGCCTCGGGCTTCGGTTTTACCTCGGTTCACCTCCCCTGCTCTGCTCGGTGTGGCCGTGGGCGCGGCTCCGACTGTCCGTGCACAGGTAAAGGGGTACAAAGGTGCGCCCCTTCTTTTGTACACCGACACACATCGATCCCCATGTGCAGTTGATCTCATCAACCGTGCACACAGCCGATCTCATCAACGACAACAGATCTCATCTGCCGCCTCTACATAACTAATATGCATACGATCTGAATCCCAATCCTACAGCAGAGTCTATCCTCCTACGTGTTGGGTTCTATCGAAGGGTGCGTCGACTGCAAATTAAAATTTTCCTATGCGCAGAACAAGCAAGAACATGCTACAGGAGATGGATCACAGATCGTTACCACTAGACGCGCAGTGCCGTGCAGCGAAAGAAGAGTTGGGGCAGCGCGTTCGTGTGGATCGTCTCCTCCTCGTCCGATCTCCCTCAAACAGCTGGTCGCCGGATCCCACGTACAAGTTCGCCGGAGCAGCGCAGGTGCACCGCCTCTAACGGTATCCGCGCGTGCAGGAGGAACATCGTGCGGCGGACTGCTAGGTCCGATCACACAACCGGCGGCGAGTGGAGGTGTCTATTCGCAACACATGCAAACCCTAGTGATAACGCTGAAGTGAACCGCATGAGTGTGCCGCACCCACCTTTATATAGGCGTCCGTCGCGGGCTCATCACTTGGGCCTCGCACGGACCCTCAAGCCCATAAGTCTACTCGGCCACAATCCGAATATAGCTCGGATCACATCCGATCAGTGTCCTCGGATCCGACCTCGTAGGTTCCTTCCCTTAAGCGCGCGACCCCTTAGGTTCAAGCAGGCTTGGTCGCAGTTCGGATCACCTCCGGACTACATGGATGGCAACGGCCTCTAGCAAGTCGTGCCGACCACCAAGCAGACGATGAAGCTGGTTAGGCGAACCTGTACATCACACATCCATTCCTTTTGCCACACGATATATGTTGTCGGGCTCAAGGCGAGTCTGTCATCCTTGTGCTAGCCCGACCTCTTTCTCGTTCCAGTGATGCCGACCACAAACCGGATTATCTCATAATCCTTGTCACATGGCCATACTTATCCTGGTCGGATCACATGAGGGGCCCAGAGTATATCTCTCCTGATCGAAGGGGCAAATCCCATCTTGCTCGACCACGTCTCGCAGCATGGGTCTGGACAAACCCGAAGCCTATCTTTGTAACTACCCAGTTACGGAGTCGCGACGAAGAGCTGCTAGGCTAACTACTAGACCAGATTCCCACAATTGCGCCCCCTACCTGGCACGCCAAAGATGTCGGTGTGGAACGACACCTATGGGATCACAAGAATCCCTACTACGGTTGTCGGGGCGCAGGGTTGCGAGAAGAGCAGGATTAGTAATCAGCACAAGGATCGTTTACCCAGGTTCGGGCCGCGAGGATGTGTAAAACCCTAGTCCTGCTTTGGTGGATGTATTGAGTGTTCTTGAGCTCTTGAACTAGCTATGGTGAGTGCGTGGTTCCAAAGAGCCGAATCCTTCTCCAGTATGCCATGGGCCTCCTTTTATAGTCGAAAGGGGCTGCCACAGTGGCACACATGAGGTGGAAAGGTATACAGTACCACGAGCCTATCGCTCATATCACAGGACAAGATGCATTTAATGCATAGCTGAGGTGTCCTCTTGCTTTATTGGGGACGGGAGCGAGGCCTGTCCCGTCCGCCGCCGCTCCTCCTTACTTCGACACGCGCCCTGGCCAGAGATGCATGCGGTGCCATGTCGGCAGGCAGGCAGCTGAGGTGGCGCGGTGGTAGGGTCTTCACGGAGATTTGCATGCCGCCACAGAGGCGTGTGCTGAGTTGGCTTGGAAGCTACATGTTGCCACGCAGGTGCCCGCTCAGCTGGTTGGGATGGCAGCTGCATGCGAACGGCGGTGGAGACTTGGTAGGTGCGGGCTTGGCAGTGGCCCTGCTGGCGCCCTTGGTGAGGGCCTTGCCGGGTGGCATGGCAAGGGCCTTGCCGGGTGGCCCGGCAAGGGTCTTGCCGTGGCGCACGGTCGTCCCCGGCAAGGATCTTGCCACGGGTCTTGTGGCTTTCCTCGGCAAGGATCTTGCCGAGGATCGTCGTCTTCTAATCCTCATCTGATCTTGAGTGTTCCTTGTCTTCACAAAGATCTGCATGCCACCATGGAGGCGCCTCCCGAGCCCTGGCCCGACGTGGTTGATGGTGTTGGAAACTGTGGGCTCAAGGGTGGTGCCTCTGCTGGTGTGGGCGAGCCCCCCGGCAAGGGTCTTGCCGGCGCCACTGAGGCTGTCCCGGCAAGGGTGTTGCCGGGGGAACCTGCTTCGTCCCTCTGCTCTTTGTGGTCTTAGCCTTAGCGTTGCTCTGGCTGCCTCGGGCTTCGGTTTTACCTCGGTTCACCTCCCCTGCTCTGCTCGGTGTGACCGTGGGCGCGACTCCGACTGTCCGTGCACAGGTAAAGGGGTATAAAAGTGCGCCCCTTCTTTTGTACACCGACAGGAGCCCCCGGGCCTGGGCCACACATAAGCGCGACACGTTGTTGGGCCAGGCCCAAAACGGTGCGCGGGCAGGCGGGGCGGTTTTTACCGCGGTAAAACTTTTCGTGCGCCGCGCTTCCCACGACCTGTGTTGAACGGGCGACGTGGAGGGGTGCGCATGACGTGGGCGGCATGCGTGGGGCGGTTTCCGCATGCATGCGTCACATCGCGGTAAAGAGGCGACTCACGCCTTTCCCATAAAAGGAGGGAGGCGTGGAGGCGCGGCTTATTTACTGCACGGGGCCGGGTTGCGGTCTTCAAGGCGTCCACACCCCACGGTCACGGGGTGGGGAGAGGTCGCTTCACCCGTCCCCTCGATTCTGCACGTTCACCACGCGTCCTCCATGCGCTTGGGGTGGCAAGCGGTGGAGGCGGGAAACCGGGCCGTCGCTGGTTGGGGCAGCGGGTCGGTCTCGATCCCCTGCCTCTCTGGTGGTTGGATTGACCGAGCGGGGCGGCCGAGCCCCGACCCCGCCTCTTTATAAGGAGGGGGAAAGGGGGATGGCATCCCGTACCCTTCTGTCATCTATCTCCTCCTACTTCTGCTTCTTCCTTTCACTCGCCATGGAGAAAGGGAATCCCAGTCCCTCGACGGTGGCGGCGAGGGTCGCCGCTCAACAGCGCGTCCCTCCTCCTCCTGAGCCCGCGGTGGTGGAGCCGGCCGCGAGGGGAAGGGGGAGGGGGCGAGGCCGGGGCAGAGGTCGTGGTGCTCGGGGAAGAGGAGGACGGGGCGGCACGCCGGCTTCGCCCCCGCCAATGATGGCTTTTCCGATGGAAGGCCATGTTGGAGACCAGCCCCGCAAGTTCTTCATTAGGCTGCGCCGGCCTCCGCGTCGCCGTCTTCGTCTTCCCGCCCCGTTTGCTCGGGAGATGGAGCGTGATCCGCCCCAATCCCTCATATTGCACATGAGGGGTTGTGGGAATGGGGGCACGCGGGTCGACGTCGACTTCCCAGCTCCTCGGGTCATGTACCTCCATCGTGGATGGAAGACGTTCACTCGCATCCATAGCTTGACGGCGGGGCTCGTCCTCTACTTCAAGTTAATAGAGGACGGCTTGCTCTCCGTCAAGGTCTTCGAAGACTTCGGGACTCGCCTGAAGTGCTGCGTGGAGAGCTCCTCCGACGGAGATTTCGACGATGGAAGCTCTTCCTCGAGCGAAAGTGATGAGGAGGACGGCGGGGCAGATGACAGGGACGAGTCCGACTAGGCGTCGGATGCCCCGCGCCTGGGCGGGTGCGGCAGCGGCAGCATCTGCACCTGGCCGCTCCTCCGGCAGAGTTTTGCCGGGGGAGGGGCCAGCTCCTTGAACTTCTCGGGGCCGTCTCGGGTGGCTGGCATCGGGAGGCTACGGAAGAGGAAGAGGGCGGGCGGCAAGGCCGTCAACTCGGAGTACGCGGGCACCGACGCCTTCGTCGCGTATTGCCGGTCCTGCCGCCCCGTCTTCCAGCTCCTTTCCCAGCACCGTCATCACCGGCCCATCCGTGGGCGGCCACCGAGGTGTTCTCTTGGTGCTTTCTGCTGCTCGTAGCTCGCCTAGGCGCCCCTTTTGCCCTTTCGCCTCCTTGACCTGCCTCCTGAGGAGAGGGACAAGAAAGGGATTACGGGCATCTCATCTCTTTTTTAATCTGTAAGCCTTCGGGCCTTGTTAATTTTATAGCTTGTAATCCCCCTTGTTCATGTTTTTCATTTCGTATGAACTGTACCTGTACGGGATGTTTTTAATGAAAAAGGGGTGTTTGCCGGGGGTTTTCGTTCATGGATGGAACCCACGACAAGGAGCGAATCCTTGTTACTATTTAAGATAAACATTTTCCGCCCGGCAACAGGCCTTGCCGTCCCCCCACTTCGCTCGACCATTCTCGCGCCCTTGGCGGAGGCAGGGATGAAGCGGGCTTAGGCTCCTCGTTCTATTTCCTTGTCGTCGTGACTACAACCAAATCCGGGCCCAGGAGATAATCCTTGGGTATAGAAAAGGGGAGCACGGTGGCCTAGAAATAAAACAAGGTTTCACATATCCCAGTTTCATAACAAAATGCACGACAGAGGATAAAAGACTTATCTGGATCTGCAGCCCCCGGCAACCTCATCTCGCCGCGGTTGGATCCTTGTATTTGCAGCCCCCGGCAACTTCGGTTTGCCGGGGTTGGGACGCCGGGCCGTGCCCTTTCTTCCAAGTAGCTCAGCAGAAGTGCTTATGTGCCCTGCGAACCAAAAGAGGACAGGAAAGAACAGAGAAACGTGCACTCGACCTCTAGGCTAGGGGTTAGTCGCCGCTAAGCACTATCAACCCTAACCAAGGAAGAGACTCGACCTAGCATGCATGCTATAACTTAGGGCGCCAGCGCTTCATTTATTTATGCTCAGGGTCTGCGCCTGGCTTTGTACAAAGGGTTACATGCCTTGCCGACAAAGCTTTTACAAAAGGTGGCTTGCCGGGAGTGTCAGGACCCCGATCCCAAGTCACATCGATCTAGCCTGTAACACCTCATATCACTTTGCGGCCTCACGCACGGTATTCCCACAGGTGTCGCCTTACCATGGCCCGGGACCGTTTGCGCCTTTTGGCTCACGTATATGATAGTGTCGCTAGCATCCATATGTCAGAGAACCCGGGCCGACATGACTAGTCGTGAACCCAAAGTGGCACTAACTTACGGGGACAGGCATACATGAATCAACATCGAGCATGTCGGTCAGCAGCGTGTGAATCCGGGCTGTAGCACTGGGCTAACAGGACTCCGGGAACCCGGGCTATAGCAGGCTAGGTAGGACTCCGGATGTCACCGCATGACATTTCCCCGAAGGGACAGACACAGGAACGAAGTGAATCACATGCTTGCCAGTCAAGTGTTCCGGAGCAGTAGTGCTGGGCTAGCAGGACTCCGGTGAACCAGGCTGTAGCGGACTACTATTGCTCACGGAAGCACAAGACTACATTTCCCCATAAGAGAGGCTGCCAATGATAAACAACTAGGTTGTCGGATCCCACACATACCAAGCATTTCAATCATACACACAATATGCTCGATATGCGCAAATACAACATGGCATCACAACATGACTCTAAAACTCAAGTATTTATTCATTAGGCTCCGAGGAGTGAGATATTACAAACATGGGTCTCATGACCCCACATTCAGAGCATACAAGTCACAGCACATGCAGAAGCTTAACATGTCTGAGTACAGACATCTACAAATGAAAAAGGCTGAGAAGCCTGACTATCTACCAGATCCTGCCGAGGGCACAAGATCGTAGCTGAGGTATCAAGCTAAACATCGAAGTCCACACGGAACTACTAGCGAGACTGACGTCTCTCTGCAAAACATAAAATAGGCAAGCGTGAGTCCAAATGTACCCAGCAAGACTTACATCAGAACTAGCTACATATGCATCAGTATCAACAAAGGGGGTGGTGGAGTTTGACTGCAGCAAGCCAGCTTTGACTCAGTGGCTATCCTAAACTATGACTGCAAGTAACTCTTTTGAGGTGGCGCACACGAGTCCACATATTCACCATTCAATACACCACTATGAATCCGCTCCCGTCTACCTACGAGAACGCCATCCATAGCACTCACGCTTATCTTGCGCATTTTAGAGTATCCACTTCACTTGTCTATGAATTGTTATAGGCAACCCAGAAGTCCTTCACCGTGGACACGGCTATTCGAATAGATGATGTTAACCCTGCAGGGGTGTACTTCTTCACACACGCTCTCGCCACTTACCACCATGTACACGTCGTGTATCTCGGCAACCTTCAAGCGGAAGACTGGCGAGGGAGCCGGCCACGGCCTACCTAAACACTCAAGTCTCTAGTCCAGGTTTATCGCCTATTCAGGTTCCATCCGCAGGGAGTGCGGCCGACCCGAACGATGTGTGCAGGGTTCCCGAGACACCAAACGGGCGCCCGGTACACCGTGCCACGTGCCTACCGCATCACAGCCCACCCCTCGGGTCAGCGCTGCGCACGGCCTCCAGCATACTACAAACACCAGAAACTACTTGCAGCTCCTGGACAGAGGACGAGGGTGGTTAAGAAGCCGAGAGGGTCCATTGGTTTCGGGCCCAATGCATGGTAGTAGCTGTTCATGGATCACAAACACAGAATTCAGTTCCTAAGGACGGCTTCAATGAAACAACCCACCATGTACTCCTACATGGCCTCTCATCGATACCTTTACCAAATTGTGTTCACACACTTAGCTCTCAACAGTAGGACATGTTCACACACTTCCAATTAATTCCCGATGAATCAGACCTGACTCAACTCTAAGCAGTAGCAGGCATGACAAACAAGCATGAATGAGTAGGCACATCAGGTCTCAAACAACTCCTACTCATGCTAGTGGGTTTCATCTATTTACTGTGGCAATGACAGGTCATGCAGAGGAAAAGGGGTTCAGCTACCGCAGCATGTAACAGTTGAATCGATGTTGTCCTAATGTAGTAAAAGAGAGCAGGAGCGAGAGAGTGGGATTGTATCGCAATGAACAAGGGGGTTTTGCTTGCCTGCCACTTCTGAAGATAGTATAGTTCTTCATCGGTGTCATTGATCACAGCGTCGGAACAGCGTCTATCGAGAGGGGACAATTACCGGCAAACAAGGAAGAGCACAATCAATGCAATGCACAATATGATGCATGATCATGACATGGCAATATGTTGTGATTTGAGCTAATGCAGCTAGTAGCAGAAAGGTTTGGGTTGATTGGAACTTAGAGTTCAAATTCAAATTCAAACTATGAATTCAAATAGTGCATTATCATGTTTTGGACTAAACAGTGAGGTTAAGTTCTTCAAACATGCATGAAAATGCCATATTCAGATTCTTTGGATTTTTCTGATCATTTTTCATATATAATTTATTTAATTTGGAGTTATAGATTAATTTCTATGATTTTTAGAAGTTTCCGACATTTTCTGAATTAATAAATCATTTCTGATTTATTTTAAAATCCCAGAAAATGTTTCCTGCGTCAGCATTAAGTCATGCTGACATCAGCAGGTCAACAGGCGCCGTCCAGGTCAAACCTGACCAGTGGGGCCCACTGGTCAGTGACTCAGTCAACTAACTGAGTTAGTTAGTGCTAAACTAACCCTAACCAGGCTGTTAGCAGGGCGGGGCCCACATGTCAGTGACTTGTTTAGTTAACTAAATTAGTTAGCTCTAATTAATCTAGAGTTAACTAATCAGGGGCTTGGGCCCACATGTCATAGGCTCAGGGGGGAAGTCAAACCCTAGTCAAACAGGGTCAAACCCGCCGGACCTGGTCCACGGCTCGTCGCCGGCGACGACAGAGACAGCGGAGGGCTTCAGAAAACACCCACAGAGCTCGGTTTTGGACGCAGTTAGTTGCGTTCGATCGCACTGAGTGGCGCGCGTCGAGCGGTGGCAGTGGGAGGTGCTGGGGTGGTCGGGAACGACGACGGGGAGCACGTCCGCGATGGCCGGAGTTTGGGCGACCACGGGTTGGATGCTGCAGCGAGCAAGCGGGCTGGTTTTTGCGCTAGGCATGCTCTACGGGGCACTACGAGCGTGTTGGGCTCGCGGGGGTGACCAAATGATCACCGGAGCTACGCCGACGGCGAGCTCAGGCGGCGGCGTGTTACAGTCAGCAAGGGGGTGGTGGCTACGGCGTGCAAATGAGTCGGAGGAGAGGGGGGTTTGATTGAGGAGCTCACAGCGGAGTCGATGGTGGTCTTAGCGAGCTCGGGGAGGGGCTGACGACGACGGGAGGTCGCCGGCGATCTCGGGGCAGAGGCGGCGAAGATGGCGGTGCAGAGGGTGATGCAGGGCGTTCGGCGTCGCGCGGGTTGACGGAGAGGCGCGGGGGATGGAGATGGAGCTCGTGGACAGCACGGGGAGACGAGCGGAGCATGGTGGCAGCGGCTACGGCCAACGGCGGCGAGGAGCTCGCTCAGGCGTGTGCGGTGGAGAGAGCAGAGGAGGGGAGGAGCACGGGGAGAGAATGGGGACAAGGGAGGGCGAGAGAGAGTCGGGGGGCAGCGTGGCGTCGTCCAAGGAGGCCAGACAGGCAGGGAGGAGGTGGAGACCTCGGTTGCGCGGGCGTCGACACGCCTCTGCCTACTGGCAGAGGTTGAAGACGACCGCTTCGGCCAGTGGGCTGGGCCAGTTGGCTGGGCTGCCAGCTGGGCCGGCCAGGTGGGCTGCGCAGGTAAGGCCGGGTGAGTTCTCTCTCTCTCTCTTTTTATTTGTTTATGTTTTCTATTATTCTGTAATTTTAGGGCTTTAATAAAAAATACCAAAACAATCTCAAAATTCATGAAACTGCTCAAGGCTACTGTTTGGAATAATTCCAACAGTAAACATTTTAGTTCGTGAATATTTGGACATTTAAAATATTATATAGCATTTAAATGCCCAGATGCAAATAGCATATGATTTAATTCAGTGACCTTAAGATGACCTAGAAAATTGTGAACCAATTTTGTCCGAGGTTCTAACCCAAGACAAAAATGATGGACATTTTAGAAGGGCATTTCAGGTTCATTGAAAATGATTTTAGTAAACCCTAGTTGGTTTCAGAGGGGGTGCTGGGGGTTCTGTCATCCCCATTTCAACTTTCTGTGACAAGTAAACATGATGCACACATGAAGGGCTAGCCTAGTGCATACCAGAACTAGGGATGTGACAAGGAGGCCCGGCAAGCCGCGCCTTATGGGTAAAACTTGCGAAGATGCTCGATGTTCCAGGAGTTGCTCACTGGGACAGCATCTTCGGTCTCCAGGTGGACTGCACTGGGCCTGGTGACTCGTATTACCCGATAAGGGCCTTCCCACTTCGGCATCAACTTGTTGAATTCTTGGCCGACTGAATGCGCCGAAGAACAAGGTTGCCTTCCTCAAAGCTTCGGGCATGAACCTTGCGGCTATGGTAGCGGCGCAAGGCTTGCTAGTAGCATGCTGCTCTCACAGCCGCCCGAAGACGATCTTCCTCAAGGAGCATTGCATCATCTTGCCGCAACTGCTCTTGCTCAAGCTCATCATAAGCGAGCACTCGAGGTGACCCGTATATGAGTTCCGTAGGGAGAACTGCCTCCGCCCCATATACTAGGGCAAAGGGTGTCTGACCGGTGTCTCGATTTGGCGTCGTCCTGATCGACCAAAGAACCGCCGGCAACTCATCAATCCAGCGCCTTCCACTCTTGTGCAGCTTGTCAAAGGTCTTCGTTCTCAGGCCTCGCAACACTTCAGCATTTGCCCTCTCCGCTTGGCCGTTGCTCCGTGGGTGTGCCACGGAAGCAAAACAGACCTTGCTACCGAGGTCTTGAATGTACTGCATGAAGGCGTGGCTCATGAACTGCGTGCCGTTGTCGGTGATAATCCTGCTTGGCACACCAAAACGGCAGACCAGTCCCTTGAAGAACTTTACGGCTGACTGAGCAGTCACCTTTCTCACTGCTTCCACTTCCGGCCACTTTGTGAACTTGTCGATTGCAACGTACAAGTACTCAAAGCCCCCGACAGCGCGGGGGAAAGGGCCCAGTATATCGAGCCCCCAGACCGAGAATGGCTAGGAGAGAGGGATTGTTTGAAGGGCTTGAGCTGGTTGATGAAGCTTCTTTGAATGGAACTGACACGCTTCACACTTGGTTACTAGTGTCGTCGCATCCTGGAGGGTGGTGGGCCAGAAGAAACCTTGCCGGAACGCCTTGCCGGCGAGGGCCCTCGACCCTATGTGGGAGCCACATATGCCTCCATGTATCTCCGCCAACAGCTCCAGTCCTTCCTCTCGGGGGATGCACTTCAATTTCACACCGTTCGGCCTCCTCCTGTATAGGACGTCATCAACGAACTAGTACAGGGCAGACCGATGGGCTACTCTTTCCGCTTCTTCCCGCTCCTCAGGAAGCTCCCCTGTTTGGAGGAATCAGACGGTATGCTACGCCCACGCTGGAGCCCGGGGCTCGACGGCAAGGACCAAAGGCATTTCCTCTATCATGGGAGCGGTTGTCTCTACGGCCAGGGCTTGACGCCCTGCCGGAGCCAGCTGCTCCTTGGCAGGCTCAGGGTCCACGGCAACATCCTTGCCGGCAGCCCCAGGGGGCTCGTCGGGAAAGTACTTGCCGGGGCCTAATTTCCTCCGCTTGTTCTGCTCTGTTGATGGTTCGACGGATGGCTAAGTTAACCGGAGGAAAACGGTACCTGGTTCCACAGGTAGCTTGAATGCAGCACGCTTTGACAGGTAATCAGCTTTGTCGTTCTCCGCTCGGGGGAGGTGCTCCGCTTGGATGCCGTCAAAGCGCTCCTCCAGCTTCCTCACCTCATCTACGTAGGCCTCCATCAATGGGCTCTGGTAATCCTTGTTGACCTGCCTAACAACAAGCTGCGAGTCACCCCTGACGATGAGCTTCTTAACCCCGAGGTCTGCCGCGATCCTGAGACCGGCGAGCAACCCCTCGTACTCAGCAGTGTTGTTGGTGGACATCTTCCTGGGAAAGTGCATCTGGATCACGTACTTGAGGTGCTCTCCGGTGGGTGCGACGAGCAGCACACCGGCACCGGCGCCTTGCAGTGAGAAACCCCATCAAAGTACATGATCCAGTCGCGGTCTACTTTCTTACCGGGGAGAGCGGTCTCCTGGATTTCTACGTCAGGCGTTGAGGTCCATTCTGCAATGAACTCTGCCAAGACTCTGCTCTGGATTGTCGAGGTACTTTCAAACTTCAACCGAAAACTTGACAACTCTAAGGCCCATTCCACAATCCTTCCGGTTGCATCTGGGTTATGCAGTATCCGTTGTAATGGGAGGCGGGTGACGACAGTGATCTCGTGGGCTTGGAAGTAATGACGCAGCTTCCTCGAGGCCATAAGGAGGCCGAAGAGCAATTTCTGCACACCGGAGTACCTCGACCTAGCCCCCTGCAAGAGGGAGCTGACAAATTAAACCGGGTGCTGCATCATCTTCTTCTTCTGCACCACCTCACCTAACTGTGCAGGCACTGCCTTGGTGGCATCAGACTCTGCCGGGGGCCTTGCCTTGCCGGCATCAGACCCTGCCGGGGGAATCTTTGGCTTGCCATCCGCAGGTTCTGCCGTCGCCACTACCTCCCCGTCGACCTCCCTTTGTGCTACCAGTGTGGCGCTGACCACTTGATTCGTCACCGCTAGATACAGCAGCAACGGCTCTTGTGGTTTAGGCGCAACTAGTATTGGCGTGGAGGAAAGGTATTTCTTCAGATCCTGCGACGCCGCCTCGGCTTCTAGGGTCCACTCCATTGGGCCTGCCTTCTTCAAGACTTTGAAAAAGGGAAGGGCACGCTCGGCGGACTTGGAGATGAATCGGCTCATGGCGGCGACGCAGCCGGTGAGTCGTCGCACATCTTTGATCCGCTTGGGCGCCTCAATCTGCTCAATGGCTTTGATTTTGTCTGGGTTTGCCTCGATCCCGCGCTGCGACACAAAGAATCTGAGAAGCTTGCCGGACGGAACGCCAAAGACACACTTCTCAGGGTTCAGCTTAAGGTTGATCTTGCGCAGATTGGCGAATGTCTCTTCCAGATCTTGCACGAGAGTTGCCTCGTCCTTGGTTTTGACCACTATGTCATCCATGTATGCTTCCATATTTCTATGGAGCTGGGGTTCAAAACCAATTTGGACTGCTCTTGCAAACATCGAGCCAGCACTATTCAACCCGAAAGGCATCCGTAAAAAGCAATACGTACCACATGGGATGATGAATGTTGTCTTCTGCTCATCTTCCCTTGTCATGAAGATTTGGTGGTAGCCTGAGTAGGCGTCGAGGAATGACAACAGATCACACCCGGCCGTGGAGTCAACAATCTGGTCGATGCGCGGCAACGGGAAGGGGTCCTTAGGACAAGCCTTATTGATATCTGTGTAGTCAATACACAGCCTCCACTTCCCATTTGCCTTGCGCACTACTACCGGATTGGCCAACCACGTCGGGTGGAGCACTCCTCTCACCAGCCCTGCCGCTTCCAACTTCCTGATCTCCTCTGTGATGAACTCTTGCCTCTCCAGAGCCTGCTTTCTGACCTTCTGCTTGACGGGCCGCGCATGAGGGCAGACAGCTAGGTGGTGCTCAATCACCTCCCTGGGAACACCGGGGATGTCGGATGCTTGCCACGCAAACACGTCGACATTTGCCCGCAGGAAGGTGACGAGCGCGCCTTCCTATTTGCTGTCGAGGGTGGAGCCTATGGTGAAGGCCCCTCCCATGCCATCCTCCCTGACGGACACCTTCTTGGTCTGCGTGGCTCGGCTCTGGATTTCTTGCTCTTGTCGGTAGAGCTCTCGGGCACGTCCTCGACGGTAGCGCAACACTCCGAGGAGGTGCGCTTGCCGGAGTGGGCGTGAGAGGTCTTGTCGGGCTTCTTCTTCCCTCCCGGGCCTTCAGCGGCTGGAGCCAGTGCCTTGACGGCAGCTGCTGGAACTGCTTCCCGGTAGAGTTGGTTGGCGCAAATCAGCGCGTCCTTCTTGTCAGAGGGGACGGAGATGATGGTCAACGGCCCGGGCATCTTTAGCATGTTGTAGGCATAGTGTGATGCCGCCATGAACTTGGCTAGTGCCGGGCGGCCGAGGATCCCGTTGTAGGGCAAGGGGATCTCAGCCATGTCGAAGATGATCCTCTCCATCCTGTAGTTCAACTCTCCTCCAAACGTCACGGGCAGTGTGACCTTCCCCTTCGGCTGGCTCCTTCCCGGATTGACCCCTTGAAACGTGCCCGTTTCTTCGAGGTCTCCATCAGGAATTTGCAGCCTTTTGATCACGATGGGCGAGATCAAGTTCAGGCCGGCCCCGCCGTCGATCAACATCTTGTTCACCTTGAGGTTGCGTATCGTTGGTGAGACCAACAATGGCAAACACCCGACCACGATTGTGCGGTCAGGGTGGTCCTCGGCGTCAAAGATGAGGGGCATGCTGGACCACTTTAGCGGCTTCTGAGCGTCGAACGACGGCTCCGCTGCTGTAATCTCACGCGCCCACTGCTTGAGCTGGCGGTGAAAAGTATGCAGCAAGGCACCACCATCGACGCACATGGCCTCCGTAGCCTTCTGGAACTCTTGCTCATCGGACTCGTCGTCCTCGTCATGATCATTGTCTTCCTGTTTCTTGTCACGGCCCCGGGCGGGCCTCTCTTGCTGGTTGTCCCTGCCGCGGCGGCCTCCTTGGCCTCCACGCTTCTTGCCGGATCCCTCGGCACCATCCTGGTCCTTCTCCTTGTCCCGCCTCTCATACTCAGCTTTTTGCTTCTCAGCAAGCAGCTCGACTTGTCGGCAGTTCTGGAGGTCGTGGCCCTTGGTGCGGTGGATCTTGCAGTATTGCTTGCCGGAGCTTCCTGGCTTGACGGTAGCCGCCAAGGCCCGGCAGGTGGTGCACCCGGCAATCTCCTTGCCGGGGCGGTCTGCCTTGACCTTCTTGGCAGCGTCGGTGTCGTCAGATCCTTCAACGGCAAGCACGGCCTTGCCCTTGCGTTTCCTGTTGCGACGCCGGCCCTTCTTCGTCAGGGCGGCGGCGTCTTCATCGGAGGAGTCGGTTTCCGGGCCGGCGTCTTCGCCGGGGTACTTCCTTCCTTCTTCAGCCCGGGCGCACGTATCAGCCAGAACGTAGAGTTCGGCTACATCCCTAACCTTGGTCATCGCCAGCTCTTCGCGCATCTTGTCATTGCGCACGTTCTGATGGAACGCGCTGATCACAGTGGCGGGATGAACGTCAGGGATGTTGTACTGCACCCGGATGAACCTTTGGATGTACTTGCGCAGGGTCTCCCCTTCCTTCTGGGGGATGATATGTAAATCACTGGCCTAGCCATGAGCTTGGTGGCCTCCTGTGAAGGCGCCAACGAACTCATGGCACAAATCCGACCAAGAAGAAATGGAATCTGCCGGCAAGTGCATCAACCAAGACATAACATTGGGCTTCAGCGCCAGTGGGAAATAATTGGCAAGCACCTTGTCGTCGCGAGCTCCGGCAGCCTGCATCGCGATGGTGTAGATGCTGAGGAACTCGGATGGATGGGTCTTGCCAGTGTACTTCTCGCTGACGTCGGGCTTGAACGTGCGGTGGGACGGCCACTGGAACTGCCGCAGCTCGCGGGTAAAGGCCGGGTAGCCCACCTCGTAAGGTAGGCCGTCGGAGCCCCCCGGCTGGGTGGTCCATAGCGGGTCCTGCCTGCTTGTCCGACTGGTAGCGTGTATCACGCCGGCGCTCAATAGTGGTTCAAGCATCTTCGTGAGCTCGTTCTCGAAGAACTTGGCGCTGGTCGCGGTGGGTCTGCGGGTCGGATGGCGCTATAGAGATGTTATCACAAGCGTCATCACGACGGGCCGACGCCCACGGCGGCTGGCGAGGGGGAGGGGAGTGCACTATGACCGCAGCACCCCAGGTCTTCCCCGCGCTGGCATGTGGTGGCTCGGTGGAGCGCCGGCCCGAGGGTCCCGCCGGTCGCGGGTCGTCTTTGTTGGCGACGGCGACGAGGCTCCGGATGGTGGCCCTCCACTCGTCGAGCTTCTTCACGGCAAGAGGGAAGTCGAGGAGCAGCTGCGCGTGCGCCAAAGCTCCCGCTGACGTGGGTGGCGGCGATAGCTGCGTGGACCGTGGCGTGCTTCGACTTCTAACCACGTTAGAAGGAGCTCCATCACGACCCAGCGGCTGCGCGCCATTTTCGCCAGCACTTCGGCGGGCATGCTGAACTCCTTCATCCCGCGGATGACGCACAGAGCTCTTCCCACAGCGGTGCCCAGGGTCGCCAGCGTGGTGATGCTGCTCATCGCGCACACCATGGGAAGAGCGCGCAGTGGTCGCTGGCGTGGGTGTCTTGGAGGTCGCTGCGCCGCCCGGAGGTGGCACAATGACACCCCTGGAGGGCCCCGCGCTGCCTGCGGGGGGCCCAGCTCCGTCTTTGGATCTGGCGACATGCGGACGGTCGTCTGGCGCGCGAACGACGCCGCTCGCTAGGCTCTGACTACCAGGGCGATGCTGGTGCTCGCGGACCGCGGCCCGGGTCCTGTCCGCGACTGGCCCGCTGCTCGCCCGCACAGGCACGGACCGTTCGGCTCCCAACGAGTAGATCGCCGTGGCCGTCTTCTTTTTGGGAGCCATGGCGACGAAGAGCTGCTAGGCTAACTACTAGACCAAATTCTCACAATTGCGCCCCCTACCTGGCACGCCAAAGATGTCGGTGTGGAACGACACCGATGGGATCACAAGAATCCCTACTACGGTTGCCGGGGCGCAGGGTTGCGAGAAGAGCAGTATTAGTAATCAGCACAAGGATCGTTTACCCAGGTTCGGGCCGCGAGGATGCGTAAAACCCTAGTCCTGCTTTGGTGGATGTATTGAGTGTTCTTGAGCTCTTGAACTAGCTATGGTGAGTGCGTGGTTCCAAAGAGCCGAATCCTTCTCCAGTATGCCATGGGCCTCCTTTTATAGTCGAAAGGGGCTGCCACAGTGGCACACAGGAGGTGGAAAGGTATACAGTACCACGAGCTTATCGCTCGTATCACAGGACAAGACGCATTTAATGCGTAGCTGAGGTGTCCTCTTGCTTTATTGGGGATGGGAGCGAGGCCCGTCCCGTCCGCCGTCCCTCCTCCTTACTTCGACACGCGCCCTGGCCAGTGATGCATGCGGTGCCATGTAGGCAGGCAGCTGAGGTGGCGCGGTGGTAGGGTCTTCACGAAGATTTGCATGCCACCACACAGGCGTGTGCTGAGTTGGCTTGGAAGCTACATGTTGCCACGCAGGTGCCCGCTCAGCTGGTTGGGATGGCAGCTGCATGCGAACGGCGGTGGAGACTTGGTAGGTGCGGGCTTGGCAGTGGCCCTGCTGGCGCCCTTGGTGAGGGCCTTGCCGGCTGGCATGGCAAGGGCCTTGCCGGGTGGCCCGGCAAGGGTCTTGCCGTGGCGCACGGTCGTCCCCGGCAAGGATCTTGCCACGGGTCTTGTGGCTTTCCTCGGCAAGGATCTTGCCGAGGATCGTCGTCTTCTAATCCTCATCTAATCTTGAGTGTTCCTTGTCTTCACAAAGATCTGCATGCCACCATGGAGGCGCCTCCCGAGCCCTGGCCCGACGTGGTTAATGGTGTTGGAAACTGTGGGCTCAAGGGTGGTGCGCTCCGCTGGTGTGGGCGAGCCGCCCCGGCAAGGGTCTTGCCGGGGCCGCTGAGGCTGTCCAGGCAAGGGTCTTGCCGGGGGAACCTGATTCGTCCCTCTGCTCTTTGTGGTCTTGGCCTTGGCGTTGCTCTGGCTGCCTCGGGCTTCGGTTTTACCTCGGTTCACCTCCCCTGCTCTGCTCAGTGTGGCCGTGGGCGCGGCTCCGACTGTCCGTGCACAGGTAAAGGGGTACAAAGGTGCGCCTCTTCTTTTGTACACCGACACACATCGATCCCCATGTGCAGTTGATCTCATCAACCGTGCACATAGCCGATCTCATCAACGACAACAGATCTCATCTGCCGCCTCCACATAACTAATATGCATATGATCTGAATCCCAATCCTACAGCAGAGGCTGTCCTCCTACGTGTTGGGTTCTACCGTAGGGTGCGTCGACTGCAAATTAAAATTTCCTACGCGCAGAACAACCAAGAACATGCTACGGGAGATGGATCACAGATCGTTACCACTAGACGCACAGTGTCGTGCGGCGGAAGAAGAGTTGGGGCAGCGCGTCCGTGTGGATCGTCTCCTCCTCGTCCGATCTCCCTCAAACAGCTGGTCGCCGGATCCCACGTACAAGTTCGCCAGAGCAGCGCAGGTGCACCGCCTCTAACGGTATCCGCGTGTGTAGGAGGAACGTCGTGCGGCGGACTGCTAGGTCTGATCACACAACCGGCGGCGAGTGGAGGTGTCTATTCGCAACACATGCAAACCCTAGTGATAATGCTGAAGCGAACCGCATGAGTGTGCCGCACCCCACTTTATAAAGGCGTTCGTCGCGGGCTCATCACTTGGGCCTCGCACGGACCCTAAAGCCCATAAGTCTACTCGACCACAATCCGAATACAGCTCGGATCACATTCGACCAGTGTCCTCGGATCCGACCTCGTAGGTTCCTTCCCTTAAGCGCGCGACCCTTTAGGTTCAAGCAGGCTTGGTCACAGTTCGGATCACCTCCGGACTACATGGCTGGCAACGGCCTCAAGCAAGGCGTTCCGACCACCAAGCAGACGATGAAGCTGGTTAGGCAAACCTGTACATCACACTTCCATTCCTTTTGCCACACGATATATGTTCTCGGGCTCAAGGCGAGTATGTCATCCTTGTGCTAGCCCGACCTCTTTCTCGTTCCAGTGATGCCGACCACAAACCGGATTATCTCATAATCCTTGTCGCATGGCCATACTTATCCTGGTCGGATCACATGAGGGGCCCAGAGTATATCTCTCCTGATCGGAGGGGCAAATCCCATCTTGCTCGACCACATCTCGCAGCATGGGTCTGGACAAACCCGAAACCTACCTTTGTAACTACCCAGTTACGGAGTAGCGTTTGGTCGGCCCAAAGCAAGTCTGTCACCATCCCGAGTACATGTGTCAGCTCAGGTCTTAGGACATAGAACGTATATTGTACTAGAGACTCACAGATGACATATCGCTGCGTCTCATAGTTGGGTCTGTCCGACTCGGACCTTATCTCGACTCGGATCCGACTACGTAGAATCCGACCAGATCCTTCCAAGTCCATATTATGCGGTTAGCATCCAATGCTCCATGGCTAGTGAGACCAAGCCATCGACCGTGTCATATGCTAGTCTAGTCGGCTGCGCGTCCACACAGCCCTTTCGACTAGGGACCTTTTAGGACAGTCATCATACAATGCATAGTCCCACAAACAAGTCACGTACTTGCTGATACACATTATTGATAATGTCCAAGGACTATCTTTATTCATAAACACATAGGAAATATCATCATACATGATTGCCTCTAGGGCATATCTCCAACACTACGATCTCGGCAAGGTCAGCGTCAACAATTTACACCCAGTGCCCGTCGACAAGGAGATGAGTAGTGGACACATGCTAGGGGCTGAAGCGGGGGCTGCGCCGGGGGCTGTTGTCCGGGCTGATCTCCACTAACTCCGGCGTGCGCGAAGTGCTCGCGGGGGGCTTGCCGCCTGTCGACATCCTGGCCCTCTTTGCCACCCTCTGAGCCAGCATCTCCATGTCCCTGAAAGCACAAAATCACATTAAAGGGGATGACACCAGCTGAGGGTCAAAAATGATGAAAGGCAAGGTGCTTACTCGTCCTCCGCCTCTTGCCTCCTCTTCGTCTTTGGGCTGAAGGACTCGAGGTCGTACTCGGCCTCCAAGGCGCTGTCCGAAGGAGGAGGAGAAGGGGATGGGGTCCAGCACCACTTGGACGAGGAGGCGGCAGTCGCTGTCTTCTTCGCCACTATGGACTTCACCGTCTCTTTCGCTGTCGCGGCCTTCATCGCCCTCGTCTGGCGCACGAGCTGCTCGTGAGCCGGTTGCCGTTGCAGTCCTGCCGGGCCGGACCAGCTCGCCGAAGCTGGCCCACCGCAAGACGCGCTTCCTCCCCGCAGCCGGGGGGGCGTCCGCCTCGGCCTCCTCGTCGGGTGACTCATCGCCCACGTCTTCAACGAGGGGGGCCCCGGTGCCGGCACCGCTGGCCTCCCCGGCAGACTCCGCCCACTGGGCGAGCTCCTTCTCCTCCACGGCCGTGTCGGCCTCGTCCTCCACGGCGCCGACGCTGCCGGCCTCCTTGGCAACGCCTCTGCCGCCCTGGCGGCGATGTAGTCCAGCTCCTCCTTGGTGGTGTCGCGGATGAGCAGCGGCTCGTCACGGACATAGTTCTTTGATAGGTTGTCAAAAAACTCCTGCACCCTCTCTGCTGGCGGTTCACCCCAGGCCGGGTCGAGGCCGTGCGCGTTGAAGTCCGGCATCATGGCGATGATAGCGGACTGGCGAGAGTTGTTGCTTAGCGGGACCACTCCCGCCGGCAACCCAAACAGAGGCCCCTTGACGGCCTTGCCGGCCTTCACGGCCTTGCCGGTCCTCTCAGCCCTGCCATCGCCGTCCACATTGAGCTGAAAGAGCCTCTGGCAGAAATGGGCAGGCCCCATCACCGTGAAGTTGTGCTTCAGGCCAGGGCGGAGCCTCATGATGTCGGCCACGTTCCTGAAATCCCAGGCCGGCCTCCCCTTGTTGTGCAGCGGGGCGATTCAGCAACGGATGAAATCAGCCCCAATCATCTCAAGGGTGAGCCCGGCCATGGTGAGGCGATGGATCCTAGTGGTGGCGACCGTAAGTTTCTTGTCGTTGGCGTCAAGGTCGCTCCAGTCCCTGCGGCGGGTCGGCGGGCTCTGACGAACTCGGTAGAACTCCTGCGGATCCTTCTCCTTGATCCAGCACCACCGGCTCTGCCACTCCTCCCACCTCTCCTTCTGGGCACCCTCCGGGTACGTGCCCTTCTCCTGGGTCCTCAGGATCTAGGTGATGCAGCTGGAGATGGCGACCCCTGGTTGGATGCAAGGGTAGAAATAGTGGCGGAAGAGCGTCGTGCTAGGGAGCACTCCGGCGAAGCCCTCGCAGAGATGGGCGAAGAAGGCCATGCAAGCCACGGCATTCAGTGTAAGATCCAGAAGATGGAAGCCGTAGGTGTGCATGAAATCGTTGAAGAAATCAGAGAAAGGGAGGCAGAGCCCGCAAGAGAAGAAGTCGACAAAGAAGCGGTACTGATTTGGGCCGGCCTTGGCGAAATCGGCGGGGACAATGCGCGTGGCAGGGTGCCCCGTCGTCTCCCTCCCCTATAGGGGCAAGAAGTAGTCCCTGAGGTGGACCGCATCATCCGTTGAGGGGAAGTAGGCGAGCTACGTCCGCAGCACCGCCAACTCGCTCTCCGGTGCCTCCTTCTCCCTGGGGCCCTTGGCCACTCCCTTGCCCTTGCCTGTCTTGGGTGCCATGTCGGCTAGAGGGGGGTGAGGGATTGAGAGCAACGAGGGCACGGCGGCGACGAGCAAAGGCAAGAGCTTGAGGAAGAAGAAGGGGGCGACGGTTCCAAGATTGGAGAGGGCGCCGAGGGTAAATGAGCAGTGCCCTTGCGGTCTTCCCTTTTTATGGGGAAACGCGGGCCACCTCTTTACCATTTACCGCGACGTGATGCAGGCGTGCTGCAATCGCCCCACGCACGACCCCCACGTCACACATGCAACACAGGTTGTGGGGAAGCGCAACTAGCGAGGGAGTTACTGCGGTAAAACTCCATCGCGCACGCGCCCGCGCATCGTTCTGGGCCTGGCCCAATAACGCCCCGCGCTTACATGTGGCCCAGGCCAGGGGGCTCCTGTCGGTGTACAAAAGTAGGGGTCCTTTTTGCACCCCCTTTACTTGTGCGCGGGCAGTCGCAGCCACGCACCCGCAGCCGCGCTTGGCGGGACAGAAGAGGAAGCAAAGTCACAAGACTACCAGAGCCCTGCTCAAGACCAGAAGCATGAAGAGCAGAGGGGCGAGGTGAAACTCCCTCGGCAAGGCCCTTGTCGGGGAAGCTTTCGTGACCCCGGCAAGAGCCTTGCCGGGGCAACTTGCCCGACACCAATGAGGCCGCCACCCTTGAGCCTGAGAGTTCCGACACCATCGACTCATTGGAACCAAGGATCGGGAGGCGCCTCCATGGTGGCATGCAGATCTTTGTGAAAATCAGAAGCCTACAAGACTAGATGAGAACCAGAAAACAAGACAACAGCGAGGCTCCTTGCCGAGGATGCCCACGAGGCCCCGACAAGACTCTTGCCGAGGGCGCCCACAAGGCCCCGGCAAGACCCTTGCCGGGAATATTAGCAAGACCGTGGTAAGGCCTTGCCGCCCCGTCGCCGCCCTAGCTCAGCGGCCGACCCACGAACTAAGCAGGTACCCACGTGGCAGTACGTGGCTCCTAAGCCAACTAGTGAAGCACCTACGTGGTGGCATGTAGATCTTCGTGAAGACCCTGCCACCACACTAGCTCAGCAGCCTGCTAGCCTACATGGCGCTGCATGCCTCATTGGCCTGGACGCGTGTCGGAACAAGGCGAAGCAGCGACGGACGGGACGGGCCTCGTGTCGTCCCCGAAAAAGCAAGAAGACACCTCAGTAGCACATTTAATGCGTTTTGTCCTATGATGTCAGGCGATAAACTCGACTACTGTACGACTTTCCACCTCCTGTGTGCCACTATGGCGGCCCCTTTGACTATAAAAGGAGGCCCGTGGTGTACTGTGAGGGGATTCGGACTTTTTGGACCCTGCACGTTTTGTAGCTAGTCCAAGAACACCAGATAAACACAAACCAGTAGGAGTAGGGTATTACGCATCACTTGCAGCCCGAACCTGGATAATCCCCTCGCGTTGATCTTCTAATCCCGCTCTTCCCACAGCCCTGCGCCCGCCAACCGCAGCAGAAGGGATTCTTTGTGATCCCATAGGTGTCGTTTCCCCCGACAATTTGAAACAACGGGGAATAGTTTCGCAACTCACGCCACCTGGAACACCACAGCGTAATGGTGTGTCCGAACGTCATAACCGTATTAGATATGGTGCGATCTATGATGTCTCTTACCGATTTATCATGAACATTTTGGGGTTATGCATTAGAGACAGCTGCATTCACGTTAAATAGGGCACCATCTAAATCCGTTGGGACGACACCATATGAACTGTGGTTTGGCAAGAAACCCAAGTTGTCGGTTCTTAAAGTTTGGGGCTGCGATGCTTATGTGAAAAAGCTTCAACCTGATAAGCTCGAACCCAAATCGGAGAAATTTGTCTTCATAGGATACCCAAAAGAAACTGTTGGGTACACCTTCTATCACAGATTCGAAGGCAAGATCTTTGTTGCTAAGACTGGATCCTTTCTAGAGAAGGAGTCTCTCTTGAAAGAAGTGAGTGGGAGGAAAGTAGAACTTGATGAGGTAGTTGTACCTTCTCCCTTATTGGAAAGTAGTTCATCACATAAATCAGTTCCAGTGATTCCTACACCAATTAGTGAGGAAGCTAATGATGATGATCATGAAACTTCTGATCAAGTTACTACCGAACCTCGTAGGTCAACCAGAGTAAGATCCGCACCAGAGTGGTACGGTAATCCTGTTTTGGAGGTCATGTTACTTGACCGTGACAAACCTATGAACTATGAGGAAGTGATGATGAGCCCAGATTCTGCGAAATGGCTTGAGGCCATGAAATCTGAGATGGGATCCATGTATGAGAACAAAGTATGGACTTTGATTGACTTGCCCGATGATCGGCGAGCCATTGAGAATAAATGGATCTTCAAGAGGAATACGGACGTTGATAGTAGTGTTACTATCTACAAAGCTCGAATTGTCGCAAAAAGTTTTTCGACAAGTTCAAGGTGTTGACTGCGATGAGATTTTCTCACTTGTAGCGATGCTTAAGTCTGTCCGAATCGTGTTAGCAATTGCCACATTTTATGAAATTTGGCAAATGGATGTCAAAACTGCATTCCTTAATGGATATCTTAAAGAAGAGTTGCATATGATGCAACCAGAAGGTTTTGTCGATCCAAAAGGTGCTAACAAAGTGTGCAAGCTCCAGCGATCCATTTATGGACTGGTGCAAGCATCTCGAAGTTGGAATATACGCTTTGATAGTGTCGTGGTTTTGTCACGGCAGATGTCCTTAGTGTCAGGACTTAGTCGTGAGGCCAACGCATCTATGTGGTAGCTTGAGAGGGGTTGAGCGGAATCGAGAGATGCAACACAAGACGAGGATTTAGACAACTCCGGGCCCCGGGAAACATCATCCGGTAATAACCCTACATGTTGTTTGAGGCTAGATCTCATTACACTCATGAGGGAGTCGCCGTAAACCGGCTCTCCTCTAATTGTGTCTAGCCCTAGAGATTGTTGATTATTGCCTGTCCCTCTTTGGGGAGCCCTGCCCCTCCTTATATATGTTGAAGGGGCAGGTTACATGTGGAGTCCTATTAGGATTAGGACTAGTCTATCTCTAATACAAACCGGATACAAGTCCAGGTCTTAACTCCTTCTAAGACAAATATTGCTCACGCCTTTCCTCTTAAACCGGCCCACCATAGTATGAACCGGCCTTCATGAACCGCCCGTTGGGCCACCGGGTCTTGTCGCTCCTCTGACCCGCCTGCCGGATTACCAATGAATCGTAAACCGCCAGGTCCAAACGGGTCGCCAGTGGATCGTCAATTCTCAGCCGGGTCTCAAGTAAACCGCCAAGTCCGGCCGGGTTATACTTCCGGCTGGTTTACGCCGCGGGGTATATCCCCGACATTAGCCCCCAGTTTAATTTGGATTTATCCATGTTAAACTGATCCTGTAAAACAAACACAAGAACAAATTTGACAGATTATGCTCCGGGTTAAGAATTCTTGTAAACTGGCATCTGATCATCCTTAAGTCCTTGTCATTTCCTCCT
Organism: Aegilops tauschii subsp. strangulata; assembly: GCF_002575655.3. Taxonomy (NCBI): domain Eukaryota; kingdom Viridiplantae; phylum Streptophyta; class Magnoliopsida; order Poales; family Poaceae; genus Aegilops; species Aegilops tauschii. The sequence goes on from NC_053041.3 coordinate 144,357,635, forward strand.
TCTAGAAAATCTGAGTCAATAGACCAGCTTCATAATCAATTTGCTTGCAGAAGATATTTCATAAATAAAGAATCCATTTGAATCCTCCTTCAATGCGCTGACTTGACAAAAATATTGGTCTTCAAATATTCAACTGATATCCACCGGTTTGAAAATGTAGAACTTGCCGGTTTATCATTGTCAAAATTGCCGGTTTATAAATATTGATGGCACCGGGTCATAATTGTTGTCGACACTGGGTCATGTAATTGATCTTCCTGATTTGCTCAAAACTGATAAACTGAAGACGTTCCTCCTTTATATGCATAATACCTGTAGCCCCCAAGTCTTAAGAGGAGAACATAGTGATAACTTAAGACTTGCTCCAATAAGTGTTTTCAACCTTGAAGAAATCCGGTCTGTTCATCTCAATCATATAAACTGAATACTCCATATATGTAGCCCCCAAGTGCCGGGTTGTCATGCTTGCAGCAACCTGGGACTTGTAATTGCTTATAAAAACTTCAACCAGTGTAGCCCCCAAGGGCCGGGTCATTATGCAATAATGAGCAGGGACTTTGTAAATATAATTATGTAGATTTTAGCAGTGATGTGTAGCCCCCAAGGGCCAGCTTAGTAAGATGATACTGAACCGGGACTTGATATATACTTCAATGAAAATAACATCTTATAATGTAGCTTCCATCGTAGGGCTTGAACCCATGTCCACAAGGTTAAGAGCTTTGTGCTTTACCAACTGAGCAATGAACCCTTTAATATAATGGATTAAGGCTTGTATACCTTGAATGTTTGACAGGAGCAATTGGTAGCCCCCAAGGACCGGCTCATTATGATGTGATGAGTCGGGTCTTCAATAAGGCCAATAAAAAATGACTTTGCATTAGCCCCCAAGTGTCATGGTGCATGCTTGCAGCGACATGAGACTTGCATGTAATCTCAATTTGAATAATGCAGCCCCCAAGTGCCGGGTCGTAAGCCTGCAGCGACTCGGGACTATTCCTTCCATTGTAGAATAAATCATATCCTTTGATAAAATAATAGCCATTGCGCTAAAGCGACTTTGAAAACCTCAATAATACCGGTTATTAATAACCATAAAAATCCAGCCATGTTGGCTATTCAAGATAATATAATCCGGTATGAAAACCTTATTCATTCAATATCATAATGAAAATTCAGCCAAGTTTGGCTATTTGAATAATATAACCCAATGATTTATAAGCACATGATTCCAATGGCGCAATCCAAATATATACTAGTGACTTATAGTCCAAAGCTAGACCGGTTTAATAAACACCGGATAATTTATCATCATGCTTTATTCAACCTGTTTCTGCATACAACAAGTTTAAAGTGTCCCGACGGTTTACCGCCGGACGGGTCATAATGCCCAACATATAACCCGGGTTTATAACCAAGGTTGCACTTAAGAATAATCAAATATGAAATATATCATACCTGTGACATTGAATCACATTGTTGGTTTTACCAACTTTTTGTAGTAAGGGTGATAATCCCAATCTTGAGTACTGATAACTCCTTCCATATCGTGCCGGTTTATGATAAAACCGTGCCGGGTTGTGATAAACACCGGATTAACCATATATAATACTGGTGACTTTGAGTCAAAACCAGACCGGGCTGATAGTCTCTGGATTATAATTTGATTGTATACTGTCAACTTGTAGTTGACGGCCTAACCGGGTTGATAAACACCGGTTTTAAAAACGTCACAAATCTTATGAAAACAAAGAAAACTCAGCAAAAGGCAAATAAAGGTCCGTTGTAGCCGAGGCTTTTCACGGGCTGCCAGGCCCCAAATTTGATCAAGAGGTGTTGCTATGGTTCGGGTTCGACCAAGCCCCCAAGTGATGCTGTGGCATTACGCCGATCAAGAGGTGTTGCTATGGTTCGGGTTCGACCAAGCCCCCAAGTGATGCTGTGGCATTACGCCAATCAAGAGGCGTTGATATGGTTCGGGTTCGACCAAGCCCCCAAGTGATGCTGTGGCATTACGCCGATCAAGAGGCGTTGCTATGGTTCGGGTTCGACCAAGCCCCCAAGTGATGTTGTGGCATTACGCCGATCAAGAGGCGTAGCTATGGTTCGGATACGACCAAGCCCCCAAGTGATGCTGTGGCATTGCGCCGATCAAGAGGTGTAGCTATGGTTCGGATACGACCAAGCCCCCAAGTGATGCTGTGGCATTGCGCCGATCAAGAGGTGTAGCTATGGTTTGGATACGACCAAGCCCCCAAGTGATCAATAATATGATAGGCCAATAAGGCATGATACCCATGTTTGAACCGCGCATCATGGCAGCAGGTCCTCTTTGGCACCCTTTAACTTTTTGCAAGAGATAAATCCTTCTTGAACCGGGATTTTGAACCGGATATTGAGAGCTTCAAAGCTTTGTGGGAGAACAGATTTTGTGACACCCAAAATTTTTGGCCTTATTTTGTTTATTAAATATTGCCAGGAAATAAAACTTTTCCAATTTGTCAAGTTTTACCTTTTGTGATTTTGGATTTTTGCCTCTAGTGGGAGAAACCTTCAAGGGTATTGTTGGACTTGATTTCTCTCCATAATAAAACCTTTATTTATCAGTGGATTCAAATGTTGCAAGATTTATTTATTCAAAAAGCTTTCTTTCTTTAAAATGATTCCTTTTGCATTTGGGGCCTATTTGCACTACAACCACTTGACAAATGCTTTTAAAAATTCCACCAAAATTTGGGGATGTCATGTGATGTTTCCACATCACTTTTATGCAAAGATACCTTCTGGCCATTGGAGACTTTGAGCTCTACACCAATTTTTCCAATCTGGTCCAGTAGGCACTTTTGCACTGCAACCCATTTAAATATTTCTTCAAAAATTCTTCCAAGTGTTTGGAGATGACAGTGGATGCATACAATTCATCTTCAAGCAAAAACCCAATGATGTTCTTTGGAAGATTTGAGTGGATCAACCTCTTTTGCATTCTGGTCCAATTTGGTGATTTGTACTACAACCATATTTTTCCTTGCTCTAGTGACCCTGAGCTTTCTCCTACTTGTAGCCCTCCCTACCAAACTCTTAAGTCCAGGAGATTGGGCTCATTGGAGGCTTTGAAGTGCATGTTCTAAACCCCTTTTCTTTCTGCCCAAAACTGGAGTTTTGCAAAGCTTGCATTATCAACCCTCTGTGTTTGCCAAACTAATCTCACCACCATCTTCTGTGTCTAAAGAGACACTGATCTGAAGAGTTTGGCCACTCCAAGAATTGCCTATGTGCATCGGGCATTCTGTCGAACACCTGGTGTGCACAGTCATTTTTGGCAAGCTCCCTGGTTTGCATTGTGGACTTGTACCCCAGCCACAACAACCTTGTCCACTGAGCTCCTAGCCACCCCTACCCTTGATCTGTGCTTTGCCAGCTCCACCCTCGCGCTCTAGACCACACTGGCATTCCGTCGAGCACCTGCCGTGCGTGCTCTGGGCGCGCCCAGAGCGCACGTTTTGCACGCGCGCGCACTACGCCGACACGCCGCACTGCCGCGCTCGACGTGACCCGACCCTGGTCCCTCTGCATCGCTGAGCCGCGCACTAGTCGCCCCCTGCTCCACGATCACTCTGGCACCCTGCTGCGCCGCTGGCCGCGCCCTTGGCGGCACACCGGCGTCAGCAGTGGATTCCGCCGCGGACGGCGCCGCCCAAACCACCAGCGCACGCCAGCTGCCCCTGTGAATAGCTCGTGCTTATCCTCCCGCTCGTCGGCACGCTTTCGTCGCCGCTGCGATGCCCTGCAACTACAGCAACGGCTGTCGCCGACGAGCTTATTTTCTGCCACCGCGGAGCCAGCCTCGTCACGCTATATAAAGGGTCCCCGAGCCCCTCCGAGCACTCACGCGACATCAGACTTCCCCCGTAGAGCTCCCCGCGCAGTAGATCGGCCTGTAGTGGCCGTCCTCCCCAACTCCGGCCAGCTCGGCCGCCGCCAAGCCCCGGTGCGATTCGTCGCAACCGGCCACCCTCTCGCCCAACCAGCACCACCAGAAGCTTCCCCGTAGTCTTGCGGAGCTGCCCAGCTGCCCAAACTCGATCGGAGGCCACCGGAGCAACAATGTCACTTCACCACCGTAGCTTTTCCTCGCCGCGGAGCTCGCCGCCGGCGATTCCTGCCACCTCCGTCGACCCTTCAACCACCCAAAGGACCGCCTCGGTCTAGCCGTTCCATCCCCGCCCGCAGATGCCCTCGAGGAGCCGCCGTCCGTCGCCGGCGATCGCCGGAGCCCCGCTCTCGTCGGGCAGAAGAGAAGAGAAGGAGGGAAGGAACGGTCAAACCTGACTAGTGGGCCCTCTGGACCCACTGTCAGTGACTCGCGCAGCGCCCTCTCCCTGTTTAAGTGGAGGCGCAAAACCCCGAATGCGCTTTCCCTGCTGCGTAAGCGTATTTCCCTCGAAGCGTTTTCCTTTTTTCTGGTTTTATTTAAAAACAGAGTTGACCAAACTTTGACTGGCTATAACTTTTAAAATAAAACTCCAAATGAGTTGATTCTTTTTCCTACCTCTCTCAAATTTCATCTAGTTTATTTTAAGATTTATTTCAAAAATATTTGAGACATGTTTTGGTACTGTGTTTGAAATATTTGTATTTTGTGTATTTTGCAAAATAGGATTTTTGGAGGAAAAGGAAAGCTTCCACTAAGTGCATCTTTGCATACTCTTGAAGGCAAGCATTTCTGAACTCTGGCATAATATTTGTTGTGGTGTTTGGATACGATCACAGCACCTTTTGTCTTGGAGTATAAGTGACAGTTTATGTATCGATGTAGTCTCGTGCATGAGTGCACTTTGGAGTTGTTTGTGGCCAGCAATGGATACCCTAAGGATTTGTATCGCCCTCGTGAGCTTCTCTTGCACACCGGTAGGAAGCGGGAAAGTCGTGGTCTTGGGTAGACACGAGCTTGTCCCTAATCCCTCGTTGTGACGAGTATGCCCGGCATAGCATGGTGAGGCTCGAGGAGTGGTGATTTATTTCACTAGTGGTAATATTGTTGGTGGATACTTGGATCACCTGAGTCGGTTGTAGACCGAGTCTTGTTCAGTAGCTTCCTTTTGTCGGTACCACCACTTGTCCCTGCAGGGGACAGGGTATGGTTCAGTAGGTTGTCAACCCCTTTCCAAAGCACACACCGTACAGAGAGGCCGTGATGAAGGTCCCGTGGCCACGGATTAAAGCCTGTCATTCGGTCCGGGGGCATGGGTGTTTTCGGTTGTAGCCGAAGGGGATAGCTTCCCCAGTTTGCGCGCGGTATAAATTTTGTGATCCCATGCTACGTCGAGGTTGTAGCCTCCCCACTTAGAGTTTTGCTTGGCAGGTGTCGTGGGTGATTCCAGGCACTGGTGAGTTAAGCTGGTGTGTGCAGGTCAGGCGTGTTTTCAATCAAAAGACCGTAGACGGAATTAGTCCCGAGGGACTGAGTAATCCCGTTACTCGTGGAAAATGGTACTCCCTCTGCAGAGGATACATCCTGTTGGATAGTCATGTTCTTGAGTATAGGACCACAGTCTGGGTTAAATCTTGATAACGGTATTCGGATGGAGAATGATTTAACTAGAACTCTGTAACGGTATTCGGATGGAGAACGGTTTAACTAGAGCTCAGTAACGGTATTCGGATGGAGATACGACTTGACTGAATTATCGGTTTTCGGATGGAGAAACGACTGTACTAAATATTGTTTATGATTATGGCACCTTTGGATTATGATCTTTATTATTATGGACTAACCATTTATTTTATGTATATTTATTGAGTATCCCTGGGACGGTTCTACCTCCTGGATATTCACTGTGATTATTCTCTTATAAGCCCTTTAGGTGGTGTCGCCCCGACGCCCGACTGCGGCATTATTATTTCTGCATTTTCCGCTCGAGGAGTCATTCAGACACTCGTTTGGCACCAGTATTATTATTTCTGCATTTTCCGCTCGAGGAGTCATTCAGACACTCGTTTGGCACCAGTATTATTATTTCTGCATTTTCCGCTCGAGGAGTCATTCAGACACTCGTTTGGCACCAGTATTATTATTTCTGCATTTACCGCTCGAGGAGTCATTCAGACACTCGTTTGGCACCAGTATTACTATTCTGCATTTTTCCGCTCGAGGAGTCATTCAGACACTCGTTTGGCACCCAGTATTTTATTTTGGTATATTTTTATCCATATGTGTGCATCATGATTTTTTTTTGTATATTTCGTGACGGATGTATGATCATCTATTAAATTTGGAGTATGTTGGGTATATTATACCCGTGTTCTTAATGTTTGCGAGTACATTCAAACGTACTCACTGGCTTGTCCCTGGCTATTGTCTTGGCCAGATTGCCTTGCGTGGAGGTATGCATCGCGGTGACAACCTCGGAGCCTACGTGTTGACATTTGCAGCCTCGCGAAGATAGGAGTTATCCTGGTCAGCTGTTCTTGTGGGAAATGGAGTCCCATAGGCGCAGATGTTTCCAACCGCTTCCGCCCTCAACTATTAGAAACCAAGTGTTGTACTCCCAGGCCTAAATGGTCTTGTACTACATATTTTTGTTCCTTGCTTGGAATTCTTGTATCAAGTTGGTACCTCATCAGCTAACAGTAATCCTGGGGCTGGTGAGCACACAGGCCGTTTTTCTGGGAATTTATATCCCAAAAATCCGGCCGTGACAGATTTCCCTTAAACCGGATTGCAAACCAGAATCTTCATTTTCAGCCGGAAATTTTCTGACGGCCTTTCAACTCGAACTTGCGAGAAGTTAATTCCTTTTTGAACCGGACATTTCTAAACCGGATTTGAGCACTTCAGAGCTTTGTGGGAGAACAGATTTCCCTTGAACCGGATTGTAAACCGGATATTTGAGAGCTTCAGTGAGACTGACTTCCCTTGAGCCGGATTTTAAAGCGGAATCCTTTCTGATGACCCGGAACTTCTTGATTGAGCGGGGTTTTTGTAACTGTCATATATTTTCTAAGCCGGAAATTTTCTGACGGCCTTTAAATTTTCATCAATATAATAGTAGCCTCCGGGACCGGGTTATCTTTCCCTCCATCGTCCTAGGGTTCTTAATTTTGCTAAAACTGGCAAGATTTGCTGAGTCATGTCATCGTAGCCCCCGAGTCTCAAAGGTGACTCGAGGAGTTGGCTTGAGACTCTCCATATTTGACCGTGAGATAAACCGGCATAACTTGTATATCATTGGTGTTGATAGCACAATGTGAATCCATGGACGGTTGAGGTGACTGCGGCGGTTTATAAATGATCTGTACGAGCCGTGTCAACAACTCGGCCAATGGTTCCTTCCAACTGGCTATTTGGAGTTATCCAAACTGTAGTGGCGGCGACTTGCGTGCCTGCCCATTGAGCTATCCAGTGCAGACGGCGGTTGATAGTATATGATAATTTGCCTCCAATTTGTTGAAAGAAAAACCGGGGTACCCAAGCTGTGACTTGCTTTATATTCAATAAACAGCTCATGCAGATAGGTGCGGCCCGGTGTGTTGATGTAGACCAGGCTGCGAGAGACGGACGACAAAGACGACCGCGGCTTCAGAGGTAGCTTAGATGAATCGGCCGCGGCATTGTAAGCCAGTGCGGACAGGGAAAATCGGCACCGGTGTTGTAAACCGGCACAGACGGGCGAGTTAATCGCAGGCGTGGTCCCGGCAAGCTGATGTAAACCGGGCCACAGGGACGGCGACTTGCTCACGTTCATTCACCGTGTAATGTGACACGGACGAACACCGGGCAGGACGTTGCCAGCGCGTGCTCCGTAACCACGTTTTATAATGAACAATTGTCCTGCATATCAAAATATACGGTCCAAAGTAATTATTCTTTTGACAAAAAACAATGTGTCAAAAATAGACTTAGATAGATGTCACCTGATATGTTAGGCCGGAAATTATCCGCCATGGAGTTGATGGTCACCACGGTGAAGCTAAAATCAACCACGGATGAGTCACCCGAAGGAGCAAACGGATGAGTCGGCCGTAGCGTTGTAAGCCGGTGTGGACGAGCAAATTGTTCTCCGCGTTGTAAACCGGCGTGGACACATGAACCGGCCGCGAGGGCGGACGGGCGATTCATCTGTGGTGTTGTAAGGCAGTGCGGACGGGCGAGTCAGCCGGCGCGTTGATGTAAACCGGACCGCGATACGCGTGTCCGTGAAGCTGCGCGGCACAGCTGAACGCGCCTCCGCGGTATAATACCACCCCTTTTTCTTTTAATAGCCGTCCTGCATAAAAATATTACAGGCCAGAGTAACTGTTGTCGGATGAATTAACATGTACTGATAAAATACATTGGAGGGACAACACCTGATTCGCCCGGACAACAGATGCGTCGACCGTGGTATTGTAAGCCGGTGTGGACGAGTAAGTTGTCCTCCTCGTTGTAAGCCGGCGCGGACGCGAGAAATAACCATGGCGTTGTAAGCCGTTGCGGGAATCCGTTGAGTAAGGACGACCAGTTGTGTCGAATGATGTTGGCATGCCTCCATCTCCGTGGCGTAATACCACTTTGTAATAGATAATTCTCCTGCATATAAAATATAGCAGGGCAAAGTAGTTTTGTTTCAGATGAATTAATATGTGCTTAAAAATAAATAAGGTAAATAACACCTGGCATTTTTGTCAAATAAACAAGGATGCTGGTGCTGGATGAACTTTCCGGTAGCCTGGCATGGTACAGATGCTTGCACGGCCTCCAGCGCCAACGTATGTTGGACTGCAAACTGTCGGGCCCTTCACGCGTTCACCGGACAGCAGGAACGACGTCTGACCATAACAAGTTTAGCGTCGTCGTCGTTGTGGAGCAGTAATGGAGAAATTGATTCATCACTTTGACTAGTCTTTGTCTTTCACGTGATGGATGATGGTCCTCCTTGGAAATTGCGCCATTGTGCTTTTCAATTAGCACTAGTAGTAAGTCCTTGGAGCCATGCAGTAGTAGTAAGTCCTTGGAGTCCTGAACGGCGTCCGGCCAGGCAGTTTCAACACTCCCCACTTCCCCTCTTCTTCAGGCAGCGTCAGGCGCTCGAGAGCAGAGGGCAGGATGGCTCAGCGGCAAAAGGCGAAGGGGAGTTAAGGCAAGCTGGCAGGATGGCCGGGCCACACGCGGGACGAGCTGGAGAAGACCAGAACGAGGCGGCGCTGGCGCGGCAGCACAGGCCAGAGCGGGACACAGCCGTGGCAGTAGGAGGGCAGCGCGACCGGCTCAAGATGGACGCCTCAGCAAAAGAAAAAAGGCGGCTGGCAGTTCGGAACGACAGTTTGAAGACGAGGCGGCTGAGACAACAAAAACACCCAATATAACGGAGGCGAAGGACTTAGAGCTTTTGACTCGAGCGTGGAGCAGCAGTGTGACGCACCGAAGCCAAAAACTTGTCCTTTCCTTTCATGGGATCAACTCCTGGCGCTCTTTCCTTTCAACACCTCATCTTCTGACTGATGCCGACAGCTCCTGTTGATGTGTTTGTTTTTGTCACCTATCCTCGGGAGTAGCAGTAGTCAGAAGACACCAAAATACGTAAGTGTTCGGTGCAGCCGATTCTCTTCAATCTCAACGGAAAAAGGAAATCTCCGGATTCGATCTTGATACGGACAACTGTTTGCTTATCGGTCTCGGCGACTATTGTACGTAGCGGCGGCGACTCGGCGAATCAGACAAAGCAACCGTATTTTGGCGACTTCGATATGTGCAGATGAAAACCCCCTTTGCACTTGGCTGTCTCGCAGCGACGAAGGAAAAAAAAGTGATCTGGCCACGACGGATCGTCTGCTTGCATGCGACGGCGCACACAGATTTTAATTTCGTCAGACCTCATAGATTATAAACTTTGAAATTGACGCAGATCTTTTCAACCCGGCTCTTCTTCATCCGAAAAATCACAAACTTCTCGATCCCTGGAAGAGATCCCTCCAAGAACTCAACACCATCGTGCGCGAGCCCCACGGTGGGCGCCAACTATCATGGTTTTGTCACGGCAGATGTCCTTAGTGTCAGGACTTAGTCGTGAGGCCAACGCATCTATGTGGTAGCTTGAGAGGGGTTGAGCGGAATCGAGAGACGCAACACAAGATGAGGATTTAGACAGCTTCGGGCCCCGGGAAACATCATCCGGTAATAACCCTACATGCTGTTTGAGGCTAGATCTCATTACGCTCATGAGGGAGTCGCCGTAAACCGGCTCTCCTCTAATTGTGTCTAGCCCTAGAGATTGTTGATTTTTGCCTGTCCCTCTTTGGGGAGCCCTGCCCCTCCTTATATATGTTGAAGGGGCAGGTTACATGTGGAGTTCTATTAGGATTAGGACTAGTCTATCTCTAATACAAACCGGATACAAGTCCAGGTCTTAACTCCTTGTAAGACAAATATTCCTCACGCCTTTCCTCTTAGACTGGCCCACCATAGTATGAACCGGCCTTCATGAACCGCCCGTTGGGCCACCGGGTCTTGTCGCTCCTCTGACCCGCCTGCCGGATTACCAATGAATCGTAAACCGCCAGGTCCAAACGGGTCGCCAGTGGATCGTCAATTCTCAGTCGGGTCTCAAGTAAACCGCCAAGTCCGGCCGGGTTATACTTCCGGCCGGTTTACGCCGCAGGGTATATCCCCGACAGATAGTGTGATCAAAGCATATATTTTTATACAGACTTGCGGTGAAGCCTGTATTTACAAGAAAGTGAGTGGAAGCACTACAGCCTTTCTGATAAGTATATGTGTATGACATATTGTTGATCGTAAATGATGTAGAATTTTCTGGAAAGCATAAAGGAGTGTTTGAAAGGAGTTTTTTTAAAGAAAGACCTCGGTAAAGCTGCTTACATATTGGGCATCAAGATTTATAGAGATAGATCAAGACGCTTTATAAGATTTTTCAATGAGTACATACCTTGACAAGATTTTTGAAGTAGTTCAATATGGAACGGTCAAAGAAGGAGTTCATGTCTGTATTGCAAGGTGTAAAGTTGAGTAAGACTCGAAACACGACCACGGCAGAAAAAAAAGAGAATGAAAGTCATTCCCTATGCTTCAGCCATAGGTTCTATAAAGTATGTTATGATGTGTACCAAACCTATTGTGTACCTTGCCATTAGTTTGGCAAGGGGGTACGATATTGATCCAGGAGTGGATCACTTGACAGCGGTCAAAATCATCCTTAGAAGACTAAGGAGATATTTCTCGGTTATGGAGGTGATAAAGAGTTCGTCGTAAAGAGTTACGCCAATGCAAGCTTTTACACCGATCCGGATGACTCTGAGTCTCAATCTGAATACATATTGAAAGTGGGAGCAATTAGCTAGAGTAGCTCCATGCAGAGCATTGTAGACATAGAAAATTTGCAAAATACATACGGCTCTGAATGTGACAGACCCATTGACTAAGCTTCTCTCACAAACAAAACATGATCACACCTTAGTACTCTTTGGCTATTAATCACATAGCGATGTGAACTAGATTATTGACTCTAGTAAACCCTTTGGGTATTAGTCACATGGCGATGTGAACTAATCACATGGTGATGTGAACTATTGGTGTTAAATCACATGGCGATGTGAACTAGATTATTGACTCTAGTGCAAGTGGGAGACTGAAGGAAATATGCCCCAGAGGCAATAATAAAGTTGTTATTTATATTTCCTTATATCATGATAAATGTTTATTATTCATGCTAGAATTGTATTAACCGGAAACTTAGTACATGTGTGAATACATAGACAAAACAGAGTGTCCCTAGTATGCCTCTACTTGACTAGCTTGTTAATCAAAGATGGTTATGTTTCCTGACCATAGACATGTGTTGTCATGTGATGAACGGGATCACATCATTAGAGAATGAAGTGATGGACAAGACCCATCCGTTAGATTAGCATTATGATCGTTGAGTTTTATTGCTATTCACTACTGCAGGATGCTGCTAACGTGACACTACGATCAGAGACCCTTCAACGAAACTGTGTGCGATGCAATAATCGCAAATGGTGGTGTAAAATAACCGTAAAAAAAGGTGCAAAACTTTTGCGATGGCGGAGCCATCAAACATGGTTCAGATTTTAGTTGCGTGTGCGATCCAGGGCTTACGGTTCAGTCCAATGAACTGTTTGCGATGAGGCGGAACAAAAGAAACGAGCAGCCTGATGAAGGCGTGTGCGATATAGAGCATATGGTTCACTCGGATGAACTGTTTGTGATTAGGCAACACAAAAAACGGTCAGCCAGATCAACGTGTATGTGATTGAGGGCATACGCTTCAAAAGGATTAATCGTTTGCGATTAGGCAACAAAACAGAAACGGGTCAGCCAGATCAAAGTATCTGCGATTGATGGCATACACTTCACATGGATGAACTGTTTGCGATTAGCCACAACAGACTAAAACAGTTAGATATATCAACGTGTGTGCGCTAGACGGGCACACACATTCTAATTAAAAGAAGCGTGCGCGATGATAATAACGAGCGCGCACGGTTGTTGGAACAAGATGTGTGCTGACATTGCCTATTGCGGTGCACCCTATGGTGCAAACGCCACGTACGCGGCCAAGAAGCATACGTGCCCACGTTACGCCTTCCGGGAATAGTGCCGCACTTATAATCGTCAATAAATTTTGAGCATGCGTCCCGTCACAATTTTTTTAGAAGAACAGGGAGGCCGCGTCCCGTCACATTCCAAATTGCAAACCTGTTCACACCGATCAAAACCTAAACGGTTTCCCACTTAGGAGCGTATTACTACTCGGTTATAAATACTACTACTCCAAGATGACCGCACATTCCTCCTCAACTCCTCATCCACAAAAACAAAAAAGTCATTCATCATCGTTCCCTTGCGTCTGCCATGGCCAGCGTGAGTTCTGGGTCGAGAGATTGCCACCAGGGAGAGGCGAGCCTGGAAGCGGAAGCACGAGAGATATCCCGCCTCGCCGCGAAAGCAGCCAACATGTCCCGCCGCGCGGCCGTAGCAGCAGAGAGGTCCCGCCGCGCCGCCGAAGCATCATGGAGGTCCCGCCGCGCCGTCGATGCAGCAGAATGGTCCGGCCGTGCCGTGGAAGCATAAGAGATGTCCCGCCGCGCCGCGAATGCAGCAGAGATGTCCTCCCGCGTCGCAGCGACCTGGGAAAATGTCTCGCGGGCAGGCGAGGACTCTTACTAGCGCATGCGTGCCCTCGTCCTTAGGCAGATGGATCAGATCTCCAGGTGGGCGAGGTTGCAGGATGACCTGAAAGCCTCGTTTGAACAGTCTACCGACGTCATCTGGCAACTAAATGAGAGCAATGTGAAGCTCCAGGCCGAGCGCGACCTGCTGAGGGCGAAGATCGTCGAAAGTGCAGAGCAGCAGGAGCAGACCACTGCCTTGTTGAAGAGGACCAACGTCATCATCGAGAAACTTATGGACGAGAATGCCATGCTGCGCATCAAGCGCGAAAGGCTGGTGGAGGAATCCGTGGATGCTCTCAAGCAGCATCTTGAGGACAAGAAAGAGCTCATCACCGCTCGCCGCGGAGACTAGTTCCCACGGCCTGCAGCAACGCATTAACAAAGTAGAGATCAGCGAGCCAGATCGTTGTCTTCCTTCTTCTTTTGCCCTTGTGTATTTCGGGCGTTGCCGCATGTGGCTTTTTTTAATTATGTTCCTAAATATGTATGACAATTATTATCCATTGTCATCGTCCTTATATTCATCATGCTTGCTATAAGTTGCAGTCGATGCTATATAGGTCCGTCGGATCTTACATCAATATCCGTGCAAAACTTTCTTTTCAGATTTTCATTTTTCTCTCTTAAATCTCAGTCCAGTGAGACATATAGCCACACCATAGAACAGGTGCGCGGCCGCCATTAATGGGGACGTTGGGAGGGAGGTGCGCGGCGGGTAGCGGTCAAAGGGCTCTCCTCCCGATGAGCACGCGCAGGGGTCTGATCACACGCCTCCCGTACTCAAATAGCTACCCCGCACGGCACCTCCTAGCCAATAAAAAAAGGGGACGCGTGACCGCACGTAATTGGTAAGTAGAACGCCCATGGTTTCAATAATACTTGTGTTTCCGATTTGTAACGTGACAACACTTGTTCCAAAATGACTTTGTTGATTGTTAATGTGTGCGCCTTGGCAAATCGGACAGAAAAATTACCACAACATGTTGGTGCCATGTCATGACAGCATGCCAAGTTTTATGATTTTGAGGCGCGTTTTGGATTTACAGGAATTAAAAAACCAAGTTTCTCAATCTTTCCGGCCGAGCCACGACGCCCAGATGTTTCAATTTCATTCCCATCTCTTGCATAGGACCTAGAAATTCACCTAAGGACATACATGTGGTTTTCAAACAACTTTGGTGCACTGGAGCCTGTACTTGTAGTTCAAATTTGGATTATGCACATTAAATGCGCAGAAACTCAATTAATGCATAAAAAGGCCAAACGAACCCAGAATAATTCCAAATTTAGCATGATACTTCTATTTGGTCTAATATGCCTGTGTAAAAAAATTAAGGCGGGAGAAGGCAGTGTACGTACCTCATTTCGCACACGGAGGTGGCATGTTCCCTCTCGGAACCACGAGCCTTCTTGACGGAAGCTCCGGTTTGCAAGAAGCTTACACCAAAGCTTGTCCCAATTTGGCCAAAAAAATTACCGCAGCATGTTAGTGCCATGTCATGACACCATGCCAAGTTTCATGATTTTCAGGCGTGTTTTGGATTTACAGGAATTAAAAACCAAGTTTCTCAATCTTTCCGGGCAAGCCACGACGCCCAGATGTTTGAATTTCATTCCCATCTCTTGCATGGGACCTATAAATTCACCCAAGGACACACATGTGATTTTTCAAACAACTTTGGTGCACTGGAGCATGTGCTTGTAGTTCAAATTTGAATTATACACATTAAATGCCCATAAACTCAATTAATGCATAAAAATGCCAAACGAACCCGGAATAATTCCAAAATTTAGCACGATACTTTTATTTGGTCTAATCTGCATGTGTAAAAAAATTAAGGCGGGAGAAGGCAGTGTACGTATCTCATTTCGCACACGGAGGTGACACGTTCCCTCTCGGAACCACGAGCCTTCTTGAGGGAAGCTCCGGTTTGCAAGAAGCTTACACCAAAGCTTGTCCCAATTCGGCCAAAAAATTTACCGCAACATGTTGGTGCCATGTCATGACACCATGCCAAGTTTCATGATTTTTAGGCGTGTTTTGGATTTACAGGAATTAAAAAACCAAGTTTCTCAATCTTTCCGGCCGAGCCACGATGCCCAAATGTTTGAATTTCATTCTCATTTCTTGCATGGGACCTATAAATTCACCCAAAGACACACATGTGATTTTTCAACCTACTTTGGTGCACTGGAGCATGTGCTTGTAGTTGAAATTTGAATTATGCATATTAAATGCCCAGAAACTCGATTAATGTATAAAAAGGCCAAACAAACCCGGAATAATTCCAAAATTTAGCATGATACTTCTATTTGGTCTAATCTGCCAGTGTAAAAAAATTAAGACAGGAGAAGGTAGTGTACGTATGTCATTTCACACACGGGGTGACACGTTCCCTCTCGGAACCACGAGCCTTCTTGACGGAAGCTCCGGTTTGCAAGAAGCTTACACCAAAGCTTGTCCCAATTCGGCCAAAAAATTTACTCAAACATGTTGGTGCCATGTCATGACACCATGCCAAGTTTCATGATTTTCAGGCGTGTTTTGGATTTACAGGAATTGAAAAACTAAGTTTCTCAATCATTCCGGCCGAGCCACGATGCCCAGATGTTTGAATTTCATTCCCATTTATTGCATGGGACCTATAAATTCACCCAAAGACACACGTGTGATTTTTCAACAAACTTTGGTGCATTGGAGCATGTGCTTGTAGTTCAAATTTGAATTATGCACATTAAATGCCCAGAAACTCAATTAATGCATAAAAATGCCAAACGAACCCGGAGTAATTCCAAATTTAAACACGACACTCATGTACTAGTTGCATGTTCACCGTACTTAAATGTTGTAGCAACTCA
Source organism: Aegilops tauschii subsp. strangulata (assembly GCF_002575655.3). Classification (NCBI taxonomy): domain Eukaryota; kingdom Viridiplantae; phylum Streptophyta; class Magnoliopsida; order Poales; family Poaceae; genus Aegilops; species Aegilops tauschii. The sequence continues at coordinate 144,373,685 of NC_053041.3, forward strand.
AACACCATCCTTTCCCTCCATAACACCATTTTGTCTTTCAAAACATAATGAAAAAATCAGGTATACCACAAATAGTTTACTAGAAAGAATCGTGTGGGATGCGATATAAAATATCTTGGCGCACCGTCTTGTCTGCCTTACACAGGAAGCTTCGTCGTCTACAGTCCACCGCCCCCGCTTGAACCACACTTGCGCGCCACTTTCTTGCGCCACCGAGCAAAAAAATTTTGCCACCGCGGAAATATCTATCTCCCCGCCCCCTCCCTCCTACCAAAAGCCACATTTCCACTATTCTTCCTTGCTTTCCAAGTTCAAACCTTCACTGTTGCTTACTGGTAGCTCAGCCTCCTCACCGGCGACCCTTCTTCTTGCAGCGCCGCCTCCTTGCTGGCTACCCTTCTTCTTGCAGCGCCGCCTCCTCGCCGGCGACCCTTCTTCTTGCAGCGCTGCCTCCTCGCCGGCGACCCTTCTTCTTGCTGCGCGGCCTCCTCGCCGCCGACCCTTCTTCTTGCTACGCGGCCTCGTCAATATGGTCAGGTAATCCACACCCCACCCACACCATCCTCCTGCTTTCCCGTCCCACATGCCCCGACCGAGGGAGCGACACCTTCCACCGAAATCACTGCCCCCCTCCTCCAATTAAGCGCCGCCCACAACCATTTTGCACACAGTATAACGTGGGGCTCAGTAGCATGCGGCCGCACGCGCGAATGAGGTCGCTATGGCTGCCATGCGTGTCGACCGCCAGATCTTGGAGGAGCACCTCGTCTTCGAGGCCACCGTCGACACCGCCACACGGTTGTCTACTTTAAAATACAGTTTGTGATGTTTTCTCGAGGCCACCGCCAGTGCCTTCTAGTGATTTGTCCTCTATAATGTTAATATGCAATCTGATGTTCAGTTAACAGTTTGGTCCTCTGAAATGTAATGTTCAGTTAATACTTTGGTCCAACAATTGCTACATTTCATAGTACTGTTCTCAAGCATTCTTTGTTTTGTTAACTGTCTTTCTAGTACATGTTTCTATTCTGCAATGTCGTGCTCAGTTAACTATTTTGGTTCATTTGGTCTGCTGTCCATTTAATTGTTTGGTTCAGTTTTGCAATTTGATTTTTCATTTGCTGTGGGTACAATTTTGTATTGTTATGCATGTGACACCAATGGAATTTGGATGTACTCAATACATATTCTACCGATAGTATGGCAACTCTCAGTTAACCTAATCAAGATCTTTCTTATGTGTGTTGCAGGGAAACAATGGGAGACACTGCGGTTTACCATCGAGGTCTGTTCAAGTAGGGTCCTTTGGCTAATGGCACATTATTGTGCAGTTGCAGGAATCATTCTAATATTTAGGTTTCTTACAATTTGGTCTTGCACATGTAGGTCCTGTTGTCAGAGGCTTAGACCCACTGTTCGACCCATTTTGCATATGGGGAAATGAGATGTCCATGAATATCAGTCAAGTCAAGAAACTCAGAAAGATTGTTAGGATGAAGAAACTTGCGACGAATAACAGCAAGATGTTTGTTTGCACAATGAAGAAGACATCAGTCAACTATAGGATGGTACCAACTCTTTTACCTTGTTTTTACCCCTTGCGTCATTTCAAAATTTACAACAACGATTTATGCATAGCTTTGTTTTCAGTACTTTTCAAAGCAGTTCACCGATGATTACCTCTCAAACCACCTGCATGGTCAAGAGGCGAGGAAGGTATTCATTCAACACCCACGGTACAATATTGAAGTCTTGCTGAAGAGGACGAAGGTTGGGCGGGCAATTATCCATAGCCACTGGCCTAAAGTTGCAAGGACATTCAACATCACTGAAGGATCAATATTTGTCGTCCGCTTCTGTAGTTTCCCAGATGAGATTCATCTGTCTATTTACTGTGTATGATGCTACTTTCCAAAGGTTTTTGATGCTGCATGTGAAACTTGGTGCTGTTGTGTAATGGCGTAACTGAGTGCCGAAGCTATCTGATGTAATTCGATTATGAAATCCTGGTTGCTTTTATACGGATATGAAATATCTGGCGTGTTTTATAAGAAATATCAGTTTGATTAGTACATGGATTATCAATAATAGGCTAATTACCCTGCTTATTGGGGTTTTCTATTGCAAACGGTTACTCAGACGTGGGCGATGAACTCAAACAACCCGCACGGTTTCTAGAAAGTAGGCGTGTTCGATCAACTAACAATCACACACGGCTTCCGGCAACAAACTGTTTGCGTTAGGCCACCTTGTACAAAGTTTCCACACAAAGAACTGTGTGTGATATACATACCTACGGAAATGTTTTTCTAGGATTCACCATGTGGGATGTACATACCTAAGGAAATGATTTTCTGGGATTCACCGTGTGGGATGTACATACCTACGAAAATGATTTTCTGGGATTCACCGTGTGGGATGTACATACCTACGGAAATGATTTTCTCGGATTACCATGTGGGATGTACATACCTACGGAAATGATTGGGTTTCGATGCCTCACCCGATCGCACACGGCCCCAACCTGGGTCCCAGGAGGGCCTATCCCCGACGATTTCTGCATCCTGTGGGAAGGACCCCCCTATCGCCCACACTCACTTGGCGACGGTTCCAAATGCCGTCGCGGAAAGGGGTTAAAAACCGTTTGTTTAGCACGTCGCTGTACTAGTGATTGCTTTCTTCATGACTTATACATGTTTGTTTGACTATGAGATTATGCAACTCCCGAATACCAGAGGAACACCTTGTGTGCTATCAAACGTCACAACATAACTGGGTGATTATAAAGATGCTCTACAGGTGTCTCTGAAGGTGTTTGTTGGGTTGGCATAGATCAAGATTAGGATTTGTCACTCCGTGTATCGGAGAGGTATCTCTGGGCCCTCTCGGTAATGCACATCATTATAAGCCTTGCAAGCAATGTGACTAATGAGTTAGTTGCGGGACGATGCATTACGGAACGAGTAAAGAGACTTGCCGGTAACGAGATTGAACTAGGTATGATGATACCGACGATCGAATCTCGGGCAAGTAACATACCGATGACAAAGGGAACAACGTATGTTGTTATGCGGTTTGACCGATAAATATCTTCATAGAATATGTAGGAGCCAATATGAGCATCCAGGTTCCGCTATTGGTTATTGACCGGAGAGGTGTCTCGGTCATGTCTACATAGTTCTCAAACCCGTAGGGTCCGCACGCTTAACGTTCGATGATGATTTGTATTATGAGTTTATGTGATTTGATGACCAAAGGTTGTTGGGAGTCCTGGATGAGATCACGGACATGATGAGGAGTCTCGGAATGGTCGAGACATAAAGATTCATATATTGGAAGGTTACATTCGGACACCGGAATGGTTCGGGTCGTTTCAGATAAGTTTCGGAGTACCGGGGGTTACCAGACCCCCCCCCCTCCGGGATGTTATTGGGTCTCATGGGACTATTGGTGGAAGAGAGGAGTCAGGCCAAGGAGTGGCGCCCCCCCCCCCCCCCCCAGCCCAAACCGAATTGGACTAGGGCTAGGGGGACCGGCCCCCCTTTCCTTCTCTCCTCCTCCTCCTTCCCCCCTCTCCTTGTGGAAGTAGGAAGGGGGGCGAATCCTACTTGGAGTAGGACTCCCCCCCTTGGGCGCGCCTCCTCTTGGCCGGCCTCCTCCTCCATCCCTCCTTCATATACAGGGGATGGGGGCACCCCATAGACACACAAGTTGATCTTTAGCCATGTGCGGTGCCCCCCTCCACAGTTTTACACATCGGTCATATCGTCGTAGCGCTTAGGCGAAGGCCTACGCCGGTAACTTCATCATCACCGTCACCACACCGTCGTGCTAACGAAACTCTCCCTCGGCCTCAGCTGGATCAAGAGTTCGAGGGACGTCACCGAGCTGAACGTGTGCAGATCGCGGAGGTGCCGTGCGTTCGGTACTTGATCGGTTGGATCGCGAAGACGCTCGACTACATCAACCGCGTTACTAAACGCTTCCGCTTTCGTTCTACGAGGGTACGTGGACACACTCTCCCCTCTCGTTGCTATGCATCTCCTAGATAGATCTTGCGTGATCGTAGATTTTTTTTTGAAATACTACGTTCCCCAACATCTTCATCCTAGCTTGCGGCTGCTTCAACACACTACGATCCCAAGCGTGGAGATCTTTGTGAATGGCATTAATCTTGTCCATGGCGGTAGGACAGAGACCGTGGTGTAGTGCTTTTTGCCAAGCCGCGGTGACAATCTTGTTCGCCGTTTCCTCTGCTAACCACCTCACTTCATTTTTCTTTCTCTCTTTGGCTGGTTGTCTGCCACTCCAGCCAAGTGCTCGGTGTCCAACAAGACTGGTCGGTGATCTGATTTACTATATCAAGATTGCTCAAACCGCCATGCGGATGAAGTAGCAACCATGCTGCATTAGTGCCAGCTCGATCAAGCCTCTTTTGCAGCCCACCACGAAACCATGTAAATTTATCTCCATTGTACCCAATGTCTTCCAATATGCAATCTGACAGGGCATCTTGGAATGCTTGCAGCCGGGAGTGTTGACGGGGAGCACCCCATCCTTCTCCGACGAGTATAGAATCTCATTGAAATCTCCTACCATCATCCACGGCAAGCTCAATTGTGCATGCAAATCCCTAAGGTTTGATAGGTCCTTTCCTTATGATCCCATCTACGATCGCCATATATTCCCGTCATCCTAGACATGCGCCCATCATGTTCTTCCATGGACACATCAATAAACTCAAGGGTAGTCGTCCGGGAGTAGATCCTCACCTCCTTCTTCCAGACTAATAATAGTCCACCCTTTCTTCCATCTATACTAGGAGCCACCAGTCTATGATCAAACTTTAGTTTCTGCATCAGATCCTCTGCCTTATCATTACCCAAATGTGTTTCAAACAGAAAAATCACATCTGGGTCAAAATGCCTCTGGAAAATCCAGAAGCGATTGAACTGCCGGGCACCAAGAAGGCCCCGACAATTCTAACTGAAGATTTTCATTGCTCCCGGCGCCCGAACACCTTGTTGAAACAAACCAAAACCAATTCTCTGTCCATACGGTCCAGATCAATGGCACATGCACGTACTTGCGGTACAACTAAGAGCAACCACTCCAACAGGACATCACAACAACTCAAGGACTGATGGTCCACGGACTGGAAAAGCACTAGACCACCTGAAGGAGCCGACTAGGACATCGACAAACGCCCAGGCATGAAGCAGCGTTCATGGACAAGGTGGAGAGAAAACAGTCAATCGGACGAAGCAAATTGGCTAGAGATACTTACGATCGCCCTACCGCCACGCTGACGGAGGGGTCGGAGAAGCAACGGCGATGTCGCCGCCGCTGTAGAGGCGGACCGCGGCGGCCGCCCACGCAAGACCTAGATGTGTCGCCATAGCCCACGTTCTCAACGCGTACACAGATTCCTCTACCTTTTTTAAGCACAAAAATTGCATGTTTTTTTCCTTTCCTGTATAAACGCTTCTCTTTTTTTTTGATATAAAGATAACCGCTTAGCTGTCGTAGTTTCCTATGTTAATACGTGTAGCAGAAAGAACGTTTGGAAGTCCAGTCGGATTTTATTTCTTTGATGGAAGTCCAGTCGGATTCATGGTCATTTGTTTTGTTATATAAACGGAGGTGATACGTACGTACGTTGGGACTAATTTTGTGTGCGTGACCGGTGATCGATCCCAAGTGCCGCAACGAGAGGCAACATGTCGATGCGTACCCCGTACGTCTCTCTCCAACATTGTTTCCTCATGACTTTTCTTTTTGAAGTTTTTCCTCATGAGTTTCTTTTTTATAACTCAATTGAGACCAATGTGTTTATTTTCTTTGACAAAATTTTATTTTTTTCATAAAAGAACATTGCTTTCCTCTAGTCCGGTCTAGGTTCATTAGCCTCCTTGGTGTTCCTGCGCGCTGGGCACCCTCGGCCCTCGCTGTGAGTTCGGTAAAAAAGAAGAAGAAAAAAACATATCGCAGCGCGCCGTCAGCCTCCCCTCCCCATTTCGTTCGTTCGTTCCCCCTCTCGCCCAACCAGTCCCCATCCCCGCCCAGGAAGAAAGCTTCTCTCTTTTCCCCTCACCGCGCCGAGACGAAATCTCCAAAACCCTAGAACCACCCCGCCGCCCCCCATGCCGCCCAGACGACGCCCCGGCCACCCGTTGATATTCCGTCTTCCAGACGGTCGAAGCATCAATGTCTACACCAACGACGATGGGGATTTTGTCACCGGCGGATCGGAGCCACGACTCGTCTCTGATCTCTGCAGAGAAATCAACTCCGAAATGCAGCGCCAGCGCGACCTTTCCCGCAGCCGCCTCTCCCTTCCTCCATCAGCTACCACCTCCCCTCCACCACCAGCCGATCCTCTCTTCTCCTCCACCACCACCAGCCGACCCTCTCCCCTCCTCTCCTGTCCGACATCGGCCGCAGCGTCCCGTGCCACCTCCCCTCCGCCATCAGGCGCCGCATCCAGGGCCACCTCCCCTCCTCTCCCCTCCACCAACAGCCGATCCCCTCCCCTCCTTTCCCCTCCGCCACCAGCTGCAGTCTCCACAAGCCGATCCCCTCCACCACCAGCTGCAGCCTCCACAACCCACCTCGCTCCCATCCTTTCCTCTCCACTACTAGCTGCAGCCTCCGCAAGCCACCCCGCCCCCCTCCTCTCCCCTCCACCATCGATTGCAGCCTCCACAACCCGACCCCGAGACCTCTTCACCGACATAGACGGGGTATCTCGACGCCTTGCGGATGTGGCAGTGGAAGGTCGCTCCTACAGTTGGCTAGAGCCTCCACCGTATGTTAGAGACAACTAAGAATTAGTAGAATGAGATCTCCTTGATATCGATCTTTGCAAAATATAATAATAATTTATGTTCCACAGTCTTATTCATCTTTTGTTTTTTTAGCTGCGAGGACACCGAGCAGGCAGTGCGTCTTGAGGCCCCACCACCGCCAAGGCCTTTTCCACCTGTTTCTTCATTGATGCCAACAAGATTGCTCATTAAATATTTCCTGAGGGTTGATGCTGATGGACTCTTTCACACATATCCTCATCGAGGCGGTCCGTTTAAGAGCTTGAAAGAAGCTCGGGATGCTATAGACTCCCATCACACTAATCTGTGTAAATTCAAGTAAATCCTCTCTCAACTTTGTTTCTATGTGTAAGTGCTGAAAAATTCTTATATGTATAATGCTATGTCCTATGCTAGCATCTTGTATGCAAGTGTATTTCTTTTTAGCTCACTCGTAACTTATAGTTAAGCCACTACTAGCTTGGCACACACCATGGTGACAGGTAGCAGTTTCAGTTTAGTGGACAGGATAGTATTGTGACACAAAATATCAATTTGTTAAAGTCAGTGTATCTAAAAAGATCAATCATCCAAGCTTGTACTTTTCCTCAGCTATGTGACTGTATTTTCAGATTCCTGGCTCAGTGTTGTTTTACGGGTCAGGACTTAAGGGCTTCTTGTTGCTTGTTGGTGATCACTGTGGGCAATTGCCGCTGTGATATAAGAGCAAACCGTTGAGACCTCCTTTGGTTTACAGGAATTTTGAAGGAATTCTAGAGGACAGGAATTTTGTAGAAAAAATTAATTTGAAGCCTTTTGGTTTGTAGGAATGGATTTCCTATTCCTATGTAGGATAGGAATCCTTAACATTTCAAAGGGAAAAAAAAATTAGCCTAGACCCAATGGAAAACTTCCTATCCTATGAATCAAATTTCATCTCTTTTCTAATTGGAATTGAGACACATATCTCATTTCCTATGGTTTTCCTATTCCCATGACATTCCTATCCTACGAACCAAAAAGGGAAATCTCCCACAGAGCAAGTAAAAATCTGAGCATAAATGTCTTGCTTAGCCGGTAATTCCCCAAAAGAGAAAACTTCACTTTTCAGGAAGTAAGTCCAGTCAAACGCTCAAAAACACACAGAATTATCTTAAGATTTCTAGCCCCCTCCAAATCATCCTCAAGCATAAAAATGGTGTTGTCAGCATACTTCTGTATGGCTAAACCCACCATTGTGTAGCTGAGGGACTAAGCCTTTAGTGAAACCTTATTATTGGGCTCTTTTGATCAGAGTAGCCAGTTATTTTGGCCGATTAATCTTCCAATATGCTAGTTTCAACAACAGCAGCAACATTATAAAATGTAAAGAAGAGAAGGGGTCTCCTTGGCTTGCCTGAGCCCCTTCCTAGTAACAAAGTATTAGCCATAAACCTATCATGTCATTCAGAGTATTAGCAACCTTGCCATTGCAGACAACAGCTTTAGTCCACCGAACAAACTTCCTAGGGAAACCTTTCATTTTTAGGACTGAAAAACATAAACTCCAAATCGATTTTGTCGTATGCCTTCTCAAAATCTACTTTTAGAGCTTACAAGAAGCTCAGGACGCCACTGACTGTCATCACACTAATCTGTGTAAATTCAAGTGATTCTTCTCTCAAATCTGTTTCTATTTGTAAGTGTTGGAAAATGCTTATATTTATATGTTGTATCCTATGCTATCATCTTATATGCAAGTATAGTTCTCTTTCGCTCAATCGTTACTTGTACAGTTAGGCCACTATTTGGTACACCCAATGGTGATAAGTTGCAGTTGTAATGAAGTGGACTGAATACTGTTGTGACACAAAAGATCAATTTGCTAATGTCTGCTGTATCTGAAGATCAATCATCCAAATACTCATAGCAATTAGCTGAACAATCTTAAATGAAGTGATCTGCAAGTAACCAACCTTTGTCATAGTCCATCTTCTATCACAAAAACCTAAACCAGTAGGAAATACGAAAGGCTAATTCCTAATAAAGGTAGCAGATACTGCTTGCTAACTAACTTTCCAATCAATTTCATTCACCGGCAATGGTACTCTCTAAGTGCCCCTGAACCTGAGTCTACAACACACAACTTTGCTTAACGGACCTTTCGTTTCCTGTGCTGTTTTGGGTCCAGGTTAGCTAGGGCTCGTAGGCTATATGCTGAGGACGGTCGTTTTTCCTTTCTTCTTTCTTGGCTTCACCGTTGATGGGTGTTTGTAAATATTGGTTTCGATCCATCTTAATGATTTCTTCTTAATGAAAAATGACAACGGTTCCATGCAGGTTTGAGAATATAATTATCTCAATTAAAATCCTCAAATTGGTGTTTAATGAGCATTGTTATAAATGCTAGATTTTTTCTCAGCTCAGACCAGTGTGTTGATAATTTTATGGTCTTTATTTAATAGGCTGTGAGTTTTAAGCACCATCAGTTCCACATCCAACGGCGATTACCCCCCCCCCCCCCCCCCCCCCCCCTAAAATAATGCATGAAGAACTTAGTTCTTTATAAGTATGTAGGAAATTCAGTTTTGCTTAGCCTTTTATTGTTTATTGCTACCATGAGTTGTGTTAGCCTTGGGGGTTGTTTGGTCTATCTCTTATTCTCTTTGCACTAGGTACATGGGGGATCTTTCAGAGGAGGATATCCATGTGTGGCAGACCCTGTACTGGCCTAATGGTACAAGGATGAATTCCAAACAAGCTTTGGATGTGATGATGAACCGCCGCCCCAAATGGGATGTACTTAACGCTTTACTGGACAAGTACAATGAGGACCATCATCTTTTTGGGGTTTGCTCTCTCCCTCGTTCCCTTTTGGCTTCGCTTTTGATTCTTTCATTACTGATATGATGTATGTTTACCATGTTAGGATTTTGCATATGAACTGAAGGAAATTGTGAGTTACAAACCACATTTTCAGGGAAAAAACTCTCCATACAAATGCAGATCATTCTCTCACTTAAATTTGATTGTCAAGACTGGGTCGAGTACCGTCGGCGATCCTTTCTTCGCTGAAATTACATGTATGAAGGATGGCGAGTTGGAGGAATATGTGCTCAGCTGTATATGTGTTGTTACGCCAGAAGCTAACGGTATATTCTGTTTCTCCGCTGCTATTTCTTTTCAGTCATTTTTCTGAATGTTGGAGCTCGTTATTTTTACATGTATGCTCACAGTCAAGCTTCTTAAAGGTGAACATTTTCTAAGTTAGCTAAGTAACTACCACAAAAGGCTATTCCTGCAATAGAGTTTTGAGTGAATCCGATGTCTACATAGTTCAAATGCTGAAGCACCATCATGGTCTAACATTTTAGATTTTCCACCATAATATTAACAATATGAGAGCATGTTCTCCAGTTATTCTTAGGTGCAAAAAGAGCATACCAATACCTTGAACCTGATGGTGCCTGGGAAACATCATGGTAACATTTTAGATTTTCCACCATAATATTAACAATATGGGAGCATGTTCTCCAGTTATTCTTAGGTGCAAAAAGAGCATACCAATACCTTGAACCTGATGGTGCCCGGGAAACAGCCTAAATAGGGCCTGAATGATGGTGCTCCTGCTGTTTTATGTAAGCAATCATATGAGTCTGGTGGTTTGCACACAACACATGTAGAGCGTGACATTTGAAGGAGTGCATCTCTCCAAGTATAGGCACTATCTAATTATGGTTGTAACGCTAGCGATGCATGGTCCGTAAGCACTAGGCTACGAGCATGTCCAGGCATGCTCCATATTAATAATGTATAGAATTAAATTCCAACATGTCTCTTAATTTATCAGATTTTATGGAAAAACAATTCTGCACTTGCAGTTATCAGGTTTTACAAAAGCAGTTTACCAGGTTCTCAGATATAATTGCCAAACTGTTTTGATGCGGTTGTCGGGTTTTGTGGAAGCAATTACCAGATTCTCAAATGTAGTTGCCAGGTTGTTTTGCAGTAGCTATTAGGTTCCCCTGCTGCAGTTGACTAATTATTTAACAATAGCTATGGGGTTCTGAAAAACAATTACTAGGTTGTTTACAAAGCAGTTATTGGTTTGTTTAATATTATAGTTTAGGTTCATCGATTTGTACGGTATATACATGTTTATACTCGCGAAGGATAGCGTCAAGGATAAAAGGTCGTGCTATCCAGTGGTTCGGTATTAGCTACATATTTTTGTGGTATAAGGTTACCATTGAAATTAAAAAGGTACTTAACCTTAGTCTCTGCATGTATGAATTTCACGTCTTGTTTTAGATTATAAATTTTTTGAGAGGGAGAGACATGAACATCGAAGAAAAGAAGCATGCATACATCTCCTGCATCCCCATCAGAAAAAGCAGGTCCTGCACAAAAGCTGCAGTGTCCCTATAGGCTATAGCAACCATTCAAGCCTCGCTGTAGCGCTACTGTCGTGTTAGTGTAGCACTTGCAGAAAAGATTCACGCTTGTGTCACCCCAGCAGATTGGGTGCGCCCAATGTAAATCTGACGCGGCCACGAGCCACCACACGCTAAGGCAGCCGTGCGACCGTGTCCAAAGTAGATTTTCGAATGAATTGGTTTACTAGTCCTAAAGACGCGCCCCTGACATTTTGTAAGAGTGTTTGCAGTAGAAGTTAGCCAATCGGGCGATACAAAAATAATACAACGAAGTGGATAGGCTGGGAGGACTTTGAAGCAGCTTTTCTCCCGAGGAATTCTCATTTTGCATTATTTTAGTCACTCATTCTGCTATTTAGTATACTCTATGCTTGCTATTTTTGTTCATTAGTTTTTCCATAATGCTAGGGCCAAAATCTTTGTGAATGTTTGTTTGTTCCAGATTTCCAGTCCTATTTTGTATTTTGAATAGTATCAGATTTATGCATCAGATGTTGATTAACAAAACTACAACATAATTATAGGCGAGTGCTGTGGATGTGGAGATGATGTAAAGCACCCCACTGGTGTTGAGTACAAAAAGCGAGATAAGTTGCCTGTTCGGCGTAATGGTTGTAGGCGAATGTCAGAAGAATTATTCAATGAGGTATTAGTCACGCAAAAAAACTTGAACTGTTATGGATGTGGAGATGAGCCGTTGTTAGTTTCATGTATTGATCTTTTCCTTTTTGCAGTTTATTGTTGTTCGTGATGAGGATTGGCTGGATGCGGAGGAGGCCTGGGTGAGACAAGAGTTTAGGATGAGCAACAAAGGAGATGGCCAGGGAATGAGGGGCAGATACGTCATACCGGCAAAACGGTAGATGTGCAAGCATAGAGTGCATTTCTGCATGCCAAAGCAAGGCGGGTGGTAGAAAGAGAAGCGATTGGCTAGTTAGGTTTCCCTTAGCCCCCTTTTGTTCTGTTTCAGTATGCTTAGATCTCAAGACTCCTCTATAGTACCCCCTCCGTTGTACTAAGCTTGAGACACTTATTTTGAGACGGACAAAGTAGTGTCTTTAGAATGCCATAAACAAGAAGAAAGAACCTGTGGCAAGACGAGAAAGTCGCCGAGCCATCGTAACGTGTGGCCTGGTGCGTTGCTATCGTTACGGTCTGTACCGGTGGTACTGAGCTATGTACTCTGCGCATGTGCTTGTTGGATGTTTTATGTTCCCTCGGTGTCATAATATAAGAGTGTTTTTTATACTACACTGTAGAAAACATTCTTATATTATGGGACGGAGGGAGTAGTATCTTGCTTGCTGTAGAAGCCTTTGTTGGGTGGATGTGAAGGTGAGCAGGCGGAACCAAAGTGGCTTCTTATTTAGCCTTTGGCCCTGTGTTGTGTTCGTGGTTTGGTTTGGAAAAGCAATGCTATTTCAGTTGATGATATCTACTAGCTTAACATGATTGAGAATTTCAAGACCTGCTGTGAAAGTGAACTGATCATAGAAATTCAGGGTAGCTATCGTGCCATGGTGCGGCGCTGGCTAGACGGACTGTCGAGCTAGAGGTTGTATTTGTACGGAACGATGCACATGGGCGCTAGAATTTTTACTAGGACGGCACGCGTGCCATTCTCCTTTTGTAGTTGGGTATTTTGTTGGGTCTTTATCATTGGGTGCAAGAAGGGTAGTTGCATAGTTAAACTAATACACAGACGACAGTTGTGTGAACGACGTCAGGACGATAGCTAATCCAACCGTTGGAGCTGTTTTGCCTTGGACTTGGATTGTGGGATATGTCATATCGTGCACATTTAGTCTGATGAGTGTCGTGCATGTAGACTGCTCATTGCATAGGAGGTCATGGGAGCTCCACCCACCAGGCCACTATAAGAGAAAAAACATTAGCTACTAAGTTAAACAGAATTAGAGAAAGGGGATCCCAATAACTATATCAATGTTATCAGGCAATGAAACCTCCGGATTTGGATTAGCAAATTTAAGGCATCGACTTTTCTCATTTAAAATAATGTCATCAATTATTAGTACTATGAGAAGAATTGCCCCCAATAACTATATCCACTTCACATGCATGTTTATGGAGAGTAGAACTAGGCATAACATGCTGCAGCTTTGGCCATAATGTTATCCCTGTCACGGTGTTTGGTATTTTGATCTCTGAATAACCACAGGGCCCCACTTCTATCCGACAGTCTTTGCTGTCTTCTTCCAAGGCATTAAGGACATGCCCATCAAACACTTCCATCTCATCATCAGAATCTTCAGGGTTCTCATCAGTTTCAGACTCAGAATCGTCCATATCCGTAAGTATTTCAGCAAAATAAGATTTTTGAATAGAGAGAGGAGTACAACAAGAATAATCAGGTTCAGGATCAGGACCTGCACTACCTAGTAAAACTTCCTCAACAACAAAATCATGCAACATCTTAGAGTCTTCAATGATATCCTTAGACATCCTAGAGATAATGGCACAAGACCTAGAGAGTTGCAAGGGAGTAGATATAGAGTTGGGTCCGATATCCACCATAGTGACATCATCGGAAAAAGGCAACAAACCCTTACCAATATCAAAAGTAGTTAGGGGAGTGGAATTTATATCAGGAGGGGGGGTAAAAGCTTCAGAAAACTGAGTTGGATGAAATTCCAAGGCTGGCACATAAGCTAGCCCTAGTTGATTGCCAGGAGTGGCATGAACATCTTTATTGTTAGCCAAGTCAAGTTCACCAAGATCCTCATCCTCATCCTCAAGCATGTCTTTGTCAATAGGACCAGTTTCTTCTTCAACATTGTTGTCCACATCTATATCCACAGGCCCATAGTCATCATTAGGATCATCACTACCATATTGGTCAAAACCTTCTACAGAAAAGGAGAGAGGGTACATCTTCTTTTTCATCTCTATTAACCTTACAAAAGGAATCTTAGTAGGATCTCTGCAGGCAATTGATACGTTGGAGAATTTTTGATTGTTTTATGCTATTATATTATCAATCTTGGATATTTTATATGCTTTATTATGCAATTTTATGTCATTTTTGGAAACTAACCTATTAACCCAGTGCCTAGTTGTAGGATCGAAAGTATGTCTAGAGGGGGGGTGATTAGACTACTTGACCAAATAAAAATCTAGCCTTTTTCCAATTTTAAGTCTTGGCAGATTTTACCAACTTAGCACAAGTCAAGCAATCAGCCTACACATGCAAATCTAAGAGTATGGTAGCGGAATGTAAATCATTTGCATATGAAGGTAAAGGGAGGAGTTTGGAGGGAGCAAACGCAATGTAGACTCGGAGATGTTTTCCCGTGGTTCCGATAGGTGGTGCTATCGTACATCCATGTTGATGGAGACTTCAACCCACGAAGGGTAACGGTTGCGCGAGTCCACGGAGGGCTCCACCCACGAAGGGTCCACGAAGAAGCAACCTTGTCTATCCCACCATGGCCATCGCCCACGAAGGACTTGCCTCACTAGGGTAGATCTTCACGAAGTAGGCGATCTCCTTGCCCGTACAAAGTCCTCGGTTCAACTTCACAATCTTGACGGAGGCTCCCAAGTGACACCTAACCAATCTAGGAGACACCACTCTCCAAAAGGTAATAGATGGTGTGTTGATGATGAACTCCTTGCTCCTGTGCTTCAAATGATAGTCTCCCTAACACCCAACTCTCTCTCACAGATTTGGATTTGGTGGAAAGATGATTTGAGTGGAAAGCAACTTGGGGAAGGCTAGAGATCAAGATTCTTGTGGTTGGAATGGAATATCTTGGTCTCAAAACATGAGTAGGTGGTTCTCTCTCAGAAAATGTATGCTGGAAATGTAGGCACGTTATGATGGCTCCCTCCACGAATGAAGAGTGGGTGGAGGGGTATATATAGCCTCCACACAAAATCAAACCGTTACACACAAAGGGACCGAATCATGAAACTCGGTCAGACCAATTTAGTTCAAAATGTGAACGTTAGGATTTTCGGTGGGACCGACATGTCAACTCAGTGGGACCGATTTCATTAGGGTTAGGGCATAACTAATCTCGGTGAGACCGATCACATAAACTCGGTAGGACCGATTTCTGTAATAGGCAAACAGAGAGTTGGTCAGGCAAACTCGGTGGGACCGATTCGCTCATTTCGGTGAGACCGAAACGTTACGAAAGGGAAACAGAGAGTTTGCATTGCGAGCTCGGTGGGACCAATCGCTCATCTCGGTTGGACCGAAATGTTATGAAGGGAAACAGAGAGTTTGCACTCCCATCTCGGTGAGACCGAGATCCTTACCGGTGAGACCGAACTGACTAGGGTTTCTGGCAGTGGCTATGTCAAATGAACTCGGTGGTCCTGTATGGATCATTTCGGTGGGGCCGAGTTTTACTTTTGGTTTGGGACATATGTGGATATGAGAAAGTGGTTGAGGGCTTTTGGAGCATATCACTAAGCATTTTGAGCAAGCAAGTCATTAAGCAACACCTCATCCTCTTTTAATAGTATTGGCTTTTCCTATGGACTCAATGTGATCTTGGATCACTAAAATGAAAATGTAGAGTCTTGAGCTTGAGCCAATATGTGTCCATAGCATTTTGAGGGGGTCCACATTCCTAGTCCATGCCATGCCAATCATTGAACTTTCTGAAATGATCATCTTGAAAGAGCATTAGTTCAATGAGCTATATGTTGTTAGGAATTACCAAAACCACAGAGGGATAGTTGCACTTTCAATCTCCCCTTTTTTGGTAATTGATGACAACATATAGATCAAAGCTTCGACAAATGATAATAAGATTGAAATGCATCGTCACTTTGAGAAGTATGTGATAAGTAAGAGCTCCCCCTAAATTTGTGCATTATTTAAAATTTCTTTTGAATGCAAATGCACAATCGATTAGGATCATGGGTTACTCTTCCATGTCACATACATCTTGGTGGAGCGCTCAAAATGATAGAAAGTAAAAACATGCACTCATCACCAAGGCAAAGTGAATGATCATACAAGAGATATAAAAGATAACATCATTCAAGCGCAAGCATTAATGTAGGATATGATCAAACACATGATCATACAAGTATCTCACACACATAGACATAAAGTATTAAGCAAGCACACAAAAGTATCAACCAAATAGCAAAAGAGACAAAAGAAGCAAAAACACACTCTCTCGAAGCCTATGATCTATACATCCCCCCCTTGGCAACAAGTTACCAAAAAGTTTGAAAATGCATAGTGCTATGCGTCTCTCTAGGCTTGATCTTCGAGAGGTGGTGTTGAGAGGTCTCCAAGAACGAATGCATCTGTGGAAGTTGATGGAGCTGGTGGAGTGGCAACTGGAGGTGGCACTGATGCTGTGGCTGCAGGTGCTGATGTAGTTGCTCTAGTGTCAGCCATGGGCACTGCAGCAGATCTCTGACCTCTTGGCACTCTTTGAAAGGCATCTATGGTAGCCTGCCCTTTCCTCTCCTCAGCTTCTTCCTGGAGCTGCTCAACTGCTGTCTGCATCTCTGTAACTTTTAGATCAAGATCATAGAACTTAGTCTCAATGATCCTTTCCAGGCTTTCTTGGTTCTGAGTCAGGGTGGCCAAGCCCTTCTCAATCCTCAAGGTTGCTTGAATCAGATATGCAAGTTGATCTTGTTTGGTTTTGAGGAACACTTGAGATGCCTCTTCAACACTTGGCATCTTTGCAGCTTTGTCAGCCTAGCTTTCTCTCTCTTTTCTTGTGCCTGCATAGATGTGGGATCTTCTTCATTCATGAAAACAGTGTTGTCCTCAAAGTCTGGTCTGAAGGGTAGATGCTCCTTATCCAACAGGTAGGTGTCTGTGCCCATCTTGGAGTTGATGAGCACCTGAATATGTGGAGCATACCCACAAGATCTCTTCTGATCTGCAGCTGTCCTCTTGATTGTTTACATAATCAGGCTCATGACTTTGAATTTTTGGGGCACATCAAATAGTTGCACCAAGTTGATTGAATGACCTCTGATCATATTGTGATCTCTAGATTTTGGCAACAAGGTATGCCTCAGGATAGTGTTGATTGTGGCCAAACCAGACAACAAATAATGAACAGACCCAAGCTTATGAGTTTCCAAGTATTTGTCTGGAATTTCTTTGTACATGTTGGCCATTGAGTTGTGGTCTTTCTTCTTCTTGGCATAGACATCCAAGTCATCCTCATGCTCTTTAGGGGCATTGATCAATTTTTCCCATTCATCAATAGTTGATTGGTACCTTGTACCCTCAGACATCCAAACAATTCTACCATCAGGATCGAAGTGTGTTGTGGAGTAGAATTGCATGATAAGTTCATCATTCCACTTGGTCAGCTTTTGACCCACAAACTTGTCCACTCCACATAGCCTAAAGCTCTCATGCACTCCTGGAAAATGATCTTTATTCTCATCAATGTATTCCCAATCCGCCCACTTCATATCACAAACAATGGGCTTCTTGTAAAGCAAGGTGGTCTCATAGAAATCCTGATGCTCCTTGGTATGGAACCTGTAGTCCACAACAGTCCTTCTCCTCACATCATATGGATCAGCTTGTCTCCAAAGTCTGAGACCTGCATCCTTCCTGATGTTCATGTCTTCTGCCACTGGATGGCTGTCATCATGATCTGGAATCTTGGGTTTGAGCTTCCTGGGCACTTGGGCTTCAACATCTTCTTCTTCAATCTCAGGCACTGGGGCCTTGTTCTTTTCAGCAGCTGGAATATTCCTTGTGCTCCTCTTGGGCTTTGAAGTCTTTGGAGCTGGAGCAGAAGCTTTGGGGGCAGTCTTGGGCTTTGAAGGGGCAGCCCTAGACTTGATGGCATCCCCCATTAGCTTTTGAGACTTTGATGCTGGTGCAGCATCCTCTTCGTCTTCTTCATCTTCAGCTGGATCTCTTATCATAGAGGATCTCCCAATGACTCTAGCAATGGTCTTCTTGACCCTCTCTTTCCTCTTCTTGCCTTCACCAGCCTCCTTTGGTTCAAGTGTGAACTCCATAGTTTCCTGAATTGAGGATCTGGCCTTTGACATAGGAACTCTCTTGGCAGGTGCCTTCTTGTGCATGCCAGGCTTGGTGGATGTAGCTGAGCCAAACTCCTTCTTAACAACCCTTTTCTTGGAGCTCACTTCTTCCTCAACAGCAACATAAACCTCATCCTCTGAGTCTGAGTTTCTCTTCTTCCTTGACCTTGTAGCTGCTTGGGCAAATTGCTTGGGGTGCTCCTGCTGCCCTCATCATAGCTGCTAGAGGGACTAGTGCCCTCACTCATGTTCACTTGCTCTTCTGACTTGTTTTGGCTATCACTCTGATCAGACATACTGGCCAAGCAAACTGACAGCAGATCCTGTGAATAAATATAGATGGGATAGAGTGGATGAGCATCACAAAGTGCAGAGGTTTTGCAAAACAAATAAGTCAAAAACTTAGTTTTAGTTTTCCACACAAAGCATTTCGGAGCTACCGATTTGTTAAACTCGGTGACACCGAAGCAACTTTTGGAGTCTAAACTAGTGAAATCGGTCAGACCGAGACACAGTTCGGTGACTCCGAGATTGCTAGGGTTCCACAGAGTGTTGAACTTGGTCACACCGATTTGCAACTTTCGGTTAGACCGAAAAATGCAAGTGCAATGTCCTAAGCCAAATCGGTGAGACCGATTTCCACAACTCGGTCGGTCCGAGATGAGTTCGGCGGAAACCTAACCCTAAATTTCGAATCAAATATAATCTAAGGGATGTTCTTGCTGGACAGGATGATCTCAATCGTGGTAAAGAACATGGCATTTGCTTTGTGCTAAGAATCGGAATAAGGAACAACACAAAGTTTCGAACTCATACCCTAGTTCGGCAGTGAGTTCGCTACGGCGGCAACGACGGGGTTGAATTCCGTTGACGGCGATGGAGACCAGCGGCGGGAGGTCGCTGGCGACGAGAGGACGATCCGGAGACCCGAGGTAGCAGAGCAGGACACACGCGGGATGAAGGGGTTTGGAGAAATTTCCTAAATTCAACCCGACGCTATATATATCATGACCCTGTCGGTGTGACCGAGTGGATCGACTCGGTGGCACCGAGATGCAGAATCGCAAGCGGTTACTGCAACTCGGTGTGACCGAAAAGTTCTAATCGGTTGCACCGATATTGAAAACCTAGATGAACGCGGTGAATTCGGTCAGACCGAAAACGATGAATCGGTCAGACCGAAATGCATAGAGAGGTTTTGGAAGTTTAAGTCTATGAAGAATCGGGAACTCCGAGTGCTCCCCACACAGAGTGTTCGAATTTGACTTGATCAAACTTTGTGATGTAGCATGAATAGAGTTTGAGACGAGAAAAGCATAGATATCTAGAGGAGATTCTTAGGCATTCCTGTCCATCCATTTGGCAAAAGAAAAAGAGCCAAACAATCAAAGAAAAAAATGGATGTCCTCGAATGAGTAAAATATGCAATCAACATGCTCACATAATAAAATGGCAAATGAAATATGTGACAAAGCATGCACAAACACTCTAGCATCTATCAAGCAATTGGCGATGACTAGGTCATCTATATATGAGTATATTGACTTAGGAGTCAAATGAGAACATTTGATCGTAGGTCATACTCATCGTTTAAGCGCAAGTGGGGTTACCACTTTTACATAAAGCATTGTTGTGTTCACACCATTAGAGTTGCTTTAGCTCAATTTTTAGAGTAAAGCTCCCCCTAGATGTGATATCCCTCCTAAGAGGGATGAACTAACCTTGGGTTTTGTCGATGATGACTTCATGTAGATGTTGAAGATGTGGATGCTCAATGTTGATGTAGATCATTTGGAGCAATCCATTGGAGTGAGTTGCAATTTCAATACCTACACGGGTTAGTCCCACAAGGAACAAATAAGGATATCCATAGACATAGAGTGATGTTCACACAAGATGATGTCCATGAAAGCATTAGGTTACCTTGTCCCTTGTCTTACCAACAAGAGGGTTTGTGACTCCTTGAACTAGTGCAAGATGTGGAAGTTTTTTGCACTTGTCCTCGCCAAGATGATATGAGTGAAGTATGTTGGCGGAGTCACCCTCAAGAACTCTCTAGTTCTTATTCTTCGGGATCCACATCATCTTGATGGGAATCCTTGGAGTTGTAGTCGTACTTGATGAAGCAGAACTTGATGTAGTCTTGGGAACCCACTTGACCAAGGCCTTGGGAGCTTCTTCAAATGCATCAATCTCCTCTTGAAGCTTTTCCTTGCCCTTTTGCTTGTGGTCTTGTGGTGAAAGATCATCTTGAGCTTGTGTCCCTTGGAAAGAAGTAGGATCATACTTCTCTTGTTGAGGAACAAACTTTGTCTTGGGGTATTGATCTTCTTCCAACTCAACTCCATTGGCATTGAACTTTCGTTCAAAACCAACACCTTGATTCTTCCGCTGCCTTCCTTGCCTGCGTACAATTTCCTCAAATTGCTTACTCCCGGCAAGGCTCTTGTAAACACCTTTCTCTATAATTCCCTTAAATAAGCTATTTTCTTGCTCAAGTGTAACTTGTCTAAGAGAATCATTAGTGGAATCAAGAGAACTACTAGAATCAACAATAATGGATTTAACATGATCATTGTTACTACTAGAAGAAGAATCTTTCTTACTCTTGTTGCTAGACTTAACTTGTGGCATGTAAGTAGACAAGAGTAAATGCTTGGCAATGTAAGAAGAACTTTTCTTGCGAAGATCATCATTGATTGCTCTTAAGAACCCATGCTCTTGCTCAAGGTTGAGCTTTTCAAAGCATAGCTTCTCATGAGTCTTTAAAAGTTCTCGATAATCTTCGAAGGTAGTTTCATGAGCTAACTTAAGAGTGTTTAGTTCTTTAGTTAGACACTCAATCTCCTTCTTATCATCATCATTCGTTTTATCTTGATTAGCATGATTACTCGCAATTTCATCATAGTTTTCATCACTAGAGTTGTCAACAAGTAAATCATCATCACCTAGCAAATCATCTTAATCACTATTGAAGTCAACATATTCGGGGTGTGATATCTTTGGGCCTTTATTCATGAAGCATATTCCAATTCCTTCATTTGGTGAGTCAAATATGTCATAGGAGTTGGTTGATACAAGTGCTAGACCGGCAACACCTTCATCTTGATTATATTCGGAGTTGGAGTGATAACTTCTTTCGGAGTGATGGTCGGAGTCGGAGCCGAATACCCATTCACCAACATGAGCATGATGTCTTCGTTTTGCGTAGCTCTTTGATGATCTGTCCTTCCTTTCCGAATCCTTTCTTCTCCGAGAGGTTCTTCGTTCATAGCGATCATCTCTACCCCTTCTCTCTCTTGGAGGTGATTCTTCTCTTCTACTTCTCCTTTTGGGTGAATCTTCTCTTCTTTTGTAGGGAGCCGTACACTCATTGGAGTAGTGTCCGGGTCTTCCACAATTGTAGAAATTTCGCTCACAATTCGAAGATCTTTTGTCATTGTAGGACCTTGACTTGGAACTTCTTTCTTTGATTCTACTCTTGTAGAACTTGTTGAAGTTCTTCACCATTAGGCTGAATTCCTCATTGAAGGTTTGTTTCTCACTTGATGATGCAGGAGCATCACATGAGGCTTTGTAAGCACCACTTGACTTGTTGTGAAGCTCTTCCTTATCCTTGAGTGACATCTCATGAGCAACAATTCTTCCAATGACTTCCGTTGGCTTGAGATCTTTGTAATTGGGCATCATTTGGATCAATGTGCACACGGTATCATATTTTCCATCCAAGGCTCTTAGGATCTTCTTGATGATGAATCTATCGGTCATCTCTTCACTTCCTAAGCCGGCAATCTCATTTGTGATGAGAGAAAGCCTAGAGTACATTTCAGCGACACCTTCACCATCCTTCATTTTGAACTTGCCAAGTTGACTTTGAAGCACATCCAATTTGGATTCCTTGATGGAGTCGGTACCCTCATGCATATCAATCAAAGTATCCCGAATTTCCTTTGCATTCTCAAGATGGCTGATTTTGTTGAATTCTTCGGGGCACAATCCGTTGAAGAGGATATCGCAAGCTTGAGCATTGTATTGCAACATCTTCAACTCTTCCGCGGTAGCTTCACGGTTCGGTTCTCTCCCATTAAAGAATTCACCTTGCAAGCCAATACACAGAATAGCCCAAACGACGGGGTTATGCCCAAGAATATGCATTTTCATCTTATGCTTCCAACTAGCAAAATTAGTACCATCGAAGTAAGGACCTCTACGATGGTAATTTCCCTCGCCAGACGCCATACTCTCCTAGGTTGTGAAACCAAAGCTATGATCACCAAAGCTATGGAAATCAAGGCAAATGGAGACCAAAGCTCTGATACCACTTGTAGGATCGAAAGTATGTCTAGAGGGGGGGTGATTAGACTACTTGACCAAATAAAAATCTAGATTTTTCCCAATTTTAAGTCTTGGCAGATTTTAGCAACTTAGCACAAGTCAAGCAATCAACCTACACATGCAAATCTAAGAGTATAGCAACGGAATGCAAATCATTTGCATATGGAGGTAAAGGGAGGAGTTTGGAGGGAGCAAACGCAATGTAGACTCGGAGATTTTTTTCCCGTGGTTCCGATAGGTGGTACTATCGTACATCCACGTTGATGGAGACTTCAACCCACGAAGGGTAACGGTTGCGCGAGTCCATGGAGGGCTCCACCCACGAAGGGTCCACGAAGAAGCAACCTTGTCTATCCCACCATGGCCATCGCCCACGAAGGACTTGCCTCACTAGGGCAGATCTTCACGAAGTAGGCGATCTCCTTGCCCGTACAAACTCCTTGGTTCAACTCCACAATCTTGACGGAGGTTCCCAAGTGACACCTAACCAATCTAGGAGACACCACTCTCCAAAAGGTAATAGATGGTGTGTTGATGATGAACTCCTTGCTCTTGTGCTTCAAATGATAGTCTCCCCAACACTCAACTCTCTCTCACAGATTTGGATTTGGTGGAAAGATGATTTGAGTGGAAAGCAACTTGGGGAAGGCTAGAGATCAAGATTCTTGTGGTTGGAATGGAATATCTTGGTCTCAACACATGAGTAGGTGGTTCTCTCTCAGAAAATGTATGCGGAAGTGTAGGCACGTTCTGATGGCTCTCTCCACGAATGAAGAGTGGGTGGAGGGGTATATATAGCCTCCACACAAAATCTAACCATTACACACAATTTACCAAACTCGGTGGGACCGAATCATGAAACTCGGTCAGACCGATTTAGTTTAAAATGTGAACGTTAGGATTTTCGGTGGGACCGACATGTCAACTCGGTGGGACCAATTTCATTAGGGTTAAGGCATAACGTAACCTCGGTGAGACCGATCACATAAACTCGGTAGGACCGATTTCTGTAATAGGCAAACAGAGAGTTGGTCAGGCAAACTCGGTGGGACCGATTCACTCATTTGGTGAGACCGAAACGTTACGAAAGGGAAACAGAGAGTTTGCATTGTGAACTCGGTGGGACCGATCGCTTATCTCGGTTGGACCGAAACGTTACGAAGGGAAACAGAGGGTTTGCAATCCCATCTCGGTGAGACCGAGATCCCTATCGGTGAGACCAAGCTGACTAGGGTTTCTGGCAGTGGCTATGTCAAATGAACTCAGTGGCGCCGGATAGATCATTTCTGTGGGGCCGAGTTTGACTTTTGGTTTGGGACATATGTGGATATGAGGAAGTGGTTGAGGGCTTTTGGAGCATATCACTAAGAATTTTGAGCAAGCAAGCCATTAAGTAACGCCTCATCCCCTTTTAATAGTATTGGCTTTTCCTATGGACTCAATGTGATCTTGGATCACTAAAATGAAAATGTAGAGTCTTGAGCTTGAGCCAATATTTGTCCATAGCATTTTGAGGGGCCACATTCCTAGTCCATGCCATGCCAATCATTGAACTTTCTGAAATGATCATCTTGAAAGAGCATTAGTTCAATGAGCTATATGTTGTTAGGAATTACCAAAACCACCCAGGGATAGTTGCACTTTCACTAGTGCTAGTTGTTTTCTGCTTATTTTTGGTTTTCCAAAAAATTAGTACCAAACGGAGTCCAAACGCTATGAAACATTTTGACAAATTTTTCTGGACAAAAGAGACCCTAGAAGCTTCGGGAGGAGACCAGACGACAAACGAGGATAGGGCAAGGCAACAGGGTGCACCCTATTACCTTGTTGGCCCCACGTGGCTCCGTCTGACCAAATTCCACTTCTATAAGTTCTCAAATATTGGGAAACCCCCAGAGAGCCACCCTGAAGAATTTTTCTGCCGCCGCAAGCTTTCGTTCTTCCGCGATTCTATCTGGAGGCCTTTTCTGGTACTCTACCGAAGGGGGAATCGATCATGGAGGGCCTCTACATCAACCTTGTTTCCCTTCTGATGATGTGTGACTAGTTCACCAGAGAACTATGAGTGCATAGCTAGTAGCTAGATGGCTTCTTCTCTCTCTTTGATTTTCAATACAATGTTCTCATCAATCTTCTTTGAGTTCTATCCGATGTAATCTTCTTTTGCTGTGTGTTTGTTGGGTTCAATCTTGCGGTGTCCTCACCACGTGACAGAAGGGGTAGCAAGGCACGTATTTGTATTTTTGCCAACTAGATTGATTTATCTTCAGTGGGAAAGGTGCTTTGTAATGTGTTTGCTGGGATCCGATGAATTGTGGGTTTATGATCATATTATTCATTGAAAGTAATTGAGTCTTTTCTGAACTTTATATGCATGATTATGATAACTTTGTATTTCTCTCCGATCTATCCATTTGGTTTGGCCAACTAGATTGATTTATCTTCAGTGGGAAAGGTGCTTTGTAATGGGTTCAATCTTGCAGTGTCCTCACCTCATGACAGAAGGGGTAGCAAGGCACGTATTTGTATTTTTGCCATTAAGGATAAAACGATGGGGTTTATTCATATTGCTTGAGTTTACTTGGTCTACATCGTGTCATCTTTCTTAAAGCGTTACTCTGTTTATCATGAACTTAATACCATAGATGCATGTTGGATAGCAGTCGATTGGTGGAGTAATAGTAGTAGATGCAGGCAGGAGTCGGTCTGCTTGTCATGGACGTGATGCCTATATATGTGATCATTGCCATGGATAACATCATAACTATGCGCTTTTCTATCAATTGCCCAACAGTAATTTGTCTACCCGCCGTATGCTATTGTTTCGAGAGAGAAGCCTCTAGTGAAAACTATGGCACCGGGTCTACTTTAACCATATTACTAAAACCAAAAATACCTTGCTGCTACTTGTAAGCGCATAGTTATGACGATATCCAAGGGAATTGATAGAAAAGCGCATAGTTATGACGATATCCAAGGGAATGATCATGTATATAGGCATCAAGTTCGAGACAAGTAGACCGACTCCTGCCTGCATCTACTACTATTACTCCATCAATCGACCGCTATCCGGCATGCATCTATGGTATTAAGTTCATGAAAAATGGAGTAACACCTTAAGCAAGATGACATGATGTAGATAAAGTAAACCCAATCAATATGATTAAACCCGTCATTTTACCCTTAATGGCAACAATACAAATACGTGTCTTGTCCCCTTCTGTCACTGGGATATAGAGCACCGCAATATTGAACCCATCACAAAGCACCTCTTCCACTGAAGATAAATCAATCTAGTTGGCTAAACCAAATGGATAGATTGGAGAGAAATACAAAGCTATAACAATCCTGCATATTAAAGTTCAGAAAAGACTCAATTACTTCTCATGAGTATTCAGATCATAAACCCACAATATCGGATCCCAACAAACACATTGTAAAAGAAGATTACATCGAATAGAACTCAACATCGAGGAGAACATTGTATTGAAGATCAAAGAGAGAGAAGAAGCCATCTAGCTACTAGCTATGGACCCATAGGTCTGTGGTGAACTACTCACGCTGAAGGAAATATGCCCTAGAGGCAATAATAAAGTTGTTATTTATATTTCCTTATATCATGATAAATGTTTATTATTCATGCTAGAATTGTATTAACTGGAACTTGATACATGTGTGGATACATAGACAAAACACCGTGTCCCTAGTAAGCCTCTACTAGACTAGCTCGTTAATCAAAGATGGTTAAGTTTCCTGACCATAGACATGAGATGTCATTTGATGACCGAGATCACATCATTAGGAGAATGATGTGATGGACAAGACCATCCGTTAGCTTAGCATAATGATTGTTAAGTTTTATTGCTATTGCTTTCTTCATGACTTATACATATTCCTCTAACTATGAGATGATGCAACTCCCAAATACCGAAGGAACACCTTGTGTGCTATCAAACGTCACAACATAACTAGGTGATTATAAAGATGCTCTACAGGTGTCTCCGAAGGTGTTTGTTGGGTTGTTATAGATCGAGATTAGGATTTGTCACTCCGAGTATCGGAGAGGTATCTCTGGGCCCTCTCGGTAATGCACATCACTATAAGCCTTGCAAGCAATGTGACTATTGAGTTAGTTATGGGATGATGCATTACGGAACGAGTAAAGAGACTTGCCAGTAACGAGATTGAACTACGTATGATGATATCGACGATCGAATCTCGGGCAAGTAACATACCGATTACAAAGGGAATAATGTATGTTGTTATTGCAGTTTGACCGATAAAGATCTTCATATAATATGTAGGAACCAATATGAGCATCCAGGTTCCGCTATTGGTTATTGACCAGAGATGTGTCTCGGTCATGTATACATAGTTCTCGAACCCGTAGGGTCTGCACGCTTAACGTTCGATGACGATTTGTATTATGAGTTGTGTGTTTTGGTGACCAAAGTTTCTTCGGAGTCCCGGATGAGATCACTAACATGACTAGGAGTCTCAAAATGGTCGAGAGGTAAAGATTGATATATTGGAAGGTTATATACGGACACCGGAATGGTTCCGAAGAGGTTCGGGGATTTTTCGAAGTACCGGGAGGCTATCGGACCCCCCCGGGAAAGTTAATGGGCCTCATGGGCCATAGTGGAGAAGAGGAGGTAGGCCACTGGAGGTGGCGCGCACCTCCCCCTTGCCCAATCCGAATTGGACAAGGGGTGGGGCCGCGGCCCCCCTTTTCCTTCTCCCTCTCCCCTCTTTCCCCTTTCCCCTCTTCTTTGGAAGGAAGGGGGGCCGAGTCCTACTAGGAGTGGAGTCCTAGTAGGACTCCCCCCATGGCGCGGCACCCCTTGGGTAGGGGGCCCCGAACTGTGTGTCTAAGGATCAAAGGTAACATGAGACAGGGGACACGCTGTTTACCCAGGTTCGGGCCCTCTTAATGGAGGTAATACCCTACTTCCTACTTGATTGACTTTGATGAGTATAGAGGTTACAAGAGTTTATCTACCTCGAGATCGTAATGGCTAAACCCTAGATGTCTAGCCGGTATGATTATGGTTGCCACTACGGACTAAACCCTCCAGTTTATATAGACACCGGAGGGGGCTAGGATTGTACAAAGTCGGTTTGCAGAGAAAGGAATCTTCATATCCGCCTTCCACGCCAAGGAGAGTCCCATCCGGACATGGGGGGAAGCCTTCTATCTTGTATCTTCATGGTCCACCAGTCCGGCCCACGTCACATAGCCCGGACGCCCGGGGACCCCCCTAATCCAGGACTCCCTCAGTAGCCCCTGAACCAGGCTTCAATGACGATGTGTCCAACGCGCAGATTGTCTTCGGCATTGCAAGGCGGGTTCCTCCTCCGAATACTCCAAAGTAATTGATCAAAAGAACTATATCCGGCTGTGTACAATAGTCACAACCCTGAACCACAAGGGCAAAATACTTAAGCAAAAATAGGTTATGTCTTCTGACAACTTTTTCGGCGAGGCATTGAATCCCGGCCTTATTATTATTTTGAACCGATTTTTCAGCCTCCCGTCTCGCGTTTCGAGATGCAACTCCTAGTGACACGTCTTGTCAAAGCAGAGATCGTGTCCCCTAATTGCGGGATTTCCATCAATGAGGGCTCGGGTAATCCAACCGTGCCATCCGCTCGACCCCTTGGGAATAGGCAAATTTTAAGGCTTGTGCGAGGTCGTTTGATATTCGTTGCCTTTATAAAGGGATAAGGATCCCTCTTTTACCCCACACCTTCTCCTTCCTTAGTCCTCCCATCTTTGAGCTCCATCGCCCAAGTCTCAATCTTTCTCCATTGCCACCACGTTCTCCGACCATGTCCGGATCTGGCTCTCAAGGCAAGTGGGTGGCCTCTTCCGTGACGAAGAAGGATATCCAGGGACTCCGGGAGGCGAGGTACTTAACCACGGAAATCGCACACAGGCTTCTGACAAAGGGGCAAGTCATCCCTACTCCAGAGCCTGGCGAGAGGGTCGTGTTCATCCCCCACTTCCTCCGCGGGTTAGGGTTTCCCCTTCACCCCTTTGTTCGCAGCCTCATGTTCTACTATGGGCTAGATTTTCACGATCTAGCCCCGAACTCCTTCCTCCATATCTCAGCGTTCATCATCATGTGCGAGAAATTTCTCCGCATCCCCCCACACTTCGGCCTGTGGCTCAAGATTTTCAATGTGAATCCGAAGGTGGTCGACGGGGAGCACGTGGATTGCGGCGGGCCATGGTGAGCGAGCTTCCTCACGCTATCTGGCCTAAAGGGGCCTTTGTGGACACCGTCAAGACATGGCAGCAGGAGTGGTTCTATATCACCGAACCCCGCGGTACCAAGTGGGCGGCCACTCCTGCATTTAGATTTGGACCCCCTCTACGACTCGCGTCATGGACCAACAAGGGTCCAGATTGGGGATCGACCGATGAGGTGCTCATGCTGCAAAAGCGCATCAAGAGTATCATAGAGAAGAACACCCTTCCCTGCCAACGACGGCCTCTCCGTTTGTGGGAGTTTAATCTGGAAGGGCCGCGAACTCTGCAACAATTCTTCGGCACGACGCACAAAGAGATCTGGAAATTGCTCTTTAAATCTCAAAAGTCATGGCCGGAGACGTCCGAAGACGTTGGTCTTGACTGTAACCATCCGCCCCCCGGTAAGGGCTAAGCTTCCGCCTATAGTTTGGTTTGTTAATCCAAGGGGATACACCAACCGTTCCATCCTTTGAACAGGTCTGGACAAAGAAGACGGAGCAAATCAGGTGTCCGGCCCCCTTCCCGAAGGCTCAGCCGATCCTCTCCTAATGAGGATGCTGGTTCCGGCGCCATACCAGGTGCCGGTAAAGAAGGACAAGAAGAAGAAGAACAAGGAGGCCGAAAGTGGCCTCCACCACGAAGGGACCTCGGACGCTATGTCTGGAGGGACTGAGGCTCCCTCCTCTTACGAGGGAGACGAAAATGAGGACGAGGAGGAGGAGGAGGAGGAAGAAGATAACCCTCCTCTCAAAGGGAAAAAGAGGGCGGCCTCTGTAGACCCGGAGGCGAGGGCGTCTAAGAGGGAAAAGTTATCCCTCTTGGATGACTCGGATTCGAACACCAAGGATATCCCCAAGCCCCGCCCCCGAACCAAGCCCCTTGCCGAATCGTATGTACCCGAGGATGCTTTACATACATCCACTCCTTTATGAATTGTGAGGATAATACTAAATCATGTGTTTCAGTCCGGCCCGCGATCTCCCTCAACAATCCTGCTCATCAGGGGATTTGCCGCCGGAGATGATGGAGAGCGAGACGCCTCCGCAAGTTTCCTCACCCCCTAGGGTGGATGACATCGAGGTGTCATCCCAGAGGATTTCTCCGGATCGTCGAGAGGTGCAGGGGACCATCAATATGGCACCGGAGGGTAATACCTCGGCCGTTAAGGACACGGGGGGCGCGACCCCCGTGAAGGCCGGGGATGGGGGCCCTGGATTGTTCGGCCCCTAGCCAAATGCCGCTCCGAAGATGAATCCGGAGTCGAGTGAGCGGCCCCCTTCAAGGGAGGGGGGAGCGCCTATTCTTGCGGCGACCTCCATGAATCCGGAGGCACCGAACACGCTGAGGGACAAACTGCAGAGTGCGTCCATCTTGGAGGAGCACCATACCTTGATGGGTACGGTGGCTAAGAAGATTCAGTCCGCTAAAAGCGGGCTGGATGAAGCCTTTACAAGCCTACTAACAGGCTTCGAGGTATGCGATGTAATGTCTTTAGCCACTTTGCAAATGAAAAATATGCCTGTGTATAGATAGTAGTCCCTGAGACTCTGGTCGGCCCATGAAGAAGGGCGAACAAAGATCTATATATATCTGCAGGAACTAACATACTTATTTGGCTGAAAAAACAGGCTTCACTGTTAGCGGCAACCGCCTAGGTCGCGGAGGTTTCTGAACTGAAGCGGCAACTGAAGCAGGCCGATGAGGACATTGTCCTTATTAACAAGCGGCTCGACGAGGCACAAGGTATCACTACTGCAGGATGCTGCTAACACGACATTACAATCAGAGACCCTTCGAGAAACTGTGTGCGATGCAATAATCGCAAACGGTGCTGTATGAAAACCGTCAGAAATGTATAAAACGTTTGCGATGACGGATGCATTAAACACGGTTCAGGTTTTAGTTGCATGCGCGATGAAGGGCATACGGTTCAGTTCAATTAACTGTTTGCGATGAGGAGGAACAAAAGAAACGGGCAGCCAGATGAAGGCATGTGTGATACACAGCATACGGTTCACTCGGATGAACTGTTTGTGATTAGGCAACACAAAAGAAACAGTCAGCCAGATCAAAGGTGTGTGTGATATACGGCATGCGGTTCACTCGGATGAACTGTTTGCATTGAAACATGAGAACAGAAACGGTTCAAATGAACAAGATGTGTGTGATACGAGGCAAACAGGTCTGTAATCGGAAACGTGTGCGAAGACCGATAACAACATAGACGATTACTGCTAACAAGCCGTGTGTGTTGTGAGCAAACGATTGCTGGTATACAATTGTGAGTGATTGATGAAAACATCACCGACGGGTTCCATTGTTTAGTCCGTGTGCGATGTGATTTTCTTTGTCCGCACAACATCTACGCTCTGTCTACAGAGCATCAACATATATACTTAAAAAGACAGCATTGCATAACCAAATTAAGCATACAATTACACAAGTGACTACACACACAACATTTCCACGCACCAAAGAAAGCAATTACATGCATACTAAAGTAGGAGAAATGAGGATCTAATCATCTACTTATTGTTGCGACGATGCTTGCCATTGCTCTGCTTCCGGCTGGATCCTTGGCCGTTTTGGGGAAGGAGGGACTTCCTCATGTCAACGATCCGCCTGTACATGTCGTAGCTCGTGTACGCCTCCTTGGCCGCGTACACGACGTGAGCTTTGTCGAGTTTCTCCATCCAGGCCGAGTGCCAGGCATGCTTGTCCTTGTTGCACGGATCCTTCATGTCTCTGTAGTAGGGGTCGATGATGGCCTCGGCGAGGTGAACCAGTAAGTCCTTCTCATGCTCCTTGCTGCCCCTGATCTTGTATTGGCCCTGGATGTCGACAAGATTCTGGCAGGCGATGCCCGAATTCTTGAGCGCCTTTACATCGTTGGTGATGTCCACCGTAGCGAACATGTAGTGGGGCCTGTTGACAAACCTGGCGAAATGCTCGCAAGGCCTTGTGGCCAGGTAGTAGTGGTAGATGAGGACGTGGTGGCGCACGCACATCTGGGCAACGGCGACCTTGGGACGAGACCCGGCACGAGCGCGGGTGTAGTCGAAGTCGAACCCGACCACCTTGTACTTCTCCTCGGCAAGCAACAGCTCCATGATGTGGATGGAGTGCTCCACCCAGACCGGGTCGTTGGTGTACACCACCGAGAGGTCCATGAACCTTTTGTGGGTGTCCACCACGGCACGCATGGTGAACTGCTGCTCGTCGTCGGTAGCCGCTCGAAGCGCCATTGGAGCTGCGCAAGATACCCTCTAAGAATTTCTCGTGGTGGGTGTGCTTCTTGCAATGGTGGGGCGCGATCGAAAGGTTCAAGAGACACAAGGGTAGGTTAAATGGCCGCTGTAATAAATGGGGGCTGGCCGACCTGTAATCGTCATGTCTTGTCACGACGTTCATAGCGGAGGATTCTAGTGCACGCTTGACAACACCGCAGCGCACACGTGGGCTCGAAGAGGCGCCAAATGTATCATCGGTGAGCCTGTTCCCACACTACCGCGCTGTTTACCGCGAAAGCTTCCCGCCCAGCTAGTTTGGCCACGCGTTGGATAGAAGAGGGACAAATCATGGGCGTTTATTGGCAAAAAGCTTTGTAAAAACGAAGTGTGTGGAATGACTTCGGTCATAAGTTTACCCTTGGGTTATGAGGTCAAAGTTACACAGAAGGGTGATGATGGATACTCGAGGGTGATAATTAATTCTGCGCTCTACACTGCACACGGTGGAAGAAACCAACTGTGTGCAATAATATCGAAGATCGCAGTCGAGTTAGCTATACAACATGTGCTGTGAGATCGACAAGGTAAACTGATTCGAGAATGGTTAATAAAATCTAAGACCATTGCATATTAAGGTCAAAATAGTGCTAGCAATATACGAGTCTCATACGATGCCATTTCAATGATTGTACCACAAAAGCTCGAAATGTTACAAGGTTCAAATTCCAGAGTTATATGGCTCAAATTCGAAGATTACAAGGTTCAAACTGATATTAGAAATGAAGTTCGGCTCATCAGCTGCAAACGCTCGCGCTGATCCACTGAACATGGATATCAGAGAGGTTCAAACTAATATCACCGTTTCTAAGTCTGGCTTCGAAACCTCACATTTTTTGCGAAGGGGCAGCCACTGAGAAGTCATGTATGGGGTTGACATGATGACTTCCGATTACTCTATCATCCGAAGTTCCAAAATGAAATTCAGCATTTTTGGAGCCTACTCTATTCCGCCGTAGGCACCGACGCTGATCAACAAACCATTCATTTTTGCGAAATAAATGTAGGGCAAACCTCATTTCCTTCAGCACCCTTGCTCTGAGAACAAAGAACCTGGCGAATATAATCTCTGGTAAGGTCCCTCGGTAGGAGTTCAAAGTAATTTCTGAGAGATGCAGATCAAGGCATTTGACGTGATTGTTACACTGTATCACATTATCCACCACTGAGCCTAATCTTCTCTGCAAAAGAAGAAAACGTGTTAGTGCCTACATGCAGTTTTGAACATTACTACAGGCCTAGCTATTTGGTTTGCAGGACTTGTAAAATGCACTAACATGCCATCTTCGATCTGACATGATTAACATGGGCATTTGATGAAAAATGTAGCCTTCTTCACAAGAGGTTGGAGTGGATGAAAAGTTCCCTAAGAGAACTAGTACAGATGAATCCAAAGGAGAAATGCTTATTGATTGTAACCATATGGATCAAGCAACCAATATTGGGGGGGGGGCGACATGTATGTACTAAAATCCTCCAAAAGAACCTTCAGAAATCATACTACATTGTCATTGTAAACTTGGAAAAAGGTGTCACAAATTGAACTCCCTTATGGTTAACATTTAACAGGAAAGGAACATCACCTCGATATATAGCTTCTCCAGGCACGGAAAGCATCTCAGGAAACTGACAACTTGCTCCAGGTCAGGACCAATAGATTCTAGTGCCAAGACCTTCACTGTGAGCAGTTTCGGGGTCAAGCTTGTCGGAATCATTTTCTGAATGATAGACGAACAAACATCTTCAAAATTAGAAATAATGTTAATTTGTAGAAGGAGAGGTAGAAGGCGGCTGTTGTACCTGAACGGGTGTGGATCCAATAACAAGTTCAGAGTATTTGTCAGACGAGTAGCGCACCACTGTCAATTTCGGCATAGAAATGACATTGATTCTTGTTGGACCTTCTTGATCAACTACAAGTAATCTCTCAAGTGCAGGTGTGCCCTGGATGACCATACCGTGGTACACATCTTGTGATGTCTTCCTGCCACACCAGCAACACACATAAATAGTCCGGAGAGTCATGGAGGTGATGTGGAAGGTACTCAACCCATTGATCGCCTGAAGACGAAGGTACTCGAGTGCAGTACAGCCATGGAGCAGGCGCTCCATGTCACCCTTTGAGAGGTAGACGACGACGAGCTCGAGGTGCTTCAGTCGTGGTAGAATAAGAGCGGGCGCATCATTAAGGGGCGAGAATGGCAGTTCCTGAACTTGGCGACGCGCAGCGTGGGCGCGAGGCGGAGTGCGGACGTTGGCAGCGACCGCATATGCCCATCATCAAAAGTGAGCTCCTCGAGCTGATCTAGGGCGGGGGATCGGAACCAGTCGTCAAGCTTGGCTCGGTCCTTGCCGTTGGAACGGAACTTGCCCATTCTAAGGCCTTTGGTTGGGCCAAGGTGACTGCCGAGGATCAAGGAGAATGCATCCAAGCTTTTGCGATAGCCATGGCAGAGCTCGTGGGTGTCGATGAGGTCGAGAGGGATGGAGTTCCATAGGGGGCGCCACCGCCGGGAAAGGAGGGTTGTCCGCGCCCCATATTTGATTGGGAGGAGGGAGATGATGACTCTCAACATATCATCGAGGAGGTTATTGATTAAGTCTAGGTATGCTGGAGTCGGTTGCGGTTCTAGCTCGCCCCGCCTCCGCTTGTTGGCAGCCCCGTCCTCCACCTCCGGAGTCTCCTTGTCAGCGGTGCTTTCTGATAGAAATGGGAGTACAGGGAATATTTAGTTAAAACAGGGCAATAGAAAAGTGTATTGGTAACTAGAAGTTATTAGGTAGGAATATTAAGAAAATACCACACAATTCATTTGACATTGCTAGGTAAGTCAACCTATGCAGATAGTTGAAAAAAAAACGTACTTCGAACAAAGTCTGGACGGATGATTTTGTCGGGGAAGTTAGCATATATCTCATGACCAGGCCCTTTTATGTGCAGTGCAATTTTAGTGCCAGCTTTCAGTACATAAAACTTTGCAATTTCATTCCAAAAGCCAGTGCCAAAATAGGAGTCACCACGTTCATCAAGTCTTACAGTAGCAACGATTGTAAATCCATGGTTTGTGTGCAGTATGACATCCGTGGAGCCTTGATCTATGTAAAGGGAAAAATTGTGCACTACATAATCTGTTGCATAGCGAGGGATGTCCTGCAGAAAATGGTAGAATTGTTAAAGAAAATATGGTAACATGCAAATATGGGCCCAACTTGAAAGAACTATACATCAGTTGAAATCGAAGGACAAAAATCTATAATTAAACAGATAGGGTAAACATGATGTCATGGAAAAATGAGAGTAATCGAAAGAACAATACATCATTAACTTGCCTAATATAGAAAGAAGAGGGGGGAAATCCCCTTTGACGTATATGGTGCATGTGGCACCTTTTATCCAAATTTTGCAATATTTAGAATATGTTCAGGAAAGTAGGCCATGCCGACCGATTTAGGGTGAGATTGAACATACCGCGCGCGTCCTCAAGTTATCTGGTACGATGAGATGGAATCTCTGGCGGCGGTCGCCAAGTCCTGAAGTGTCAACGCACTGTACATTCTATGAATGAAAGAAAACCCTCGAATCAGCTCGAATAAAAATGAATTCACAGCAATTTCTGCCTGGTGATTAAAGGAGGCAGATGAACTGGGATAGGAGATGAGATAATATCTCGTTAAATTAGTTACCTTGTCATCCATGAGAAAGAACCCTCAGTACGGCAGATTCCCCAACCGAGCGGAGCTGGGTCGACCGCGAGCAGCGTCGAGAAAGTTGATGGCGATAGGCGGCGGCAAGCAGAAGTGGCGAAATGCGGTGGGCTTTGCCGGCAGCCTGGCGGCGGCGGCAGGCGTTGAGCTACGTGTTTACTGCCGCGATAGGCGGTGCCATGGCATAGACGCGGAGGAGCTCGTGCAGGTGTGAATGGGGAATGTACCGGAGGGGCCAAGGGGGTGGTGGGCGGGGTGACGGTTTTTGTGACATGGGGATGGTGAGGGTTTTCTTTTTTGAATTGGGTGGTGAGGGTTTTTTGTCCCACAAAGAATTTTGGGGGCGACGGTTTACTAGAGCGAACCGTGTGTGATTGACGCAGCAGGCAAAATGAAAGTCATTGCACACGGTTCCAATTTTGGGAACCATGTATGATAGACGTACTACCTCCGTCCTGGTTTATTGGTCCCCCGTTGTTATTTTTACCAAAATTTGGTGAAATATTTAACATACTCAGATATAGATAATAAGCGTACACGTACATAAGCATAGTTCAACCATCATTAAGCATACTCAAGCATACATAGTTCGATCCATCCCACATCTCATCTCACATGCGGCCGGCACGATCCTGAAGCTTCTCCAGGTACTTGGCGTACGCGCCGTGCACCACCCTGCGAGAATACGTTTGCCTGAAGGAGCCAATGGCCCGTCCTCTTGCATGCGCCAGAACACTTAGACACGCGTCATGAATCTCGTGGTTGCAAAATGGGCATCCATAGCCGTCGTTCCAGGTCCTAATACGCCTTTTATGCATTCCCGCATAAAGCTCCCTCAGGATTCGCCTCTTGTACCTCCTCTGGGCATCTTCATCCTCGCTGTCCACATCGTCAGACAACACCTATACAAATAGTAAAACAAATTTGGCATCAAATCATTGATTACATGCCATGAAGTAGGATTAGGAATTTATGGCTATTTATTTATACATATCCAGAGATTATGGTTCAATTTTGAAGCACAGTCGTCTATGTAAAGACCAATCTTGAAGAAAATAATGGCACAAACATATGTAGGTCATTCAAAATCAATTGTCAAGTCCTGGCTAGGAATTATTAGCACGAACACTAACCCTAGTCGGATTACTAGCAGAAATCATTTGCACAGATGAAACAACTAATCACTTATCACCTGTACCGTTCAAACAATCAATACACTACACGGATCTAACGAAACTTACTGAGATTTCATGGATTGGGAGAACATAACCATAGGATTTCTATTCCAAAAAGGGGGAGGCAGGAGTAACCAGAGAAACCCTATGATCTATTTGACACATAAATGGGTATAGATGACTAACCAGCTGTCCGTCGTTGTCGGAGTCGTCGTCGGAGTGGTCGTCGGAGTCGTCGCCGGAGTGGTCGTCAGAGTCATCGCCGGAGTGGTCGTCGGAGTCGGTGTGGAACTCCGCCTCCGGCTGTGGAAGCTCGACGACGTCAGTGTGCAGCGATAACTTGCCGGCGGTGACGGCAACCTCTGTCTCCATCTCCATGCCGTGCTCCGGTACTTTAGTAGCCCCGGCGTCTCCACTCCCTTCGATGGGGCACTTTGGCGGCATCCTCATACACTGACGGCTTTGAGGACTGAGAGCGGCGTCGAGAATGCAAGTGGAGAGAGAGAGGATTGTGCGTGCGTAGCGAGGATGGGGGGTGCGGCCGCTCGGGCGCACCATTAATATGGAGTAGTGGGAGTTGTGGGAGAGAGGTGGGCGGCGGTCAAGCCGATGGCTCGCCTCCCGGTGAGCCTGCGCACCGGACTGCTGGCATGCCTACCAAAGTTTCAAATAGCTACTCGCACGCCTCCCGATGACACTGCGCAGCGAGCACGCCTCCGTCAATTCACACACCTGCACGCACGCCTCCCCGTATGCCTACGCGGCGGACTGCTCGCATGCGTCCCGTCAAATCACGCCTGCTCGCACGCCACACGGGTCGCGCGGCTGCACGTATATTGTTTTTCTATTTGGATGATTAATGCCGCTGCTTTATTGCTTAACCAAAGCATGGCACGTATCCATTGTTGGTCTAACGCTCAATGTTCGAATAAATAATCCGTTTGGGATGTTGGTTCCAAATTATTAATAATCTCTCGTCTGTAATTAGATAAAGATTACATCAAAACTGGTCTCAAATTTGACAAAAAAAGTACAATGCCACTTTGTATTTGTGCCCATATGACAACACAATAAGTTTCATGAACTTCAAATAAGTTTTGGATGTACTAGAATTTAAAAGTCAAGATTCTCAATGTTTGAAATTTGTTGCACGGGGAGTAAACATGCACCCAGTGAGACACATATGTTTTTGTAATCCATTTTGGTGCGCTGTCACCTGTGCATGTAGCTCAAATTTCAGTTTTGCACATTATACCCATAGAAAATCAATCAATCAATGTACTAAAACGTCTTAATGATCTCTGTGATTTTTTGAAATTAAAACGTCCCTCCTTTGGTAACATGTATGTTCACCGCGGGATAATTAATTTAACATGCATCGTAGTTGCGGTGGATTCGCGGTGTGTGTGTGGGTGTGTGCGTCTGGGGGTGGCGGGTGGCTCATAGTACACTACGAGTTGTGAGCCACCGTGTGGGTTGGCCGTTTTGTTATGCAGCTTGGTGCCACATCAGAGTCGTGAAATCGTTATTTAAAACATTACACAACCCTTTCATACATAAATGTTTTGGCCACATGCAGTCGATGGTTGTCCTACACGACACTCGATACTCGCGTGTGACACTTGCTGTGGGCCCGCGAGGTCGTCGTCCATCACTTTGACGAACAGCCGGCAGTGAGGTTAATTTGACCAACAAGGTAGAATCTTTTTATTTGTGTTATGGTGGTATATAGTACGCGTCGAAGAGTTGGGAGGGGACTAGCATATATACTATACGTATGCATCCGTGAACAAGTACACCTCACTCAGTGTCAGGACTTTTTGGTTACTGAGGCACGTGCCACATCAAAATTGTGAAATTGGTTATTCAAACATCACACAACACCTTTTTGGGCCACATGCGTATATATCCTAGATAGGACACTCACGTGTGATGCTTCCATCTATGGGCCCACGAGGCCATCGTCGATGCATGCATGCATGCATCACTTTAACCTACATCGGGAGAGGTTAATTAATTTCACCATCGATGAGGATTCTTTTGGGTTGTACATATATTACGTCAAGAGCATATAGTATGCGGTGAAGAGGGGGGAGGGGGACCATCATATGTAGTATGCTTGATATGAACCTCACTCTGTGTGGGTGCATGGTTTACGGTTTTTGAGGCATGTGGCACATCAAAGTTGTGCATTTTGGGTATTCAACATATATATGTTTGGCCCACATGCAAAGCGGTGGTGGTTGTCCTCTCGCACCCACTTAAGCGGTTATCAGCGATATCGATGCTTTCCATCTGTGGGCCCGCTTGGTCCATCACTTCTTTTTGCCTGACAACAAGAGAGGTTAATTTGACTTAGGAGGGGATTATTATTTTTGCTCTGGGATGACATGCATGATACACTTTAAGCACACACACATGCATGTGTACGTATGAATCCCTCCCATCGAGTCGAAGTGGCTAGTACAACGCCACCATCATGAACCGATCTCGCTCTGTGTGGGGAGCTAGTGTACGATTTTTGACACACGCGCCAGATCAATGTTGTGTATTCAGACATGCATGCACGCATCACCTCCATACATATGCATGTAGTGGTTGCCTTCGAACGATACACTCCCTCGCGTGGTTATCGGCGACAAGCCTATATATTCATGGGCCCACGTGGACATCCATGATCACCTTGACCAACAACAAGATAGGTTACCATGGCAGATTCTTCATTTGGTTCGTGTTATCGTAGTATAGGTCATGGTGAGATTCAGACCTAATTAAGTTTGAGCGCATATACTATGCACGCATGCATGCATATATGAATCCCCGTCGTTGGCTTGAAGTGTGGTGTAACATACATATGCATCGTCAACCTAACCCTCACTCGGTGTGGGGATTTCTAGTTCGAAATCATGGTGCCACATCAAAGTTGTTCCATTGTTACTAAAAAACACACCTCTCCATACATATGTTTGGGCCACACGCATGCATTGGTTGTCTTCGGGGACTAGCTACTTGCGTGATTATTGGCGAGCTAGCCCATCTCCGGGGTCGCATGGATGACCATCACTTTGACCAACAACAAGAGAGAGGTTGTACGACCAAGGTGGATTATTCTTGGTCTGCTTTACAATCCATCTTGGTGAGATATATGCCTCTCTGGCCCACCGACTGAAAGAGTGTGTGTGTGTGTGTGTGGGGGGGGGGGTTGCTACATCGCACTTTGCTAGGTGAACCTCGGTTGGGGGGGCATGCATTCATAGCTTAATTAGGATTTCCTTCATGGCGACACGAGGGGGGGTGGGGGGCTGCTAGCTACTTCACACTTTGCTAGGTGAACCTCGGTTGGGGGTGGGGGGAGAGGGGGGCATGCTCATAGCTTAGGATTCCCTTCGTGCCGACACAAGGGGGGGCTGCTAGCTACTTCGCACTTTGCTAGGTGAACCTCCGTTGGGGCGGGGGCATGTGCATTCATAGCTTAGGATTCCCTTCGTGCCGACATGAGGGAGGGGTGGCTGCTAGCTACTTCGCACTTAGCTAGGGTGAACCTCGGTTGGGGGGGGGGGAGGGCATGCATTCATACCTTAGGATTCCCTTCGTGCCGACACGAGGGAGGGGGTCTGCTAGCTACTTCGCACTTTGCTAGGTGAACCTTGGTTGGGGGGGCATGTGCTTTCATAGCTTAGGATTCCCTTCGTGCCGACACGAGGGAGGGGTGGCTGCTAGCTACTTCGCACTTTGCTAGGGTGAACCTCAGTTGGGGGGGGGGGAGGGCATGCATTCATAGCTTATCTAGGATTCCCTTCGTGCTGACACGAGGGAGGGGGCTGCTAGCTACTTCGCACTTTGCTAGGTGAACCTCGGTTGGGGGGTGGGGGCATGCATTCATAGCTTAGGAATCCCTTCGTGCTGACACAAGGGAGGGGGCTGCTAGCTTTACTTCACACTTTGCTAGGTGAACCTCGGTTGGGGGGCATGCATTCATAGCTTAGGATTCCCTTCGTGCCAACACGAGGGAGGGGGTGCTAGCTACTTCTCACTTTGCTACGGTGAACCTCGGTTGGGGGGGCATGCATTCATAGCTTAGGATTCCCTTCGTGCCGACATGGGGGAGGAGGGGGGCTGCTAGCTACTTCGCACTTTGTTAGGTGAACCTCGGTTGAGGGGGAGGGGGCATGCATTCATAGCTTAGGATTCCCTTCGTGCCGACACGAGGGGGGGTGGGGGCAAGCAATACCATGCGCTTTGCGAGAGAGGTGCCACATCGAAGTTGCATTTGGTATTTGAAAATCAAACCACCCTTTTGATACATAAATTTGGTACACATGCAAGTGTGTTCGTGTTCTGACCCTCTCCCGCGTCATTTTTCGCCAAATTTATGAACATTAGACAAGTCGGATGACGCAACAGACACGGTTCACTCAAACTAACCGTGTGCCATGGCGGTGCACCTGTCACGCACACATCCACATAGTACATTGGGCTCCATGAGGCTCCCCTCTCAAAAATATCTGCCCGCCTTGAGTGTTTTTCTGTTTCATAACACATGGTTATTATCTCCGGACCGTGTGCGATGTTTCTTGTTCCCAATCCCGCCTGCATCCCTAGAAAATATCTGCCCGCCTCGAGGATTTTTCTGTTTCTTAACACACAGTTGTTATCTCTGGACCGTGTGCGATGCACTATCATCAAAATTTTCAATAGCCCGGCATTTCACTCCCGCGTTTGACTCCCGCATAGTAAAATTTTCAGTACCCGCGTCATTTCCTCAAACACCCCACGCCCCCCTCCACACACACACACACACACACACCAAAACCTCCTCGAGCGTGCGCGCACACACACACACACCCCTCCCTCACTCGAAACCCTCGCAAAGTCCCCCCCCCCGCCGCCGCCGCAAGGCCTCCATTGTCAACATCTGCCAGTTTGCCCGTGCAGCTTACCCACCGATCTCCATACCCAGGCCGCCCTGAGTTTCCTAGATGACGCCTGCCAAACGCCCCCTTTCCCATAGATCCCCATCCGCATCCCCCACTCCAGAGCGTCGCAGCCTAAGCCCGGCTACGCTTCCCGTGGAGCTCGAGGAGCGACTGGCCCAAAAGAGGTGTATAGAGGACTCTTCGCCCGACATCGCTGAGGAAGCTGACGACCATTATTGGCGGCAGGCACTCAAGCAGCGGGCTAGAGTATGCGGGCATGTATCGTCCGCCGGCTATGACATTGAGGTCATCGACAGCGGCGCCCTGAGGCGGACTGTGTCACGGGTTAAGTGGCCCACCCCCAACCCCTCGGGTTCAACCGCCGTGGATCTCATCCATGGCCCCGCCTCTGATCTCCTCTGGCTCGCTGTCAACAATTTGCCATTCTACATCGCCATCGAGCCCCTTTTGTCATTTCTGAAGGACACGTTCTGCGACGCTGGCTTGGGATCCACAGCTTCCAAGTCAGACCTCATCAACGACGACCACGAGGAGGGCACCCTCTCCGACTCTTCCAAGGGGAAAGATCCCATCTGCTCTTCCAAGGGGAAAGCGCCCGTCTGTGACATCAAGGATGGCACCCTACAGCAGTGCTCTTCCAAGGGGAAGGAGCCCATCTGCGACAACATGGAGCGCATCCAGGGTCCGTGCTCTTCCCACGGGAACGAGCCCATCCGTGACAAGTGAGGAAACCCATGATTTGTTTTGCTATGCCTCTTCACAGGGGGAAACCCATGATTTTTTTGTCGAGTCCCTTTTCTAGTGTAGTGAGAATATGTCCAGTTTTAATTGCTATATCTGGTTGTTTGCAGTATGCCTTGTTTATTTCAGCTGTTCACAATGTGATGCTCTATATGTGCAATTATTTACTGTGCAGTTCATTTCATCAATCCAGTTTTAAACATACCAATAGGAATGCATATATTTGCTTGCTGTTAAGCCTGTTATAGCTAGCGTATGCCTCTTTTAAAGTTTTTTGATTGTTCGGTTGTTTGTAGTTAGCATATGTTCAGTTTCAAATGCTATCTTTGGTTGTTCGTAGTATGCCTTGTTTATTCCAGTTATTCACAATGTGATGTTCTATATGTGCAAGTATGAACTGTGCAGTTCAATTTCATCAGTACCAGTTTCAACAATCCACTATGAATGACTACATTTGGTTGCTGCATCTTGTAGTTAACACGCATTTCCATTTTTATTTAACCATAACCAGTGTACTTAGACCGGCACAATACTAGTTTGAATGACCATGTTTGCTTGTTGTTAAATGTTAGGCTTGTTGCAGTTAGCACACCTTTGCACTTGTTTTGCTTTACTAGCGTGCTTAAACCTGCACACTAAAGCTATCTTTTGGAGATTATTTTGTCTGCCATGTGTAATTTTGGTTGATGTTTAGCCTGTTGTGCTTAACATGCTTCTTGATGTACCTACACAGGACAATTTTGGGAACTACTGCTGTTTTTCATCGAGGTTAGTTTCATCCCATGGCTTATATCTGCTCACTGTTCAGGATATCGGTAGCTGGTACCATATAGGCCGGTGATACGTCTCCAACGTATCTATAATTTTTTATTGTTCCATGCTATTATATATTCTGTTTTGGATGTTTAATGGGATTTATTATACACTTTTATATTATTTTTGGGACTAACCTATTAACCCAAGGCCTAGTGCAAATTGCTGTTTTTTTTCCTATTTCAGTGTTTCGCAGAAAAGGAAAGCAAATGGAATCCAAATGGAATGAAACCTTCGGGAACGTGATTTTTGGAACAAACGTGATCCAGAGGACTTGGAGTGGACGCCAAGAAACAACCGAGGAGGCCACGAGGCAGGGAGGCGCGCCTGCCCCCTGGGCGCGCCCCCCACCCTCGTGGGCCCCTCGTGGCTCCACCGACCTACTTCTTCCTCCTATATAT
Organism: Aegilops tauschii subsp. strangulata; assembly: GCF_002575655.3. Taxonomy (NCBI): domain Eukaryota; kingdom Viridiplantae; phylum Streptophyta; class Magnoliopsida; order Poales; family Poaceae; genus Aegilops; species Aegilops tauschii. Next base: position 144,417,570 of record NC_053041.3, read on the forward strand.
ACCTACGTACCCCAAAACCATCCAGGAGCACCACGAAACCCTATTACCACCGCCGCAACCTTCTGTACTCGTGATATCCCATCTTGGGGCCTTTTCCGGCGCTCCGCCGGAGGGGGCATCGATCACGGAGGGCTTGTACATCAACACCATAGCCTCTCCGATGATGTGTGAGTAGTTTACCACAGACCTTCGGGTCCATAGTTATTAGCTAGATGGCTTCTTCTCTCTCTTTGGATCTCAATACAAAGTTCTCCTCGATCTTCTTGAAGATCTATTCGATGTAACTCTTTTTGCGGTGCGTTTGTCGATATCCGATGAATTGTGGGTTTATGATCAAGATTGTCTATGAACAATATTTGAATCTTCTTTGAATTGTTTTATGTATGATTGGTTATGTTTGCAAGTCTCTTCGAATTATCAGTTTGGTTTGGCCTACTAGATTGATCTTTCTTGCAATGGGAGAAGTGCTTAGCTTTGGGTTCAATCATGCATTGCTCAATCCTAGTGACAGAAGGGGAAACGACACGTATTGTATTGTTGCCATCGAGGATAAAAAGTTGGGGTTTATATCATATTGCTTGAGTTTATCCCTCTACATCATGTCATCTTGCCTAATGCGTTACTCTGTTCTTATGAACTTAATACTCTAGATGCATGCTGGATAGCGGTCGATGTGTGGAGTAATAGTAGTAGATGCAGGAAGGAGTCGGTCTACTTGTTGCGGACGTGATGCCTATATACATGATCATGCCTAGATATTCTCATAACTATGCTCAATTCTATCAATTGCTCGACAGTAATTTGTTCACCCATCATAATACTTATGCAATCTTGAGAGAAGCCACTAGTGAAACCTATGCCCCCGGGTCTATTTTCCATCATATAAGTTTCCAATCTATTTTTACTTTGCAATATTTACTTCCAATCTTTATCATAAAAATACCAAAAATATTATCTTATCATCTCTATCAGATCTCACTTTTGCAAGTGGCCGTGAAGGGATTGACAACCCCTTTATCGCGTTGGTTGCAAGGTTCTTATTTGTTTGTGTAGGTACGAGGGACTTGCGTGTGGCCTCCTACTGGATTGATACCTTGGTTCTCAAAAACTGAGGGAAATACTTACGCTACTTTGCTGCATCACCCTTTCCTCTTCAAGGGAAAACTAACGCATGCTCAAGAGGTAGCAGCCGGCGGCTGATAAGGGACTAGTTGGTGAATCAGACTTTTAACTGAATATATCTACAACCCATTTTTCCGTAGGTTAACTAGGGCCATATGTAATATATCTGAGGCTACATAGCAACATGCACTGTACTTAATGTCTAAATATGCAATCCTAGGCTACATAGCAACAAGGAAGAGTGTTACATTAATGTTCTAATGATGTCTAGATATACGTCGAAGAGCAGCAGCAGCAGCAACAGCAACAACACAACCCTGTTTGGATACTCAACTTAGCTAGAGGTTAGAGTTAGTTTCTAGCTCATTACTAACCCTGAACTAACTCCATCCAAAGAGTTGTTTGGATGGCAGGGTTAGATTGACAATAAATGCACAAGGAGAACTAGCTCCAATTAGCACCTCTTGGGTTGGATACTAGTTTTCTTGGGTAGGTTGTAGATGCAACTAGCTCAAACTAGACCTCATGTTTAGATATACTTTAGGGCTATTTGAGCCCGAACTAGCTCAAACTAACTATAACCCGTGGATATAGCAGCAGATAATTTGTAAGAATGAACTAAACTCCTTCCAGCCCATTATACAAGATGTTAATTCATCTAATATGTGAGTATATTGGATGTTGTAAGATACTCCCTCCATTCCTAAATATTTGTCTTTTTAGAGATTTCAAATGGACTACCACATACGGATGTATATAGACATATTATAAAAGAGTGTTGTACTACATCATTGTGTAATTGCTGTTTAGCTTCTAATATTAACTTGGTGCTTTTAGGTACATATGTCATTGGTAAAGATCCGTGTTTCGACCCTTCTTGCGTATGGGGCAATGAGATATCGATGAACCAACATCAAGTGAGGAAGCTGATAAAGATTGTTAGTAAAATGGGTCCAAAGATGGCAATTAAACTATTTGTTTACACTTTATCCAAGACAACAGCGAATTGCAGGATGGTAAGTAAGAACTCTGCAGCCTTCTTTTTACTGCCCATAATGAGTTGTGTTAGATGACAATGTCTGAATCTTTTTCCTTTGTAGTGGTTGCCAAAGCAGTTACTCAAGATTACCTCTCAAACTACATGATTGGTGGGCATGCAAAGGTTAAAGTATTTCTACCAGAACACGATGATTATCTAGATGTTTTCATGAAGACCGTGAAGGATGGGCGGTCGGCCATCATAAGGGGTTGGACTAGAGTCGTGCGTGCCTTCTGCATGGAGGAGGGCACAATATGGGCATTCCGCTTCACCTTGTTTAGCAACCAGAATATATTTCGCCTCTTTCTTTACCGTCTTTAATAGTACAAGTATACAACTGTGGTTCATCATTCTTTATTTGGTTCTTATGTAATCCTTGAACATATGTACCTATGAATCGAATAATGCATTGGTTGTTTGAACCTGATGGATATGAATAAAGCTGTAGCATACATTCAAATTCAAATCCAAATCCGGTACAATTTGGAAAAGCAGCAATTAAATTACGGTGATATTACGCTCTCCAAGTTGTTACGACACACACGGTTGGTAAAACACAAACGTTTGCGATATGCACCATAATCGGAGACGGTTCACAGAGAGGAAACGTATGCAAGCATGCACGCAGTTGCCGTTTGCAAAGCGTGTGCGATGTCAGACAATATCACAAACGGTGCGGGCAAACTAAACGTTTGTGTTAGTTGCCTTATCATACACGATTCGCAACCATGAACTGTTTCTGATGAAGTATGCATCGTAAACGTCGCACCACAGAATAGCGTGTGTGATAGTTGTCGTGTACGACGATGTTACGATGGTTCGACATTTCGTAATCCTGTCCGACACTCGTACGACGATTAGCTAATCTTCTTAATAGTGAACCATTTGTGATGGGCCGCGCATCATACACGTTCTATAATAGTGAACCATTTGTGATGGGCCGCACATCGTAAACGTAGCACCACAGAATACCGACTGCGATGGCAATGCGAGCAGAAACGAGTAGGAGTACTGTAGGGGCCCTATCCCCGACGGTTTCTGGGTCGTGTGGGAAGGACCCCCCTATCGCCCACACTCACTTGGCAACGGTTCCAAATGCCGTCGCGGAAAGGGGTTAAAAACCGTTTGTTTAGGACCGACGCGCACCAGTGTATGCTGCGAACATCCCGTTTGTGCCTATATGAATGTGCGAATGCGATGTTGAAACTTAGACGCTGTTATGTGTGAAATTGCAGATGGCACTGCTGAGGTCGAGACCCTTAGGGGTGAACTTGCCCGGGCCAAGGAGCAGGTGAAATTGAGCAATGCGGCCGCTGATAAAGCGGTTGCAAATTTGAAGGCCGAACAGGCCACCCGGCACCAGGTCGAGGAGCGGGTATCTGTAGTAGAGCAAGAGCTCAAGGACGCCACCCGCAAGTGCAAGTCCCTCGAGGAGGAGAATAAAGCTAAGGCAACCGAGCTCGCCAAGGCCCTTCAGGAGGCCAAAGAGGCGCGGTCCGAATCTAGGGCGGCTCGCGAGGAGATCCGGCAGGCCGGACAGATAGCGGCTGGTAAGCCCTTTATTTTACAGACTAAGTTTGGCGATCAGAGATATGCCTTGCTTAATCGACTATGGAGTTCTCCAGACGCTTTTGCGGATCTTCCGAAGAGTGCCGCCGACGCCACACAATTCTTCCAGGCTCAGGAGGGACATGCGACGGAGAAGCTGTTCTGGTCACAATTCACGGCGCGGGAGCGCCCGGCACTGCTGAACGACCAAATGGCGCAGTGGGCCGAGCTGCATAAGATGTCCGGAGCGGTCATGAAGGACGTCATAGTTCGGCTATGGCCAGCTGGACCTATTCCGGCCAGCTATTTCGGCCTGGCGTGGCGACTTGTCGATGCAGTGCCTCGAATCGATGCAATCATGCGGTCGGTGTGCATAGAAGGTGCACGGATGGCCTTCGCCCGTGTCAAGATGCACTGGGCAAAGATGAAGGCTGCTGAAGTGGCTATCGAGGGCCCTCCCGGAGGCAAGAACCACCGCACGCCGGAGCGCTATTTAGAAGATGTCCTAGAGGGTGCCCGCTTGATAGAGGGTCAATGCTCAAAGGACATCATGTTCGAATAAATGTACCCGAATTGTCCGGATGTTTTTATTGTATACGAGGGCTTTGTAGTATATTTGTGCCTTTGTCTGAAAGTTCTTCCCTCCTGTGTAGCCTTTTTTGTATTCCTGAGAGTTTTCCAGTCGTCGGCTTTGACCCCCATGTAGATACTACAGGGGTATTCAGAATAGCACATGATCACACTTGACCCAACGTCTTGGTCCGTGAAGGAGGTGTCAGTGCGGCGAACCAGGCAATCAGACTATGCTGCTTTACCATTCTCACTTGGCCATAGGAGTTTGACGATGGGGCTAGAAGATAGCCCCTGTTATGTACGTGGCTATCCGGATGCGGATGCGTTACATATGTGACCGGAAAAATGGTCCTTCGTGTAATACGGAAACAATCACTAAAGATTTAATAAGTCGTCGAGTGGCTGACCAGCTCTCGCCGCATCATGACAGTCAGTTTTTGGCTTTCTCTACTGAGGTGCTTGACCAGACGAACCAGAAACACAATCGCAGTAAGTCTCCCTTTACTACCCTAGCCGACGAACGGAACCTAAGGTAGCAAACACAGGAGCCGGGCAACCCAACTATTGACCAAAGGCATGATTCGGAGCTGATGCATATAATGCCAAGCCCGGGACGCCGAATTGTGCTATAAAGCTATTTGGGCTTTTGTTTGGCGACACATGTGTGGCCATATAGAGCCCCTGGCAATTTGTGTCGAGGTGTGTGAGTGAGACAACTGAGGAGACGGCATACAATCTTTGAATAAAGGCGATACCGAATAAAAATTGTTTTCACTGGAATCTGAGTGATACGTCAAAACGTGATCTTACAGAGGGCACCATAATCACCAAGGCCATTTTACATGCCGGGGGTCTAAGAAGAAGAGGAAAATCTTATACAGGTTCTTGAATAAAGTTTTTGTCTACAAAATCCTTTGGACCTCCTGCCGCATGTCTGCGCTGCTTTCGCCTTGGAGAGAGAGATTCCTTGAGAGGAATGGTCTTCGACTATTTGTACGAAACCGGGCTCGAAAAGAGTCCTTGTAAGTCTGTAGGATGAATAGGTTTTAATTCACCTATGGTAAAAGAGAAAAAATAATTAAGGAAAAGGGGAAGGCCATATAGGGTCGAACCGTACTATGGGCATGTCCGTATTGTGCCTCCGCTGATGCCCAAGGTATTTTGAGTGCATAATTATGCACGCGCGGTATGAATTTCGCGGATGTGTGTGGCGATCAGCGGAGGAGAAACTGCTAGTCCAGCTCTGGAACTACCGAGCCATCAGCATGCGAAACTGACCAGTCTTGTTTAATAAAGTCCGGTGGCTTGATGGCCGATGAGGTGTGCGGCTTGACAGGGCCGCTCTGTACTTCGGCCGCAATGGCCGCGGTATGCTCCTCAGTATGGATGGAGCGTTCCGTGTTTCCTTTGACTGTAATGACGCCACATGGACCAGGCATCTTGAGCTTTAGATAAGCGTAGTGTGGGACCGCATTAAAACAAGCAAAAGCGGTTCGTCCGAGCAGTGCGTGATATCCACTGCAGAAGGGGACGATATCGAAGATCAAGTCTTCGCTTCGGAAGTTGTCTGGTGATACGTCTCCAACGTATCTATAATTTTTTATTGTTCCATGCTATATTATATTCTGTTTTGGACATTATTGGGCTTTATTATACACTTTTATATTATTTTTGGGACTAACCTATTAACCGGAGGCCCAACACAGAATTGCTGTTTTTTTGCCTATTTCAGAGTTTCACAGAAAAAGAATATCAAACCGAGTCCAAACGGAATGAAACCTTTGGGAACGTGATTTTTGGAACGAACGTGATCCAGAGGAGTTGGACCCTACGTCAAGACATTAACCAGGAGGGCACGAGGTAAGGGGGCGCGCCTACCCCCTGGGTGCGCCCTCCACCCTCGTGGGCCCCACGTTGCTCTATTCGATTATCTTTGGCTTTTAGGTGTTACAAATGAATTTTCCGGATCTGTACCTAGAAGTTTGATAATTAATAAAAAGAAAGAAACTCCTAAGGGTGATAGATGTCTCATTGAAGAATTGCCTACTAAAGATGGCAATACCTAGATCTATCCTTGCTATTGGGATGAAAAGATAATCTAAGGACACCTAAAAGCCAAAGCTTGGGGATGCCCCGGAAGGCATCCCCTCTTTCGTCTACTTCCATCGGTAACTTTACTTGGAGCTATATTTTTATTTACCACATGATATGTGTTTTGCTTGGAGCGTCTTGTATTATTTGTGTCTTTATTTGTTAGTTTACCACAATCATCCTTGCTGTACACACCTTTTGAGAGAGACACACATGATTCAGAAATTGTTAGAATACTCTATGTTCTTCACTTATATCTTTTGAGCTATATAGTTTTGCTCTAGTGCTTCACTTATATCTTTTAGAGCACGGCGGTAGATTTGTGTATAGAAACTATTGATCTCTCATGCTTCACTTATATTATTTTGAGAGTCTTAAAATAGCATGGCAATTTGATACTAGATAATTGTTTTGAGATATAAAGGTGGTAATATCATAGTTATGCTAGTGGAGTAATTGTGGAATTGAAAAATACTTGTGTGGGAGTTTGTTATTCCCGTAGCATGCACGTATGGTGAACCATTATGTAACGAAGTCGGAGCATGAGGTTTTTATTGATTGCCATCCTTTGTGTGGCGGTCGGGATTGCACAATGGTTAACTCCTACCAACCCTTCCCCTAGGAGCATGCGTAGTAGTACTTTGCTTCAAGGGCTAATAAATTTTTGCAATAAGTATATGAGTTCTTTATGACTAATGTGAGTCCATGGATTATACGCACATCTACCTTTCCGCAATTTTCTAGCCTCTTCGGTACCATGCATTGCCCTTTCTCACCTTGAGAGTTGGTGCAAACTTCGCCGGTGCATCCAAACCCCGTGATATGATACGCTCTATCACACATAAGCCTCCTTATATCTTCCTCAAAACAGCCACCATACCTACCTATTATGGCATTTCCATAGCCATTCCGAGATATATTGCCATGCAACTTTCCATCGTTTCGTTTATCATGACACGCTCCATCATTGTCATATTGCCTTGCATGATCATGTAGTTGACATTGTATTTGTGGCAAAGCCACCATTCATAATTCTTTCATACATGTTGCTCTTGATTCATTGCATATCCCGGTACACCGCCGGAGGCATCCATATAGAGTCATATTTTGTTCTAAGTATTGAGTTGTAATTCATGAGTTGTAAGTAAATAAAAGTGTGATGATCATAATTATTAGAGCATTGTCCCAAGTGAGGAAAGGATGATGGAGACTATGATTCCCCCACAAGTCGGGATGAAACTCTGGACTAAATAAAAAAAAGAGCCATAAAAAGGAGAAAAGGCCCAAATAAAAAAACGAGAGAAAAAGAGAGAAGGGACAATGTTACTATCCTTTTACCACACTTGTGCTTCAAAGTAGCACCGTGATCTGCATGATAGAGAGTCTCTCATTTTGTCACTTTCATATACTAGTGGGAAATTTCATTATAGAACTTGGCTTGTATATTCCAATGATGGGCTTCCTCAAAATGCCCGAGGTCTTCGTGAGCAAGCAAGTTGGATGCACACCCACTTAGTTTCTTTTTGAGCTTTCATACACTTATAGCTCTAGTGCATCTGTTGCATGGCAATCCCTACTCCTTGCATTAACATCAATTGATGGGCATCTCCATAGCCCGTTGATTAGCCTCGTTGATGTGAGACTTTCTCCTTTTTTTGTCTTCCCACATAACCCCTACCATTATACCTTATTCCACCATAGTGCTATATCCATGGCTTGCGCTCATGTATTGCGTAAGAATTGAAAAGGCTGAAGCGCATTAAAAAGTATGAACCAATTGCTTGGCTAAAACCGGGGTTGTACATGATATGAATATTTTGTGTGGGGAAGATGGAGCATAGCCAGACTATATGATTTTGTAGGGATAACTTGCTTTGGCCATGTATTTTGATAAGACATAATTGCTTGGTTAGCATGCTTGAAGTATTATTATTTTTATGTCAACATTAAACTCTTATCTTGAATCATATTAAATCTGAACATTTGTGCCACAATAAGAAGAACTACATTGAAATTACGCTAAGTAGCATTCCACATCAAAAATTCTGTTTTTATCATTTACCTACTCGAGGACGAGCAGGAATTAAGCTTGGGGATGCTTGATACGTCTCCAACGTATCTATAATTTTTGATTGTTCCATGCTATATTATATTCTGTTTTGGACATTATTGGGCTTTATTATACACTTTTATATTATTTTTGGGACTAACCTAGTAACCAGAGGCCCAGCCCAAAATTGTTGTTTTTTGCCTATTTCAGAGTTTCGCAGAAAAAGAATATCAAACGGAGTCCAAACGGAATGAAACCTTCGGGAAGGTGATTTTCGGAACGAACGTGATCCAGAGGACTTGGACCCTACGTCAAGACATCAACAAGGAGGGCACGAGGTAAGGGGGCGCGCCTACCCCCCTGGGCGCGCCCTCCACCCTCATGGGCCCCACGTTGCTCCACCGACGTACTTCTTCCTCCTATATATATCTACGTACCCCCAAACTACCAGATACAGAGCGAAAAACCTAATTCCACCACCGCAACCTTCTGTACCCGTGAGATCCCATCTTGGGGCCTTTTCCGGAGCTCCGCCGGAGGGGGCATTGATCACGGAGGGCTTCTACATCAACACCATAGCCTCTCCGATGATGTGTGAGTAGTTTACCTCAGACCTTCGGGTCCAAGTTATTAGCTAGATGGCTTCTTCTCTCTTTTTGGATCTCAATACAATGTTCTCCCCCTCTCTTGTGGAGATCTATTCGATGTAATCTTCTTTTGCGGTGTGTTTGTTGAGACCGATGAATTGTGGGTTTATGATCAAGTTTATCTATGAACAATATTTGAATCTCCTCTTAATTCTTTTATGTATGATTGGTTATCTTTGCAAGTCTCTTCGAATTATCAGTTTGGTTTGGCCTACTAGATTGATCTTTCTTGCAATGGGAGAAGTGCTTAGCTTTGCACTACTAGGAAAAGGCCTGCTAGTGGCGCACCTGTTTTGCCTACTAATGGCGCACTACAGGTGCACCACTAGCACCACGCCATTAGATTTTATTACTAATGGCGCACCATGTAGTGCGCCATTAGTAGACCATACGGTGCGCCATTAGAATGCCTCCCAGGGGGGCATATTTAACCATGTCTCTGGCTTACTAATGGCGCACTTGTTGTTGATGCGCCACTAGTGTGCATTTTGCAGTGCGCCACTAAAGTTCTGGGTGGTGCGCCACTAGTATGAATATTAGGGATTTTTTTCTTTTCTGATATTTGCACAGGTTACAAAACATATTACTGCACAGAATATAGACAGCACAACATATAAACAACAGAGTTATCGAATACAATAGAAGATTAGTCTCCGAATACAATTCATCATATTAGTCTCCGAATTCAAAAGACCGAACAAAGTTAGAACATTACAAGTCTCGAAACCGCGAGTAGCGAGTTTGTCTTCACATTTACAAGTCGATATCGATCATCTAAACTACCATCACATAGAAGAGAGCTGCGGTCATCACGATTAGCATCATGGCGATGAAACTGGTGTTCATCCGGTTCCTCCTCCGCTTCCTCCTCTCTCCCGCTAGATAGCGCGCGTATCTAGCTTCCGCCTCCGCCCTAGTGGTGTACCCTTTGTAACTGTTACCGCTGAAACGGTGAACCTGTCTCTGACACTCCTCCCAGTCGTCGTAGGCTCCGGGAACCTTACCCTTGTACATGACATACGATGGCATCTCTATGCACTAGCCAAACAAAAAGTTAGTAGCAATTCACAGACAATACATAAGTAATATATAAGTATGCAACAAAAGGATCGGAAGAGAAAAGCAACACATTAATAGCACGATTCATGGTCCTACTAATAAATAGCATCGATTACATATAAGTTGAACGACTGTCCAAACCAAAGAGACATACAAGTTCATTAAAGTTTAATATTACAACATGAGCCAATCGACATTTCAAAACTACATAGCATCACTACTTTCGACTCGACTCAGGGACCGGAGCGTGGATGAAGCCGCCGTCTTTTGTGATGGTCATGAAATCGCGGGCGTTGTTAGCCTACATTTGTAGCGTTGTTTCTATCTCACTGTTGGACGGTTGATGTCTGAGATAGAACTGCCCCGAGGTACGAAGGACATCTTGATGGATGATTTCCGCAAACTCTGACTGGATGCGAAAGAATTCTTGTCTGATGTCCGCGTCCTGGATTGCCGACAAGCGTGCGGCCCAATCTTTGAGATTACTTGGTAGCAGAAGGTGATTATGGTCCCGTAGGATCGCCCGCATGTGATGGAGGGCGTAGTAGGCATCCTTCTGACCGCCAGGCGGCTGCTTGATGCAGGAGAACGTCGTATTGTGGCTGAAGATGTGCTTGTCGTACCTACGAACTGGCCTGCTGAAGGTGCCTCCAGATCTGGCGTAGCCGGGGAGAACATCATCAAGAACTTTCTTGATATTTGTGTAGTCTTTCTTCGACTAACGGTCCGGGTCGAAATACGTGGCCATGGAATATTTCGGGCTTAAGAGGATGAGTGTGCAATGTGTATCACTGCACAAAACACGGAATGTTAGAAAAAAAAAGAACGATCGAAATCTAAGAAATCATATGTTACGGGGCGGTGAGGGGATGACTTACTCGGGAAAGTAAGGCACGAGGAAGTTATCCTTATCTGGGTTTGCCAGAATGACGCCTTCGAGGTATGAACTCGCGACTTGCCGGTCCCCAGCGCCGCCCAAGATCTTGGCACGCATGTAGAAGGGGTCGACTATCACGATGTCCGGGGTCTTGTCTCTAATGATCCGCATCTCCATACTCAGCTAAAATAGCCGAACGAAGGTGTACTGCAGCGGATGAAGGTTAAACATAGCGAAGATGTCATCAAACCGCAGGACGATCGTACCCCCGGTGGCGCTATCCACAAAGCCCTTGCCCTCTAGCACCTTGGCCACGAAAACTGGGTATGCCACATCATTCTCGGAGAGACGCCGCTTCTCCAAAGAAAAAACACTGTCATGCAGACTCCGCATAGCACCGGTTGCAGCATTGAGCAGATTAGTCGGTAGCATCGGCCTACCCGCCACATGCACCCTCCTCGAGATATCCTTAGGTGAAGGTGGCCCGTCCTGAGCACGGATCGTACTCGGTGCCGGCTGGCTCGCACCGCCCTTGTTATTCTTTCGTTTCCGTCCCTTCTTCCTCATCTCCTGTAATGGGATCGAGTTCTGCTCAGAGACCGCCTTCTTGATTGTGTTGGGGCTGATAATATTCCGCACCTCGGCTATCTAAGGCTCGGTGAAGGCGGCAACTGGAGGCGTCTCCTGAGAACTGAACGCCAGACAATGCCTGTTGCAATTGGGTTTCTCCGCGGTACCAGCTCGATCGCGGTCGTCTTTTTCAAGGCTGGGTTCTTGAGAAGGAGGCCCGAAGAATTCGTCACTGTACCCATGTTCGGCAAAGTACTTATCGACGTTGGTAAATGTACCGTCGTCGTTGTCGTCGTCGTCCGGATCCTGTGCCATATGCATGTCCGGATCTTGTGCCATAGGGATGTCCGGCATGTCCGGTAGCGTTGCGGCGGTCTTGCCATGGCTTGGCGCCGGCACGACTGGCGGTGTTGTCTGTGGGGTGGTGTCCCCCGCCCCCAAACGAATCTGGCTCCTCGGCCAAAGCAGGGGCCAGCTTACGCAGGCGCTGAGGGTCATCACATCATCTTCGTCGGCCCCAGCGGGTCGAATCGGAGGTAACAACTCGTCGCAGCCTGGCAGCACCCAAACCAGTTCAACCCTATACACAGTGGGTGGCATCGGATTACCGTGGAACACGGGGTTGCCCGGTTGAACGATTCTGCCCTTGGCGACATCGATCAACTCGCCGCCCACGAAGTGCAGGAGAGTGCATGGAACGTCGGCGGCGCCCTGCGAAGCATGTAGGGCGTCAGGGATGCCCAGTCAAAGGCAAGGAGATGAAGTCATCGGCCGAGAGGCTTAGTTACCGTGATAGCGTCGAGCTCGGCTAATGTCGAGGCACCGCCAATGGCGGGCGTGCAACTGACGGAGGGGCCGCTTGCTGCCGAGGTGCCGGACAGCGTACACCCGGGTGCATTAAGTTCCAATGCCCGTGCCGGCGCCGGAGACACCAATACCGCCTCCGCCGGAGACACCAATGGCGCCGCCTGCATGTTGTGCGAGTTGCTGGCCATGAAGCTAGGAACCGGGGGCGGCCCCTGTTGACCGCCCGCAATCCACGCCTGCAGCCCCTCAATCAAGCTAGGCACAATGGCGGTGAGCGTCATTCCCAGTTGTTGTTGCACTTGCTCTTGGACAATCTCCGGAATCCGCGCCACTTGTGCCTTGAGTTCTTGAACCTCGCGCGACTGGCTTTCCGAGCTGGTCTTTTTCTCCTTTCGCCCACCAGCGTTATAGTATGACGACCATTTTGTGGACAAGCCTTTGCCGGCCACACGACCAGCTGACGACGGCTTACTGAGCTTAACCTTATTTTTCATTATGTTCAACGCCCTATTTAGAGTGCTGTCCCAAGCTGGGGAGCTCTGAGACGACCCCGCGCTACTGCTTTTAGTCTCCTGCGGAAGGAATGTGAACCATTTAGAAATTTTGCTTCATTAACTAGAATGCAACCATATATGTAGCTAATTACGCGGGGGTGTATTCCTTACCAGAACTTTCTCAAGCGCCTTGGTCTTCGGATCCGTGGTAAGCTCCTTTGTTACCGGGTCTTCCTTGTACCGGGCCCTGACATAGTTACTGGTCTGCTTCTCACGGTATTTCTCGAAGCGGGGCGGTAGGCCTTGCTCGGCACACTCCGCGTCCTCCTTGTCCCATATAGGTTCCGCCACTCTGTAACCGCCGGGATCGAGTTTGTGGACCCCTAAGTTCAAGTCCCGCATCTCTTTCCCCCACTGACTTGATTCCTCGGATGCGCCGCTCTCGCACTTGATCTTGAACTCCTTGTAGTCATCTTCGCTGATCGAAGGATTTTTCGCCTTGATCTTCTCATAACTATCACCTTTGTTAATCATTCTCTTCACCGTGCTTCTCCAAGTAGACAGGGCCGTGCTCATCTTCGTGAGGGCGGCACTGTTCACTTTATTCACTGAGAGGCCTATGTTTGCAAACTCAGCGGGGAACTTGTATCGTTCGTGCAGCTTCGTGAAGAGGAGGTTACGCAAATTCCCTCGGTCCTTATGCCTTAGGTTCTCGGTGTTGATCGAGACGGTGCTCCGGAGAATGCACCCGAGCTGAACCGACTACCCCTTGACTAATTATTTGGGTGCCGTTGGATCCCCGTCACAGTTCACTTCAGTAAATTCCTCCTTGATGGTGCCGAGCACGTTCGGGCGCCGGTCCTTCCGTTGCCTCTTCGGTTGGCTATCATTTGTGTGTGCGCTACCATCATCAGTGGTGGCATCCTCGGCGGCACCATCAGTGGTGTCATCCCCGACGCCACTAGGGGTTGTGTAGTCAGGATCGGTGTCTTCCGCAGCGTCCTCATAGCGGTGAGGTTCTTCCTCCATCTCCTGGGACAGCTCCCAGAATGCCTTGCCGCCCGAACCGCCGGCCTCATTGTTGTGGGCCATGTTTTGCTCTAAATAGGAAAAAAGTTTGGTCAAAAAGTTGGTTATTGTCAAGGAGCAAGATCTCTAAGTTGACCAAATAACCTAATTCTCGAGGAATTCGCTGTTAGTGTGTTGTTGCTAAGGTCCAAGTCCCTTCCTAACCCCCTTCTTCTTGTCTCCTCTCACTATCTCTCTCACACACATGGCAAGCAAGGGTGTCTGAGTGTGCGAAAAAATACTAAACTAATCCAAGGGCTGAAAATTGATCATTTAGGTTTTTATCGACACCGAGGCACCCTAAAAGCCAAGGTTTTATCATTTAGGGTTTGACTCTTGGATAACCAACCTCACCTCCTCCTCCTCCTCTTCTTCTTCGTCGTCTTCCTCTGATTAAATGGATTTCCAGGATGTAGGTGGATTCATGTGTATATATACACCTACACTAACTACTAGCCAGCCAGTGTGTTTAGACTAGATCAGGGGGTATTGTCTTCTGTTGTGTCATTTTCATAGTTTCTTTCTGATCACAGTGGATGAGGAGCTTGATTGGTTACTTTAATGGCGGTCAGGGCCAGGTAGGGGAGGTGGGCAGGCAGGACAGGAGCGAGGTCAACGGCTCGTGGATGGCTCACACGTGGCCGCCCCCAACTCCAATCGTGAGATTACGCAGGCAAATAAACAAAGAGGATCCTACTTAATTAAGTACTAAGATACCCCGGCCCATGCATTAGTCGCAAGTACCCCATATGCCCTATTTTTAGCAAAGTCATGCTAAAATTCACGGAAAATTTCAGCATGACCTTTGCTGAAAATAGGACATATGGAGTACCCGAATTTGCCGAAACGGAAGTTAATCGACATTCCGGCAAACTCAAGGGCCTCTCGGGGTACTTGCAAAATCATTATCCCACCCCCGCCCCGCTGCAACCCCACAACACGACACGGTGGTCGGAGACAAAACCTAGCAATATATCTTCTAGTCATAAATTGACTTAGTATGCTGGCTTTGGCATAGCAGAAAGCAAACTGAATAAAAATGACTTAGTATGCTGGCTTTGGCATAGCAGAAAGCAAACTGAATAAAAAATGACTTAGTATGCTGGCTTTGGAAATAGCAGAAAGCAAACTGAATAAAAATGGTAGTTACTGTGCATATTCACACTAAACCACTAGCAGCCCTGAATCGCCAATCCGGGAAGTCCTGCTGCACTATCATTTGAACCTAATTAGGTTCAAAACTCACTAAGCTTGTGGGTACAGTAAGTTAGTGTTCTAAGTATGCACTGAATAGTCCTGCTGCACTAGTGGTTAACTGAACTGCAATAGTTCAGCAAAATGACTACTCTTTTCTGTCTTTGTGAATGAATTTGCTTTCCTGATCTGTTGGGTATAAAATAATTTCTATCAAGAATCGCAATATTATACCAGCTGTTAAGACCATATGGATAAGAAAGATTTTACATTCAAATTTCTAGACGATGGCATAATAGTGTAAAGCATTCGACTTCAACCATTTGTATTGCTCAGAAATGTAGTGGAGTGTTACTTATGCCTAGCAATCAAGCAGACACTCGTATTAAAATGAAATTGAGTTAGGAACCACTTTCAATACTAGTTTCTGAAACTGGAAATAATATTATTTGACCAATTGAAATAAGTTATATGGAAAATTTACTACAAGAAATCATGTACTCCAGTCGGGCTTGGGCTGAGCATTTGATTATGGTTAATAGTTTACTGCTAAATAAATCAACAAACTTAGACATCCGTGTTAAACACCAAAGTGAGTGCAATGACAGCCAAGAAAATGCTGGTATGAGAGTAGATGGTTACAAGAGCACTAGAAATAACAGAATTTCATGATGTGGCTCTAGTGAAAAATGGCAGCTCACTTTTGTTATATGCTAGAAACAATCATGCTATTGGGATTTGGTAATCTAAGGGCGCACACCAGCAAGAGCAGAGAAGTAGCATATCACTGGTGTAATGGAAGTTTATGGCCTAATGCCTTGCAACCAGACACATTTCCATAACTAGCGGCCCCAGCATATAATCAGTAAGATGCCCTACAACAGACACATTTCCTGAACAAAAACAAGTTTAGTCCACCACACCCTGAACAGGGGCATCACTAGGCAATCAGCAATGTGTATCCACCAGTAGCCATGTTACTTATAGGTAATAATAACAGGAGCAAATACTACAAGTCTGTCTCTGTTTTCCTTGTGCAGCAACGAAGGAAGCTAGAGCAGAGCAGAGCAGACCTTGGTTGTGCGGCAGCGTCAAGGTGACTTCCTCGTCCAGCACGTCGTGGCCTTCCCCTTGCCCCTGCCGTTGCCGTGGTGGTGGTGGTGGCCCCTGCCGTTGCCATGGTAGTGGTGGTCGCAGACGCAGTCGTGGTGCTCCGGTGGACGCGGCTGCATCAATCGTTTGAATTGACATTTAATCAAACACCTCACAGGCAAGAACAGAAGGTGGAGACAGAGAAGAGAGGGGATCGAGCAGAGAGGGAGAGGGCAAGGAGGAAGGAGCAGAGAGGGAGAGGGCAGGGCGTGGTGGCTCACCGGTGACGTCGGAGGAGAGGCCCCGACGAGCACGTCTACAGCGGCGAGCAAGTCTACAGCGGCGAGTTCGGCTCTGCTTCCACTTCGGCTCTGCTTCCCCGAGGAAGAAGAGGCGGAGGGGGTGGAGGGGAGGACCGGGCGGCCGGGCGGGGCGGCCGGGTGAGGGCCTCACCTCGAACGGGACGGAGATGGTGGGGGCGGAAGGGCTCGTCGCCGCCGGGGCGAGGGTCGGAGCGGGCGAGGCGGCGGGGGCGGCGCGGTACGGGTCGGGGCAGCTGTGGGCGGGTGAGAGAGATGGGGAAGATAGAAATTTTTTTAGTGGGAGGGAATGGTTAGCAATGGCGCACCCCCGAGCGGTGCGCCATTAGAATTTTTTTGATAGCAATGGCGCATCCACACGCGGTGCGCCATTAGAAATCTTTTTTTGTATAGCAATGGCGCATCCCAGAGAGGTGCGCCATTAGTAATCTTTTTTTTGAATAGCAATGGCGCACCCCAAAGAGGTGCGCCATTAGTAATCTTTTTTTTGTATAGCAATGGCGCTCGGGGGGAGGGAGGGGGAACCGAGCGAGGAGACAGGGGAGGGTGCGGTGGGTCGGCGGCGGCGGTGGAGCGGGGAGGGTGCGGGGGGTCGGCGGCAGCGGGGGAGGGTGCGGTGGGTGCTCGGCGGCGGTGGAGCGGGGAAGGGTGCGGGCGGTCGGCGGCGGCGGTGGAGCGGGGGAGGGTGCGGTGGGTGCTCGGCGGCGGTGGAGCGGGGAAGGCTGCGGGTGGTCGGCGGCGGCGGTGGAGCGGGGGAGGGTGCGGTGGGTGCTCGGCGGCGGTGGAGCGGGGAAGGCTGCGGGTGGTCGGCGGCGGCGGTGGAGTGTGGAAGGGTGGGGGTGCTCGGTGGCGAGGGGGATCTGGTGAGGGGGGGTAGCGATCGAGATGGAGGGGGATCGAGATCGAGTGTCCTCATGAATATTCAATATTTTTTCATATTGAATACGAAAAGATATCATCAAATTTGAAAAAATATTGATGAATTCGAAAAGTGCCCATGAAATTTAAAAATATTCATGAGTTCAAAAAATATTAACAAATTCAATACTTTTTGTGAGTTAGAAATTCAATACCATAATAAACATAAATAAATATTCATGAGGACACTAGAACAGAAGAAATATCATTTCAATATGTCAAAATACAATCGAGAAATGAAGGCTACAATTTAAATACAATCGATCTTAGCTAGCTATCTGTTCACAATCTTCTTGCCCTTATTTTTCGTAAATGGAGTTCTTCTCTTGAACGGACGTCCTTTAGGTAGGGTGGTCCTGCTTCTTCTTGTGGTGTATGCTAGTACTTCATCGTCGTCGTCATGTTCCATCTTCGGGTCACCGTACTTGTCGAAGTCTTGCTCATTGGCGACTCCATCCATTCCGATGATCTTCCTTTTGCCTCTCCTCATGACAACACGATTGGGCTTTGACGGGTCGGTAATGAAGAAGCATTGGTCCACTTGGGAAGCCAGTACCCATGGCTCATTTTTCGTGGTGACGTTTGCGCCCGCGGTCTTGGATTTGGCTTCGGGTATAACCATGGTGGTGAAATACCGGTCTACTTTTAGGACGCTCTTGGCCCATCTGACACGGAACATCGGGACCTTCTCTCCAGCGTAGCTCAGCTCCCAGATCTCCTCGATCCTTCCGTAGTATCTGTCCTTGTCGTTACCCCGGAGTTCTGATAACCATCGCTCTTCATGTCCTTACCCTCGGTGTAGAATGTGTAACCGTTGATATCGTACGCCTCATACGTCATCAGGTTGTGCTCGGCGCCCTGTGACAAGGCGAATATGAGTTGTTCTTCCGCGGAAGAATCCTCATGTAAAGGGTACGACAAAAGCTTCTGCTTGAACCAACACGTGAAACATGAGTTGTGCTCTTTGATTATATCTCCGTCCGTCTTCTGTTGGCCTCGGTCATTGTACGTCTTCTCAATAAAGGTTTTGTGCTCTACCACCCAAGGATCGACCACGTCTATGTGTTGTAGCGCGACTAGGTTTGCTCTTTCAAAGTCGGCGAGTCGACCCTCGAAGTCGACATGCATTTCGCGGCGTCCCTCACGGTGACCCCATCCAGCGAGCCTGCCGAGGTGCCTGTTGACGGGCAGACCAACGGGGTTCTTGATGCCTAGATAATTCGTGTAGTAGGAGATGCACTCTTCGGTCAGAAAGCCCCTGGCTATGCTTCCCTCTGGACGTGACATGTTGCGAACGTATCCTTTGATGACACCGTTCATCCTTTCGAACGGCATCATCCTGTGCAGGAACGTCGGCCCGAGTTGGATGATATCCTCCACGATATGGACCAGCAGATGCACCCTAACGTCGAAGAATGCGGGCGGGAAGTACATCTCAAGCTCGCATAGTATCACCACGATCTCTTCCTATAGCCTTCTGAGTTGCCTCACGCCAACCGACTTCCGAGAGATGACGTCGAAAAAGTTGCATAGGCCAAATAGCGTTTCACGGACGTGCGCGTCCATGATCCCACGGATTGCAACTGGAAGTATCTGCGTCATCAGCACGTGACAGTCGTGAGACTTCATCCCGCTGAACTTCTGCTTCGCTGAGTCTAGGTATCTGCTTATCTTCCCCGCGTAACCGTAAGGAAGTTTTACACCTACGAGGCAGGTGAAAAACTGATCGATCTCCTCCTGACTTAGAGTGAAGCACGCGGGAGGGAGTCATTTCCGGTCTTCTTGGCCTTTTTGCCTTTGCGACGACTTTCCGTGTCCTGCTTCGCCTCATCATCATCATTAGCATGAAGCTCCTCCCTGATGCCCATTGATTTCAAGTCTGCCCTTGCTTTCGGCTCATCTTTGGTCCTCTCTGGCATGTTGAGCAGGGTACCAAGCAGACTCTTGCACACGTTCTTCGTGATATGCATGACATCAAGGCTGTGAGGCACACGGTGGATCTTCCAGTATGGCAAGTCCCAGAAAACAGACCTCGTTTTCCATACCTTCAGCAGCGGGTCTTGCGCCTTTTGCTTCTTTCCCAGCTCTGGCGCCTTTTGCTTCTTTCCCGGCAGTGGGCAATCTTTCCAATTTTTCAACAGCTCGTCTATTTCCTCGCCGCTCCTCGTACGCGGCCGTCTTCGGGTTTCGGTTTCACCATCGAACAGATCCTTGCGTTTCCTCCATGAGTCATCGTCGCGAAGCCACCTTCGATGTCCCATGAACACGGTTTTCGAAGACCCGGGATCTCTATCTAGCTGGCGATACGTTGTGTCATCCATGCACCTGACGCATCCAGAAAATCCGTGGACCACCTGCCCCGCGAGATATCCGTAACCGAGATAGTCGTGGACCGTCGTGAGCAGTGCGGCTCTCATAGGGAAATATTCTTTCTTTGCGGCGTCCCACGTATTGGCTGGCGTTTTCCACGGCGTGTCTAGCTCCTCTTTCAGTAGCCCCAGATACAGATTGATGTCGTTCCCTGGTTGTTTTGGCCCTTCAATTAGCATACTCATGTGAATGTACTTCCTCTTCATGCACAACCAGGGGGGAAGGTTGTACATCAACACAAACACAGGCCAGGTGCTATGTGTGCTTCTCTGGCTGCCAAACGGATTAACTCCATCGGTGCTCGCGCCCAGCACGATGTTCCTTGGATTGTTCCCAAATTCTGGGTGTTCGAAGTTCAACGCTTGCCACTGGCTCCCATCCTTAGGGTGACTCAGCATCTTGTCTTTTTTATTTATCTCTGGATCATTTGCGTCATCTTCTCGCTTCTTCTCCTCCCTATCCGCGTGCCAACGCAAGAGCTTTGCTACCTTAGGGTCCGCAAAATACCGTTGCAGACGAGGAGTGATCGGAAAGTACCACACCACTTTTCAAGGAGCTTTCTTCCTCTTCTTGTATCGAGTGACGCCGCACACCAGACATATGGTAGACTCCGCGTGCTCGTCCCGATAAATGGTGCAATTGTTCATGCACACATGGTATTTCACGTGCGGTAAATCCAGAGGACACACGATTTTCTTCGCCTCCTCGAAACAGGTAGGGCACTTGTTCCCCTTGGGAAGACGTTCGTGCCAGAATGACATGTTCTCGTCGAAGCATGCGTCGGTCATTTTGTGTTTTACCTTCATCTCCAGAGCCATGAGCGTTACTTTCAGGCGGGTATCCTCGGGCCTGCATCCTTCATACAATGGAGTAACCGCGTCTATCTCCAGTTGATCCAGCTTGGCTTTCTCTCGGGTGGCAGCTCTTGCATTATCCGTCTGCTTGAGAAGCAGCTCTTGAATATGAGGGTCCTGCACCCAGCCCATCGATGGTCCATCGTCGTCTGCTCCGGCATCTTCATCTTCATGATCATGCCCTTCGTCTGCTCCGACATCTTCCTCATCATCATGTCTGGCATCTTCTACATGATGACTGTGTACTGCATCTACTTCGTGATCATGTCTTGGAGATTCTTCGTCTTCTCGCCCGCCCTCACCGCGGTTGTCTTGCTGCCCTTCCTCATTTCATGCTGGCCGACCCCCATGGACGACGTCATAATCATCTTCATCACCTTGCCACCGATAGCCATCCATGAAACCACGCAAGAGCAAGTGGTCCCACACCTGTACGGAATCCGGATCCATAAGGCTCCTCAGCTTGCATCTTCGACACGGACATCTTATCTCCGTCTCGTTCTTTTGAAGCATCTCGGCCTTCGCGGAGCTCAAAAACCTATTCACGATGCCTTCGGTCATCGTGCGGACCATGGTCACCTGCGGGGTAGAGCAAAACGATATTTTAGAACCAAGGAAAAATTTGGCATGACTTTGCCTAAAAATAGGACCAAAAAGAATGCATAGTGCCAAAATTCTCGCCGAAACGGAAATGAATCAACATTCCGGCAAAATATTGGCAACTCCAGCAAAATATTGGCAACTATCGCATTTCAAATACCGGTACCTGCAAACACAAACATATATGCAACACCACAAACATATGCAACACCACAAACATACATAGATCTAGCTAGGCCGTAAAAAGTGCATGTGCACGTTGTTGGAGGGAGAAAAAAGTAGATCTACAACATAAAGAAAGCTTTCCCCTTACATACCTATCAAAAAAGGTAATTTAACCACTTAATTTGGATGAATCTATGGTGCAAATGAGGTGAGGAGGAGGAGGCAGCCGAGACAAGCTTGGAGGAGGAGGTGGAGAGAATGAAGTGGGGAAAGTGAGTGTGTAGGTGGCTGTCCAAAATATCTAGCTGGTCCCAGGTTACTAATGGCGCACCATGCGCCATTAGTAACCCTGGTTACTAATGGCGCACCAGCTGGCGGTGCGCCATTAGTAGTTTTGCAAAAAACAAAAAATGATAGTAGTGCCGCACGGGGTGACCGGTGCGCCATTACTAGTTAAAACTAGTAATGGCGCACTGTGCCACGGTGCGCCATTAGTATCTTTGAAAAAAAAAACAAATTTTGTTAGTAGTGGCGCACCATGTTTGTGGTGCGCCATTAGTGTCTATCACACTAATGGCGCACCAGCACACGGTGCGTCATTAGTATTTTTGGAAAAAAATTGTTAGTAGTGGCGCACCAGCACACGGTGCGCCACTGCTATATAGTTGTGGCGCACCGCATGTCTGGTGCGCCATTAGTGTCCATATTATCTATAGCCCTTTTCCTAGTAGTGTTGGGTTCAATCTTGCGGTGTCCTTTCCTAGTGACAATAGGGGCAACAAGGCACGTATTCTATTGTTTCCATCGAGGATAACAAGATGGGGTTTATATCATATTGCATGAGTTTATCCCTCTACATCATGTCATCTTACTAAAGCGTTACTCTGTTCTTATGAACTTTATACTCTAGATGCATGCTGGATAGCGGTCGATGTGTGGAGTAATAGTAGTAGATGCAGGCAGGAGTCGGTCTACTTGTCTCGGACGTGACGCCTATATACATGATCATACCTAGATATTCTCATAACTATGCTCAATTCTGTCAATTGCTCAACAGTAATTTGTTCACCCACCGTAATACTTATGCTCTTGAGAGAAGCCACTAGTGAAACCTATGGCCCCCGGGTCTATTTTCCATCATATTAATCTTCCAACACTTAGCTATTTTTATTGCCTTTTATTTTACTTTGCATCTTTACCATAAAAATACCAGAAATATTATCTTATCATATCTATTAGATCTCACTTTCGTAAGTGACCGTGAAGGGATTGACAACCCCTTTATTGCGTTGGTTGCGAGGGTTTTATTTGTTTGTGCAGGTGCGAGGGACTCGTGCGTGGCCTCCTACTGGATTGATACCTTGGTTCTCAAAAACTGAGGGAAATACTTACGCTACTTTACTGCATCACCCTTTCCTCTTCAAGGGAAAACCAACGCAGTGCTCAAGAGGTAGCATCTGGCGAACCGAAGACGACTTCCAATGTTATTGAGCCGGTGCAGCGGGCCTCTACACTAGGTATTACTCCTTTGAAGGTAGTTTTAGTGGGCTTGACTCTTGACAGATCAATGCCCATTTTGCGGACAGTGTCCTGATAGAGCAGGTTAAGGCTGTTGCCGCCGTCCATGAGGACCCGTGTAAGGTGGAATCCATCAATAATTGGGTCGAGTACTGATACGTCCATTTTGCATCATGCTTTTATATTGATATTTATTGCATTATGGACTATTATTACACGTTATGTCACAATACTTATGCCTATTCTCTCTTATTTTACAAGGTTTACATGAAGAGGGAGAATGTCGGCAGCTGGAATTCTGGGCTGGAAAAGGAGCAAATATTAGAGACCTATTCTTCACAGCTCCAAAAGTCCTGAAACTTCACAGAAGTCATTTTTGGAATTAATAAAAAATACTGAGCGTAGAAAATACCAGAGGGGCCCACACCCTGGCCACGAGGGTGGGGGGCGCACCCTACCCCCTGGGCGCGCCCCCTGCCTCGTGGGCCCCCTGGCAGGCCTCCGGTGCCCATCTTCTGCTATATGAAGTCTTTCGTCCGAGGAAAAATCATAAGCAAGCTTTCGGGAAGAAACTCCGCCACCACGAGGCGGAACCAATCTAGGGCTCCGGCAGAGCTGTTCTGCCAGGGAAACTTCCCTCCGGGAGGGGGAAATCATCGTCATCACCAACGATCCTCTCATTGGACGAGGGTCAATCTCCTCTCAAACCCTAGTTCATCTCTTGTATCCAATCTTTGTCCCAAAGCCTCAGCTTGGTACCTGTGGGTTGCTAGTAGTGTTGATTACTCCTTGTAGTTGATGCTAGTTGGTTTATTTGGTGGAAGATCATATGTTCAAATCCATTATGCATATTAATACCCCTCTGATTATGAACATGAATATGATTTGTGAGTAGTTACGTTTGTTCCTGAGGACATGGGAGAAGTCTTGCTATTAGTAGTCATGTGAATTTGGTATTCATTCGATATTTTGATGAGATGTATGTTATCTTTCCTCTAGTGGTGTTATGTGAACGTCGACTACATGACACTTCACCATTGTTTGGGCCTAGAGGAAGGCATTGGGAAGTAATAAGTAGATGATGGGTTGCTAGAGTGACAGAAGCTTAAACCCTAGCTTATGAGTTGCTTCGTAAGGGGCTGATTTGGATCCATATGTTTCATGCTATGGTTAGGTTTACCTTAATACTTCTTTTGTAGTTGCGGATGCTTGCAATAGGGGTTAATCATAAGTGGGATGCTTGTCCAAGAAAGGGAAGCACCCAAGCACCGGTCCACCCACATACCAAATTATCAAAGTAACGAACGCGAATCATATGAGCGTGATGAAAACTAGCTTGACGATAATTCCCATGTGTCCTCGGGAGCGCTTTTCTCTATATAAGAGTTTGTCTAGGCTTGTCCTTTGCTACAAAAAGGATTGGGCCATCTTGATGCACCTTGTTTACTTTCATTACTTGTTACCCGTTACAAATTACCTTATCACAAAACTACCTGTTACCGATAATTTCAGTGCTTGCAGAGGATACCTTGCTGAAAACCGCTTATCATTTCCTTCTGCTCCTTGTTAAGTTCGACACCCTTACTTATCGAAAGGAGTACGGTAGATGCCCTATACTTGTGGGTCATCAAGACTCTTTTCTGGCGCCGTTGCCGGGGAGTGAAGTGCCTTTGGTAGGTGGAATTTGGTAAGGAAATTTACTGTCACTTGTTACTATGGAAAGTAATCCTCTGAGGGGCTTGTTCGGGGTATCTTCACCCCGGCCAGTAGAGCAAAGAGTTGCTCCTCAACCTACTGAAAATGTTTACTTTGAAATTCCTTCGGGTATGATAGAGAAACTGCTAGCTAATCCTTTTGCAGGAGATGGAACATTGCATCCCGATTTACACTTAATCTATGTGGATGAAGTTTGTGGATTATTTAAGCTTACAGGTATGCCCAATGATGTAATCAAGAAGGTCTTCCCTTTATCTTTGATGGGAGAGGCATTGACATGGTATAGGCTATGTATGATATGGGATCATGGAACTACAAACGATTGAAATTGGAATTTCATCAGAAGTTTTATCCTATGCATCTTGTTCATCGTGATCGTAATTATATATATAATTTTTGGCCTCGCGAAGGAGAAAGCATCACTCAAGCTTAGGGGAGGCTCAAGTAAATGTTATATTCATGCCCCAATCATGAGCTCTCAAGAGAAATGATTATTCAGAACTTTTATGCTCGGCTTTCTCGTAATAATCAATCCATGCTCGATACTTCTTGTACCGGCTCTTTTATGATGAAGACTATTGAATTCAAATGGGATTTATTGGAAAGAATTAAACGCAACTATGAAGACTGGGACCTCGACGAAGGTAAGGAGTCAGGTATAACACCTAAGTTTGATTGTGTTAAATCTTTTATGGATACCGATGTTTTCCGTGAATTTAGCACTAAATATGGACTTGACTCCGAGATAGTAGCTTCTTTCTGTGAATCCTTTGTTACTCATGTTGATCTCCCTAAGGAGAAGTGGTTTAAATATAATCCTCCCATTGAAGTAAAAGTAGTTGCACCTATTAAAGTTGAAGAAAAGACTATCACTTACAATGATCCTATTGTTCCTACTGCTTATGTTGAGAAACCACCTTTGCCTGTTAGAATAAAGGATCATGCTAAAGCTTCAACTGTAGTCAAGAAAAGTAATATTAGGACACATAAACCCCCTGAGCAAGTTAAAGTTGAACCTAATATTGCTATGGTTAAAGATCTCTTGGCTATAATATCGATGGGCATGTTATTTATTTCTGTGAGGAAACTGCTAGAATTGCTAAACCTGGAGCTAAAGATAAACATAGACATGTGGTAGGCATGCCTGTTATTTCTATTAAAATAGGAGATCATTGTTATCATGGCTTGTGTGATATGGGTGCTAGTGCAAGTGCCATACCTCATTCTTTATACGAAGAAATTATGCATGATATCGCACCTGCTGAGATAGAAGATATAGATGTTACCATTAAGCTTGCCAATAGAGATACTATTTCACCGATTGGGATTGTTAGAGATGTTGAAGTCTTGTGTGGGAAGGTTAAATATCCTGCTGATTTTCTTGTTCTTGGTTCCCCACAAGATAGCTTTTGTCCCATTATATTTGGTAGACCCTTCTTGAACACTGTTAATGCTAGGATAGACTGCGAAAAGGATGTTGTTACTATTGGTTTGGGTCATATGTCTCATCAGTTTAATTTTGCTAAATGTAGTAAACAGCCCCGTGATGAGGAATTGCCTAGTAAAGATGAAATTATTGGTCTTGCTTCTATTGTCGTGCCTCCTATTGACCCTTTAGAACAATATTTTCTCGACCATGAAAATGATATGTTTATGAATGAAAGAAGAGAAATAGATGAAGTATTCTTTAAACAAGAACCTATTCTGAAACACAATTTGCCTGTTGAAATCCTAGGGGATCCTCCTCCACCCAAGGGTGATCCAGTGTTTGAGCTTAAACCATTACCTAATAGTCTTAAATATGCTTATGTTGATGAAAAGAAGATATATCCTATTATTAGTGCTAACCTTTCAGAGCATGAAGAAGAGAAATTATTGAAAACTCTGAAGAAGCACTGTGCTGCTATTGGATATACTCTTGATGATCTTAAGGGTATTAGTCCCACTCTATGTCAACACAAAATAAATTTGGAGAAAGACGCCAAACCAGTTATTAATCACCAACGATGGCTAAATCCTAAGATGAAAGAAGTGGTAAGGAAGGAAATATTAAAGCTCCTTGAAGCGGGTATAATTTATCCAGTTGTTGATAGTCAGTGGGTAAGTCATGTCCATTGTGTCCCTAAGAAGGGAGGTATTACTGTCGTTCCTAATGATAAAGATGAATTGATTCCGCAAAGAATTATTACAGGTTATAGGATGGTAATTGATTTCCGCAAATTAAATAAAGCTACTAAAAAAGATCATTACCCTTTGCCTTTCATTGATCAAATGCTAGAAAGATTATCCAAACATACACATTTTTGCTTTCTAGATGGTTACTCTGGTTTCTCTCAAATACCTCTGTCAGCTGATGATCAAGAGAAGACCACTTTTACTTGCCCTTTCGGTACCTTTGCTTGTAGATGTATGCCTTTTGGTTTATGTAATGCACCTGCTACCTTTCAAAGATGCATGATGGCTATATTCTCTGATTTTTGTGAAAAGATTTGTGAGGTTTTCATGGATGATTTCTCCGTTTATGGATCCTCTTTTGATGATTGCTTGAGCAACCTTTATCGAGTTTTGCAGAGATGTGAAGAAACTAACCTTGTCTTGAACTGGGAGAAATGCCACTTTATGGTTAATGAAGGAATTGTCTTGGGGCATAAAATTTCTGAAAGAGGTATTGAAGTTGATAAAGCTAAAGTTGATGCTATTGAAAAGATGTCGTGTCCCAAGGACATCAAAGGTATAAGAAGTTTCCTTGGTCATGCCGGTTTTTATAGGAGGTTCATTAAGGACTTCTCAAAAATTTCTCGGCCTCTGACTAATCTATTACAAAAAGATATCCCTTTTGTCTTTGATGATGATTGTGTAGAAGCATTTGAAATACTTAAGAAAGCATCAATTTCTGCACCTATTGTTCAGCCACCTGATTGGAATTTACCCTTTGAAATTATGTGCGATGCTAGTGATTATGTTGTAGGTGCTGTTCTAGGACAAAGAGTTGATAAGAAATTAAATGTTATTCAATATGCTAGTAAAACTCCAGACAATGCCCAGAGAAATTATGCTACTACTGAAAAGGAATTCTTAGTAGTTGTATTTGCTTGTGATAAGTCCAGACCTTATATTGTTGATTCTAAAGTAACTATTCACACTGATCATGCTGCTATTAAATATCTTATGGAAAAGAAAGATGCTAAACCTAGTCTTATTAGATGGGTTCTCCTACTACAAGAATTTGATTTGCATATTATTGATAGAAAGGGAGCTGAGAACCCCGTTGCAGACAACTTGTCTAGGTTAGAGAATGTTCCTGATGACCCACTACCTATTGATGATAGCTTTCCTAATGAACAATTAGCTGTCATAAATGCTTCTCGTACTGCTCCATGGTATGCTGATTATGATAATTACATTGTTGCTAAATTCATACCACCTAGTTTCACATACCAGCAAAAGAAAAAGTTTTTCTATGATTTAAGACATTACTTCTGGGATGTCCCACACCTTTATAAAGAAGGAGTAGATGGTGTTATTAGACGTTGTATACCTAAGCATGAACAGGAACAGATCCTACGCAAATGTCACTCCGAAGCTTATGGAGGACACCACACTGGAGATATAACTGCACATAAGGTATTGCAATCCGGTTTTTATTGGCCTACTCTCTTCAAAGATGCCCGTAAGTTTGTCCTATCTTGTGATGAATGCCAAAGAATTGGTAACATTAGGAGACGTCTAGAAATGCCTATGAATTATTCACTTGTTATTGAACCATTCGATGTTTGGGGCTTTGATTATATGGGACCGTTTCCTTCCTCTAATGGGTATACACATATTCTAGTTGTTGTTGATTACGTTACTAAGTGGGTAGAAGCTATTCCAACTAGTAGTGCTGATCATAACACCTCTATTAAGATGCTTAAAGAAGTTATTTTTCCAAGGTTTGGAGTCCCTAGATATTTAATGACTGATGGTGGTTCACATTTTATTCATGGTGCTTTCTGTAAAAATGCTTGCTAAGTATGATGTTAATCATAGAATTGCATCTCCTTGTCATCCATAGTCTAGTGGTCAAGTAGAATTGAGTAATAGAGAACTCAAATTAGTTTTGCAAAAGACTGTTAATAGATCTAGAAAGAATTGGTCCAAGAAACTTGATGATGCATTATGGGCCTATAGAACTGCATATAAAAACCCTATGGGTATGTCTCCATATAAAATGGTTTACGGAAAAGCATGTCACTTACCTCTCGAACTAGAACATAAGGCATATTGGGCCATTAAAGAGCTCAACTATGATTTCAAACTTGCCGGTGAGAAGAGGTTATTTGACATTAGCTCACTTGATGAATGGAGAACCCAAGCCTATGAAAATGCCAAGTTGTTTAAAGAAAAAGTTAAAAGATGGCTTGACAAAAGAATACAAAAGTGTGAGTTTAATGTAGGTGATTATGTATTGCTATACAACTCTCATTTAAGATTTTTTGCAGGGAAACTTCTCTCTAAATGGGAAGGTCCCTACGTTATCGAGGAGGTCTATCGTTCCGGTGCCATAAAAATCAACAACTTCGAGGGCACAAATCTGAAGGTGGTGAACGGTCAAATAATCAAACACTATATCTCAGGTAATCCTATAAATGTTGAAACTAGTGTTATTGAAACCGTAACCCCGGAGGAATACATAAGGGACACTTTCCAGAATGTTTCAGGCTCCGAAAAGGAATCGGTATGTGGTACGGTAAGTAAACCGACTCCAAAACAGTTCTAATGGCAATTGTTCTCCGTTTTGGAATATTTAAGAAAATAGGAAAATAAGAAGTAGTCCGGGAAGGACACGAGGCTTCCACAAGGGTTGGAGACGCGCCCTACTCCCCTGGGCGCGTCCCCTTGCCTCGTGGGCACCTCGTGTACTCTCCGGACTCCGTTTTCTTGCACAATACTTCTTTTGGTCTGTAAAAAATCATTATATAATCTCCCGAAGGTTTTGACCACCGTATCACGCAATTATCCTCTGTTCTTGTTTCGAGCTATTTTCTGTCAGGGTTGTCAAGGCCAGGCATCATGTCGTCCCCCCCCCTCCAACAATGGTGACAACGATGCTTGGCTAGTGAAGATAGAGCTGAAGAGGGAAGAACCCATGGAGATCAGCAAGGATGAAGGGATCAAGAAGGCCACGGAGGACCAAGTTCCGGTAGCAGAAGACATCCTTCAACTTGATCACAATCTTCTTACCCCAACTGAGATCGAAGCTTTCAAGATGATTGAGTTAGCTCGTATACAAAACAAGTATCTCACACGTGAAAATATTTTGTTGAAGGAGCATATCATCGCACTCGATGGCATTATCCGCAAGTTGGAGGACCTCCTACGCTCGATGTGCGACTATCCATCATCACCTCCATCTCCTTCACCAGCAAAAGAGATATAATCACATGGGTATGGTCACTCCCCTTGGCAACTGCCAAGCTTGGGGGAGGTGCCCCGGTATCGTATCACCATCGCACTCCTATCTTTACCGTTTTTCTTAGTTCGATCCTTTTGGTAATATCTTGATCTAGTAGAATAAAGTTTTAGTGTGATTTAGTTTTGAGTTTTGCCTTATGATCCTTCTATGTAATCGAGTCCGTGAGCTATATAATAAAGATTAGTGTTGAGTCAAGGGCTTGATTATTTTGCTAAGATCTTAAGGGAACAAAAGAAAAGAGAAAGAATAAAAAGAAACAAAGAGATCATATTGATCTTATGAAGAGTAATGACTTCACATATAAAGAGTATGATGATTAAAAGTTGTTGAGAGTTGACAAACATAGTTTTGGTCATCGTTGCAATTAATAGGAAGTAATAAAGAAAGAGAGGTCCCACATATAAATATACCATCTTGGACATCTTTTATGATTGTGAGCACTCATTAAAGTATGACATGCTAAAGAGTTGATGTTCGACAAGGAAGACAATGTAATGGGTTATGTTTTCTTATATCTGAAATAAAGTATATTGTTATGGATCATCCAACATGTTGAGCTTGCCTTTCCCTCTCATGCTAGCCAAATTCCTTGCACCAAGTAGAGATACTACTTGTGCTTCCGAATACCCTTAAACCCAGTTTTGCCATGAGAGTCCACCATATCTACCTATGGATTGAGTAAGATCCTTCAAGTAAGTTGTCATGTTGCTTGCAATAAAAAATTGCTATGTTAATATGTATGATTTATTAGTGTGGAGAAAATAAGCTTTATACGATCTTGTGATATGGAAGCAATAAAAGCGACGGACTACATAATAAAGGTTCATATCACAAGTGGTAATATAAAGTGACGTTCTTTTGCATTAAGATTTCATGCATCCAACCATAAAAGCACATGACAACCTCTGCTTCCCTCTGCGAAGGGCCTATCTTTTACTTTTACCTTATGCAAGAGTCATGGTGATCTTCACCTTTCCTTTTTACATTTTATCCTTTGGCAAGCACATTGTGTTGGAAAGATCCTGATATATATATCTAATTGGATGTAAGTTAACATGAACTATTATTGTTGACATTACCCTTGAGGTAAAAAGTTGGGAGGCAACACTATAAGCCCCTATCTTTCTCTGTGTCCGATTAAAACTCCATAACCATAAATATTGCATGAGTGTTAGCAATTGTGAAAGACTAAATGATAGTTGAGTATGTGGACTTGCTGAAGAGCTCTTATGTTGACTCTTTCCGATGTTATGATAAATTGCAATTGCTTCAATGACTGAGATTATAGTTTGTTGGTTCTCAATAAAGTTTCTGATTCATACTTAACATTGTGAATAGATTATTACTCGAGCATAAGAAATAATATGACAATATCCATATATGTTGCTGTTATAAGAATGATCATGATGCCCTCATGTCCGTATTTTATTTTATCGACACCTCTAACTCTAAACATGTGGACATATTTATCTTTATCGGCTTCCACTTGAGGACAAGCGAGGTCTAAGCTTGGGGGAGTTGATACGTCCATTTTGCATCATGCTTTTATATTGATATTTATTGCATTATGGGCTGTTATTACATGTTATGTCACAATACTTATGCCTATTCACTCTTATTTTACAAGGTTTACATGAAGAGGGAGAATTCTGGCAGCTGGAATTCTGGGCTGGAAAAGGAGCAAATATTAGAGACCTATTCTGCACAGCTCCAAAAGTCCTGAAACTTCACGGAAGTCATTTTTGGAATTAATAAAAAATATTGAGCGAAGAAAATACCAGAGGGGCCCACACCCTGGCCACGAGGGTGGGGGCGCGCCCTACCCCCCTGGGCGCGCCCCCTGCCTCGTGGGCCCCCTGGCAGGCCTCCAGTGCCCATCTTCTGCTATATGAAGTCTTTCGTCCGAGGAAAAATCATAAGCAAGCTTTTGGGAAGAAACTCCGCCACCACGAGGCGGAACCTTGGCGGAACCAATCTAGGGCTCCAGCAGATCTGTTCTGCCAGGGAAACTTCCCTCCGGGAGGGGGAAATCATCGTCATCGTCATCACCAATGATCCTCTCATTGGAGGAGGGTGAATCTCCATCAACATCTTCACCAGCACCATCTCCTCTCAAACCCTAGTTCATCTCTTGTATCCAATCTTTGTCCCAAAGCCTCAGATTGGTACCTGTGGGTTGCTAGTAGTGTTGATTACTCCTTGTAGTTGATGCTAGTTGGTTTATTTGGTGGAAGATCATATGTTCGGATCCATTATGCATATTAATACCCCTATGGTTATGAACAGGAATATGATTTGTGAGTAGTTACGTTTGTTCCTGAGGACATGAGAGAAGTCTTGCTATTAGTAGTCATGTGAATTTTGTATTCGTTCGATATTTTGATGAGATGTATGTTGTCTTTCCTCTAGTGGTGTTATGTGAATGTCGACTACATGACATTTCACCATTTTTTGGGCCTAGAGGAAGGCATTGGGAAGTAATAAGTAGATGATGGGTTGCTAGAGTGACAGAAGCTTAAACCCCTAGCTTATGAGTTGCTTCGTAAGGGGCTGATTTGGATCCATATGTTTCATGCTATGGTTAGGTTTACCTTAATACTTCTTTTGTAGTTGCGGATGCTTGCAATAGGGGTTAATCATAAGTGGGATGCTTGTCCAAGAAAGGGCAGCACCCAAGCACCGGTCCACCCACATACCAAATTATCAAAGTAACGAACGCGAATCATATGAGCGTGATGAAAACTAGCTTGACGATAATTCCCATGTGTCCTCGGGAGCGCTTATCTCTATATATGAGTTTGCCCAGGCTTGTCCTTTGCTACAAAAAGGATTGGGCCATCTTGCTGCACCCTGTTTACTTGCATTACTTGTTACCCGTTACTAATTACCTTATCACAAAACTACCTGTTACCGATAATTTCAGTGCTTGTAGAGAATACCTTGCTGAAAACCGCTTATCATTTCCTTCTGCTCCTCCTTGGGTTCGACACTCTTACTTATCGAAAGGACTACGATAGATCCCCTATACTTGTGGGTCATCAAGTACCAACGCGGCCGAGCCTCCGTGACGGATGCTAGTCGGATGGTCTCTGCGATCGAAAGTGACCGGAGACGCTGACCACGAATTGAATTTTGGGGCGACTGGCTCTATCGCATAGACGTCCCTTAACGCGCTCTTGCGCTCCCTCTTGGGGATATGTGTGACATATATCATATTCACCGTTTTTACCTCGGGGGGGGGGGGGGATTTCCTCTGCCCGCCGTGTTCGGTGGGTGAGGCTCTTCGTCGTCGTCCTCACTGGGCGGCCCTTTCCCTTTATGTTCGGCGTTAATCTTGCCGACCTATTTGAAGACCGAGCAGTTTCTGTTGGTATGATTGGCAGGCTTATCGAGGGTGCCGTGAATTTGGCAAGGGCGATCGAGTATTCTGTCCAAACTAGATGGACCATCTCTGTTTCCTTTGAATGGCTTCTTCCGTTGACCGGATTTAGAGCCGCTGAATCCAGCATTGACCATTGTTTCTTTGGTACTTTCGTTGTTGATTCGACGCTTGTGCTTGTTGTGTCATGGTTTGCCATTGCCATCCCTAGCTTCAGAGGTGCCAGGGTCGCTGGTTTTATTGCTTATGCGGGCTAGCGAGCTGTCTTCTCCCGTGCAAAAGCGGGTCATTAGTGTGGTAAGGGCTGCCATGGACTTCGGCTTTTCTTGGCCGAGGTGTCGGGCGAGCCATTCGTGGCGGACGCTGTGTTTAAAGGCCGCAAGGGCTTCAGCGTCCGAACAGTCAACAATTTGGTTATTTTTAACTAAGAACCTTGTCCAGAGTTTCCGGGCTGACTCTCCGGGTTGCTGGACTATGTGACTGAGGTTATCGGCGTCCGGGGGGCGTACGTAGGTACCTTGGAAGTTGTCTCTAAAGGCATCTTCCAAATCTTCCCAGCTGCCAATAGAATTTTCTGGAGGCTGTTTAACCAGTGCCGTGTTGGTCCCTTAAGTTTCAAGGGAAGATATTTGATGGCATGTAGGTCGTCACCGCGAGCCATGTGTATGTGGAGAAGAAAATCTTCAATCCAGACTACGGGGTCCGTCGTGCCTTCGTATGAGTCGATCTTCACGGGTTTAAACCCTTCTGGGAACAGGTGCTCCATTACCTCGTCGGTGAAGCATAGGGGGTGTGCGGCGCCTCTGCATCGGGC
Source organism: Aegilops tauschii subsp. strangulata (assembly GCF_002575655.3). Classification (NCBI taxonomy): domain Eukaryota; kingdom Viridiplantae; phylum Streptophyta; class Magnoliopsida; order Poales; family Poaceae; genus Aegilops; species Aegilops tauschii. The sequence goes on from NC_053041.3 coordinate 144,451,910, forward strand.
AATGTCGCGACGCAGTTCGGATGAAGTTCATATGCGATTTTCGGCCCGAGTGAGGTTGTGCTTGTCGCGCCAGGCCTGACGGCCGTCCTCTAGCGCTGGGGCATGTCCCCTTGATCCATAGATTGATCTGGTTTGACCGGCTCTATTGTCCAGGTCCTGTCGTAGGTCATATGTGTATCCCGGAGCTGTTGTTCCCCTGCCTTTACGGCAAGGTGGTGCGGGCTGGTGCTCGGCTTGCGTTGCCGCTCTGTCCCGGCCACGTGGTGGTCGGTCAGGTCTGTCAGCAGCGCCACGCGTTGGTGGTATGGGCTCCAGGGCCTCATCGTCGAATTGGGGTAGCAGCTTGCGCTTCGGGTAGCTCTTTGTTGGGCGTTCGAGGCCATATTCCTCGACTGCCAGGACGTTAGTCCATCTGTCATTGAGCAAATCCCGATCAGCCTGAAGCTACTGCTGCTTCTTTTTCAGGCTTCTTGCGGTGGCGATTAGTCGGCACTTAAAGCGCTCTTGTTCGAGGGGTTCCTCTGGCATGATAAAATCTTCGTCGCCGAGGCTCGTATCCTCTTTGGAGATCGGTAGGTAGTTATTGTCCTCCGAGTCCTCGTTCCCGACAGGATTGTCGGGGTTTACTTGCCCATCCTCCCAATCATCATGTTCGGATGTTGGCTCTACAGGGGTTTCAGGGTCTTCGGCATTCTCCGGAGTATTATTATCTTCGGTGCCGGTATTGCCGTCTTTGTCGCAACGCGATTTTGAGCGGCGCCGCTGACGTCGACGCTTCGGAGGGGCTTCGACAGGCTTGTCCTTAACCGGATCCTCCTTCCATCGTCGCCATCCTCTTTGGGTGTGTCCACCATGTACACGTCGTATGTGGAGGTGGTCGTCCATCGTTCGGTAAACGGAGGGTTTTGGCCTTGTTCGTCTCCGGCATCGTCGTCCATACCGTCGATGTCTGCGGAGGCGTAGTCCAGCATGTCGGTTAGATCTTCGACAGTGGCTATGAAGTGGGTGGTGGGTGGGTGATACGTCTCCAACGTATCTATAAATTTTGATTGTTCCATGCTATTATATTATCTGTTTTGGATGTTTAATGGGCTTTATTATAGACTTTTATATTATTTTTGGGACTAACCTATTGACCGAATGGCCAGTGCAAATTGCTGTTTTTTGCCTATTTCAGTGTTTCGCAGAAAAGGAATATCAAACGGAATCCAAACGGAATGAAACCTTCGGGAGAGTGATTTTTGGAACAAACGTGATCCAGGAGACTTGGAGTGGACGTCAAGAAAGAAGCGAGGAGGCCACGAGGCAGGGAGGCGCGCCTGCCCCCCTGGGCGCGCCCCCACCCTGATGGGCCCCTCGCAGCTGCACCGACCTATATACCCCGAAAACATCCAAGAGCACCACGAAACCCTATTTCCACCGCCGCAACCTTCTGTACCCGTGAGATCCCATCTTGGGGCCTTTTCCGGCGCTCCAAGGAGGGGGAATCGATCATGGAGGGCTTCTACATCAACACCATAGCCTCTCCGATGATGTGTGAGTAGTTTACCAAAGACCTTCGGGTCCATAGTTATTAGCTAGATGGCTTCTTTTCTCTCTTTGGATCTCAACACAAAGTTCTTCTCGATCTTCTTGGAGATCTATTCGATGTAATTCTTTTTGCGGTGTGTTTGTCGAGATCCGATGAATTGTGGGTTTATGATCAAGATTATCTATGAACAATATTTGAATCTTCTCTGAATTCTTTTACGTATGATTTTTTATCTTTGCAAGTCTCTTCGAATTATCAGTTTGGTTTGGCATACTAGATTGATCTTTCTTGCAATGGGAGAAGTGCTTAGCTTTGGGTTCAATCTTGCGGTGTCCTTTCCCAGTGACAGCAGGGGCAGCAAGGCACGTATTGTATTATTGCCATCGAGGATAAAAAGATGGGGTTTATATCATATTGCTTGAGTTTATCCCTCTACATCATGTCATCTTGCCTAATGCGTTACTCTGTTCTTATGAACTTAATACTCTAGATGCATGCTGGATAGCGGTCGATGTGTGGAGTAATAGTAGTAGATGCAGAATCGTTTCGGTCTACTTGTCGCGGACGTGATGCCTATATACATGATCATGCCTAGATATTCTCATAACTATGCACTTTTCTATCAATTGCTCGAGAGTAATTTGTTCACCCACCGTAATACTTATGCTATCTTGAGAGAAGCCACTAGTTAAACCTATGGCCCCCGGGTCTACTTTTCATTATATAAGTTTCCAATCTATTTTTACTTTGCAATCTTTACTTTCAATCTATATCATAAAAATACCAAAAATATTTATCTTATTATCTTTATCAGATCTCACTTTTGCAAGTGGTCGTGAAGGGATTGACAACCCCTTTATCGCGTTGGTTGCAAGGTTCTTGTTTGTTTGTGTAGGTACGAGGCGACTTGTGTGTAGTCTCCTACTGGATTGATACCTTGGTTCTCAAAAACTGAGGGAAATACTTACACTACTTTGCTTCATCACCCTTTCCTCTTCAAGGGAAAAAGCAACACAAGCTCAAGAGGTAGCAAGAAGGATTTCTGGCGCCGTTGCCGGGGAGGCTTACACCAAGTCAAGTCAAGATTTTATCTCCCGCCAACATGCGATTTCTGGCGCCGTTGCTGGGGAGATCTACGCCAAGTCAAGATATACCAAGCACCCATCACAACTCTTATCCCTCGCATTACATTATTTGCCATTTGCCTCTCATTTTCCTCTCCCCCACTTCACCTTTGCCATTTTATTCGCCCTCCTTTTCGGTTCGTCTCTTTTCACTTGCTTCTTGTGTCGCCTTGTGTCGTTATGGCTAGTCCTTCTATCATTGTTAGTACTCCCGATCATGAAGTTCTTAATTTTAAACAAAGGGAGGGAGAAAATCTAAAAGATGCTTGGCATAGAATTTGCAATGCTCAGAATAGATCTACTAGGAAGCAATCTAATTCCGTTCTTCTTCATGATTTTTATGTAGGCATCACTCCTTGGAACAGATATATTCTTGATACCCTTACCGGAGGGAATTTCATGGGTAGCCATACTTTTGATTCTTATAATGCTATGATAAATTTGTTTGGCCCCCACCTCTTTTGGTTAATGGAACTATTTTAACTTTGGAGCATGTGATGCAAAGGCTTGAAATTATTGAAAATAAAGTTGCCACTGTAGAGTTGATTGAAAATTTGGATAAAAAGATCCACAACCAAATTACCCAATATGGATCTAAGGTAGGAGTTACTCTGAAATTTTTGAAAGAAAAGGAACCCATAGTTAACGAAAAGATAGATCAAGATTCCACAAGAATTGAGAAAATTGAAGATATTATTACCAACTTAGGGTCTGCCTTTTCTTCCGTGAAAAATACTCCAAAACCTCCTAATGCTAAAATTTCCAAACTAATGTATGTTCCTAAAAATAAGGGTGAAACTTCTAGTAAGGAAAATGCGGATCTCAAATCCATAAGTGTTCACCCCAACTTTCTCGCTATCATTAAGGAACCTTTTGCTACAAATGATTTTCTCGATTCTTGCCTAGTAGTTTAATCATTAATAAAAATAAGGAAACTCCTAAGGGTTATAAGTGTTCTATTGAAGAATTGCCTACCAAAGATGATAATACCTAGATCAACCCTTGCTTTTTTGCCTAGCTAGGGGCGTTAAACGATAGCGCTTGTTGGGAGGCAACCCAATTTTATTTTTGTTTCTTGCTTTTTGGTTCTGTTTAGTAATAAATAATTCATCTAGCCTCTGTTTAGATGTGTTTTTATGTTTTAATTAGTGTTTGTGCCAAGTAGAACCTTTGCGAAGACTTGGGTGAAGTCTTTTTGATCTTGGTGTAAAAACCAGAAACTTTAGCACTCACGAGATTAGCTGCCATTATTTTTACTGGAGAGTGATTTTAGGTTGATTATTTTTGCAGATGATTAATAGACAAATTCCTCACGTCAAGCAATTTATTTCAGAATTTTTGGAGTTCCAGAAGTATACGTTTGATACAGATTACTACATACTGTTCTGTTTTTCGTGTGTTGTTTGCTTATTTTGATGAATCTATGGCTAGTATCGGAGGGTATAACCCATAGAGAAGTTGGAATACAGTAGGTTTAACACCAATATAGATAAATAATGAGTTCATTACAGTACCTTGAAGTGGTGGTTTGTTTTCTTTCGCTAACGGAGCTCATGAGATTTTTTCTGTTGAGTTTTGTGTTGTGAAGTTTTGGGTAAAGATTTGATGGATTATGGAATAAGGAGTGGCAAGAGCCTAAGCTTGGGGATGCCCAAGGCACCCCAAGGTAAAATTCAAGGACAACCAAAAGCCTAAGCTAGGGGATGCCCCGGAAGGCATCCCCTCTTTCGTCTTCGTCTATCGGTAACTTTACTTGAGGCTATATTTTTATTCACCACATGATATGTGTTTTGCTTGGAGCGTCTTGTATGATTTGAGTCTTTGCTTTTTAGTTTACCACAATCATCCTTGCTGTAAACACCTTTTGGTAGAGACACACATGAATCGGAATTTATTAGAATACTCTATGTGCTTCACTTATATCTTTTGAGCTAGATAATTTTGCTCTAGTGCTTCACTTATATCTTTTAGAGCACGGTGGTGGTTTTATTTTATAGAATATTGATCTCTCATGCTTCACTTATATCATTTTGAGAGTCCTTTAGAACAGCATGGTAATTTACTTTGGCTATAAAATTAGTCCTAATGTGATAGGCATCCAAGGTGGGTATAATAAAAACTTTCATAAAAAGTGCATTGAATACTATGAGAAGTTTGATACTTGATGATTGTTTTGAGATATGAAGATGGCAATATTAGAGTCGTGCTAGTTGAGTAGTTGTGAATTTGAGAAATACTTGTGTTGAAGTTTGCAATTCCCGTAGCATGCACGTATGGTAAACGTTGTGTGACAAATTTGAAGCATGAGGTGTTCTTTGATTGTCATCCTTATGAGTGGCGGTTGGGGACGAGCGATGGCCTTTTCCTACCAATCTATCCCCCTAGGAGCATGCGCGTAATGCTTGGTTTTTGATGACTTGTAGATTTTTGCAATAAGTATGTGAGTTCTTTATGACTAATGTTGAGTCCATGGATTATACACACTCTCACCTTTCCATCATTGCTAGCCTATTCGGTACTGTGCATTGCCCTTTCTCACCTTGAGAGTTGGTGCAAACTTCGTCGGTGCATCCAAACCCCGTGATATGATACGCTCTATCACACATAAACCTCCTTATATCTTCCTCAAAACAGCCACCATACCTACATATTATGGCATTTCCATAGTCATTCCGAGATATATTGCCATACAACTTTCCACCGTTTCATTTATTATGACACGCTTCATCATTGTCATATTGCCTTGCATGATCATGTAGTTGACATCGTATTTGTGGCAAAGCCACCATGCATAATTTATCATACATGTCACTCTTGATTCATTGCCCATCCCGGTACACCGTCGGAGGCATTTAGATAGAGTCATATTTTGTTCTAGTATCGAGTTGTAATCATTGAGTTGTAAATAAATAGAAGTGTGATTATCATCATTAATAGAGCATTGTCCCAAATAAAAAAAAGAAGAAAGGCCAAAAAAAGAGAAAGGCCCTAAAAAAGGAAAAGAAATAAAAAGGGACAATGCTACTATCCTTTTTTCCACACTTGTGCTTCAAAGTAGCACCATGATTTTATGATAGAGAGTCTCTTGTTTTGTCACTTTCATATACAAGTGGGAATTTTTCATTATAGAAATTGGCTTGTATATTCCAACAATGGGCTTCCTCAAATGCCCTAGGTCTTCATGAGCAAGCAAGTTGGATGCACACCCACTTAGTTTCTTTTGTTGGGCTTTCATATATTTATAGCTCTAGTGCATCTGTTGCATGGCAATCCCTACTCCTTGCATTGACATCAATTGATGGGCATCTCCCTAGCCCGTTGATTAGCCACGTCAATGTGAGACTTTCTCCTTTTTTGTCTTCTCCAAATAACACCCATCATCATACTCTATTCCACCTATAGTGCTATATCCATGGCTCACGCTCATGTATTGCGTGAAAGTTGAAAAAAGTTTGAGACTACTAAAGTATGAAACAATTGCTTGGCTTGTCATCGGGGTTGTGCATGATGAGAGCATTCTTGTGTGACGAAAATGGAGCATGACCAAACTATATGATTTTGTAGGGATGAACTTTCTTTGTCCATGTTATTTTGAGAAGACATAATTGCTTAGTTAGTATGCTTGAAGTATTATTATTTTTATGTCAATATTAAACTTTTATCTTGAATCTCTCGGATCTGAACGTTCATGCCACAATAAAGAGAATTAGTTAGAAAATTATGTTAGGTAGCATTCCACATCAAAAATTCTGTTTTTATCATTTACCTACTCGAGGACGAGCAGGAATTAAGCTTGGGGATGCTTGATACGTCTCCAACGTATCTATAGTTTTTGATTCTTCCATGCTATTATATTATCTGTTTTGGATGATTAATGGGCTTTATTATACACTATTATATTATTTCTGGGACTAACCTATTAACCGAAGGCCTAGTGCAAATTGCTGCTTTTGCCTATTTCAGTGTTTCGCAGAAATGGAATATCAAACGGAATCCAAACGGAATGAAACCTTCGGGAGAGTGATTTTTGGAACAAACATGATCCAGGAGACTTGGAGTGGACGTCAAGAAAGAAGCGAGGAGGCCACGAGGCAGGGAGGCGCGCCTGCCCCCCTGGGCGCGCCCCCACCCTCGTGGCCCCTCGCAGCTCCACCGACCTACTTCTTCCTCCTATATATACCCATATACCCCGAAAACATCCAGGAGCACCACGAAACCCTATTTCCACCGCCACAACCTTCTGTACCCGTGAGATCCCATCTTGGGGCCTTTTCCGGCGCTCCGTCGGAGGGGGAATCGATCACGGAGGGCTTCTACATCAACACCATAGCCTCTCCGATGATCTGTGAGTAGTTTACCACAGACCTTCGGGTACATAGTTATTAGCTAGATGGCTTCTTCTCTCTCTTTGGATCTCAGCACAAAGTTCTCCTCGATCTTCTTGGAGATCTATTCGATGTAATTCTTTTTGCGGTGTGTTTGTCGAGATCCGATGAATTGTGGGTTTATGATCAAGATTATCTATGAACAATATTTGAATCTTCTTTGAATTCTTTTATGTATGATTTGTTATCTTTGCAAGTCTCTTCGAATTATCAGTTTGGTTTGGCCTACTAGATTGATCTTTCTTGCAATGGGAGAAGTGCTCAGCTTTGGGTTCAATCTTGTGGTGTCCTTTCCCAGTGATAGTAGGGGCAGCAAGGCACGTATTGTATTGTTGCCATCGAGGATAAATAGATGGGGTTTATATCATATTGCTTGAGTTTATCCCTCTACATCATGTCATCTTGCCTAATGTGTTACTCTGTTCTTATGTACTTAATACTCTAGATGCATGCTGGATAGCGGTCGATGTGTGGAGTAATAGAAGTAGATGCAGAATCATTTTGGTCTACTTGTCGCGGACGTGATGCCTACATGATCATGCCTAGATATTCTCATGACTATGCACTTTTCTATCAATTGCTCGAGAGTAATTTGTTCACCCACCGTAATACTTATGCTATCTTGAGAGAAGCCACTAGTGAAACCTATGGCCCCCGGGTCTATTTTCCATTATATAAGTTTCTAATCTATTTTTACTTTGGAATCTTTACTTTCAATCTATATCATAACATATTTATCTTATTATCTCTATCAGATCTCACTTTTGCAAGTGGTCGTGAAGGATTGACAACCCCTTTATCGCGTTGGTTGCAAGGTTCTTATTTGTTTGTGTAGGTACGAGGTGACTTGTGTGTAGTCTCCTACTGGATTGATACCTTGGTTCTCAAAAACTGAGGGAAATACTTACGCTACTTTGTTGCATCACCCTTTCCTCTTCAAGGGAAAAACCAACGCAAGCTCAAGAGGTAGCAGTGGGATGTAAAGTTCCCCGCTCTCAGCCCCTAGTCTGGGCCAAGCATAATTCGAAAGCGATCCTTCCGTGATGGCGAGTGATCGCATTAAGTCCAGAGCCTCGTTTAATGGTGAGGGTTGGACAGAGAAACGAGAGTCCGCGGGGCTGTCCGGAGTTGGAGCCTCCTGGCGGCGCCCGCTTGACATGGATCTCGAGAGTTCAGACTTAGAGCCCGGCGGAGTGTCCGGTGCTTCAGTGGTAAGGAGGGCTCGGTTCGTATTTGGGTTTGCCGATGACGCCGTCTCCTCCGGATCTCCGGTAGCAAGCTCCATAATGGCAGGGAGTCCGGAGGGCTCTGAATTCCCGTCTCCGGACCCGGTGTTCTGCTCTGGATCTAGGGCCAGAGTGGCGGTCGGGGCCGCCAATCCTTCGAAGATCAAGTCTCCTCGGATATCGCCGACGTAGTTTAGGTTCCCGAAACTGATCTGATGACTAGGGGCGTAGCTGTCGATCTGCTCGAGGTGGCCAATCGAGTTGGCACGCAGCGTGAAGCCGCCGAATACGAAAATCTGGCCCGGGGGAAACCTCCCCCGAAATAGCATCATTGTGGATGATCAAACGAGCCATCGAACCTTCTGTCGACAACACAGAGGAACTCTCAATGAAAGCACCAATGTCGGTGTCAAAACCGGCAGATCTCGGGTAGGGGGTCCCGAACTGTGCGTCTAAGGATCGAAGGTAACAGGAGACAGGGGAAACGATGTTTACCCAGGTTCGGGCCCTCTTAATGGAGGTAATACCCTACTTCCTTCTTGATTGACTTTGATGAGTATAGAGGTTACAAGAGTTGATCTATCTCGAGATCGTAATGGCTAAACCCTAGATGTCTAGCCGGTATGATTATGATTGCCACTACGGACTAAAACCTCCTGTTTATACAGACACCGGAGGGGGCTAGGATTGTACAAAGTCGGTTTGCAGAGAAAGGAATCTTCATATCCGAACGCCAAGCTTGCCTTCCACGCCAAGGAGAATCCCATCCGTACACGGGAGGAAGCCTTCTATCTTGTATCTTCACGGCCCACCAGTCCGGCCCACGTCACATAGCCCAGACACCCGGGGACCCCCTAATCCAGGACTCCCTCAACCACCTCCTCCCCTACTTTATATACGGGGGTGGGGGCACCCCAAAGACACATCAATTGTTCTCTTAGCCATGTGCGTTGTCCCCCTCCACAGTTTACTCCTCCGGTCATAGCGTCGTAGTGCTTAGGCGAAGCCCTGCGTTGATCACGTCACCATCACTATCACCACGCCGTCGTGCTGATGGAACTCTCCCTCAACCCTCTGCTGGATCAAGAGTTCGAGGGACGTCATCGAGCTGAACGTGTGCTGAACTCGGAGGTGCCGTATGTTCGGTACTTGGATCGGTTGGATCGTGAAGACGTTCGACTACATCAACCGCGTTAACCTAACGCTTCTGCTTTCGGTCTACAAGGGTACGTGGACACACTCTCCCCTCTCGTTGCTATGCATCTCCTAGATAGACATGCGCGAGCGTAGGAATTTTTTTGAAATTGCATGCTACGTTCCCCAACAGTGGCATCCGAGCCAGGTCTATCCGTAGATGATATGCACGAGTAGAACACAAAGAGTTGTGGGCGATAATAGTCATACTGCTTACCACCAACATCTTACTTTGATTCGGCGGTATTGTTGGATGAAGCGGCCCGGACCAACATTACATGACCACGTTTGTGAGACTGGTTCTACCGACATGCTTTGCACACAGGTGGCTGGCGGGTGTCTGTTTCTCCAACTTTAGTTGAATCGAATTTGACTACGGCCGGTCCTTGTTGAAGGTTAAAACAGCACACTTGACGAAAAATCGTTGTGGTTCTGATGCGTAGGTAAGAACAGTTCTTGCTAGAAGCCCGTAGCAGCCACGTAAAACTTGCAAAAACAAAGTAGAGGACGTCTAACTTGTTTTTGCAGGGCATGTTGTGACGTGATATGGTCAAGACATGATGACATATACGTTATTGTATGAGATGATCATGTTTTTTAAAAGTTGTCGGCAACTGGCAGGAGCCTCATGGTTGTCGCTTTATTGTATGAAATGCAATCACCATGTAATTGCTTTACTTTATCACTATGCGTTAGCGATAGTTGCAGAAGCAATAGTTGGTGAAGCGACAACGACGCTATGATGTAGATCAAGGTGTCAAGCCGGTGACGATGGAGATCATGACGGTGCTTTGGAAATGGAGATCAAAGGCACAAGATGATGATGGCCATATCATGTCACATATTTTGATTGCATGTGATGGTTATCTTTTATGCATCTTATTTTTCTTAGTACAGCTGTAGCATTATAAGATGATCCCTCACTAAATTTCAAGGTATAAGTGTTCTTCCTGAGTATGCACCGTTGCGACAGTTCGTCGTGCCGAGACACCACGTGATGATCGGGTGTGATAAGCTCTATGTTCACATACAACGGGTGCAAGACAGTTTTGCACGTGCATAATACTCAGGTTAAACTTGACGAGCCTAGCATGTACATACATGGCCTCGGAACACTGAGACCGGAAGGTCGAACGTGAATCATATAGTAGATATGATCAACATAGAGAGGTTCACCATTGAAAACTACTCCATCTCACGTGATGATCGGACATGGTTTAGTTGATATGGATCACGTGATCATTTAGATAACTCGAGGGATGTCTATCTAAGTGGGAGTTCTTAAGTAATATGATTAATTGAACTTAATTTATCATGAACTTAGTCCTGATAGTATTTGCATATCTATGTTGTAGATCAATAGCTTGCGATGTAGCTCCCCGTTTATTTTCTATATGTTCCTAGAGAAAAACAAGTTGAAAGATGATAGTAGCAATGATGCGGACTGGGTCCGTGATATGAGGATTATTATCATTGCTGCACAGAAGAATTATGTACTTAATGCACCGCTAGGTGACGGACCTATTGCAGGAGCAGATGCAAACGTTATGAACGTTTGGCAAGCTCGATATGATGACTACTATAGTTTAGTGCGCCATGCTTTACGGCTTAGAACTGGGACTTCAAAAATGTTTTGAACGCCATGGAGCATATAAGATGTTCCAAGAGCTGAAATTGGTATTACAGACTCATGCCCGAGTCGAGAGGTATGTAACCTCTGACAAGTACTTTGCCTACAAAATGGAGGAGAATAGCTCAGCTAGTGAGCATGTGCTCAGAATGTCTGGGTACTACAATCATTTGAATCAAGTGGGAGTTAATCTTCTAGATAAGACAGTGATTGACAGAGTTCTCTAGTCATTATCACCAAGCTACTAGAACTTCGTGATAAATTATAATATGCAAGGGATGACGAAAACGATTCCCAAGCTCTTCGCGATGCTGAAATCGGCGAAGGTAGAAATCAAGAAAGAGCATCAACTGTTGATGGTTGACAAGACCACTAGTTTCAAGAAAAAGGGCAAGGGAAAGAAAGGGAACTTCAAGAGGAATGGCAAGCAAGTTTCCACTCCCATGAAGAAACCCAAAGCTAGACCCAAGCCTTAAACTGAGTGATTCTACTACAAAGAAAATGTTCACTAGAAGCGGAACTTCCCCAAATACTTCGTGGATAAGAATGATGGCAAAGTGAACAAAGTTATATTTGATATACATGTTATTGATGTGTACTTTACTAGTGTTCATAGTAGCCCCTCGGTATTTTGATACCGGTTCAAGTTGCAATGATTTGTAACTCGAAACAGGAGTTGCAAAATGAACAGATACTAGTTAAGGGTGAGGTGACGATGTGTGTTGGAAGTAATTCCAAGGTTGATAAGATCACCATCGCACACTCCCTTTACCTTCGGGGTTAGTGTTGAACCTTAAATAAATGTTATTTGGTGTTTGCGTTGAGCATGAATATAATTGGATCATGTTTATTGCAATGCGGTTATTCATTTAAGTCAAAGAATAATTGTTATTCTGTTTACATGAATAAAACCTTCTGAGGTCATACACCCAAGATGAATGGTTTATTGAATCTCGATCGTAGTGATACACATATTCATAAAATTGATGCCAAAAGATGCAAAGTTGATAATGATAGTGTAACATATTTGTGGCACTGCCATTTAGGTCATATTGGTGTAAAGCGCATGAAGAAACTCAATGCGGATGGACTTTTGGAATCACTTGATTATGAATCATTTGATGCTTGCGAACCATGCCTCAAGGGCAAGATGACTAAGACTCCGTTCTCTAGAACAATGGAGCGAGCCACTGACTTATTGGAAATAATACATACCGATGTATGCGGTCCGATGAGTGTTGAGGCTCGCGGCGGGTATCGTTATTTTCTGACCTTCACAGATGATTTGAGAAGATATGGGTATATCTACTTAATGAAACACAAGTCTGAAACATTTGAAAAGTTCAATGAATTTCAGAGTGAAGTTGAGAATCATCGTAACAAAGAAAATAAAGTTTCTACGATCTGATCGCGGAGGCGAATATTTGAGTTACGAGTTTGGCCTTCAATTAAAACAATGTGGAATAGTTTCACAAACTCATGCCACCTGGAACACCACAGCATAATGGTGTGTCTGAACCTCGTAACCATACTTTATTAGATATGGTGCAACCTATGATGTCTCTTACCGATTTACCACTATCGTTTTGGGGTTATGCATTAGAGACAGCTGCATTCACGTTAAATAGGGCACCATCTAAACCGTTGAGACGACACCGTATGAACTGTGGTTTAGCAAGAAACCTAAGCTGTCGTTTCTTAAAGTTTGGGGTTGCGATGCTTATGTGAAAAAGTTTCAGCCCGATAAACTCGAACCCAAATCAGAGAAGTGTGTCTTCATAGGATACCGAAAAGAAACTGTTGGGTACACCTTCTATCACAGACCCGAAGGCAAGATCTTTGTTGCTAAGAATGGATCCTTTCTAGAGAAGGAGTTTCTCTCTAAAGAAGTGAGTGGGAGGAAAATAGAACTTGATGAGGTAATTGTACCTTCTCTCGAATTGAAAAGTAGCTCATCACAGAAAACCATTCCCGTGATGCCTGCACCAACTAGTGAGGAAGCTAATGATAATGATCATGAAACTTTAGATTAAGTTACTACCGAACCTCGTAGGTCAACCAGAGTATGTTTCGCACCAGAGTGGTATGGTAATCCTATTCTGGAAGTCGTGTTACTAGACCATGACGAACCTACGAACTATGAGAAAGCGATGATGAACCCAGATTCCGAAAAATGGCTTGAGGCCATGAAATATGAGATGGGATCCATGTATGAGAACAAAGTATGGACTTTGGTTGACTTGCCCGATGATCGGCAAGCCATTGAGAATAAATGTATCTTCAAGAGGAAGACGGACGCTGATAATAGTGTTACTATCTACAAAGCTCGAATTGTCGTTAAAAGGTTTTTCGACAAGTTCAAGGTGTTGACTACGATGAGATTTTCTCACTCGTATTGATGCTTAAAGTCTGTCCGAATCATGTTAGCAATTGCCCCATTTTATGAAATCTGGCAAATGGATGTCAAAACTGCATTCCTTAATGGATTTATTAAAGAAGAGTTGTATATGATGCAACCAGAAGGTTTTCTCAATTCTAAAGGTGCTAACAAAGTGTGCAAGCTCCAGCGATCCATCTATGGACTGGTGCAAGCATCTCGGAGTTGGAATATACGCTTTGATGAGTTGATCAAAGCATATAGTTTTATACAGACTTGCGGTGAAGCCTCTATTTACAAGAAAGTGAGTGGGAGCACTACAACCTTTTTGATAAGTATATGTGAATGACATATTGTTGATCGGAAATAATGTAGAATTTTCTGGAAAGCATAAAGGAGTATTTGAAAGGAGTTTTTCAAAGAAAGATCTCGGTAAAGCTACTTACATATTGGGCATCAAGATCGATAAAGATAGATCAAGACGCTTGATAAGACTTTCGACGAGTACATACCTTGATAACATTTTGAAAGAGTTCAGAATGAATCAGTCAAAGAAGGAGTTCTTGCCTGAGTTGTAAGGTATGAAGTTGAGTAAGACTCAAAACCGGACCACGGCAGAAGATAGAGAGAGAATGATAGTCATTCCCTATGCCTCAGTCATAGGTTCTATAAAGTATGACATGCTGTGTAATAAGCCTGTTGTGTACCTTGCCATGAGTTTGGCAAGGGGGGTACGATAGTGATCCAGGAGTGGATCACTGGACTGCGGTCAAAGTTATCCTTAGTTACCTAAGAGGACTAAGGAAATATTTCTCAGTTATGGAGGTGATAAAGAGTTCATCGTAAAGAGATATGTCGATGCAAGCTTTTACACCAATCCGGATGACTCGAGTCTCAATCTGGATACATATTGAAACTGGGAGCAATTAGCTAGAGTAGCTCCATGCAAAGCATTGTAGACATAGAATATTTGCAAAATAAATACGGCTCCGAATGTGGCAGACCCGTTGACTAAACTTCTCTCACAAGCAAAACATGATCACACCTTAGTACTCTTTGGGTGTTAATCACATAGCGATGTGAACTAGATTATTGACTCTAGTAAACCCTTTCAGTGTTGGTCACATGGCGATGTGAACTGTGGTTATTAATCACATGGTGATGTGAACTATTGGTGTTAAATCACATGACGATGTGAACTAGATTATTGACTCTAGTGCAAGTGGGAGAATGAAGGAAATTTGCCCTAGAGGCAATAATAAAGTTGTTATTTATATTTCCTTATATCATGATAAATGTTTATTATTCATGCTAGAATTGTGTATTAACTGGAAATTTGATACAGGTGTGGATACATAGGCAAACATCGTGTCCCTAGTAAGCCTCTACTAGACTAGCTCGTTAATCAAAGATGGTTAAGTTTCCTGACCATAGACATGAGATGTCATTTGATGAACAGGATCACATCATTAGGAGAATGATGTGATGGACAAGACCCATCGTAGCATAACGATCGTTAATTTCTATTGCTATTGCTTTCTTCATGACTTATACATATTCCTATGACTATGAGATTATGCAATTCCCGAATACCAGAGGAACACCTTGTGTGCTATCAAACGTCACAACGTAACCGGGTGATTATAAAGATGCTCTACAGGTGTCTTCGAAGGTGTTTGTTGGGTTGGCATAGATCGAGATTAGGATTTGTCACTCCGAGTATTGGAGAGGTATCTCTGGGCCCTCTCAGTAATGCACATCACTATAAGCCTTGCAAGCAATGTGACTAATGAGTTAGTTACGGGATGATGCATTACGGAACAAGTAAAGAGACTTGTCGGTAACGAGATTGGACTAGGCATGATGATACCGACGATCGAATCTCGGGCAAGTAACATACCGATGACAAAGGGAATAACGTATGTTGTTATTGCGGTTTGACCGATAAATATCTTCGTAGAATATGTAGGAACCAATATGAGCATCCAGGTTCTGCTATTGGTTATTGAACAGAGATGTGTCTCGGTCATGTCTACATAGTTCTCGAACCCGTAGGGTCCGCACGCTTAACGTTCGATGACGATTTGTATTGAGTTGTGTGTTTTGGTGACCGAAGTTTGTCCGGAGTCCCGAATGAGATCACAGACATGACGAGGAGTCTCGAAATGGTTGAGAGGTAAAGATCGATATATTGGAAGGTTATATACGGACACCAGAATGGTTCCGAAGAGGTTCGGGGATTTTTCGGAGTACCGGGAGGCTATCGGAACCCCCCGGGAAAGTTAATGGGCCTCATGGGCCATAGTGGAGAAGAGGTGGCAGGCCACGAGAGGTGGCGCACACCTCCCCCTTTCCCAATCTGAATTGGACAAGGGGTGGGCCCCCCCTTTCCTTCTCCCTCTCCCCTCTTTCCCCTTTCTCCTCTCGGTTGGAAGGAAGGGGGGCCACATCCTACTAGGAGTGGAGTCCTAGTAGGACTCCCCCCCATGGCGCGCCACCCCTTAGGCCGGCCACCTCCTCCTCCCCTCCTTTATATACGGGGGCGGGGGGCACCCCAAAGACACATCAATTGTTCTCTTAGTCGTAGTGCTTAGGCAAAGCCATGTGCGGATCACATCACCATCACCGTCACCACGCCGTCGTGCTGACGAAACTCTCCCTCAACCCTCTGCTGGACCAAGAGTTCGAGGGACGTCATCGAGCTGAACGTGTGCTGAACTCCGAGGTGCTGTACGTTCAGTACTTGGATCGTGAAGACGTTCGACTATATCAACCGCGTTAACCTAACGCTTCCACTTTCGGTCTACGAGGGTACGTGCACACACTCTCCCCCTCTCGTTGCTATGATCTTCTAGATAGATCTTGCGTGAGCGTAGGAATTTTTTTGAAATTGCATGCTACGTTCCCCAACACACGCATCATCGGAAGGCTGCAAGGATGATGTAGAAGCTCTTCGTGATCGATTCCCGCTTCGACAGAGTACCAGAATAGGCCTCCAGATGGGATCGCAGAAGCACAGAAACTTGCGGCAGCGGAAAAAGGGTTTCAAGTGGCTCTCTGTTGGTTTCCCAATATTTGAGAATTTATAGAGGTGGAATTAGGTCAGACGGAGCCTCGTGGGGCCCACAAGGTAACAGGGGCGCCCTGTTGCCTTGTTGTCTCCTCGATTGCCGTCTGGTCTCCCCCCAAAGCTTCTAGGGTCTCTCTTGTCCGGAAAAAATCTTCAACAATTTTCATAGCGTTTGGAATCCATTTGGTACTGATTTGTTTTGGAAAACTAAAAACAAGCAGAAAACAACAACTGGCACTAGGCGCTGGGTTAATAGGTTAGTCAAAAAATGATATAAAATAGCATTAAAAGTCATATAAAGTATCCAAGATTGATAATATGATAGCATGAAACAACAAAAAATTACAGATATGTTGGAGACATAGAAGCATCCCCAAGCTTAATTCCTGGTCTTCCTCGAGTAGGTAAATGATAAAAACAAATTTTTTGATGTGAAATGCTACCTAACATGTGTGTCATATAATCTCTTTTATGGTATGAATATTTAGATCTGAATGATTCAAAGTAATAGTCTATAATTTGATATAAAGACATCAATAATCAGGCATATCAACAAACAATCATGCCTTTAAAAATAAAAATGATAAAGAACGCTATCCCTACAAAATCATATAATCTTGTCATGGTTTGTCTTCCTAACACAAAGTATTAATAATGAACTACCCCAATGACAAGCCGAACAATCGGTTCAAACAAATGCTTGATGACTTATATAATGGAGACCTAGACATTAAGAGATTGAACTATGGAATTATTACCCTGGTGCCAAAGACTAAGGAGGTGAATCAGATACAAAAATTTAGCCCTATATGCTTGCTGAATGTAAGCTTTAAAATCTTTACAAAGGTCTTAATGAACAAACTTAATCTAGTAGTTGATTTTGTAATTTCTCCAGTACAAACTGCTTTTATTAAAGGGAGATACATAATGGAGGGGGTTCTGGTGCTACATGAAGCATTAAACAGTGTTCATGTAAAAAACAGAGTGCCCTGTTGTTGAAAGTGGATTTTGAAAAAGCCTATGATAAAATCAAATGACCTTTTGTTCTTCAGATGTTGAGGGGGAAAGGATTCCCCGGTATGGATAGATTGGGTTATGGGTACTATTAGAGGAGGAAAAGTCTGTATCAAAGTTGATGAAAATTATGGCCCTTACTTTCCTACACATAAAGGGTTGAGACAGCGGATTCTTTGTCCCCTTTAATGTTCAATTTAGCTGGTGATGCCTTGGCCATTTTAATGGAAAATGCTAGAAAAGATGGCTTAATCAAAGGGCTGCTGGCTGATACTCTAGAAGGGGGGATTAATATGTTGCAATATGCAGATGATACTATATTCCTAATGCAAGATGATTATGAAAGTGCCTACAATCTAAAATACATATTATGTCTATTTGAACAAATGTCTGGCTTGAAGATTAATTTTCATAAAAGTGATTTTTTGTTTGGTGCAGCTGTTGATAAAAACATGAATACTCTAGGATATTTACTTGCCCTGTGGGAGAACTTCCTATGAAATACCTACGGCTTCCTATTGATAAAAAAGAACAAAAAAACTGGAAGCCTTCTGAAGACAAAATGGAGAGGAAATGTGGGACCTGGCAAGGAAGGTTGTTAGGTAGTGCTGGGAGACTGACTTTGATACAATCCTCTTTAACTGGAATTCCATACTTCATGATGTCTTTTTATGGCCTGCGTGTGGGTGTGGAAAAAATAATGAATTTCTTTAGGGCTAGATTGTTATGGCAAGAAAATAATGATAAGGGAAAGTATCACCTAGTGACATGGGCAGAGGTTTGTAAACCAAAAGATATGGGAGGTTTAGGCATCCAAAACCTAGCCTTCATGAACAGAGCTCTACTTTGTAAATGGTGGTGGAAAACATATAACACAGATGGGATGTGGAAAAAAATTCTGAGAAACAAATATATCAAGAAAAATTGTGTCACTAATGTTAAGAGCAAAAATGGGGATTCACAGTTTTGGGGGGGAGCTGTTGAAACATAAGGAATTCTTCTTCTGCTTGTGTAAGTTTGATATAGGGAATGATGAAAATACCAGGTTCTCGGAAGACCGGTGGATTGGACCTAAAACCTTGAAAGACAGTTATCCACGTCTATATAACATATGTTTTGATAAATAAAAGTCAGTATCAGATATTTTGAGCAAAGGGCTGGACAAAGTGTGTTTTAGGAGATCTCTGGTGGGGGAGTCGTTGGAACACATTAGGGAGGTGTGTGAGAATGTGACTTTAAAAAAATGTCAAGATAAGATTCGATGGACACTTGCTGGGGATGGCAAATATACTGTTAAAACCTGATATAAACATCTGGTTCAGAGTGGTTTTAAATATCCCTACAATTTCCTTTGGAAAACAAAGATGCCACCCAAGGTTAAATTGTTCTTATGGCTGTTGCTTAGAAAAAGTATTCTCACTAAAAAAATTAAGAAAAAGAGGGTGGCAGGGGACAACAATTGTTCCTTTTGTGGAAAATAAGAGGATATGGATCATCTCTTTATACATTGGCAAAAATGTTATGGCTGGTCATGAAATGTTCCTTTGATATGCAAGATATCCCTGACAATATTAATGACATTTTTGGGAAATGGATAAATATATAGATTTGAAAAAAATGAAAAGAATCTCATGACGGTTGGAATATCTGCAATGTTATGGACGATGTGGAAACTAAGGAACAGATTGGTTTTTGATAATCACAGGGTGGTTGATCCCTGTGTTCATGTGAACTTGATTATTAAAAATTTGCATGAATGGTGTGTATTGCAGAAAAACCAAGGAAGAATAAAGCGCATGACGGAGGGCGTAAAGCAAGTTGAACGGGTCACTATTAGGAAAAAGCCTACTAGTAGCATGGGTTAAATAGCTAGTAGTAGCGTCGGTGCCCGCGCTACTACTAGCTCGCTACAGCTAACTGTTAGTAGTAGCGCGGGTGCCACCTGCACTACTACTATGCGTGTGTTACTAGTAGCGTGAGTGCCACCCGCTACTACTATTGGTTTCAAAAACAAAAAAAATTATCGATCCTGTGCGTGATGTCAATGGCGGCAATGATTCGATCCAGCGACGGTAGGGGTCTCCAATGGCGCGGATGGGCTACGGTAGACAATATGCGGTGGTAGTTGCTGGAGAGGGACCGGATCCAGGGCAGAGCAAGGCGGCGGTGTGGGGCTCCTCTTCACGGCCAAGGCGGAGAGCTCTTGTTCATCCATGGCGATGACCTGCACTGGGATGGACATGGGAGGGCGAGTGAAACCAGAGGGCAGAGGGAAAAAGAGAAAGAAGGGAGAGATGAAGGAGATGGAGGGAGCACCGGGGCTAGTCGTTGGTGGTGAGGTGCTCCGGTGTGGTGGCGGGAGGCGAGGGGAAGACCAGCGAGCTCCTGGATGCCAGCAGCGCGAGGCAGCGGTCTCGTTGGGCGCCATGGAGGAGGAGACGTGCATGGGCAGGAGTGCCATGGGAGAGCCTATGGAGAGAGAGAGGAGGAGAGGGACGGGGGAGAGGAGTGATTTGGACGAGGAGATGGGGATTTTAGGGCTGTTAAAAAACCCAGTACTTAGTAGTAGCGCGGGTTTATAGCCCGTGCTACTACTATCAACTTAGAAGTAGCGCGGGTTTATAACCCTCGCTACTACTATGGCATGCCCCGGGGGGCATGATAGAGACCGCTTATTTGTAGCGAGGGGTAAAAACACGCGCTGCTACTATCAACTTAGTAGTAGCGAGGGGTAAAAACATACGCTACTAGTAAGTAGCAGTAGCGAGGGGTATAAACCTGCGCTACTAGTAAGCATCTGCCTATAAGCTTTTCCCTAGTAGTGGGTGGCTAGGGAGATCTTCAAGGCGGCACATGGATGGACGATAGGGGTGCCTAGGCTGGAAGGCTCCTAAAGATCAGACATGCTGAAGCTATTTCTCCTTTGTTCACTTAGTTTATGATCTTCTTTGCTTACCTCTTGTCGCTCTCGTTATGTAAGGAGAGACACTATTCTCCATGTAGTAGGTGAGGTATGGTTCTCTAACGTTTTGAGTTGTATCTGGTGCTGTTTGGCGCTAGACAGTAGCCTATCTTGACATAATGTTGTGAGGGAGGATGGAGGGATGGATCCCTACCTTCAACATAGCACTGTCAGCTAGTGTCCTCGAGGGGCTTAAGAGTCTGTTAGTGAGGTAGGGTCTGAAGTATGTGAACATTATGATTTCTTTAAATGAAATTGAAGAGGGAGCTCTCTTTTATATATAAAAAAAGATGCTCCCATAAACAGAATAACTTTGCTACATTACGACAAATCCTCGTACAATAATTTCTGCCCAAACTGCTCAATCACCCTTGGATTAAATGGATCCAGTTCGCTGACTTAGCCACAGCAAGTCCTCGGTGACTTTGCCACAGGATCAAGAATCGGAGGCTGAGATTCATTGAATCACTGTTTCCGAACAGTGTTCGCAGAAATCACTGTTCATGCAAATCGCTGTTGAAACTACTGTAGCATCCGATCTGGGCCGCCGCTTTTCAATCCGAGGAGACTCGGGCAAAGGTAGCGATACTGTAGCTTCGCAACCTTTGCCATGGCAAGTCAGCCAATCTGAATCAGGATTAAATTACTAGATACATCGTGTGAGGATCGTGGGATCATATGTCCATAGCAATTTCGTAAGAACCATTAACCATTGAAGAGAGCACCAAGACGGCAGGCCATTTCATTCCATGGGAAAGTATCAGGTGATACCAGCTTTTAAATGCTACCATGATATCAAGTTAGAAAATTTAAATGTCAAAAAATCATGGATGTTCACAACACATATGTCAACAACCCCTAAAAAATTCATATCGAAATTCAAAATAGACAAGGAGAAACAAAAAAGAAAAATTCAGATGTGAATAGTGTCAATTTTGCTTTTGTCTTCATTTGACATTATTCATGATGGATTTGTCTTTTTTGTTTCTCTATGTGTATGTCGAATTTTGATATGAATCTTTTAGGGGTCGTCGACATATGTGTTATGAACATTCATGATTTTTTTCAGAATTTTTTGACATGATTAAATTTGAATTTTCTAACTTGGTATCGTGGTAGCATTTAAAGAGTGGTATCATCTAATATTTTTCCTTCATTCCATATTGATTACTACCTACTCCTTCCGTTCCATAATATAAAGAACGTTTTTCAAGCTATGGTAACTTAAAAAACGTTCTTATATTATGGTTATTATGGGGCAGAGGGAGTACAAATGCAGCTCCCACCGGAAATTAAGTCGCAAACAAGCCACACTAGCACCACCGATTCCATAACCTAATACTCCGTTACTAATAGAGTAGCATACAAGCCTTGAACGAACATGAGTCATAGTATATGACTCCCTACTGACGAAACCTAGCACTGTTACTAATAGAGAGACTACTTGCTGTCGTCGCAGCCACTACGGAGTAGTACTACATAACTAAGCTGGTATGGTCTGTGATCCATGAAAGCTAGGGAAACCTGGAAGCTTAATTAAGCAGCTCTAACCAAAGGTCGCCGAGGACCCAGACCACGATTATTGGTTAGCTGCATGACCCAGACCACAATTATTGGTTAGCTGCATGAGCAGCTAGGGCGCCCCCGCCGGCGAGGGCTTGAAGGGAGACACGTAGCTTCCGCCATTGCCGTCGTTGGACGGAGACTGGTCCCAGACCTTGACGATCTCGATGGGCACGATGCTGCGAGCGACTTCCCTGGGACAGGCCTCGCCGCTGCCATAAAAACCAACGTACCGGATCCGGAGCTCGCGAGCGATTTCGCGAGGGTGCCCCACCCGGACGACGAGGCGCAGCGGGGAGAGGTCCGGCGCGGTGAGGCAGGCGGGGTCGATCTCGACCACGTGGCCGATGCTGGCCATGTTGAAGCCGATGTCCTCAGGGCCGGCTCTATGATTTCGAAGGCCCCGGTGCGAACCCGACCAGTGGGCCCAATATAGAGAAAAATCCAATTTAATACATGAAAATATAAAATTGCCATAAAATCATAAAACTAATATATTTTTACTAGAATCAAGCATATGTTATTTTCCCTGTCTTTGTTCCAAACCAAGTATCATGGAAGTTACAACGCAGAAAAAACATATTGAAATAGCATGCTAACCTCCAGTTATCATGTGAAACGAGACTTTCGTGCATTTTTTGACGCAAAATCATCAATGAGAGTGTCAAGATCAATACTATCCAGCATATTCTTCTCAATGCAGCACATGGCCAATCCATTCAATCTTTCTTGAGACATCGTTGACCTCAAATAATTTTTCAATAGTTTCAATTTTGAGAAACTCCTTTCAGCTGATGCAACAGTCACAGGTACGGTCAAAAGGATACGATAAGCAATTGAGACATTTAGATAACAATCCGCATCTCTAACAAACTCAAATATCTGATCCGCTGACATGAATGTGTTTGGCAATGTCATCTGCAGTACTTTTAGTTCAGAAACGAAATCATCTAGATCGACATCTGCTGACTTACCATGAGTGAATTTGTTGACAAAATTAGTGCAACATCTTCTTAGATCATTATCACCCAAGGACTTCAACTCTTTCGAGTTGAACAAGAAACCAAATATGCTCCCAAATGTCTTCAGTTCCTCAAATCTAGTAGTTAGGGAAGCAATTGCAACATCAATCATCACCAAAAGGTATTTAACTCTAAATGATTCCACCTCACTTGCTTGCGTTTCTTCATTCTGGTTATTTTCGTCATTGCCACTAATTTCATCAAACTGTCTTTTTCTAGTAATACGTCTCTTGACAGGAAACAAAGGTTGTACACCCATGTCAATTGCAATAGATCTCGCAATATCCAGACTAGTTGCAAAGCCGTCATTTCTGTACTTCTTAAAATATGAGATGGCACCTTCAATCTGTTTAAGAGTAACATCAATGCACACAAACTTATACTGCAACTTCTTACTCACCATGTTTACAGTGAACAAAATGTCATGCCAAATGACCATGCCAAGTAAAAATTCAAATTTCTCAAGTGCGCTAGCCAAAGAGTTTGCGTCGCTCTTAGTCTTGGCGTCATCGGTAGAAGTTCTCTTCAATTCCAGTAATGCTTTTCTTAACTCGGGTGCTTGATATCTGATAGCCTGAACACTCTTTATTCGACTCTCCCATCGAGTGTTACACAAAGACTTAACTGTCATTTTTGGAACATGATCAAGCAATAGCTGCCATCTTTTAGTAGAGCTTGAAAACAATATATAAATTCTTTGCACAACACCAAAGAAGGTAACAGCTTTACCGCAAGATTTTGCCATATCACTAAGAGTAAGGTTTAGGCTATGACAAGCGCATGGCATGAATAATGCTCTTGGATTAGTTTCAAGTAGTCTGCTCTGTACCCCTTGGTGTTTTCCCTTCATGTTCGAACCATTGTCATACCCTTGTCCACGAACATCTTTAACATCCAAACCAACAGATTTAAGTGAATCTATTAACACATTATAAAGTCCAAGTCCGGATGTATCATCCACCTTCAAGAACTCCAGAAAAAACTCCTCTATTTTTGTAGTAGTACTTGACATGTTTACGCACCTCACAATTAGAGTCATTTGTTCTTGATGGCTCACGTCAGGTGTACAGTCCAAGATGACAGAGAAATACCTTGCATCCTTAATTATCCTCAACAGAGAATATTTAACAGTGCGACCAAGAAGGGAAATTAACTCATTCTGAATATTATGGCCAAGATAATGATGATGGATTTCACTATTCTTAATGCGCCGAAGATGCTCTTGCATTACAGGATCAAATTCTGCCATCATTTCAATTACTCCCAAAAAATTTCCGTTGTTATCTTGATATAATTTCTCATTCGATCCTCGAAAAGCCAGACTATGTTTAGCAAGAAATTTCACAGCAGCAACAATTCTAATTAAAACAAGTCTCCATCGCTCCTTCTCCCTTGCAATCTCTTGTTGCATGTCTTTATCAATTGTTTCCTTCTTACTTAGCCTCAGCCTTACCTCATTCCAAGTATTCATGTTAGTGATATGCTCAACACTATTCTCATGCAATTTGAGCTTCTCACTAAGATGTCTCCAACCCTTCAATCCCTCGGATGCTAGCAGACTTTTGCTTTTTCCAGATTTAAACAATTTGCAACAAAAGCAGTAGACTTTATTCACGTGTTTAGAGTACACTAACCACCTCCGATCACTGAACTCGCCATTCCTTAACTTTCTTGTGTAGTAATCATATGAAAAATGCCTGCTACTAATTTCATCTTCGGGAAACACAAGATTGTATTCCCTTATAGGTCCTTTTTCAATGAGAATATCTCTTGATTTATTGTCAAGAATATTCCAAGTTCTAGGATCATATATATCAAAAGAAGAACCCTGCTCATCTGCATTTCCAAGATTCTCATGGTCACTAAAATTTTCCGTGTGCTGATCGGCATCATTTTCCGCAGCATTATTTTTCTCGACATGATTTTCCTCAACGGCATTCTTAGTATCATCAGGTTTTTCTTCACCATTTGTGATATATAATTGCTCTGAATTTGTAGCAGCACCGGTCCTCAAGACAAACATATCCATAGCGCCTTCCTGAGATTTAATCAACTTGTCTACTCTTTTCTTGTTGTTTCTTTTCTCACAGCCAGATAGATGTTTTTTAGGTAACATGATTATGCTGCAAGTGAGAAACACGAATACAGTATCAGAGATTGAAGATGTTATGTTTTCAGATGAGAAGTTTCAGAATTGAGACCACCGGAAAATATTTGCCTATAGATTAGGATTTATGAATAGATTGATCTGAGAATTATTACCTTCTGAATGATGATCTTGATCAGTTGATCTCTTCCCCGAATTCTTGCTGATTTGATCCCCAAACTCAGCTCCAGGTTTGGTGCGGTGCGCTGGTGTCGGCGTCAGGCGGCGTGCTGCTGTGTCGATGCGTCTCCGTGCTCCTGTGTCAGTGCGTCTCCCTGGATTCCAGGCGAACGACAGGCCCTAGTGGTGGTTGCGTGCTGCTTGCTGGGTGGGCTCAGAGCTACCTGGGCTGGACGTTAGTCATTCTTTTTTTTCACTAATCCGTAATATATAATATATATACTGCATATATACTATGGGCCCCCTTTTAGTCTGGGCCCCGGGCCGTCGCACCTCTCGCACTGGTCCAAAGCCGGCCCTGGATGTCCTTCTCCGCCCGCTCCTCCCTGGGGTAGCTGTGCAGGTTGATGTGGACGAGGTAATCCAGCCGGGACCGGTAGCAGTTCCTCTGCTGCCCCTCGGGCACGACCTGCACCGAGTAGCCGTCGAGCTCGAACGGCTGCCTGGCGATGGCCGCCACGCGGTCCTCCGGCGAGGCGAAGCGCAGGCCCATGTCGGCCACGATGGGGGAGATGGCGACGACGTCGAACCGCAGGTCCGGCGCCGCGGCGTGGATGGCGGAGCGGACGAGGGCCTTGACGTCCGCGACCTCGCGGCCGGCCGGGTCGGGGGTGATGAAGGCGTAGCCGGTGCACCTGGCCACGCGGTTCATTTCGGGGGTCCTCTGCAGGTACACGGTGGGCCCGCACTCCGGACGGCCGGAGCGAGCCACCGGGGGGTCGGGAGCCCAGCGGCGGACCGCGGACGCGGGGACGGGGTGGTCGATGCGCTTGTGCACGCTGACGAAGGCCGGGCGGCCCTCGGGTGCCTCCAGCGCAGAGGCGCCGGCGGGGAGGCGGGAGCTTCCGGGCAGCATCTTGCTCGCAGTTGCCCTTCTCTCTCAACACCGACGGCTGCGGGCAACCAGAGGACAGGTGTGGAGTGGAGCGGAGCGGGAGGAGTGTGATGGAGGACCAAGGGAAGGATGTGGCCGGCTTTAAGCACAGCACAGCATTCACTCCGGCGTATACTGGGATGGTGGCGTGAAGTAAAGTTGAGGTTGGACTGAAGCGGCGTGCGGGTTGAGTTCGAGGCAACTTTGCCATCAACACAGCGAGTAGTACAATGGCGCATGACCCCTGGCTTTGCCTCAGTCGGGCATTGAAGATGACAAGGGGCGCATGGAGTGGTCGCATCAGTCAGGGCCTCAGAGCATGGGCATCCAAAGGCAGATCTCGTAGGCCAATGCCTCTAGGAAGAGGCGTTGATCGCTGGTGCGACGGTATTGATAACTTTCGAGGAGTGCGGTATGCCGCTCGGATTCGCTGGGATTTTGCTGTCCAGCTCCAACAAAGCCGTTTGTGTTGTACTTTAGCATTGTTTGGTGATTTAAATCCGCAGAATCATAAGTTCCAAAAACAAATCCGCAGACTCCCTCCGTTTATGTGTATAAATCATCTTACGAAACCAAATAATCCCAAAACACTTAAACGTGGTGCATTAACTTCATCTTGTTTCTTTTTTCTTCACATAAATAAAGAAATCAACCAATAAGATATGTGGGGCATGTATGCTTTCAATGACTTCAGACTACCAAACACACCATGCAGTGGTCAGTCCATTGCATGCAACGCTACTAATTAGCAAATAAATATTAAGTTCTTTTGATTTTATCTTCGTCTTGGTCACGATGCACAACTTAAGATGACTTATGCACCTGGACGGAGGGAGTATATCACGATTAGCGGAAACCGCCACTTTACGATTCATGACATCGTGCATCAAATTAAAATTCTGACGGTGGTGAAAAACACCGAGTAAAAAATGGATCTCGTTTTGACGTTGGTTGATCCTGAGCCAGGTGACGGCGCGGTGTTAACGGCCGTCAATTTTCTATTTAGCACTCGAGACGAAGCCGCTGGGTCGGGCCTGCGTGCAGGGCCGGCTTTGGACCAGTGCGAGAGGTGCGACGGCCCGGGGCCCAGACTAAAAGGGGGCCCATAGTATATATGCAGTATATATATTATATATTACGGATTAGTGGAAAAAAAGAATGACTAACGTCCAGCCCAGGTAGCTCTGAGCCCACCCAGCAAGCAGCACGCAACCACCACTAGGGCCTGCCCAACCAAGCCCAGGCAACGCACGTTGCCCTGTCGTTCGCCTGGAATCCAGGGAGACGCACCGACACAGGAGCACGGAGACGCATCGACACAGCAGCACGCCGCCTGACGCCGACACCAGCGCACCGCACCAAACCTGGAGCTGAGTTTGGGGATCAAATCGGCAAGAATTCGGGGAAGAGATCAACTGATCAAGATCATCATTCAGAAGGTAATAATTCTCAGATCAATCTATTCATAAATCCTAATCTATAGGCAAATATTTTCCGGTGGTCTCAATTCTGAAACTTCTCATCTAAAAACATAACATCTTCAATCTCTGATACTGTATTCGTGTTTCTCACTTGCAGCATAATCATGTTACCTAAAAAACATCTATCTGGCTGTGAAAAAAGAAACAACAAGAAAAGAGTAGACAAGTTGATTAAATCTCAGGAAGGCACTATGGATATGTTTGTCTTGAGGACTGGTGCTGCTACAAATTCAGAGCAATTATATATCACAAATGGTGAAGAAAAACCTGATGATACTAAGAATGCCGTTGAGGAAAATCATGTCGAGAAAAATAATGCTGCGGAAAATGATGCCGATCAGCACACGGAAAATTTTAGTGACCATGAGAATCTTGGAAATGCAGATGAGCAGGGTTCTTCTTTTGATATATATGATCCTAGAACTTGAAATATTCTTGACAATAAATCAAGAGATATTCTCATTGAAAAAGGACCTATAAGGGAATACAATCTTGTGTTTCCCGAAGATGAAATTAGTGGCAGGCATTTTTCATATGATTACTACACAAGAAAGTTAAGGAATGGCGAGTTCAGTGATCGGAGGTGGTTAGTGTACTCTAAACACGTGAATAAAGTCTACTGCTTTTGTTGCAAATTGTTTAAATCTGGAAAAAGCAAAAGTCTGCTAGCATCCGAGGGATTGAAGGGTTGGAGACATCTTAGTGAGAAGCTCAAATTGCATGAGAATAGTGTTGAGCATATCACTAACATGAATACTTGGAATGAGGTAAGGCTGAGGCTAAGTAAGAAGGAAACAATTGATAAAGACATGCAACAAGAGATTGCAAGGGAGAAGGAGCGATGGAGACTTGTTTTAATTAGAATTGTTGCTGCTGTGAAATTTCTTGCTAAACATAGTCTGGCTTTTCGAGGATCGAATGAGAAATTATATCAAGATAACAACGGAAATTTTTTGGGAGTAATTGAAATGATGGCAGAATTTGATCCTGTAATGCAAGAGCATCTTCGGCGCATTAAGAATAGTGAAATCCATCATCATTATCTTGGCCATAATATTCAGAATGAGTTAATTTCCCTTCTTGGTCGCACTGTTAAATATTCTCTGTTGAGGATAATTAAGGATGCAAGGTATTTCTCTGTCATCTTGGACTGTACACCTGACGTGAGCCATCAAGAACAAATGACTCTAATTGTGAGGTGCGTAAACATGTCAAGTACTACTACAAAAATAGAGGAGTTTTTTCTGGAGTTCTTGAAGGTGGATGATACATCCGGACTTGGACTTTATAATGTGTTAATAGATTCACTTAAATCTGTTGGTTTGGATGTTAAAGATGTTCGTGGACAAGGGTATGACAATGGTTCGAACATGAAGGGAAAACACCAAGGGGTACAGAGCAGACTACTTGAAACTAATCCAAGAGCATTATTCATGCCATGCGCTTGTCATAGCCTAAACCTTACTCTTAGTGATATGGCAAAATCTTGCGGTAAAGCTGTTACCTTCTTTGGTGTTGTGCAAAGAATTTATATATTGTTTTCAAGCTCTACTAAAAGATGGCAGCTATTGCTTGATCATGTTCCAAAAATGACAGTTAAGTCTTTGTGTAACACTCGATGGGAGAGTCGAATAAAGAGTGTTCAGGCTATCAGATATCAAGCACCCGAGTTAAGAAAAGCATTACTGGAATTGAAGAGAACTTCTACCGATGACGCCAAGACTAAGAGCGACGCAAAATCTTTGGCTAGCGCACTTGAGAAATTTGAATTTTTACTTGGCATGGTCATTTGGCATGACATTTTGTTCACTGTAAACATGGTGAGTAAGAAGTTGCAGTCTAAGTTTGTGTGCATTGATGTTACTCTTAAACAGATTGAAGGTGCCATCTCATATTTTAAGAAGTACAGAAATGACGGCTTTGCAACTAGTCTGGATATTGCGAGATCTATTGCAATTGACATGGGTGTACAACCTTTGTTTCCTGTCAAGAGACGTATTACTAGAAAAAGACAGTTTGATGAAATTAGTGGCAATGACGAAAATAACCAGAATGAAGAAACGCAAGCAAGTGAGGTGGAATCATTTAGAGTTAAATACTTTTTGGTGATGATTGATGTTGCAATTGCTTCCCTAACTACTAGATTTGAGGAACTGAAGACATTTGGGAGCATATTTGGTTTCTTGTTCAACTCGAAAGAGTTGAAGTCCTTGGGTGATAATGATCTAAGAAGATGTTGCACTAATTTTGTCAACAAATTCACTCATGGTAAGTCAGCAGATGTCGATCTAGATGATTTCGTTTCTGAACTAAAAGTACTGCAGATGACATTGCCAAACACATTCATGTCAGCGGATCAGATATTTGAGTTTGTTAGAGATGCGGATTGTTATCTAAATGTCTCAATTGCTTATCGTATCCTTTTGACCGTACCTGTGACTGTTGCATCAGCTGAAAGGAGTTTCTCAAAATTGAAACTATTGAAAAATTATTTGAGGTCAACGATGTCTCAAGAAAGATTGAATGGATTGGCCATGTGCTGCATTGAGAAGAATATGCTGGATAGTATTGATCTTGACACTCTCATTGATGATTTTGCGTCAAAAAATGCACGAAAGTCTCGTTTCACATGATCACTGGAGGTTAGCATGCTATTTCAATATGTTTTTTCTGCGTTGTAACTTCCATGATACTTGGTTTAGAACAAAGACAGGGAAAATAACATATGCTTGATTCTAGTAAAAATATATTAGTTTTATGATTTTATAGCAATTTTATATTTTCATGTATCAAATTGGATTTTTCTCTCTATTGGGCCCACTGGTCGGGTTCGCACCGGGGCCTTCGAAATCATAGAGCCGGCCCTGCCTGCATGTTCACTCGTTAACTGGGCTTGCTCGTCAACTGAGTCAGGGCGTTTGCTCAATGACTGGCTCGTTTACTCTGCTCCTTCCGAAACCTAACCAAGTGGTCGTTCGATCATACACCGCGGCCTGTTTGGTTTCTCCTTCCAGAAAACACTAGCGTCGTCAGCCACTCCACTGCATTCATTCACTCTCACACGGATAACCACCAGGCTCTCCATCAAACTTCCACAGAAACCACCACCACAACAAGAAAATCTCCATCGCGCCATGGCGCGTTTGGCCTCGGATGGGACCAGACTCTGCAGGAGATCTTCGCCAGCGACAACAAGAAGTTCTCCTACGCGCATGAGGTCAGCACCTGGTACAGCAGCGTTGCAATCCTCCAGAATCATGCGTGCGGTGAGGGCCTGCGCCACAACAGAGGAGAGGTCGTGATTTCCAGACCTCCACCGCCCACTCATTGAGAACTTGGTCTGGGCGATGGAGGAGGCCAGCAATTCCCTTGATCCATTGCGACAGTCTCGCTGGTACATGTACCAGAACTGTAAAAAACTCCGCCCAGCGGACTACGAGGTCGAGGGGTTGGTGCCGGTGTCGCCCCTCGCTCTGATGGAGATGGAGCCACTGTAGATTGAGCAGTGGTAGCAGATGCAGGAGGTGGAGAGTGGCACAAGCAACAGGAGGAAGAAGAAGAAGCAACTCTGCATCCAGGGGCAAGTTCGTCGATCACTGCGTCTTCAAAAGTTGTAGCAAGAGTGAGTTTGATGCGTCACCTAGGTCTTACCGATGTGTAATTAGTTTATGCCTGAAGATCTGAACCAATATATAGATTCAGTTAGTTTTTGAACTTAATTGTGTGTTTGTGTCTGAATAACTATGTGTGTATGCTAATGTGTGTATTGTGTCTGAAACTCCTTTCAGTCTGAATGTTTGAAGTTAGGTACCTTCAATTTTCTGAACTTTATGTAAAATTGTCTAGCTATCTTGCTGAATTATGCTAGCTAACTATCTGAACTTTACGTAAAGTTCCTCTGAATATTGTCTCAAGTAGTGCAAATTCCTCTGAATATTGCAAGACAGTTAGGTAAATAAGAGCATGTTCAAAAATGGTCCAGCTCCTCTGAATCCTCAGCTCCAGCTCCTCCCCCCAAAAAGCTGGTCCTTGTAAAAAAATAGCACTAGAAAAATATGTTCGGCAGGCAGCTCCACTCCGATTCACTAGGATAGGTAGAAACGAGTGAGCCACGCGTGCCCGCTCGAACCGTTTTGACTTGGCGGTGGCACTTCTTTTGTAAATCTTACCAACTCCATGATTTCCCGATTTGAGATCCTGCAAATTGCCGCTCCGTACAAGTGCACAACAGCCTGCTCCGCTCCGGATTTGCAACTCCGGGGAGTTCGAGCGTTCGGCGCCGCTCCGCCGGCTCTGGGAGCAGAGCTGAGGAGTGGAGAGAGTCCGAACACGCTCTAAATGTCAAAATTTGGTAAGATGCTCATATTAGTTGAAGTTCAGTAAGGCTTGTAGTGTGGTGCTCAGGAGTTTACTGAATTCATTTTAACTTAATGTTAGTAGTGTAATTGAATTTAGTAGTGTTACCTAAAGATAAAATGTGTGCTCTAGGTGTCAATGCAAAGAACAAGCCTAGAGTTTCTTCAGCCAGTTTACTATGGAATTATGGAACTGAGAGTTTCTTCTAGCTAAGTATAGTTCCTTCAAGCCATTATGTTCCATGGTTCCATAGTTTAATTGAAAAAAGTCTGAACATTGCAAGTTAGGTACACTTGCAGTCTTTAATCAACACAACATTGAAACCAGTTTGAAACATTAAATTGAGCACAACTACAAACACCTCACATCAGTCAAATCACGTAAAACGATGCACACCAACTCACTCCTTTTGTGGTCAACTTGTCCACTACATCACTCAACCCAAATTTAACTCATCTACCCACTATACAACACCCTGCAAATTCAGTGGTGGTGTCAGTTACATTCAGTGCACAAGAATAATTCAAATGTAAACTACATCTATCAATCAGTAAACTAACTAACCCTAGAATAATTCACCATTGGAAGGCACCCAATTAGATAAAGTGAAACTCTATTTACAGAACCCTAAAACTCAGTCAAACAGGACATGAACATTCAGTTAATTCAGAACTCCAGTTAATCCAGTCAAACAACAACAACAACAACATTTAGTTAATCCAGTCAAACAACAAAAACAACATTCAGTTAATTCAAGTTTCAGAAACATCTTGAACCCTGAATCAGCAAACCCTAGTTTCCAAATCTGGAAACCTAAATTTCCAGCAACGAAATTTGCTAATAGAGATAGGCATGCAGCTCAAGTAGGGGGCGGGCCAAATGTTATATTTATTATTATGGAACTCTTTGATATATTTGGTTGTAAGCTATATGCAATGTTTCATATTTGTAGAAGCCGGAGGCGGACGAAATGCGTCGGCCGCATGGGCCGCACCAGCACCACGTCAGCAAAAGAGGTAGGACAGCGCCCCTTTGCCCGACCCAAACGGACAAAATTCAGACAAAACGGACGTCCATTTGGGGTCTCCGGTTGGAGTTGACCTAAAGAGATGCTACACGTTCTCACATGCTCACCATATCATATTTTAGATGGTAAATGTTCCATTAATCCATGGAAATCCATTTGTACAAGTAAAACCGAAGAAATAAGAAATGTGCAATAACTAAAACACTTCAAAGTTTCAAATGTTAATTTATGAAAATTATACCATCAAATGAACAACCACCATTTGTAAATTAAATATTTGTATCTGACATCAACTGGGTTCAATGCCGGAATGTCACACGCGAGGGCCAACGAACTAGAGCACCTAGCGAGGGTGAAAGCGTTAGAGAAATTTGACCTTAGATTTTGGATTTCTCAAATTTGCTATGCGGTACCTGCCGGCTATAAGCTTGACTATAAATGACATGGCAACACCATATAGCCATGAGCTAGCTGTACTATTGATCATGCTCTAAAGCCATCGATCTGGGCTCCACTGTGATTACTACCATCATGTTTTGTTAAGCTCAAAACTTCATTTAGGTCGCCAAATATTACCCAAGGAATGTTACTAAGTGAAGCCAGACCTTTCAATGTATCCCAAGTTTTATATCTTGCAGTCAGTTGTGCCTCTCCGTAGACCACTCACACGCCAAACAAAAGAGCCGAATCCTTCAACTTTTGTGTCAATATGGTTTAACCTGAACTAGCAACAACAAAACAACTATCATAGCCTAACGAGGCCGCAAGAGCTTCTACTCTAGTTTTCCTGACTTGATCTCCACAATTCCTAACACCTCCAAGCAAACTTCCTCGTGAATTCGCGAAGTTCTCAGACTATCACAGCATTGCCCGCACAGTGATAGTTCCGAGCCAGAAGACTCATTTGGTCTCACGGCGCTCCACCTGGGAGACCGCGTTTGTTGAACTGTTTTATGTCCCTTTTGAAGTTTTCTTCGCCATCCTCGTATCAATGTTCTTCCCTGATGATGTAGAATATTGGCCGAGGTTCTTCTTGCTGCTTGTGTTAGAGTTCCTTTCTTCCCGAGGTTTGGGGACTTGGGGTATGTGTGAATTGACTTGGTCCGCTTGCCCTCGGCCATGTCCACATCTGTCTATTCCTCCACGTCCAGCCACCGGATCAACTCCAGCGGCCAAGTCACCTCGAACATGCCGCTTGACCCTCGTTTGTCAGGCCCAGGCTCGTCAACATGCTCTCAAGTTCTTCCTCCGTCATACCAGCGGACGAAAATCCAACACCAGATGCCATCGCAAGTGATACTCGCGAACAAAACAGGAGCACCCTAGATGCAACCATAACCCGCCTGCGCCGCCTAGATTCCAAGGGCGGGCAGTAGTGCAGCGACCGCCCCATGATCGGCCTGAGATATGTTTGTGACGAGGAACAAGTGAGGCACTAGGGGAATAATAGACTCAACGCCGACGAACGTCGGCGAGAGGAGAAAACCTAACAAGCGGAGCCCGAGGTAGATGACGACCCAGGGTGCGGGTGAGGTTCCTCCACTCATGATCCACCTTTTTTTAGATCAAAAAACTTCCCACCACCTTGTTATGACAACCCACGTGGGCCTTTGAAATTACAAAAATTATTTCATATATGGGCCTTAGGCCCATCTATAATCCAACACGAACTAGCAATCGTAATATATCTGGCCATAGAAACTCACTCGGCCACTTGTACGTGGAGACAGCATTTCCTTTTTTTAAGATGTGGAGGCAGCATTTCCTATTCGGCGTCTTAAGCACCCCTCCCCTCGCTGGCCCATTTTCCATTTTTTCTGTTGAACTTCAAAAGCGCCCCTCCCCCCGCTGGCCAATTTTTCTTTTCTTTTTCTTTTTTGTTAAACTTCAAAAAACAAGCAAGCTTCGTGAGTCAAACTCGTGAATTATTTCTTCAGTTCTAATAGCAATAACCACTAGAAAACCTCATCGGGTGTTCCCATTTACTTCCTTTTCTCCTTTTCTTCTATTCATGGTTCGCTGGTTGGTTTTCTGGGCGGTTTTTATTGTGCTTTTTTCTTTTATTTTTTCATTTTTATTGTTCTTGTAAATTTTCTAAATGCGTGAAGATTTGGCAAATTGAAACTTTCAATTCGTGAACTTTTTCAAATTCACACATTTTTTTCTTGAAAATCTGTTTTTTTTTTTTGCAAATTCGATGAACATTTTTCAACATTGATGAACTTTTTTTCCAAATTGATGAACCTTCTTTCGATTCGATGAAATTTTTACCAAATATGATGATGTTTTTTTTCAAAATTGATGAACTTTTTTCAAAATCAATGATTTTTTCAAAAAGATGATTTTTTGTCAAATTTGTGAACTTTTCTACAAAATTGATGATCTTTTTTCAAATCGATGAACTTTTTCAAATGCATGTTCTCAAATCCATGATTTTTTTTTCAAAGTCTCAAACTTTTATTCTTCAAAATTTGAAAAAAAATCACCGATTTTGAAAACTGTTGGGCATGTATTATAGTAGCTTTTTTTATTTGAGGCAAGTAGTACACAAGTTGTACTGTAGTTTTTTTTTAGACGAACTGTAGTTCTTCTTGTTTTGAGGGAAAGGTCACTGTAGGTAATAGGAGGTGGTACTATTGGGCCGCGGCCGCAAAGCTAGGGAGCGCTAGCTAACCTTCTCCGAGCGTGAAGCGTCGCATAGGAGCTCCCGTGCAGGCATCCTCATCAGTGCAACATCACGGCTGAGCAAGGTTTATGATTCAGTGACCCTAAAAAAAAGGTTTATGATTCAGTGTTTTTTTTGCGGAATAGTACTTGTATTACTCAACACTCAAAGATTACAATCACGACTGACAATGTCGAGGAGTTCATCCGGACCCGATGCAAGCCACACAGCAGTTCGGCATTGTGATCGTCCAAAACTTGCCAGGAAGTGACTAGCATTGCTTTTGCTACGTGCAATATGAGTAATACAAGAATTATGCTCGATCAAACTATCAGACAATATGATTCAGTGCTTTTCTTCCGCTTCCTCTACGTGACCGACGATGTGGTCACCGACACGGGCCCGATTGAAGGGCCGTGTCGTCTGTTTTGGTGGGTACCGGTCGACATGCAGATAATGTGCATGAGCCGATCAATGGCAGCACCTGCTGCAAGCCTACAACCACGGTTCCACGCATCAACAGTGTGTGCATCCGCTGCATGCTCTGCCACGCTACTTGGCACTGCACAAGAATTTTACAACACACCTCCATTTCACTTCATAGTTCATACTACTTGAGACATAATAATATGATTACAAATTAAGCCCTTGACAAGCTAACATGCCTGACAGACAACAGACGAACTTCAACGAAGGCTACCACATCAAGCCCCTGCTAAGCACTTGGTCTAATACTCTACTAGCTGCGTGCTCTTATCGCAGCAACACACAACACAAGCTAGCTAGTCGGTGAGATCCATGGAGACTATACGAACCAAAGGAGCATCAAGCCCCTGCTGCCTCCAGGTCTCACCCAGACCGGGATTAGTACTAGTACTACAAGCTAACATCCAAAGTGGATTCAGCTAGGAGGCCGCCGCCGCGGCCTCGAACATAGGCACGTACTCTCCGTTGGCGTCGGTGGACAGGGACTTGTCCCAAACCCTGAGGATCTGGACAGGCACGACGTTGCGGAACCGATGATCGCCGTACCTGATGCGGACCTCGCGGGGGATGTTCCGGGGATGCACGAGGTTGACGACGAGGTGGACCGGGGACAGGTCAGGCGCCGCGAAGCAGGCGGGGTCGGTTTCCACCACGAACCCGAAGCCGCCGCAGCTGCGGTTGATGCCCTCCTCGTGGCGCTGTTCCTTGGGGTAGTCGAGCAGGGCGATGTGGGCGAGGTAGTCCGCCCGGAAGCGGAACTGGTTCCTGGGCGGCGGGTGCGTCATGATCTCCACCGAGGGGTCCTGCAAGCGTCGCTGCAGATCGGCCATGGTCGTCTCCGGGAGAGGGGGCGCCGGGGGCATGAACACGTTGATGAAGGCCGGGCGGGTCGTCCGACGCTCCCGCTCTGGGGTGGTCGCGCGGACCGCCGTCGCCGGAACTGGGACGCTGGTGGGCAGAAACACGTTGAGGAAGGCCGGGCGGCCCGAGTCGTTGTCCCACTCCGACGCCGACGCCGACGCGTCCGTAGGCGCCATTTGCAACGAGGCGGCGACGGCGTCAGTGGGACCGTTGGCGCTGCCGGGCTGCATAGTGCTGGTGGACTGGTGGTGGCGATCAGGAGCACACAGCGGTGGAATGGACGGAGTTTGATGTGGGGAGGAAGAAATGGAGTGGAGGGGATGGCTTTAAGCACATGCGTCCGCTCATCAAGCTCGAGTAGCTCGAGACGAGTCATTCGCTCCGGCCAACGGAGGTGTTGGCGCAGTAAAGGAGAGGTTGGACTGAAGCGGCGTGCGGGTTGAGTTCGAGGCAACTTTGCCATCAACACAGCGAGTAGTACAATGGCCGTTCCCACTGCCATGAGAACGGGTTTGCCTCAGTTGGGCATTGGGGGGCGTTCAAGAAGATGACAAGGGGCGCATGGAGTGGTCGCGTCAGGGCCTCACGCTCAGGGTATGGGCAACCAAAGCATCTCGTAGGCTATATAGGGGGGATTTGATTTTTCGCCACTCTTTACTTTGAACTTTGACAATTTGCCACTAGTTAGATTGTAATTGATCTGTTGACACTTATTACTTTGTATTTTGATCTTTTGTCACTTTTCAACACAAAAACAATCTATGGACATAATAGACAAACTAAGTAGACAAAATAGAGGACCATTGTACCCTGACCCAAACAAAGCACATCCTTAGTCATTCCCATCTAAAATACAGCCGCCGCTTCTGTACGTGCTGCTCGCCGGCCACCGCTGTACTTGCTGCTCTCTCTTCCTCACCGTTGCTCTCATGCTCCTCCTGCTGCCTTCACCCTCTGCTCCCTGCGCCCCCTCCTTCCCCTGTTCAAACTCCTGCTGCCTCATGCTGCCCCACTGCTCCCTGCGCCCCCTCCTTCCCCTGTTCAAACTCCATGAGCTCCATTATATATCTCCATAAGCTCAAAGTTGAAATGCAGAATGCCGTTGAATCAATGATCCAAATTGCATGAAACTTTCTCAGATTAGTCACATAGATATGAATGATTTACTGTAATTTTTAGAATTTTTTCTGACAACTTTTAAATATCAGTCAAAATGTGGTCAAACTAGTCAAGCTCAAAGTTGAAATGCATTTTGCCATTCAACCAATGATCAAAATTGCATGAAACTTTCCCAGATTAGTCGTACATATATGATTGAATTTCTGTAATTTTTAGAAATTTTTCTGGGTGGTTCAAAAAAATGTTCAAATTTTGGGCAGCATTTTGGCTCAATTTGGACAGTATTTTACCCGTTAATTCACTTCTGAACATATGTATGCACAAAACAGAAAAATTCAAACATATATTTGGACATATTCATACACCATGACACAATATCAAGACAATATATTCTTACTGCCATGTTTTTCAACCAAAAGCACAAGGCCATAGTAACTGGCCATGTTACAACCAAAAGCATAAAGAAGCTGCCATGCTGCCATGTTACATCCAAAGTGAAGGATGCTAAGTCTGTCATATTACAACCAAAAGTATAGAGAAGATCAAGCACATCACTAGTACTTCCTTCTCTTCGGGGTCAACTTTCTAGCTTTTGAGCTTGAGGCCATGTCGTATGCTATCATGGTGTCCTCCATGGTAGGGGTAGGTTTC
The DNA here is from genome assembly GCF_002575655.3 of Aegilops tauschii subsp. strangulata. NCBI lineage: Eukaryota > Viridiplantae > Streptophyta > Magnoliopsida > Poales > Poaceae > Aegilops > Aegilops tauschii. The sequence continues at coordinate 144,490,854 of NC_053041.3, forward strand.
TGCGACGCCTCATCAGCCAATGCCATGGCCAACATCCTTCTTGTCACTGGATTGGGACTTCCTTGGAGACTCTGTGGCATAGTGATCATGTGCCTTGTTGGAGTGACGGCCACATCAAGTTGTGGTGCTGCATGTGTTGCCTAATCAGCCAACGCCGAAGCCAACATGCTGCATGTATAGAGAAATGTAATAAGTGCAAGTTAAAATCGAAATGTAATAAGCCAACATTGCTATAGTATGTGGATGTGTTACCTTCTTGTCACTGGATTGGGACTGCCTTGAAGACTTTGTGGCATAGTGATCATGTGCCTATTGGGAGTGACAACTTCAGGTTGTTGGGATGTCAATTCAGGTTCCGGTGCCGACGCATCATCATCAGCTGGATATCTTGGTGCTCTCTTCTTTATTTTCCTGCACATAAACAAGTTAGTACATAGTAAAACAAGTGATGAAATAAACATTGGTCATTTACAAGTACCTTGGCTTTGGTCCATTCAACGGACACGTGGACTGCCTATGGCCTAAAATGTGGCATCTTTTGCATCTATTCTTGCTGCCTAGCTGTTTTGGCTCTTTCTTCTTTTTAGGACCACCATCTCCACCTTCGAGGAAGCTCTTGTACCTGTTCTTTCTAGGCCTTCCAACACCTCTTTTCTTGTCTAATGGAGCCTCCATGTCAAATGGAAATTGTACATGTGGCCATTGAGACCTATCTGTCAATGGCTCAATCTCTCCAGCATATGCTGCCCAAAACTTCTCCAGAGAGAAATAGTCATGCACATAATCCTCCCATCTGGGGTTCCTTCTATCTAGCAAGAAAGCAAGTGCATGCTCACAAGGCTTCCCTGTCTGCTGCCACTCCAAGCACGTGCACTCGCTTTGGTCAGTTTTCACAACATGTCGCAAGTTGTATTTACTTGTGTCCCTCACCTCACAACTTGCAACTCCAGATTTCCCAACTTTCAAATGTTTAAGTCCCCTTGTCCTATTATGAATCTGTTGGATGATGGCTGGAATAATTTTTCCTTTCAGTTTCATCCCAATCTTTCTCCTTTTCTCATGAAGTTTCATGACTAGCTCTCTAAGAGTGTCAGCTAGCTCATCAGGTGGCAAATCTTTGTAATCTTTAATCCAACCATTAAAAGACTCGGCAAGGTTATTGTTGATGTAATCACATTTAATGGAGGGGTCAAACATGCATCTCATCCATTTTAAGCTGTGGTACCTTGAGAGATATTCATGCACATCAGGTGCTTCTGCTAGGATTTTATTCATGTGGTAGTTAAAAACTTGTGGCCTATATGCCCTAGCAGCTGGCCACATTCTGCCAAACACATCTCCTTGGAACTTTTTAGAGAAGTTAGCCATGAGATGCCTAAAACACTCCCTTTGATCTGCATGAGGGAATATTTTTTGGACTGCATTCTCTAAACCTTTACATGCATCTGTGCATATAGCTAGAGGGGAAACATGACCTAATGCCTTGTTGAGTTGTGACATGAACCATGTCCAATTTTCATCGGTTTCACCATCAATGAATGCAAATGCTACAGGATACATCCAATTATGCCCATCTAATGTTGTACAAGCGGCTAAGTGACCTCTCCATTTACCGGTGAGTGCAGTTGAGTCTATACTAAGATATGGTCTACAACCAGCTTTAAAGCCATCAATGCAAGGTTTAAGAGCAATAAAGAATCGGTTAAAGCGAACTATACCGTTAACCATCTTCATATCCACCTATACAATGCTTCCTGGGGATCTCTTCTCAACTTCCGCTTTGAAGTTAAACAAATATTGAAAACTTTGCCTCATGCTACCATAAATCTCTTTTTGTGCTATATCTTTGCCTTTCCACACCGTATGATACTCAATTGTAGTGCCATATGTATCTTGCAAATTCTCCAACAGCTCTTTGCATCCAATTTTAGGGTCACTCTGTATAAGGGGTACGGTCCTCTGTGCTACCCATCCTTGAGATGTCATGCTGCTTTTTATCCTACCGGTAGAGGAGCACTTGTGCTTCACAGAAATCTTGGTAACCTGCAATACAATAGGAAGCCCATCAGATCATAGTATAAACATAGAAAAAACAGCAACAATAACAATGCTTAAAATCCCATCATGACATAGGATAAACATAGAAAAAACATCAACAATAACAATGCTTAAAAGCCATCACATAGGATAAACACAGAAAAAACATGAACAATACTTCAAAAAAAAACTTTAGTACCCTTATGCTTTGTCCATCGGTCCTCACTCTGGCTGTAATCCTCCATGGACAACCCGTGGCTCTACATTTGCCAAGATATCTTTTCTTATCACTCTTATATCCCCAAATGTCGATCTCCCTTTTAATTCCACTAGGACAATGCCCGTGCGTTGCTACGGGAAAGCATAATTTTACGACATAACTTATTGTGTGATTGTGTTTTTTTTGTCAAGAGGTTGGCAACTATGAAACAAAAATTCTCTCTCTCTCGGCCTGATGCTCCATCATCATCCATGAGACAAGTCCCTGAAAAAGTCCACGTTGCCTCATGTCGCATATTATCACATCCAATAGTGCCCAGTTCGGCATTCTAATTCATAATTCGAGTTCAATATGATTCAACAGAAGCTAATTAAAAGAAAATGTCATGTTCGAACCATATGAACTACAAAATACAATTTAGATACAAAATATAGAAACAAATTAATATTGATCTACAAATTGACATATCTTCCCTGCACGAGGGAATCCCCACCGCGCGATAATGAAGTCAATTTTACAGCCATAAGCGCCCCTTCTAATAAATGTGAATGGAAGAGAAAATGGTTGATTATTTCTTACCTATGTTGCTACGGATGACAAATCTAGCGGATGAATCAAACAATGATCAAGTGAAATGGATAAAGTTAATGAATCCTTTAAGAGTGAAAAATATGATATGACCTTTGATATTTTCCTTTCAAGGTTGGTGTAGGTATGGCACACATTGTGCAGGAGCACCACGAGGGTGGTGTGCTCGATCGGCAAGTGCGTCAAGAGCTCACTGTTGTAAAGCTTGAGCATGGCTGTGGAAATCTTCAGTAGGAAATGATCAAAGTTTAAGATCGCGGGCAAAAGCATTTCGCGGCTGACTCCTCCAAACGCTACGGCCCGCTATAGCAGGCGATCGCGGCTGCTATGCCATTTAGCGGCAACAGTACAAGTGCATGTTTGTCTAGAAAAATAGAGTATTTTCAGCAGAAAAACAGAGTAATTTCAGTATAAATTCGAAGAGTAATTTCAGCAGATAAACAGAGTAATTTCAGTATGCCCCGCGATTGCCTGATTAGCGCCAGATCGCGTTTTTTAAGGCATAGTGTCGCGGGAAGCCTACCAGCCAGCGATTGCGCCGCGATCGCGGAAGTGATATCAACAGTATGATCTATCTGCAACAGCCGTAACAGTACCTATGATTGTGGTTAGATCTTCAATTTCGTGCCATAGTTACTGATAGCGAGCCATCCTTTCTTATTATTGTGGTGTGGCGCTCCAGCTTCACCGTACTGGTCCTGCTGCGTGAGCCATCCGCGATCTAGCACCGCCCCGCCGCCACTGCACGCGCTCCATCGACACCTTGTTCTTCTCATCATGTAGTCTCTTCGTCGCTTGCCATGCAAAATTAGCATCGCGTTCTCCTCGAGCAGCACGCTCAATGGTGGCTTTTTTTGCGCATACCCATGATCTATGTCGCCGCCGCCATGTGATCTTCGACGACGTTGACGCAGCTCTCGTGGTCCTCATGGTGCACCGAGCGCGCACGGGGCGACTCGCCAGCGCGTCCATGGCCTTATTTGTGCGGTAGTCCTGCAAGGCGGCCACGTATGCGTCGAGTCCTGCGGGTCGGCGTTTGGAGAGATGTGGCGGAGGGCGACGTCCGCGGCTCCGAGGCTATGATCCCCGTGCGCCGCGCTTGGTGAGGTTGAGCTGCGCATGAGGCTGAGTAATCGAGTGTTGTAAGGGCCGAGGCATTCAACTTTTTGCGAGATTAAAGGGGCTAGGGGATTCCGATCAGATCATGTGAAATGCAAAATCGGGAGGGTTGAGTGGATTGCGAGATTAAAGGGTTGAGAGGATCGTGAGATTAAAGGGGCGAGAGGATTGCGAGATCAAATTTTCGTCTTGGGAGGAAAGTGATCGGTATTTGCTGGGTTTTTTATCGTCATTTATTAGCTTGCCAAATCATGTGAAATAGAAAATCGGGAGGGTGGAGCGTACGTAAGGAGGGGTGGAAGAAAAGGTTGGACGAAAGATTTGACGTAAGAGGGGAGAGGGAACCTTAGGTTTCTTTTAGGTAGTAGAGATATTGTCTGATAGCCATCCTAAAATCTTTCATTGAAGGAAACAAAGCACCAAGATACATCTGCGGGTTCTCTTTGTCATATGCAATCTCCTCATCTGGTGGCACACTATCATCCACGGGAATGGCAGCCTCAATGAAAAGCTGACGGTCCTCCTCATCGGTCATGTAAACTTCCTCACTAGGTGGAGAAGGTGGTGGCTCAGGGACCACCTCATCGTTGATACCAAGAATATCGCACATATTTTCTTCGGTTATGGGAATGTCGACATCGTTAATACCAAGAGGATCACACATATTGTCTTCTTCAGTTATGGGAGGAGCTATCTCAATCAAGCTCCAATCTATGAGTGGTTCTTCCTGATAAACCACGGAGGACTCACATCTCTCAGTACTATCAACCACATCAAAACAGTTTGAGATTGCATTGTGGCTGGGTGGTCAACATCATCCGGTGAAAACTCCACATCATCAGGAAAAATTCTATATTGACTACCCATTGTCTGTGCCATCTCGAAAGCTGACAAGTTTGAATTGTCAACAACCACAGAGGAGCTAGCACTGCATTCTACAGATTTGTTAGTTGTCTTTTTCGGAGCAGCTGGCTTTTTCGAAGCAGCTGGCTGTTTGGGGGTAGCCGGCTTTTTGGGAGCTGGCTTTTTCGGAGCAGCTGGCTGTTTGGGGGTAGCTGGCTTTTTGGGAGCACGCGGCTGTTTGGGAGCACGCGGGTGTTTGGGAGCAGCTGGCTGTTTTGGAGCCCTCTTTGCATTGGGTGCCTCCAATGTAACAACCTCAGCTAACAGAAATGATTTCTTGGCCTCAAAGTCCCAATGATTGCCAATAAAGTGGGAATTCAGTTGCTGACCATTAAGTACAAGATCAACTGTGCTCTCGACGGTGTCTAATGCAAACAACCGCACCTCCTGGCCTATCCCCATTTTGATATGTTCTGCCACAGCTTCATTGAAGCTAACCCATGACATACCAGAAATGTTGAAATCAAACACAACATCATGCTTGTCAACAACTTGCTCGCTTCCCTCATCAAGCTTGTAGACATAACGAGCTACTCTAATAGTTAATGTGAACACCAACGGCGGTGGAGGCGGCCTACTTGACAATGACCAATAACGAACAATATACGATGGAGTTAGCGTCTATTCGCTAACGTGCATTCAGATGAGCACCAAAAAGAAGCTACTTTGCTTTCTCACCTGGGCTCGGGAACAAACAAAGGAGGAAAATTGAAGCCATCTACTACGACGTGGTCACCTCTCTCTGGTTCAGCCATCTTCAACACCTAGCTCATCCGAGTTATGTGGTCTGTAACAACAAGAAATCAAGCAAAAATCATGAGATGTACACCAGCAAGTTTTCAATATTTGTTAACTTCAATATTTGTGGTAGAGGGTGCAACAGAAGCACAAACGTGAGAATTTATTGATCTCTTCTCAAAATTTTTTGAAGTAGTAGAGGGCGCAACAGAAGCACAAATGTGAGAATTTCAGTCCCCGCGCACACAGCAGGAGCACATGGCGAATTCAAGGTGCAGCAACGGCCATCGACGCGCGGGCAAGCCGGGGGCTCTGCGGGGCGCCACGAGTCGGCGAGTCGCGGCGAGGCTTCGACCGGCCGCCGCCACCGCTACCCTTGCTGGTCACCCTAACCCTAGGGCGCCGCCGAGGAGATGAGCAAGAGAGAAGAGAGGGAGGGCGCAGGAAAGTGGGAGGGAGTGGGAGAGAGAGACTCACCAGGGCCGCCGCCGTCGAGCACCACCAGGGACGCCGCCGCCGTCGTTGCCTCTGCTTGCGAGAGACAGAGCAAGGGGATGAGAACGAACGAACTCCTTTGTTCCTCCTGGTCAATCGATAGGAAGGGCAAATTAGTCCTTTTTTGTGGGACCCATGTGAGAGAGGGCAAAATATCAAAGACCCAGATAAAAAGTGTCATCAGATTAAATACAAAGTAACTAGTGGCAAAATAGCAAAGTCCCAAATAAGGGGTGGCAAATAATCAAATTCCCCGCTATATAGCCTGCGTGTAGGTTTTTAGGTGGTGACAGGGGTCGATACCGCACTCCACACGATACCATGATACTAGCACGTCTCAAAATTTAAATTTGCAAGTTTTTCAAAAAGAAAAAAAGGGTGTAGTTTGTGGTTCTGACCTTCTGCAAATAGTGCTACTCCCTTCGTCTAGGTGCAAAGAGCATCTAAAGGAGTTGCGTCACAACTAGATGTACGAAGATTGAATGGAGGATTTTTGTCAAAAATAAAACATTGAATGGAGGATATTAAACAATGACGATAATGACTTCTGTTTGGCACATTTAGAAGATTGGGTGGAGCGAAACACTACGTTGATTTCCCATGTAATTTAACGTGTTAGTCAATAAAATAGCAGCATGCAAAATGAAAATTAATGATCATAAGGAATGAGGAGTTTCTTCCACGCATGGTGAGTAGATACATACGTTTGAGCGACGAGTAATTCCAGACGATGGGAGTACTATTTATGTTGGATTTGTCTTTTTTTTCTCCATGTGTATTTTGAATTTGTCACTGAAATTTTTAGTGATTGTAGACGCATATCTTGTTGGTATTCCTTTTTCTTACAAATTTGAATTATGAGGAGGTTATCATATCATGTGATATTTCCCGTGGTGACAGACTAGTATGCCTTAGCGTGTTGAGCATCGGTGTGACGTTATTGCCCTCCTGATTCTGCATCATCCCTTCATGATACCCAAGTTTTTTAGTCTTGACCAATTAATTATTTTGGGTATTCCTCTTTATTGTTTGTGCCCTGATTGATAGTAGTTTCCCTAGTGACTACTCACTCTTTTCCGGTTTATTGGGCTCATCTCATTTTCTTGGTTCTTTCATATTCCAAATCTTATTTTCACTTCTTTCCATAACATGTTCACATTCCAAGGTGCATTAAATTGATGCATGTAAGGACTAAAATAAACCAACCAATGCATATTACCATTCCTACTCATTTAGTGGTCATCCATGCATACACTATAATTAATACAGATTAAAGTTTGAGTAATTTTGTAAACTATGAGATACATTCCTCCACTCATCATCTACCTTGATTGATGAGATTTCAGATTTAAGCCCTATAAACCGGAAATGATGGAGTAATGCTTGGGTCATCTCATGTCTTCCTCACCCTCTTGGGGAACCATATCGTTTGGTTGGGTCATCTACCCTCGAACCTTGGAAGTTAGAACCCAAGATCCATGATTTTTCCCTTGAAGAATCTCTTCGGAAACCCTTATTTCCAAAACCACAACTCTTCCACTCTAAAGCACCTCTCCCTCCATCTGAAATGCTTTGATAAATCTAGAAAAATCTCAAAGACTCCACTCCGCTCATACATCCACATTCCACAAAAATATGTTCTGCTCCAATGCAAATATATGGAATTAAAATGCATTCCATTTCTATCATTCTCGGCCATAAATTGCAAACCCCACTTCCGTGGCGTCTAAAAAAAGGGAAAATATCATGTAGCTCCCTATGATCGTTGCGACACATTTTGTGCAAAAACAAGGGGCCCCGTGGTACAAATTTACACTCATTCATCTAAATCCTGGAAATAGGCATAGATAATAATTGGGAAGCAACCTGTAGCTCATTTTGTCTTTTTGACCTGAAACTTGGCCACAGGGCTCGGCCTTGATGACATACTCATCCAAGAAAAATCTCATATTTGCTTAAGCACTGCAACTTGACACATCACCGTCTCTCGCCACACCTGCTTCGTTTCCCTCTTTCTTGTAGGATCAAAGATGCCTTGGATGTCGACTAGAGGGGATGAATAAGTGATTAATAATTTTTAGCATTTCCTAGCTGATTTCTGAGGTAAGTATGGAATTGTAAGTTCTTTATAAATGCAACTAAGTTATACACCCCATATAATATGTTACTAGAACCAAGCAAGCTACACAAGAACACTAGCAAATAAGTAGAAGAGACAGCTAAATCTAGGAAAAGAGATAACTGATGACCCATAAGTGTAAGAGATCGCAACTTCGAAGTATTGCAACCCAGCTTTATTGATTCGACACAAAGGAAATAAAATAATATTTATAAACATTAGTAGTTGATTTTTCAGTTCAACACACCTGAAAATATGTTACTTGCTCAAGAGAATTTATCAGTAGCAAATGTGATGAAGTGCTTACTGTTTGATTAACATAGAGTGACAAAAGTAGAAATACGAAGCGGTTGCCAAATACAAAGTATCTTAAAGACACCAATAGTTAGCAAAAGTGTAGGCATGAGGATGGATAACGGGATGTTGTGTGGATATAATCAAATATGTAATAGCAGTAACAAAGGGTGTTAGCAATCTAGCTCATATTCATCAACATATGTAGGCATGTATTAAGTATGTAATTGTGCATACTTGCAATAAGAACTTGCACATCATTTTTTGTCGTACCCTCCCATTTCAACGGGATCCTAATCAAAATTAAGGGTAATTAAGTTAACCCTTTCACGAAGTACTGGATCAAAACATTAACATTATGAGTACATGTAATCCTCAAATTACAGTCACCCCCTCTGATATCCGGATTATTGTCACTTTGGGGTCTCCAGTTTAAAACTATAACATGTGCATAAAACTAAGGTATGATCCAAACACATAGATATTTATGAAAAGAGATATGCTTCATATATGAAATCATGGCACTTGGGCCCTAGTGACAAAAATTAATATTAAGCGTAGCAAAGTCGTAGCATTATGAATCTCGGAACATATATGACACTAGGTATCGCCATCTATTAAATCTGATAACTATTACATAAGGCATATCATCTAATTCCCCTCCACCTCATGTGCCTATAGGGAAATTACTCACACATGGGTGGGAGATAATGATGGTGATGATGGAGAAGGAGCTGGTGAAGGACACCCCCACCCCCTCTCTGAAGGCTAGATCAGCCTCTAAATAGCCCCCACCCCCTCTCTGAAGGCTAGATTAGCCTCTAAACAACCCTCGAGGAAAAGGTCAGTGAAGGCAGGGCTCCACCCTATAGAAAAATGGGTAAAATCCTTCTTTAAGGTTTCTCATCCGGGGAACATATATGGGAATATAGGCGGCACCAGGGGTGCCTGTGGGACCCATGCACCCCCATCTCGCGTCCAAGGGTTGTAGTGTGAGCCAAGGTTGTGTGAGCCCCACGGGTTGCCCTATGGCACGTCCTTTGTGGATCATTTTTCATGAAACTTCAGGAAAAAAATTGGGGACCTTTTTTGCATAGAAAACAACATCATTGGAAAGTGTGATAAAAAAACATTAGCATTGTTAGTTTTTAATATAATTATGCAAATTAGAGGACAGAAACGTAGCAGAAGCGTTCGAAAAACTAGATACATATGCGATGCATCAACTTCTCCAAGCTTAGCTTACTGCTTGTCCTCGAGCAATCCAGTTGACAAATTGAGGTGACAAAGAAAACTTTTATGAATACATTTGTGGTTGTTTACATATAGAAATTTATTCCATGATCAAATTATAACCATCTCATGTGAGTGATCAAATGAATAACAAAAGGTTAATAACCATGTTATCTCATGATAGGATCCCAATGAGCTAGAAATTAGTAATATGAAATCTCGAAGCACCAACAATTTTAAAATGAACACAATACAATATGGTAATATGATATCTTGCAAGTCTTTTATTTGTGAAGCATTACATAATTGGAAGACACCAAGGAAGCTCAAGGGATGACTAGCTATTGTAAGTGCATCTAGTGCCCCTTAGTGATTTTGGTGTATTGAAGACTTATAGGTTAGGAGACTAATGTGTTTATGAGTGTACACAGGTCTATAAGTCTATGAGGAGTTTGATATTTACAGAGAAAGTCGACCCCTAAAAATGAAGATCTTCGACTGAAGACTTTGGATTTCTGAAGACTTTCTGAAGACTTTCTGAAGACTTTGAAAGTGAAGAAATTGGTGTGACCTTGAAGACTTGGTATTCATTTGAGGAACATGAAGCGTGAAGACTTTTGTTTTCATAGTTTCATTTTCTCTTTCTTGAGTCATAGGAAACACCGTACTGTTAAAGGGGGTCGAGGAAATACTAAGGAAAAATTTCCATGTGATGCTCAACTCAAAATCCTACACCTACCAATCCCTTCGAGTGAAGCCATTGGAAATCTCATATAGTTCAGTCATATTCTTCAGTGACAGAGACGAAGTTCTTCTGGTCTCTGCGGAATTTGTTTTGACTGAGGAGTTAGGAATTCGCCAGTGCGGATTGCCTACACAGTGAGGAACATGATAGCCCTGAGGAATTTGATACTCAAATTTCCGACCGTTGCTGTGCTATGCGCCAGCTGTCCCAAAATATCTACCCACCTAACGGTCATATCATTGAAGGGCATTTATGTCTTATCATGTCGGGCTGCTCTCTAGGCTATAAATAGCCGCCCCCTACAACCACTAGCTGGTTGGCTGCTCCGAGAGAAACTGACATTTGTCATTTGAGAGCATCCCATCCTCCGAGGACTTTGAATGAAAGTCATCAAGTGAGGAAAACCCAAACCCAAACACCTACAAACCCAAAGTGATTGAGCATCACTAAAGAGATTGATCCTGCGTGGATCCGACGCTTGTTACCTTTGAAGACCGTGCTTCTTCCAGACGGTTAGGCGTCATGGTCTAGAGCATCCAAGAGGAATTGTGGATCGCCGAGTGACCGATTTTGTGAAGGTTCGGAAGTCACCTGAAGACTTACCATGAGTGATTGGACGAGGTCTGTGTGACCTTAGTTCAAGGAGAATACGGTGAGGACTGTGTGTCCGGGACTGTGTGTCCTTAGGTTTAAATACCTAGCCGCTCCAACCAGATGTACAACTAAGATAGCAGTTGGAACTGGTCTACCAAATTATTGTCTTCACCAAGCTTACTGGTTCTATTTCCTCAACTTTTTCATTTCCTCATTACTGTGTTGTGTGCTTGTCATATCTGTGTTTGAAGACTTTGACAGAAGACTTTCTCAATTTCCTCAGTTCAATTTCTTCAGTCTGTTTGTCTTCATCCTGTGCTATCCTGTGTTTACGCTTTCTGTACTCTGTGTTTGTCTTCATTTCATCATGATGACCATGCCTATGTTCTGCTATGATTACTCTTGAGTACTTATTCCGCTGCAAGTAGTTCTTCGCTAAGGAATTTCCTCACCCGCAAATTCCTCAGTGAAGAATTCATAAAAATTGTCTATTCACTCCCCCTCTAGTCGATATAACGCACTTTCAATTGGTATCAGAGCAAGGTACTCCCTTTTTCTGTGTGATTTTGGTTTAACCGCCTGGAGTTTTAGTTATGTCGACCGCAGGTATGATCAAGGTCTCTGCTGGGTGTCCTACCTTCGATGGGATAGACTACCCCTACTGGAAGAATAAGATACGAATGCATCTTGAGGCAATTGATAACGATCTCTGGTATGTTGTGGAAAATGGTGTTCCCTCTGTCTCACCCTCACTGAACGCTACCGATGTGAAGAGATTCAAGCAACTCGATTCTCAAGCGAAGAATATCATATGTGGCCATATGAGCAAAGGACAGTATGGAAGAGTGAGTGATTTGGAAACTGCTAAGCTTATCTGGGATAGGCTGTCCAAAGTGAATGAAGGAGTCTCAACTCAGCGTGACTCTCGAGTTGATGTTCTTCGCAATATCTTCAACCGCCTCAAAAGACTCGACAATGAAAATGTTCAACAAACCTTCGAACGCCTCACAGACATCTCAAATGAGCTTCAAGTGCTTGGTGCCACTGACATCACCGACCATGAGGCGGTGAAGAAATTGTTGAGATCGCTTGATTCCTCATTTGATACTCTGGCATTGATGATACAAGAATGTGCTGATTACAAGTCACTTGATCCCGCTGATATCCTCAAAAGGCTAAATACTCATGAGTTCCAGCTTGCTGAAAAGAGAGACCTCTATGGTTCGAGCTATGGCATATCACGTGCACTGAAGGCCAAGGCAGTTTCTGAGTCTGAAGATGAAGACTCTGGCAGCAGCCTTGGTGATCCTGAAGAACTGAGCCAGGAACTAGCACTGCTCGTGAAGAAATTTCAAAAGTTCTCAAGACGTGGTCGCTTTGGAAGATCCTCAAGGAGCAATGATTCCTCATCCAGTGACTACAAGAAGAGGCTTTGTCACAAATGCCAGAAACCTGGACACTACATTCAAGATTGTCCTCAGTGGGAAAAGGAATCAAAGAAGAAGAAATACAAGGATTACAGTTATGATGATGCGAAGAAAAAGAAGAAATCCTTAAAATCCTCAAAGTCTTCATCTCACAAGAAGAGCAGCTCCAAGAAGGCTCGGGCATTCATTGGCAAGGAAATGGACTCTGAAGCTGAATCTGAGGAACATGAGGAAGAGGAAGCATCTGAGGAGTCCGAGTCTGGAGTAGCGAGTCTAGCTCTCGCTACTGCATTCGTCAGCAAGTCTATCTTCAACTTTGAAGAAAATGGCTTCATCAACAAGGCTGATGAAGGCAATGATGACTACACTTCCACCTATTGCTTCATGGAAAAGGGTGCCAAGGTACTCAAATATACCTCCTCTGAATCTAGTGAGAATGAATCTGATGAAAACCTCAAGCCCAGCTACTCTAAACTTGCTAAGATTGCTGTGAAACAACAAAGGGCTTTTGAAAAGGTTCAAAAAATGCTAGACAAAAGTGATGATATGTTGGGTGAAGAAATGGATCGCACTAAAACCTTGACTGAAAATCTTCAGAGACTTCAGACTAGGTTTGACAACCTTCAAGGTCATCATAACACTCTCTTATCTGATCATGAGAAGCTTTCTTATGAATTTCTTCAAAGAAAGCAAGATCTTGAGAAGCTAAGAATGAGTTATGAAGATCTTCAGAAGGAGCGCGATTCATTACTTGCTCAACAAATCAGCGCTGCTCAGGAATAATTTGTTCCTCCATGTTTGAAATGCATTGAACGTGAATCTGCTAATTCTTCACCTGAATGTTCAAATGCTTCCAATGCTACAAATTCTTCAACTGTCTCTGCTATCACTAATTCCCCATCTGAGGACATTGCTAGTATCACTGATGATGCAGGGCTGAAGGAATTGTACATGACAGGCATGTACAAAAGCCTCAAAGGGCATCAGACTCTTTGTGATGTGCTTAAAAAGCAGATCCTCAACAGGAACCCTAGGAAAGAGGGTATTGCCTTTGAGAGGAAACTCAATGCTGATGGTACATATTGGAAGCCTGAGCAGTACCCCAAAACCTCATGGGTTGCTGCAAAGGGACCTCCAGTTGATCCATCTAATTTATCTGGCTTTACATGCGAATATTCTCATTCTTCTGATGAGTCATTTGACTCCAACTATAAACTGTTTAAAAATCAGAATGGTGAAGTATTTGCTAGATATGTTGGAACTAACTGCAGGAACGGTTCTCCTATGAAGAAAATCTGGGTTCCCAAAAGGTGCCTTGAAAGTCTTCAGGTGAATGTCCTCATGACACCACCTGTGAAGAATAGGAACCCCAGATCAAATTCTTCATATGGACCAAATTCTTCATATGGATCCAAGTCCTGATACGGATCGAATTCCTCACGTGGATCATATTCCTCAAAAGGATCAAAGTCCTCATATGAACATCATCGTGCTAACAACTCTGTTTCGCAGGGAAGAGCTAAGGGCTATGAATATGAGCATTATTCTTCTAATCATTATGTTCATAAGTCCTCGAAGAATTTATCTTCTTATTCATATGCTTACCCTAACTCCTCTTATGTGAAACGAAATGGATTGGCTTCTATGCCACCTTTCTCGTATGTTGCTCGCAGAGTGATGAACTCTTTGCCACCCCTTCAGATGTGGGTGGTGAAGAAAAATGACTAATCTCTTATGCAGGGTCAGGTCTCCAGACGTGCTCAAACGTCTGAAGAATTTGCTGGAGACCTGAAAAGTGCCTGAAAGGATGTAGGCTAATCATGAAGAAATGAACTTTCATTTCTCTCGTCCTCATACTGTTTTAACTGTTGCATTGCTTGATGAAGTTGGTCTGATGAATTGTGATGTCATATTCTTCACTGATGAAGTATATGAAGTTCGTAAGCTGCGCTAATTCATCTGCAGGATGATCAACCCAAAGCCACTGAGTGGGTCCTCGATAGTGGATGTACAAATCACATGGCTGGTGACAAGAATCTATTGATGGATGCTCCCTTATCACCATCGCATCTGAAGCATATCATCCTCGCTGACAAAGGTAAAAGTCAGGTATTGGGTCTAGGTAAGGTTGCGATCACAAAGGATCGACACATGGACAAAGTCATGCTTGTCGAGTCCTTAGGATACAACCTCATTTCTGTCTCAATGCTTTGTGATCTTGATATGGTTGTTGTCTTTGTCAAGTATCGTTGTGTTGTGGTTATGGAAGCTGACAATTCCAAAGTCTTCGAAGGCTTTAGGAGAGGAGACTTGTATATTGTTGATTTCTCTACAGGACCGCAACCAACCGTGTGTCTACTTGCAAAAGCTTCAGAAGGCTGGCTATGGCATCGACGACTTGGTCATGCAGGCATGAGGAATTTGCACACGCTTGCGAAGAAGAAGCACGTCATTGGCATTGAGAATGTCAAATTCCTCAAGGATCACTTATGCGGAGTCTGTGAAGCTGGAAAGATGACCAAGGCTAAGCATCCAGCAAAGACTATCATGACCACTACTCGACCATTTGAATTGCTTCATATGGATCTCTTCGGTCCTAACCATTACTCAGCAGTCACAAATGATGCATCTCTCTATGGCTTTGTTATTGTTGATGATTACTCTCGTTACACTTGGGTACATATTGTCACTTACAAACATGAAGTGCAGGAAGTCTTCAAACGATTTTCCTCGAGGGCTTCAACCAACTTCGGTGTGAAAATCAAGCATATCAGAAGTGACAATGGAACTGAGTTCAAGAATTCTGGTCTTGATGACTATCTTGATGAACTTGGTATTACTCATGAGTTATCTGCTCCTTACACTCTCAGCAGAATGGCGTCGTGGAGCGCAAGAACAGAACTCTTGTTGAGATGGCTTGCACTATGCTTGATGAGTACAAGATGCCTCGTCACTTCTGGATTGAGGCAATTTATACTGCGTGCCACATCATCAACAGGGTATATCTTCACAAATTCTTCAAGAAGACTGCCTATGAACTCCTCACTGACAAGAAACCCAATGTGAGTTATTTCAAAGTCTTCGGTGCTAAATGTTGGATTAGAGATCCTCATCACAATGCTAAATTTGCACCAAAAGCACATGAAGGTTTTATGCTTGGTTACGGAAAGGACTCGCACACCTACAGAGTCTTCAACAACATTCTTCACAAGGTTGTTGAAACTGTAGATGTGCGGTTCGACGAAACTAATGGCTCGCAAAGAGAGCACCTACCCTCTGTGATAGATGAACCAGCACCTGAGGAAACTATCAAGTTCAAGGCTACCGAGGATGTCATTCCTACCAAAGAATCTGCTGAAGAATTCATTCCAGAACGTGAAGAACGTCGAGCTAATGCACCTGAAGAAAATGCTAAAGAAAATGGTGCTGAAGAAAATGCTGATCAAATTCCTCGACGACAACTAGCTCATCCTCGCGTTGCAAAAGAAGTGCAAGTTGAAAAGATCATCGATGACATTGAAGCACCAGGTCCTCTCACACGCTCAAAAGCTTCACATTTATCTAACTTTCGTGGGCACTATGCTTTTGTCTCTATCACAGAGCCCACTAAGGTAGACGAAGCATTCTGGAGCCTGAGTGGATTCAGGCCATGCAAGAAGAATTACATCAATTCGAGCTCAACAACGTCTGGGAACTGGTTAAACGTCCAGATCCTCGCAAGCACAATATCATTGGCACAAAGTGGATCTACCGCAACAAGCAAGATGAAAATGGCCTTATGGTGAGGAATAAGGCACGGCTTGTAGCTCAAGGCTACACACAGGTTGAAGGAATTGATTTCGATGAAACTTTTGCACCTGTTGCTAGACTTGAAGCTATTCACATATTACTTGCTTATGCTAACCATCATGATATCACTTTATATCAAATGGATGTGAAAAGTGCATTCCTTAGTGGTAAGCTTGAGGAAGAAGTATATGTTGCTCAACCCACAGGTTTTGAAGATCCAAAGCATCCCGACAAAGTCATCAGACTCAATAAGGCCCTCTATGGCCTCAAGCAGGCCCCTCGGGCATGGTATGACACTTTCAAGGAATTCCTCATGAAGAAAGGCTTCAAACCCGGTTCACTCGACCCTACTCTTTTCACTAAATCTTATGATGGTGAATTGTTTGTGTGCCAAATATATGTTGATGATATTATCTTTGGCTGTACTGACCAACGTTATAGTGATGAATTTGCCTATATGATGAGTGAAGAATATCAAATGTCTATGATGGGAGAACTGAAATTCTTCTTAGGTCTTCAAATTCGTCAACAACGTAATGGCATATTCATATCTCAGGAGAAATACCTCAAGGATGTACTGAGGAAATTCGGCATGCAAGATTGCAAAGGCGTCAAAATTCTAATGCCCACAAATGGCCATCTGTGCACTGATGAAAATGGTATTGACTTCGATCAAAAGGTATACCGCTCCATGATTGGTTCTTTATTGTATTTATGTGCATCTAGGCCAGATATTATGCTTAGTGTTGGCATGTGTGCCGGATTTCAAGCTACACCGAAGGAATCACACCATAAGGCTGTGAAGCATATTCTTCGATATCTAGCTCACACACCAACACTTGAATTATGGTACCCCAAGGGCTCGGCTTTTGATCTCATTGGATATTCTGACTCTGACTATGCTGGTGATCGTGTGGACCGCAAGTCAACATCTGGTACATGTCATTTCCTCGGACGATCTTTGGTCTGTTAGTCCTCGAAGAAACAGAACTGCGTATCACTGTCTACTGCTGAAGCTGAGTACATTGCTGCTGGTTCTTGCTGTGCTCAATTGTTGTGGATGAAGCAAACTCTTAAGGACTACGGCGTCAACATGAAGAATGTGCCTCTCTACTGTGACAATGAGAGTGCCATCAAGATTGCTCACAACCCAGTTCAGCACTCGAAGACAAAGCACATTCAGATTCGGCATCATTTTCTTCGTGATCATGTGTTGAAGGGCGACATTTCTATTGAGCATGTGAAGACTGAAGAACAGCTAGCCGACATCTTCACAAAGCCCTTGGATGAGAAGAGATTTAGCAAGTTGCGGTGTGAGCTAAATATCTTAGAATCTTCGAATGTTCTTTGAAAAGGACACTCATCCTAACACTTATGCAAAATTGATGACTTAGATGTGCAACACATGAAGAAACATTTTTCTTCAATTAATGAAGAATAACACTCTAAGTGTGAAGAAATTAATGAAGAATTTGATTCTCAGAACCCTACGACAATTGTACGCAGTGTCTGAAATCATCATTCTTATACGGTGGGTCACGCCACCACCAAAAGTTGAAAATCTTCAATTTGAGTTTTTCCTCAGTGAAATTCCTCAGTTGTTCATTTTCTTCAACTTTGCATTGTCTTCACTGTTTCCGTCGTTTTTCTTCATTGGCTATATATATATATGTTTATGTCCTCTACAACATTCACTTATGGCTAATTCTTCAAGTTGGTTTTTCTGCTAAGTGAATGTGATCGGACCCTTCGCCCTCTATGCTATACTCAACCCAATCTATTCACAAATTCTTCATGTGTGTTCTATTTGAAACTCGTTCAAAATCTTCACTGTGTCCTTGTCAGCTGAAGAATTTGCGAACGGAACTTTTAACTTATCTTATCCAAATTCTCGGCTTTGCCGCTCAAACAGTTCCGCATCCCACGAAATACTTATCTATTCACCCACGATCTAACACGATCTCCACTTCTCAGTACGTGGGTGACACATGTCAAGCGAATGAGAAGGGTCAGGGGCACGTTCGTCCAAAATCTTCGGGCGAACAGTTTTTCACCGTGGCTATAAATACCCCCTCTCCCCTTCCTCACTTCCTTTACTCCACTCGACCTCTCTCCAGCTCGAGCTTCTCAAACCCTAGCGCCGCCGCTACTTCATCGTCGCCGGTGAGGAAGAGCTTCACTGACTCGACCTCATCGCCGCCGTACTCGCGCCGGCCGCGGAAATCTTCACTCCGCCGCCGCCGTAGCCGTCTTCCTCCGCCAAGTTAGGGCGTGGAAGATCTGCACTGACGAACTTCACATCTCCACATCCCAGTTCGTCGTGTTCTTCATTCAGGGTAATTAAAAGTTACTTTTACTGCCCTCTTTGATTCAAATGATTTCTACAAAATCCTCAAAGGTGTTTATTATTCAAATTCTTCACACAATAAACACCTCACATGTCATCTGCTCTTGATTCATTTCTCTAAGCTATAATTTCTCTTCAAGATTCCTCAATTGTGCAGATTTCTGATCTGTACAACTCTGGAACCTAAGACTAAGAACGCTTAGTGAAATTCTTCAAGACTCGTCTGGTCAAATTCCTCAAACTTGTTCTTTTTACAAAACCTTCTGAGAACGCATATGACCTCTGCAAATTCCTCGCAACTATACTCTGTTCACAGGTACTCATGTCCGCCGCTGAATCTCTAGGTTCTCATCAACTTAACTCATTTGCAGTGTTCCTCGAAGAAAAGTTGCATACTTCTTCAGAGAATTCAATTGTTCAAATTCCTCATCTGAAGAAAATGGCTGATGGAAAGAAGCCACAGAAAGGAGGAAAGAGGCCTGAGGTCAACACTGCATTTGAAATCCCTGAGGAAGATAAAAATCAGCGCAAGGTGCGCATTCAGAAGATAGAGAGGAGATGGGCAAGAGAGTGGAGGGAGTACAGGTATGTGACTCCCAAGTACATGAAGAAATTCGCACTCAATCCTCCATGCCCAAGACCTCCGTTGGCACCTAGCCAAGAAGCTGATCCCACCAGCCTCAAGCGTGGTGATGATTATCCTGATGAATGGGCCAAGCGCCAGGCCAAGCTGGCTAGACAAGCCCAAGAAGCAGTGAGGAAATTCAATGAAGACTCTGCTGATGCTGCTGCCGCTGAGGCCTCTGTCAAGCCGAAGAAATCCATGGCAAAGAAGCCTGCGCGTAAGCCAAGTGCTTCACCTTCAATGCCCTCAAGGCCAAGTTCCTCAGCAATGCCCTCACGGCCAGAATCCTCAAAGCCCTCACGGCCAATTCCTCACGCTGCTCCTGCTCCTCCAAAATCCTCAGCTCCTCCGCATAAGTCCTCAGCTACTCCGACCAAATCCTCAGCACCTATGCATCTTGCCACGTGCCAAAGGACTACAGGGATCTCTATTGCCTCAGGAGCTTCATCTAGTTCCTCAGCTGCTCCAAATTCTTCAACAGGACCCTCTCTGCTGAAGACAAAGACCACTGCTAGACGAGGTTCTCCCCCAATTCCTCACAAGAAGCAGGTCGCCTTCCAAGTGCCGTCTGAAGAAGACGAAGCTGATGATGAAGAACTTGCTGAAATCATCAGAGATAGGCAAGTCAGGGCCGCTAGAGCCAAGGGCACAAATGTGCCTCTGCTTTTGGATCCAAAGTTGATCCTCGATTACATTGATCTCTGGCACAAGGACCCAAACACTCCTATGCCTGACTTCAAGCTGACTCCTGGCCAAAATCATATGCTGACTGCCTTCATCCAAGAAGAGAAATGGAAATTTGAGAAGGCCAGGTAGATCAAGAAAGCGCAGTACAGGAAGGAGAAATTCCTGAAGAACAACGTTGTCTCTATGACAACTGATGATCTTGTGAAGGTCCAGTCTGAAATCAAAGTCCTCAGCGATGATTTCAATGCTTACTATGCTGATTGGCAAGGAGCCAAGGTCAGGTTTGTTAAACTGACTGAGAAGTTCACCTCCAATGTTGCAGCCCTATCACAACAAGAAATTCCTCAGACTGAAGCATCTGCTCAGCCAACTGAAGAACATGCCAGCACCGCTGATGACATTCAGGCTGCTGAAGAAAATGTGAGTTCCAGGGCTGATGACTGCATTCCAGCCGCTGATGAAATTGCCAGGGCATCCACTAGTGGTGCGCTTGAAGAAAATGAAGAGGTCAGGGCAACTGAATCAGTTGTGCCTGAAGAAAATCAACCACATTCCTCTGCTCCTCCCGCGCCTACCCCAACTTCAATTCTTTCATCTGCATCATATGTGAAGAAGACCAAGGCTGTAGAGCCTGCAGCAGTGAAGAAAAGGAAAGCATCAGCTTCATCAGATTCTTCAGCTCCGAAGAAGATGAAGAAATTGACCAGCTCAGTTGCAAACCCCATTGATGTTGTTCCGATCTCAACCATGCCATCAAAGGACCTTGTTCCTTTTGATGAAGAATATGTGATCCCTAGCGGATCTGATGAAGAAAATCCTTCTGCTGCTTCGTCAGAGCAGATGGATGAAGAAATTGAAGTGGATGAAATCCCTTCAACTCCAGCTGTTTCCTCGCCTATGCCTCAGTTTACTGCTGAAGAGGCCGGCGTTGAAGAAACAGAAGATGAAGACGTGGACATTGGCTGTACCACACCAGTGATGAATGATGACTTTTGGGAAAGTCAGCCCCCCCAACTCTCCACTCTTCACACCTTTACAGCAAATTCCTCAGTCCCCTGTTGCTACTGAAGTATAAATGGGATCTGAAGAACCTCGTGCAACCCCATCTGTCCATGAAGAAATTCCAGCCACTAGTGCTGAAGAAAATGTACATGAAGAATTGAAGACCCAGGCTGTCACTGGAGTAGAAGCTGAAATTCCTCTGCCTGAAGAACCTGAGATTGCGATTCCTGAGGTGATAATGCAATTGACTGACACTCCTCAGCCCAAGCCAAAGGATCCATTCTCAAAGAAGCAGAAATTCAAGGCTGATGATTTCTTTGGCGAGCACGTGTTCTTCACTGACTACAATCCCTATGATTCTGCTCGTCTTAGAAGGAAGCGCTTCTGGACCGCCAGCCAGGCCAACTTCTATTCTTCACTGCTCTTCAACAAGGACAAAGTCTTCGACCACGAGCATATTCCTCATGTGGACATGGAATCACTACCATGCTTCACTCATGTCCTCAGTGTGCTTCATGACACAGGCCTCCTCAACTTTTGCACACACATAGTTGATTGGAATGAAGAACTCATTCTTCAATTCTACGCAACTTTGCACATCACAGGAGATCTTGACGATGTGAACTCCTGGTTTTTGGACTGGATGACTAAAAATACTCACTATAAGGCACCGGCCACTGAATTACTTCACGCCATGCCCATCAGTTCTCCACCTGAAGGAGCTCATTGCATGTACCAAGAACCTGAGCTTACTGATCACTATATGCAAGTGCTGATGAAGCCATTGAAACCAGGTCAAGCCTCAAGGACAAAATTCCTCGTGAAGGAATTGTAGTATGTACCAAGGACAGTCTATCGCATTCTGACGAAGACTATGAGTCCAATCAAAGGCCACGACTCATCTGATGAGGAAATTGTTGGCATCATGAAGAATCTGGTTTTCAACATCATTCATGGCATTCCTGTCAATTATCATGATTTCTTCATAAGGACTCTGGCAAATGTTGCACTTTCACCGTTTGAGCTGAAGCCTTATGCACCGTGGATTATGAGATTCATCAGAACAAGGTCTTCACTCAACTACAAAGCTGATTTTCAGAATCACCTCAGCTACTTGCCCCCGATTGAAGTCCTCAAGCGGACCTATTCCTCAGCTGACGAAAAGGGCAAGGCACCAGCTGTTATAGATGAAGGCATTCATCCATTGGATGGTCAATTTCGCAAGGCTGCATCTTATTCCACCAATGATGACTCTGCCAGTCATGATTCTGCTGCCCATGCCTCCAAGCCAAATCCTCAAGCTACTCCTCCTCGTGTGATGACTGACCATGAACTTATGCTAAGTCTTCACCAGAAGGTGGATCGAAACCATAAATGGGTTGAGCGTCAGTTTGGTTCAATTCTTCACAACATGACTGCTACACATAATGCAGTGAAGAAAAACCATTACTACCTCCATGAAGTCTTCGGTCGCACCTGGGCTGTCCTGTCTCACATTTACAACGAAGAAGATCTGAAGAACATGGGTCTCAAGGAGGACTTTGACTGGTCTGCACCTCCACCGAAGAAATACAAGAAGGTCAAGGTTCCTTCCTTGGTGGCCAGCTCCTATTCTTCATCGCGCGAAACTGATGAGCATGAAGACTTGGACGACACTGCGGCATGCCCTACATCAACAAACGACCCCAACAACGCTGGCGCTCCTTCATCAACTTGATATTCTTCAGGGGCGTTAGTCCTCATTTTCGAACCTTTTGGCCATTCGATGACAAAGGGGGAGAAATTTTAGTTAGTCTTCAAGCGGGTCTATCTTATATGGGCGTTTTTTTCCTAAGTTACAACTCTCGTTCTTCTGATGACTTTGTTGGATCGAGTTGTAAACTTAAATTCTATGGTGGCCTGATACTTTTGCTGTGTTTTTCCGCATGCTTATTCCTCGTTAACGTTATTGCACGCATGCTGAATTACATCAGTCACCATATTTCATCATGCATTTCAAAATCTTCATATATTATGTCAAATGCGTGTATGAATTACAAGATATAGGGGGAGATCTCCATGATTCAACTCGTCAAGTGTGCATTGCTTCAAAAGCAAATTCCTCACTATGCACATCTTTAGGGGGAGTTCTTCTATATCTTGCAATCAAATTCCTCAATATCAGTATTTACACTTCATATGTTTATCCCCGTTGAAAACTTAACCTATATTGTCATCAATCACCAAAAAGGGGGAGATTGTAAGTGCATCTACACTACAAAAAAAAGACACATCCGTGACATTTTGGGCCGAACGAAAAAAATTTCTGTCATACATATGACACTTCTATGATGATAATTGTGACAAAACCCGGTATCATCATAGATGTGGTGTGCTCCTACTTCTATGACAAAAAATCATGACAGAAAATGGGCTTTTCGTCCTGGGCGGGCCGGAGACGCAGCTGCATGACATTCTTTGGGCCGTCCATGACGGAAAAACCCGTGGTAGAAGCGAGGGGGAGGAAAATTTTGGGGAGTTCCCGGTTACGGTGGGAGGTCGGGGGCCGAGCGATGCGCGTTTCTCTCGTACACGTATGCGCGTGTGTGCGAGGCGTTGGCTCTAACTGAACCCGAGCGATTGCACTGCAGGCTACGCGTTACTGAACCCGAGCGATCGATCGATGGCTGTTAACTGAACCTGATCGAGGGATTCCTTCACTACTGCTGCTAACGGAAGCCGATCGATTGGATGAACAGTGAGCGTTGCCGGGGTGTTGGATGAACAGTGAGCGGTGGCGTTGCCTCTGGATGAACAGGACCCCGTGGTGTGGAGGGCTGGATGAACAGTAGACGGTGGAGTGGTGCCCGTGGAGGGGTGGTTGAAAAGGACCCCATGGTGTGGAGGGCTGGATGAACAGTAGACGGTGGAGGGGTGCCCGTGGAGGGGTGGTTGAACAGGACCCCGTGGTGTGGAGGGCTGGATGAACAGTAGACGGTGGAGGGGTGGTTGAACAGTAGCCGGTGGAGTAGCGCGCGGTGGAGGCTGGATGAACAGGAGCCCGTGGAGGCTGGAGGAGGTCGACGGTAGCCCGTGGAGGCTGGAGGAGGTCGACGGTGGAGATGAACAGTATCCCGTGGAGTCCCGTTTTGCGGTATGCCACACCCCTCCCGATCAACAGGACCCCTGTTTCGACCTAGCGCTCCAACACAAGTCCGTTTCCTCCGTTTTGCGGTACGCCACACCCCTCCCGATCAACAGGACCCCCGTTTCGATCGTAGGAGGTCCGTTTCCTCCGTTCTGCGGTACGCTAGACCCCTCCCGATGAACAGGATCCCGTTTCGAACGTGGCCGGTCGAACACAAGGCCGTTTCCTCCGTTTTGCGATACGCCAGGCCTCGTTTCCATCGCCTGTTCCGTCCAAGCCCTCCCGATGAACACGACCACGCATTCCGTTCCGACCCAGCCGGTTGGCTCCCACGCGTTCTGCTGCCTCCAGATGAACACGACGCATTCCGTTGCCTCCCCATGAACACGACGCATTCCGTTGCCTCCCCATGAACACGACGACGACGCTGTTTCTCCGTTCCGACCCCGCCATGTACACGAGCCCTGGCCGTACTTATGCGCGAGTAGGCGTTCGAGACCCTGCCCGTATGTATGTACATGGCCGTATTTTCTTTCTTGCACCCTGGCCGCTGTACGTACGTGTACATGCTACGTGCGCGCCTCTACTACGACATGTACGCGCCTCTAGTACGACACGTGCGCGCCTCTACATCGACCAGTATATATGTACGTACATGTTCGCGACCAGAATGACAATGCTACGTACGCTTCGACCAGGTGGGTCCCGACTGTCACGCACTTCCTTGCCTGCGAAGATGTAGCTGGTGGGTCCCAGCAGTCAGGGGGGCGAATCGTTTTTTTTGCTCGGACGCACTTCCTTGCGTGCGAAGGTGTAGCTGCTGGGTGCTAGCAGTCAGGGGGGGAATCGTTTTGTTTTTTTTGCCCGGACGCACTTCCTTGCGTGCGAAGATGTAGCTGGTGGGTCCCAGCAGTCAGGGGGGCGAATCGTTTTTTTTTCGGACGCACTTCCTTGCGTGCGAAGATGTAGCTGGTGGGTCCCAGCAGTCAGGGGGAAACGTTTTTTTCGCAAAATACGGTGGCCCGTCCGGTGGGTCCCCGCTGTCAGGTGGAGGAATAATTATTTTGCGCGTAATAAGGAGGCACTTCCTTGCTGCGGCCGTGGACCCAGCTGTCAGCCTCTCCACGTACAGTCCACGTCCGATGGAAGCCATTCCTTAACCACGTTGACCATGCCGCGCCGAGAGCACCAGGGCGGTGGACGACGGCGAGGCCTAGGAAGGGGACGACGCGGAGCCGGGGAAGACGCGGCAGTGGATGCCCACGCGTAGAGGAGTATGAGGGTTCACTCGTTCGGCTGCGGTGTCAGGCTGCCGTCGTCGCAGAATAACAGGGGGGTGTGGGTGCGTAGAGGGATGGCCTGGCCAGCGGTGGGAGTAGTAGGGGGCGGTGAGGCCTCTGCGGCATCACACCCGGCCACGGGCGGCAGGAGCAGGCGGCACGACCGGCGCTGCTTTGGGCGGCTGGAGCAAGAAGACCAGAGGTTGAAGAAGCACTACGGCCGTTGGATGGACATCGTACGGTCACTGGAGCTAGAATCGTTCATATATTGACTAAAGTTGACAAAGGCCTCCGTCCCAGTCAACTTAGTAGGCCCACAAGTCAGCCTCCCACCAAGGTGGGTCCCAGCTAGCAGGGGGTATTCATTTTTTGTGCGTAATAAGGAGGCACTTCCGGTGGGTCCGAGCTGACAGCGGGGGGAACGTTTTTTTCGCGAAATACGGTGGCCCGTCCTGTGGGTCCCAGCAGTCAGGGGGAAATGTTTTTTTTCGCGAAATACTGGTGGCCCGTCCGGTGGGTCCCTGCTGTCAGGTGGAGGAATAATTATTTTCCGCGTAATAAGGAGGCACTTCCTTGCGGCTGCCGTGGACCCAGCTATCAGCCTCTCCATGTACAGTACTCTTCCGATGGAAGTCGGTCATTGACCACATTGACCATGCCGCGCCGAGAGCACCACGGCGGTGGACGACGGCGAGGCCTAGGAAGGGGACGACACGGAGCCGGGGAAGACGCGGCAGTGGAAGCCCGCGCGGAGAGGAGTACGAGGGTTCACCGGTTCGGCTGCGGTGTGAGGCTGCCGTTGCCGCAGAATAACAGGGGGTGTGGGTGAGTAGAATCTACGGTGCGGGAGCACCTCATACTCTCCCGTGCGAGAAAACATAAGGTGCTATCGCAGCTTGGATGCTACGGTGATACGAGCTTGGAGGTTGTTTGATCTGAGATCCAATGGCATCTGAGCAGTCTTTGTGCTTGTAAGCAGTGGCCGAACTCTTTTGGGGCTTTTCTGCAAAAAACCATTCGAACCACCGAGGAGGTGTTGGGTCACAAATCCAACGCCTCCGAAGAGCTTGTATCACCAAAGCATCTAAGGTGTGGTAGCACATGATATTCTTACATACAGGAGAATATGATGTCCTCCTTCATCTTAGATGCTACGGTGATACGAGCTTCGAGGTCGTTGGATATGGGATCAAAGGGCATCTAAGTAGTTTTCGTACAAATTGTGTGCAATTCTCAAACTCATCAAGGTTTCCTACAAAAATATTAAGACACATCATGTGAGCTGCTATATCTCAGATCTACAAGCTCCAAGCAACTCGTATCGGCATATAGCATCTAAGGTATGGGGGCACATGATATTCTCCCGGGGAGGAGGGGTGGGGGTGCACAACCAATCGGTGGTTGGGAGGGTGGGGACAAATTTAATCTAAACAACCCTAAACAGAGCTCCACAATTTTATCTAAGGTCGAGGGGTTGACCCCCGACAATCATAGCTCCGCCTAAACACAACATTTGCATGTACTGTAGTACTAGACTTAATATTCATGTTTCAGTTTCATTTTCATTTTAAATATTGAACTGAGGACCATGGATGTCTTACATTTTACTCCCTTCGTTCCTAAATATTAGTCTTTTTAGAGGCTTCAAATGGACTGGCACATACGGATGTATATAGACATATTTTAGAGTCTAGATTCACTCATTTTGCTCCGTATGCAGTCACTTGTTGAACTCTCTAAAAGACTAATATTTAGGAATAGAAGGAGTATTTTTGAATTCGTGTCATACATGCATGGTTTGGAAAAATAGATGCACTATACTTATTGGATTGTTGTTGTGTTCGTGCGTGTGTGTCTCTCTGTGTGTGTGTGGTCATATGCTTGATACATACAAAGTTTTCTCACCTCCATATTGTTCATCTTTTAAATTTGAATTTGCATTGGAAAACTTACTAGGGATACCATGAAATGTGAAATCCACGTTGAGATCACTATATCACAAACTCACTCTAATTCAACAACTCGTCATAAATCAATTACCACGTTGAGATTAGTATTTGCAAGGAAAAGACGGGTATTGTAATACACATAGATTCGTTCGGCAATTTAAAAGGTTCCTTTCATATTCTCGAATGGTAGGACCCAACGGCGTACCAGCCAGACCTTGGCTCGTGTTGATCCTAAAAAAAACTGGGCTCGTGTCCTTCGGTGGCGTGCGTGGTACGCACATTAGGCAACCCCAACCAGTCGAGCCTCAGCGTTTCAAGTCGAAATATCTGGCGGCCAGAATTCCAGCCCTAGGAAATTCCCCTGATGTCCCCGGTCCATAATGACTACTGATGAAGAATAGAAGGATGCTTTAGTAACTAGACAACGTTACCTACCGTGCCGAGCACGGTTCAATTCCCTCGGTCGCCGCTCGTCAAGGTCACCCGTCAACTGCATTGCCTAGTACTACTACTACTACACCAGGATGAGCACAGAACTGAGCCTGTTTGTTCGTGCCTAGTACTTGAGTTAATATATCAGGCAATGCACTGGTACAGAGGGATTATCCTTTTACTCTGCATATATAACTTGTCTGAAGTCTAACTAAGCAAAATGTTTGACCAAATCCTTTCTTAAGAAATACAACAGGACAGATGTACGGCTTGAAAATTTATTGCATGATGCAGGTTATGATATTGTTTCGAATCCTGGATCTTAAATTTCAGAAAATACAAAAGTGAGCATAAATTCTTGAAACTAAGCATGGTCACGTGATATGGCACAAATATTACTTCGTAAGTTTTTTCTTCAATTTGAGACAAGCTGCTTACGACAAGTTGCACAAATGAAGAGCCAAGGTATTTTGGAACAAAGACCTGTCACGTTAAGGCGAACGCTTTCACTATTGAAACCGTGGGCGTTTACGTGCCGCCACGAGTCCCCGCTTCTGATCGGCAGGTGCCGTCCGAGCAAGCGTGTGAGTCGACGGGAGGCGTGCAAGCAGACCGCTGGGCCGGCTGTCAGGGAGGCGTGCGAGCAGACCGCTGTGCAGGCTCACCGGGAGGCGAGCCCTTTGACCAGGCTCCGCCGCCCACCGTCGTCCCAACTGCTCCCACTTTTAATGTCGCCGGCGCCGCAGTTTAAAATCAACCCCGCACTACCCGGTATCGCTACAATCCTCTCTCTTCCTCTCCGATTCTCCTGTCGTCTACCTCCAACTAGCCTGACCTAAACGTACGCCATGCCGCATCACGATGGTCTGCCCTTAGTGTTCCAGTTTCCCGAGGAAGACACCCAGCCGGAGTCTCAAGAACATAAGGCGCTTTGGGACGAGCTCGAACTGGCCTTGCGGGAAGACGCCGCGCCTGTCCCCGCTCCCGTTCGGGCTCCCGTCACCCCGACTGCGCCAGCGCCCATCCCCGTGGCATTGATGGGCTGGGAGCCACACATTGTCGCCGAGCTTGATCCCACGGGGTTCCACGAGGTCCCCGCTGACTTTCACGCACCCGTGCACCTGCCAGCGCATGCGCTTGCGCATGCACTGACACGCACGCCCGTGCCGGTGCCCGTGAACCTGCCAGCGCATGCACCGGCGCGTGCACTGACGTGCGCGCCCGTGCACACGAATGTCTCCGCCGCGCCGTTGACAGCGCCTGTCCCCGCGTGGGTGCCAGTGCCCCCCTCAGCGACATGGATGGCCGCCGTCGACCGCTTCCTTGCACCAACGCCAGTCGCCTCCTCCCGCCAGTTGACTCGCTCCGAAGTCCAGAACATTTTGGCGTTCCTTGAAGCTAGGCCAACGTCGAGGAGTACGCCAACAACGGCGCAAGAAGCCGCCGTTGGTCAGTGGCCCGACGACACACAGAGCACGGCAGAGGAGCCGCTTCCCACCGTGAGACGCCCCCGCCGCCGCCGCGTAATCTAAATTTGCCATGAAAAACGTTCGGATTGCCATGCTTAAAATCCGAACGTTTATCATTTCCGTTTATTTTATATCGATCGTCGTATAATTTAAAGTCGGAGTCAGACTGAACGAAATATATGGTTTGATCGATTGAATGTTCTGCTAGAGCCGTATCAAATTAAATATAAAACGTCATCAAGCCACATGTATTCCTTGTCATCCAATGACCTAGACTGCTTCAATGTCGAGCGCTCAACACGTTTAGCGTGCAGTTAATTTCATGCCAAAAATAGTGCTAATCACATGACAACACGCAAATAATATCCTAGTAGTTAATATCTGCATGCACTTAATATACTTCCAAATTAACGTGCATTGCACGTACACACTGACTAGTGCTGCTAGTACGTGAAACTGGTGCCGTGACTTGTGAACGCGTCCAGATATGGTCAACGGCAACATCGCCCGCGAGTTCTTCCTGTTTGCCCGTGCGTCTAAACGCAGAAGGGGAGGAGAGAGAGAGAGAGTGCACATGGAACCCACCAGTAAGTGAAGGCGAATAGTACTAAAAATAATATTACATGTTATCCATTAATTAGGCTGTGGTAATATAAAAACATTATGTGAACAAAGGGGGTACAACAAACATTGCTATTCTACGTATGTTGCCTATTGACGTGCGGCTTGAAGGCCCGGTCGCATGTTCGATCCTCGTCCTTTATTTTTTAATTTGTATATGGGTCCAAATTTGTTTCATGACATGTGGGCCCCTCGGTGTGTACTTTGTAGCACTTTAATTTGTGGGTCGAAATTTGTTCCATTCCAAGTGGACTATGGGTGTGTAGTTTTGTAGCTTATTTATAATAATTAAAGAGAACAACATAGTTTTTTCAATAATACCATGGTGCGACGTTGAAGGCGAGAAAGGACGTGCGAGAGAGCGATGACCGAGCCAGAGGGAAATCAACTAGGGGAGTTGCGTGGGTTGCAACGGTGTTTGGAGTAGTTGTGGGCCGAATGCTATGAAAATATAATCTAAACCGACCGGAATAAATGCCTACACAAATTAATCCAAGGTTGGAGTGCCCCTCGCAATGTAAATAGCTCCGGCTTTGCGAGGGATGGAGAGGTAGTAGCTTCAACGCGTGGAAGATACGGTGTGAGAAAGCGAGGTCAATCGAGAGACATATAGATAGAGAGACAAAGTGAGTGTGGTCCGACATTCATTGAACAAATATATATGCTCTGGAGAGATATTGTCCGATTGAGCTTTTTGGCAAGGGTGAGGGCTGTAAGATAGATCTTGAGAGATGATCCAGTCACAGACGTGTAGATATATTTTGTGCGTGGGAGGAAGCAAGGTCAACCAATCACATAGGGTCGCCGTGCGATCGAAAGAGTGAGACGGGTTGGAGAGAGTGACCTAGATAGACGATGTGCGTGAGAGAGTATACAATGTGAATAGGTCGAATTGGGCTCAAACATGGTGATATATCGTTTTTGTCCGAGAAAGAGCGAGGTCAATCGAGACATACGGAGAGAGAGAGAGATTGAGTGAGCGTGGCCCACCATGAGGTCGAAAGAGTGGCGGCGGCTTGGATGGACTGACCTAGATAGACAATCTGCGTGAGAGAGTATAGAGTGTGTCGATCGAGGCCTGAACAGGGAGATATATCATTTGTGTGTGAAAGAAAACGAGGTTAAACGAGACTCAGATAAAGAGAGCGAGATTGAGCGAGTGTGGCCCGCCGTGCGGAAGAAAGAGTGAGACAATCTCGAGGGAGTGACCTAGATATACAACGTGCGTGCGTGCGCACGAGAGGTTGGGGGGGCTAGATAGGCAATGCATGTATTTAGCGCGAGAGGGTGAGAGGGAGAGGGGGGAGAGGGAGAGCTCGGCATGGGGTGCAATGACGGGTGTGTGAGGTAAATACATTTGGTAACAGAGTGGAAAAAGGGGTTGTGTAGTTGAGGGACTTAGAGATCGAAACATGGAGAGAAAGAATGAACGTGTGTTGGAAACCGATAGCTTCCTAAGGTGGTTAGGAGAGGAAGATTGACTGATACAGGAAGTACGTAGCGTTTGTGTGGGGGGGGGGGGCTAAAAACAACATTTGAATGTACATAGTACGAGACTTAATATCGATGTTTCAATTCGGTGTACATTGTAAGATTTGAATCGAGGACCAGGCATACGGGTAATTATTTTGAATTCGTGCCATACTAAGTTTCGAAAAGTTGACATTGACTCAGTTTGTTGTGCTATTTTGTAGGTCATATGTTTGAATCCATCCAAAAAATTTCTCACTACCATGGTGTTCATCATATACATATGAATTTGTATTAAAAAAGTAGCGTGGATGCAGTGAAATGCGAAATCCACGTTAGAATTGGAGATCGCTACGTGACACACACTCTAATTCAAATAACTAACTACGTGACACACACTCTAATTCAAATAGCTAATTATGTGACACACACTCTAATCCACGTTAGCGTGGGTACCGTTTCGATTTTTTTTCAAATAACTCCTCACTAATTAATTTATAGTACTCCCTCTGTTCACTTTTATAAGACCTTGAAGACATTTCAGACAATGTGCAAAACAGTTCATTTTAAGTTGTCTGAAACGAGTTACAAAAGTGAACGGATGGAGTATCTCGTTTCGAATGACTAATTATTGCAAGGAAAACACGGGCATGGTAATACATACAGATTCGTTTGCAAATGAAAGAAGATTCGTTTGCATTCTCAAATGTAGGCGCACCAGGCAGACCAGGGTCGTGTCGGGGTGGACGCTGCTTCGGTGCCTTAAAGGCAACTGCCTTTGGGTCACTGACATGTGGGCCAGCCACCTGTTGGGCCCACATGTCATGGACACAAAGGCAGGTGCCTTAAGGCACCGAAGCATAGTCCTGTCGGGGTGGTCGCGTGTGTCGGACGGACGCGTAGCACCCAGCCACCCACCCCCTCCCCCCCAAAAAAGGACGACGACAATATAAGTTCGCGCTTCCATGTTTCGGATTGAAATATCTGGCGGCCCCAATTCCAGCCCTGCAAAATCTCTCTTCTCCACCGTCCCCTTCCGCGCCCAGATTGCTCAAATCCCTAATTCGCCGCCAACCCTCGAATCGCCCCTCGTCTCGTCTCTTTCCCCACCGTTCCCCACCTCTGTGCTGGACGACGACGACGAAGACGACGGTCGCGCTTCACCACCGCACAGGAGCTACCTCATCTACACCCTCGTCCACTGCACCGGGTGGTCCACCGACAACGTCGGCCGCCGCAACCGACGTGCCTCACAGACACCGAGTTCCACCGCATCAGGTGCGCTTCACCGACGCCGTCTCCCAGCTCACCGGGGCTACTTCACCGAGCACATCGTCGCACCTCCGCCCCCCGAGGCCGTTGGGGCTTCACCAACGGTCTCGTCCACCGCATCGTAGCGCTCCGCTGCCACTCAAGATCTGCATCCGTGCGCGGCTAGCCAACGCCAGCGCATCACCCTCAACGGCTCTGAAGTGACCCGCACTCTAGCTAGGCGAGCATGGCCAAACGCCGGCCCGAACTAGGTATCCACACATCACTCCCTTGTGCACTGTTCCGACGATGTTTGGATATCCTTTCACTGCTCTCTTAGCTTACACGCCTATGCAACTCTGACTTTAACTCTTATTTCTTCTGGAGATATCATCTGAAACAAGCAAATCCATTTTTTAGCGAAGCATGACGGCGCTACGGGATCTGGTACACATCCTGCACACCCGTATAACCTTGTAAGTATCTGTCCTCTGGTACAACATCAAGGTCGATTCCTCTTATTTGATCAACCATTCGCCGTGTCAAAAATGCAGAGGGGGATGCAAGGAGCACAAGGCCTGCACATCGAAGCAAGTGGTAACATGGACTTGTACATGGAACATCCCAAGCGCAAGCAGAGCTGCAGTGAGCCTGTACAACGAGCTAGCGTAAGTCCCTGTATTTCATTTAATTCGTACTGGCATTCGTGTATGATTTGTGTGCAGTGGCTGATCCACAAATTCAAGTTACCAGGGGCGAACATTTAACTTAAAAAATACGAAGGCACTTGCACTCCGGAAATCAACATAACTTGAGAAATGTGAAGCTACATGCACTTTGAAAACCAGCTAATGATCCAAAGTAGTTCAGATTATAAACACTAAATGATGCAAGCACCAAAAAACACAAAATGCAACATGGTGTACAAGGACTACAAACATGGTCTGTACATGCTTGAATTATTCGTTCTCTGGCTGAAAATATCGAAGTGTAATTGCCCGTATAACCAGTGCGCAAACTGCATATCAATATATCTATCCTGCACAAGTATGGCAATAGTTTCAAACAACAGATTAGAAAAGTATTTATGCTATGTTGTCATGATACGGGGACTTTCTGGTAGATGGCCTCGACGTTTCCTCAAGCTATGAAAATGCACTATAATTTGCTTGTCATCAATGCCTGCAAATCTCTGTCTCTCTCAACATAGTAGATCATCATTAGACACTAAATCCTTCAATGAGCTTGCAAAATGCTTGCATTAGATCCCTCATTAGACACTATATGTTCATCACCAGGAGCATGTAAAACGTTTGCATCAAATCCTTCATTAGCAGTCTGTTCATTAGACACTTCAGGCTCAAGAACAACATGAGCTTGTATGTTTGCACCGGAAACTTGATTAGATACATCAGATTCAGTCAGTTCAGTATTGATTGGGGGAGTTATAAAATAAGTAGAAATTGGTTTCATTTTCTCATAGATTCCCTACATACAAGCAGTTTTACAACACCGTCAGGTTTAACAATTGGCTAGAAATTGAAGAGTTGAATTAGATATAATCAGGGATGTGATGTACCTGCTCGTTGCGCATGCTACTCTTGCAAGCTGCGACTGTCCGTTTGCGCAAGCTCGATGCCATGCCCGTGCTGCCGCCGCTGCCTCCCACGCAGGCTACACCCAGGGTTGGATCTTCATCTTCTTGTCCCTCCGTTCGCTTGAAGCCCGGCGACCGCCCTCCAACGAGGGCGCGAGGAAGTGCTGTGTCAGTCTGTCCAGCGGCGGTTAGGTTAGGAGCGAACCAGACTGGAGGCTGGAGCGAATGAATTGGGATTTTTCCTGCTGTCGATCGATATGGGAGGGGCTTGTTTGGGCCGCGAGCCTGCTATAGGGCCTGCCTTGCACTTATGTTATTGGCCCATCCAAATTGAAACATTTTTCTTCATTTTTTACATTGCCTGCTCGTGCGTTGGGACGAACAAAACTAGCATGGGCCAACCTGGACGACTCAAACTAGGTGCACACTTTCCAGCCACCTGAGGCGGCCGCCCATACCAGCCCCTATGGTGGCGTCGCCCCTTTTTGCGGGTATGATTGGATAGTGAAAAATATTCCAGTGGCGCTTTTGATTTACCCACAGAATGGTTGAATTGCTTGTTTCTATGAACTGAGTTCGCCAATAATGTGAAGGATGCCAGTCTTTTCATCCTATTGTAGATTGCTTAGATCTCGATATGCCAAAAGTAATCACATGAAATATACAGTAAAAGCCAGTGTGATGTGTTTGGCTACAACTAGCCTAACTACACGTCCTCATATAACATATCAAGGACGCACCATCATACCAGATTAACCATTCGACTTACCCATGTAGTGTGGGAAGAAAGAAGTATTGGGACTGCGTATCCAAGCAATTGATGCCATGGACTCCTTCGTACAACCTTGTAAGCGAAAAAGAAGTTGCAGTGTACCTGTACAAAGAACTAGCATAAGTTCAGTTACCTGCTTCTCGGAATTTTAGTTAGCCACTTATTGCAAAATTGTTCAATTACGTTGCTTGGCTTAATTTAGTTTGCTACTGATTACATAATGGCACAGCCTGTTAATCATATTGTAGACTGCGCCTATCTATGTGTTTGATACTTACTGTTAAGAATTACCTGTTTGCCTTAACTTAAATATCTACTTGTTTGTTTAACTACTTTGCTGCTGCAACAGCGGGTCACAATGATGTTAATAACTACTTTTCAGCATCCAATTGAAACTCTTTAATTCCTTGTTTGTTTAACTGGTTTGCTGTTATAACTCCCAGTTGAGATGTTTTGCTAACTTCAACTTTTCTGAATCCAATCGGAACTTTAATGGCAAAACAGGTTAGCCCAAGATCAAAGAGCGAGGTCCCCATGGACGTTGCATCATCCCACAGCAGTGGCACCAGCCCAATTGTGCATTATGAATTGCCAACTGCTGATGCTCTAGAGGCTAAACTAGTGGTAGAAAGAGATTCTGCTTCTGCACTTAGAGATGAAGTTGACATGTTGAGGAAGCAAACAGCACAATCACAAGCAGTACTCAAGACAACCATTAAATATTTGGTGGATTTCAAAATGAAGCAAGCTGAGACTGACCAGATTGTTAAGGTCCTGAAGGAAAAAAGGAAATTAAATTCCTACTTGGTAAATCATAGGTGAAATGTTCTTTCCATAGTTGAATAACCTTTGTGTTGTCTGTTCATGTAATCAATCAAACCATTTGTTTTAGAGATCATGTAATAATTGTTTTTTTTGTTTTTTGGTTTGTAATTTTATTTGAGCACAAGTCTGTATCAATTGATAAGACTCGGAGACATTTCATTTGGATTACTGTGCCAGACCTACAAATATGCCAATCGGGCTGAATGTGCATTCAGTAATAGTAGTAGTATAGATGGACCATAAGTGGCACGCATTGGAAAGGGCCAAGATGCTGGCTAAAAAAAGGATGCTATTGTAGCCAAAAAAAAGTACAACGGCCTGGCTTATGTATGTTAGTTGATATTATTGATCCATATACTCTATAAGTGTTTATATGTCTGTTAGTTCTGTACATTCTTGGTTGATTGACTCGGTATTTGAATCTTGATACATCGCTTGTGTACATATCTAAATGGGAATACACATTATGCTGCGTGTGACATTTGAGTTGGACATGAAGTGTTCCAAATATTCGAATTCACCTTAAACTGGATTCTAGTTTCTGAATTTGAGTATCGGCATTTGTAAACCATATTCATATATGACAGTGGAATACATCTTTGTCGTCCTTTTGAAGATATATAAAAACACATAGAATGATTTATAAAGATTCATATAGGAATACAAAATGGATTCGAATTTAGTTGCCAGGGTAAACGTGGATGCTTATTGTCCCAAAATTCGAAAGAAGCAGCAAAATGTCCACTCCCACGTCGGCTGCCCGAAGCCAAGTGTTTGGGAGATGGAAATTACTGTCTACCCATTACACGGACAATCCATCGGCCCGATTTCCACTGCTCTAAATAGGGGTAGGTTAGTAACTTCAATTAGACGTGACACAACCGCCTCTGAGCCCATTCCGACACGGTGGGTGTCAAACATGGGCGGCAAAACTCATTTGATTCAGGATCGTCCGAAAGACCTCTGTTTCTCCCTCCATTCCCCATTGATACACGGTGGGCGGCAAAACAAACTCGACTCGGCCGAAATCGATGTAGGCAAATATTTTCAATAGGGGCAGGTTTGTAACTTCACTCAGACGTGACACAACCACCCTACCTGTCTGACCCGTTCATACACCGTGGGCGCCAACCACCCTCTCCTCGCCCAAAATCGCTCTGGGCAAATTTTGGCGAGATGCGAGATTATCGTCCTATCCCCAACCGACGAGACGTCCAAATTTTAAACGGGGGCTAAGTTCGTAACTTTCCCATATTTCAGACAGGCGCGTCCCAAAAACATGGTTCCCCGTACCTCTCCCTCCATTTTCCCATTCATACACCGTCCACGCTAGAACACCCCATCCCCACACCAGCCTCCGTCCGCCACCCCATCCATCGCCGCCGTCCTCCACCACATCCATCGCCACCGTCCTCCACCATGCCGGAGCGCCTACCAAGACCGCGTCGTCACTGCTAGAGATGGACGTTTCTCATCCACGACGACGGACCATTAGCCTTGCATCGCGTCCTCTCGCTTCATCGGCGCCGTCGTCCTCTTTGCCAGGGCCGCTCACACGACCTTCTCTTCCACCACAACGGGACTTATCCCCCGATGCACCCATCTACCGTCGCAGATCTGCTTCAACGCCACCGACAGCCATCGCACCCCCGATGCCTACACGGCGCCGCAAGAGAGGTGGTACTTCATATCTCCTCAACTTTTTGATCTCAACCAGAAAATAGATCTTAACTTGGTTACTCTACTTTCTTTTCAGCTCTTAGAATTTAGCTTAGTTCGAAGCAAACAATGGATGCTAAATATCATTTCTCCAGTTTGCAGCTTCAAATATGCCATGGCACAACCATAATACGGTTTAATTGATCATGCTTAGGGTTTAATTGATCATGTTGGTTCCGTGGTGGTTTCTTTAATAGAAATCGGAGGGGAAACCCTCTTTTGCTAAAAAAAATATGCTTAGAGTTTCCCCCTTTTATGATCACTATACGATCGGAATACGTGCTTCTTGTCATAATAACACTGCTCCACCCATCAAGCTAAACAAGCTTAGTTGTTCAAATACGAATCTGATATTATTAAAATAGAGTTGTTTAATTGGTCAGCTAAATGTTCCTAAATTAGTTTCGAAAATGCATGTTCGCCGCTCGGGTGTGTATCTCTACAGGGTGCCCACGGTGGGTCATCCCAGGCCCCGATTCCCCTCTGTTCTGCTGCGCGCTTCTGATCTCTACTCGCCCCCAGCCGCCTGCCTCGCCCGTGACTTGCCGTCCCCGGACGACATGACTCTAGGAGGAGACGCCGGACTAACAGGAGGCCAGGAGCCGCTCGCCCAACAGCGTCACCGCTGCCCGGGCGCGCCGCCGTGCCTACCTTCCCAGTCCGTTCAGGGCTCAGGCGTGCAGCACCCACCAAGCCAACCCGATTTATCCTAAGATACGCCCTCAACACTCAGCAGCCACTCCTCATCACCCATTTTCTAATTGATTCATTACTCATTAGGCAGGACTGTCAGTAGGGTTTGTTGTGTGCTCAGTGCTACCTACACTTAATGGTTCAGATGTATTTCGGTAATCTTTAGTACCTCTAAAGTTCACAGGGTTTTCAAAATTCCGGCCCTCGAAACATAAACTAGTCATTTTGGATTGTTGGTCGTAGTGACATTGACCCAGATGACTACTGCAAGCCAGGTTTGTTGACAATTTTACTTGTCTTTCTTACCCATTCGATATAATATCCAATTATTCACGTCGATTAGTTGCAAACAATAAGTTCTAGACAAACTTCTTCATTCATATTTTAGACGGTCTCTTACTGCAGTTACAATTCTGCATACTTGTCCTAGTAAGCTCACAAGTAAATGATTGATTCACTACATCTATGCTTGCCTTGTCATATTTGTTGTCAATATTCTTTTAGGGTGGACCACCCTGTTTCTAAATACTGGAACCGTAGACATGAGTGAATAGTATTTCTCTATGTGATCTCTTCCATCATGTGTGGGTAACGAACACTGCATTGTATAGAAAGAAAGTGTCATTTCCAGCTTTTACATAGGTTTCGATCTTTTACATGGAATACAATCTGCCTACTTGCTTTGTGTCGCACTACCAACACTCCACCCTTGAAGCTAAACATTACGCCACTCATAATTGCTTAGTTTATTTGTTCAAATACGAATTTCATATGATTCTAATGTTCCTCCTTCAGTTTTGAAATGTGTGCCTGCCTGTTATAGAGACATAAGGGGTTTGTATTTCTGTGTGTGGTTTGGTCAGCACGGTTGGGGAGGTGAACTTTGCATATGCAGGGGTTTATAGGGAGACACTCTCCGAGTTGAATCCGCAATGCATTCCATAGATAATCTGACTACTTTTTATGTTTTCATGAATCTCAGATTCTGAACAGCATCATAATGATTATGATCTTGCGCGCATGAAAAGAATAAAGCAGAACAATGCCATGGCTGTCAAACTTGGCATTAAGGGACTGAAATCAAGTCTGGATGCAATGCAATGCAAACGCTCTCCACCTACAGATTCATGCTCAGAATATGATCCTAACAGTGATTCTGAGCTAGAGGGAGACCTAAGTCAATGTAGCTCCCTAGTGGAGGATTCAGAGGAAGATGCCCTATCTTATTCACCCATCAAGGTACTCGCTCTAACTTTCCAAGGTTACATTGCTCGCACATATCTTGCGACTGATGCTTTGCATTGCTTCTACTTTGTTGAACTGCCATTAGCTTAGTTTACACATCGTGTATGTGAATACGCCCTGCCTATCCATTTTCAGTACATATTCCATCTGTCATCATGCCATATTCATCCATTCAAATGCTGTTCTTGTGTATCAGACGTTCAAAAGGAAGAGGGCGATTGTTGATCGTGGAGGAGCACAAGCAAAGTATTTGGAAAAGGTAGTGGCACCTGATAAATCAAATAGCCCATTAGGTGTAGTTGCAATATCACCTGACCCACAAAATACCCCAACTCTAGCAGACTCTAGCCCTACTACACTGGTCATTTCTGATGCCCCAACTCAGCAGACCCCAACTACAGCAAACAGTATGATTATGCCAGTTGACATAGCACCAGCTGTACGACGCAAAACCCCCATTCCAGCAAAGAGTACACCAAATCCAGTTGCCAAATCCCTTTTCTAACCAGAGAGAGCCCCAATTGCAGCAAATAGGACCCCTGTTCCATTTCTTCCCAGTTTAGAAGATGAAGCTTATGTTGTTGTCAAGAACTTTGTGCGCATCTTTCCTTCATGGAAAGATTATACCGTAGACACAGAACAATTTCCAGTCTTCCTCCGCAACTTACGCGTAAGTAATGTACTAATGTTATTCATGGTCATTACTGCATATGTTTCTGCTGACAGAAGACACAAGATTTCATTCTTTTAAATAGGCGAGGAACAAACTGGATTGTGATGACGAGCAAGGGTTGGTTGCGCTTTTCAAGCACTCGTTGATGAAGTATCGTTCCTACCTGAGGCAAGCACACTTCGATGGCAAGCCTCTGAACGAAATTTCTGTAAAGTCTTCGGTGCTACATTTATCCGACAGTGACTGGAATAATCTTGTTACACATTGGTCTCAGCTGCAGCGTACGGTACTGTCTATGATATCATATCACAATTTGAACTACATTTCTACATTTGCCTTAATGTCTCACTTGTATGAAAACTGTTAGCAGAAGAACATTCGTTCTCAAGGGACCACAGAATCTCGCAACTATACTGCACACTGCTTTGCTCTTGTGAGTACCTCTTGCCCTGTATGACCATACTTACTTTCATAGCTGTTTGATTATGTAGCATCACTGCACATGTTAGCCTCGTAATCGTCCATTTGGTGGACATTATAAGATCCGTATGGACTCTTACATAAATTTAGAATCAACCCAATGCTTTTGAAGAGATTTAGCTCTGCAGTCCTCTTGTAAGGACTGAATGTGATCTATCACTGTACTTACATTAACAGCTACTCCCTCTGTGCCATAATATAAGAACGTTTTGTATAGTACACCAGTGTTCAAAACACTCTTGTATTATGGGAAGAGGGATTGGTTCATTTTGTAGCATTCTGCATCTTATCTCCCTCGCCCACCATTTACTAAAAAATATCAGATCTATATTTAATCTTACCAACAAGTAGAATACAGAGACAATGCCAGTGCAGAAGTGTAGCCCATTGCTCTTGTCAGTACATTTTGTCCTATAATGCTTGTACTTCCAGGGATTGGTAGTTGATTATGTAGCATCAATCTGCATCTTATCTTCATTATCCTCTATCCCTTCCAGTATTATCATATCTATAATTACTCTCTACAAAATGTAGAGTACAGGCAATGCTTATGAAGAAGATTCTGTGCTGAAATTCTTGAGTTATACTTCCCTTGACATGGAGAAGGGCATTATAAAGCCGGTGTTAACTGTTAATGTAAGCCAGTCCTTCTAAAGCCTTTATCCTCAACTGCTATTTAATTTGCTCATCCTCCCTATCGTTTACTGCTGTTTAGTTTGCTGTTTCTACCAAAATGCATGTTCGTAAGAACCGTAAGTTCTAAGTTTTACTTGTAAAACCAAATTCCTTATTCATACCATGCACATTACTTAATACTCCCTATATGTATGCTTGTTTTTGTGGACCTATAATCCAGTGTGTGGTGAAGCAGCCCACGTTTGCACCTTGTCATCTCCTGTTTTATCTTACTGATGTGGCTGATGATATGAACAACATGCCATGCACATTATCCA
This sequence comes from Aegilops tauschii subsp. strangulata, assembly GCF_002575655.3. NCBI lineage: Eukaryota > Viridiplantae > Streptophyta > Magnoliopsida > Poales > Poaceae > Aegilops > Aegilops tauschii. The sequence goes on from NC_053041.3 coordinate 144,532,372, forward strand.
AAATACATATAATGATTTTCTTTGCCCTTCATCTATGCTTGTTATGTTGACATGGTAATCCAGTAGTGTGGTGAAGCTCCCCGCATTATGAACAATGCCAAATTATGCTATTGATATTTTGAACTTACTCTTTATTTTCTAATTTGAAATTGGATAGAATTGACAGAACAGTTATCATCTTTGTTTATACACATGCAAAACCTGTCATCTCTCTGCTTTGTTTCAGGGTGATATGCCTGATGGCATGCACAAGTCTACTGAAGGCTGTGAGACAAACCCAACATATATTGCAGCAAAGAAGGCAAAACATCTTGAAGATAGCGAGACAACCCCAAAGTCTTGTCTTGATGTAGTGTTCAAGTTACTTGAGACTAACAGTCAGACAAGCTCACAGAATTCGTTGTCTGAATCGGTTTGACTTCTTTAGTCCCAAGTTCTAGCAGAAAGGCATTCTGCAACTCAACGTCGACTTGAAGTCCTATCTCTAAGAAAGATTGCGGAGAACACCAATGAGAACCTCATCGCTAAACAGCTACACCTGGAAGCTATGACCGACATGCTAGGCCGGTCTCATAGCCTTGCTCAGCAGCTTGCACAGCAGTTCCCCCGCAAGGCTAACCTTTCTTGAACTGTCTTGGAAGTGGTCTCGGTTTAGTATTATTTTGTTGCGCTGCAATGGTGCCCAGTTTTTGTAATCTGCTTCTTCGTTGCGCTTTATGATCACTGGTGGTGAACTTTGATGCCCAGTGGATGTAATATGTGTAATAGCCGTGATAGCCTAGCATAAGTTGCTTGCTTATTTATTTCCTTGTTGTCTTGTTTATTTGTTTGCTTGTAGTCAGTGCAGTTCTTTTTTCGCGGTTTGCTGGTGGCTGCAATAACCTATTTTTAAAACTAGGCCACAATAACCATGGGCTAATATTTACTGTAGTGACACTGGGCCTCCTACGGGCCGTAGAAACTGTGGGCCTTCTACGGGCCGTAGAAACAGTAGGCCTTCTACGGGCCGTAGAAACAATGGGCCTTCTACGGGCCGTATCATCAATGGGCCTTATACGGGCCGTATGATCGATTGGCCAAACATGGGCCAATAACAGGCCGCATTATGACCGTAAACGGGCTAGAGTTGGAATCGTCCGTTCATGGGCCGACCATAACGGGCCATCGTTAATAGGCCGTATTTGATGACGCTATGAAAACGGCCCAACGTATTAACGGACCACAAACGGGCCGACTGTAACCACGGGCTGAATTTGGCCCACAAGCAGAAAATGACAGTAACGGGCCGTAAGTAAACGAATGCTGGAAATGAGCCCAAGAATAAATGGGCTCTGAGAAGGCCGAAAGATAACATGGGCTGGAAACGGCCCAACGGAATAACGGGCCGTTAATGGGTATAAAGTGATACACTGTTCATTACGGGCCAGTTTCACCACGGGCCGTTAATGGGTGTAAAGTGATACACTGTTCAGTACGGGCCAGTTTCACCACGGGCCGTTAATAGGCCAAGAGTTACATAGGGCCTCATATGGGCCGAAAGACGTCATGGGCCATACATGGGCCATAAGTGAAAACAGGCTGGAATCATATTGGATGGCCCAGATGATGCTACTGGGCCTAATTCAGATAGGGCGTAATGGGCCTTGGGTTAGCGGGCTGTAAATGGGCTATATGTGAACAGGCCGTTAAGAGGCTTTCCATGGGCCGGCCCGCCACCTTTTGACCAAGTCAAACGGGCCGGCCTTTTCACAGGAATGGGCCTCTGTTGGGCCGTGCCACGTGTCGATGTATCATAGGCGCCTTCTGTCCAATGAGTGGATGACATCTGTCCCAACGATGAGCCGACACGTGTTTCCTCCAGCCAATGATGATTTTACACGTGGAAAATCCCCATCGGTCGGGGCTGTTAACGGGTTACCGGATCCAAAACCCGACCCGATAGCTTAACGGCGTTCCGTTATGGTGGATGCCACGTGTCGGTCACCCTTGACGAAAGCACTTCTGTGACGCGTGATTTATCGTCATGGAAGTGGACACTTCCATGATGATAATTTTGGTAATGTCATGGAACACTTCTACGACAGCACAGGTATGACTATCTTGATTCTGTCATAAATTTTTCATGGATGTACATGCATGACAAAAAACGCGACCTACTGTGACAAACACGTATCATCATGGAAGTGTATTTGTTTATAGTGCTAGTGCCCCTTAGTGATTTTGGTGTATTGAAGACTTATAGGTTAAGAGACTAATGTGTTTATGAGTGTCCACAGGTCTATAAGTCTATGAGGAGTTTGATATTTACAGAGAAAGTCGACCCCTAAAAATGAAGTTCTTCGACTGAAGACTTTGGATTTCTAAAGACTTTCTGAAGACTTTGAAAGTGAAGAAATTGGTGTGACCTTGAAGACTTGGTATTCATTTGTGGAACATGAAGCGCGAAGACTTTTGTTTTCGTAGTTTCATTTTCTCTTTCTTGAGTCATAGGAAACACCGTACTGTTAAAGGGGGTCGAGGAAATACTAAGGAAAAATTTCCATGTGATGCTCAACTCAAAATCCTACACCTACCAATCCCTTTGAGTGAAGCCATTGGAAATCTCATACAGTTCAGTCATATTCTTCAGTGACAGAGACGAAGTTCTTCTGGTCTCTGAGGAATTTGTTCTGACTGAGTTGTTAGGAATTCGCCAGTGCGGATTGCCTACACAGTGAGGAACATGATAGCCCTGAGGAATTTGATACTCAAATTTCCGACCGTTGCTGTGCTATGCGCCAGCTGTCCCAAATATCTACCCACCTAACGGTCATATCATTGAAGGGCATTTATGTCTTATCATGTCGGGCTGCTCCCTAGGCTATAAATAGCCGCCCCCTACAACCACTAGCTGGTTGGCTACTCCGAGAGAAACTGACATTTGTCATTTGAGAGCATCCCATCCTCCGAGGACTTTGAGTGAAAATCGTCAAGTGAGGAAAACCCAAACCCAAAGACCTACAAACCCAAAGTGATTGAGCATCACTGAAGAGATTGATCCTGCATGGATCCGACGCTTGTTACCTTTGAAGACTGTGCTTCTTCCAGACGGTTAGGCGTCATGGTCTAGAGCATCCAAGAGGAATTGTGGATCGCCGAGTGACCGAGTTTGTGAAGGTTCGGAAGTCACCTGAAGACTTACCACGAGTGATTGGACGAGGTCTGTGTGACTTAGTTCAAGGAGAATACGGTGAGGACTGTGTGTCCTCAGGTTTAAATACCTAGCCGCTCCAACCAGATGTACAACTGAGACAGCAGTTGGAACTGGTCTACCAAATCATTGTCTTCACCAAGCTTACTGGTTCTATTTCCTCAACTCTTTCATTTCCTCATTACTGTGTTGTGTGCTTGTCATATCTGTGTTTGAAGACTTTGACAGAAGACTTTCTCAATTTCCTCAGTTCAATTTCTTCAGTCTGTTTGTCTTCATCCTGTGCTATCCTGTGTTTACTCTTTCTGTACTCTGTGTTTGTCTTCATTTCATCATGATGACCATGCCTATGTTCTGCTATGCTTACTCTTGAGTACTTATTCCGCTGCAAGTAGTTCTTCGCTAAGGAATTTCCTCACCCGCAAATTCCTCAGTGAAGAATTCATAAAAATCGCCTATTCATCCCCCCTCTAGTCGATATAACGCACTTTCAGCTATTAGAATTCATAATAGAGAGCATCACAATCTAACATTACTTAGAGAAAATGTACATTACACTAAGAATGATAATGATGTTCTCAATAGTTGGTGCTCGAGGAAAGTGACGACACAACATGAAGTGAAATGATAGGCCCTACCCAGAGGGGGCAGGGATTGTTATGCGCTATTTTTATAGAAGTAGTAAACTTATGATGACAAGGTTTTAGGAATTGCACTCTAGATTTTACGAGTCGGAAGAGTAACTTTACCATTTTGTTTGTAATAGCCCCATACACAAGCACTTTTCTTTGTTTTTCTGTATTTATTTGTAGGACTTCCCTTTCTATTTTCATGTGCTACTAGTACAAAGATCATAGAAAACCACACTCCCCCACTTCAAAACATAGGAAACAAAAACTGATTTGGCAGGCCGATGAAATTTTACTTGGAATGACTGCACCACCCTAATTCCCATAGTCATTACATCACGTGCCCGCATGTGGGCGATGTGGACGGAATTTGGTTTTTTAGGGGAAGTTGTGGGTTCGATGTGGGTTTCGCGGGATAGCCCGCACATTCTACATAATTAGGAGCTTATCTGTATGTGTCCACGAATGTGATTTTTGCGGGCTTGGACATAGGCGCGGGAGACAACCGACGTGCACATTCAACCCATCACACTCCCGCTCGTTCCTAGTGCAATGTGCACCCCCCACATGCACACACAAATCCATGGAGTTCCCCAATGAGGGAAAGCTCCTATGTGACGCATCAAATAGGCACAACTTCGCTGAAGCCAGGGCAAAATGGGCCGGGCCACTGACTCCGTGAATGGTTATTTATTTATTTCTCTTTTTGGTTTCTTAGTCAGTTTCAACTTGATTGTTGATTTTTAGAAGCTGGATATTTTAAAACCTATTATAAAAGAAAAATTGTATTTTACAAATTTGTTCAACACACATTTTATAAAAAAGTTCCATGTTTACGAAAACAGTTCACATATTAAACCATATATGTTCAGTGTGTATTAAAAAAGTTGATCGTATCTTAAAAAATGTTCAATGCATATAAAAAAGTTCTGTGTGTATTTTTAAAATGTTTATGTATAACCCAAAAAACCAGAAGAAAAGCAAATCTGAAAAAAGAAAATAAGGAAAAAAAAGGCAAAGAAAACAACCAAAACAAAAACCGCACATAGGGAAAAACAAAAGAAAACCATTTCCAAGTCACAAACGAAAAAAACAAAGCAGCGTGCTCACTGCCGAATGGGTCGGGCCATCGTGCCACCACTTCAGCAAAGTCGCGCCTATATGATGCATGCATGCATCATATAGGATTGGCCTAGTGAGGAAGGTTAAAAGAGAAATCAGCGGCAATAGTTTATCGGGGAGGGAGTTGAGGGGGTGGGAGTCATTATCGACATTTCCTATACGGTGCCCATGGCGCCCGCTATAAGGGGAGCTACTATATGACGCTAACTGCAGCAAACAGTCGGCCTGACGCACATGAGTGTCCCCGACTCGGCCGGCCCAAATACAGCGGAGAAAATCCCAAAAGAGAATCGCAGTCGCTAGGTTCAAACTCGTGATGTCGCAGTAGCAAAGACGTGCTGCTAGCCACTATACATTATGGTAGATAGTGACAGGTAATAGTGTGAACGGTTTTTAACTATAACATGATATTCACTCTAGTGTCCAATTTACTGTGGCATACAGGTTGTTCAATTTTTTTGAACCACTTTAAAAAAGATAAGAAAAATTTAGAAATTGTGAACAAAATTTGAAATCTTCAATTAGTTTTTGAATTACACGAACAAAATTTGAATTTTGCCAGATTTTGAAAATTTCTAAACATTGTTTGTAAAAGAACAATTTTTTTTACATTTGCACATTGTTTGAAATTTTTTGAACACAAATTTAGAAACATGGGGACATTTTTTGAAATTTGGAACAAAATGTTGAAAACAGGAACATTTTTTGAAATTCCAGAACATTTTTTGACACACAAAACATTTAATGAAAATGTGAATATATTTTGAAGACGACAACATTTTTTCAAATCCCTAAACATTGTTTGAAACACAAAAATATTACGAAGTCATGAAAAATATGGAAACACAAATTCTTTTATGAAATCATGAACAAATTTAGAAATTAATAATATTTTATGAAATCTCTGAACATTTTTTTGAATCCTGATTTTTTTGAAAATGCAATATTTTTGAAACACAAACATTTTATTAGATTATAAACACATTTTGAAAGCAAGAACATTTTTTGTAGTTCCTGAACATTTTATGAAACTCGAACATTTAAAAACAATTGTGAACACGATAAGATTTTCTGATTCAGAAATTGTTTTGAAAATTTCAAACAAAAGCAACAGAAAAAAGAAAAGCAAAAAAATAAAAATAAAAAGGACAAAAATAGAGACGAAAAAGGAAAAGAAAGACAAAAAGAAACAGAAAGAAAACAAAGACAAAAAAGAATAGGAAAAAAGGAAAACCGGTTCAGGAACCTTCTAGAAGGTTCCCAAAACCGATAAAAACCACCGGGAACCTTGTAGAAGATTCGCAAAACCGTGAGCTTCTACGTACTACAAATGGGGTGTCGACCATGTAGACGTCGTAGGTGGAAGTGGCAGTCCACTTTCCCATATTGGGGGTGGTTGGGGAAGCTACCGTATAGGGCATGATCTCGATATCCTCGTCCATGTCCTCGGCCTCCTCGGAGGCGTAGTCCAGCATATCGGTTAAATCTTCGATAGTGTCTACTAAGTGGGTGGTGGGTGGGATGTAACATAGACCGAGGACAGGCCATCCGTGATGCTCATCATAGACCGAGGACGGGCCATCCGTGATGCTCATCATCTGGATCCGATCTAACGTCTCGTTTAATAGTGAGAGGTCGGCCGGATCCATCCCCTGACATCTTTCGGAGTTAACCTTCGGTATGCCAGTACAAGGGGTGCGTTCGGCCACTGCCGACCCTTGATCCTCGAACGCTGAGATTGGATCCGAGCTCAAAGCCAGATTCAAGATAGAGGCTGACAAGGAGATAGGGGCGGGGAGAAGGTCTGAAGTTGAAGCTTCGGGATTTTTGGGCTTCTCAGGTAAGGCTGAGAACCCGAAAAAGACCAGATCGCCCTGGGCGTTGGCGATGTACTCCAGGTTGCTGAACCTGGTTTCCTGTTCCGGGGTGAAACTATCAATCTGGTCAAGGTGGCCAGTCGAGTTGGTGTGTAAAACAATGCCGCCGAACGCGAAGAGCTGGTCGGGTACGAAGACGTCTCCGGTGCGGATGCCATTGCTGATGACTAAGCGAGCCATTAATCCTTCTACGGTCCCACAGTGGAACTCTCAACGAAAGCACAAATGTCGGCGTCAAAACCGGCAGATCTCGGGTAGGGGGTCCCGAGCTGTAGATCTTGGATCGATGGGTAATAAGGAACACAGAGACAGTATTTACCTAGGTTCGGGCCCTCTCGAAGAGGTAAAACCCTACGTCCTGCTTTGATTGTATTGATGTGTTTGTATGATGATTACAAAGTTGATCTACCATGAGATCGGATGAACTAAACCCTAGATGAGTAGGATGATGGTTCTAGCCTCTACAGACTAAACACACTGGTTTATATAGACACCAGGGGTACCTAGGGTTACACATGGCCGGTTAAACACACCGACTCCATTATCTTGACTTGGAGGATATGCCAAGGCTTCAGAGGTTTCCTTCCAGAACACGGAGTCGCTTATAGCTCGGCCTTCCAAGGACGGATCAAGAGCGGCCCACCTGTCCGGCCCATGAGAGATAGGCCGGCAGCCCGGGGACCCCTTAGTCTGGGATACCCTCAGCCGACACAAGATGATCCTTGACCTCCGCAGCCCACCACCGCTCGCCGAGTTGAAGGAAATATGCCCTAGAGGCAATAATAAAGTTGTTAGTTGTATTTCCTTATATCATGATAAATGTTTATTATTCATGCTAGAATTGTATTAACCGGAAACTTAGTACATGTGTGAATACATAGACAAAACAGAGTGTCCCTAGTATGCCCCTACTTGACTAGCTCATTAATCAGAGATGGTTAAGTTTCCTAGCCATAGACATGTGTTGTCATTTGATGAACGAGATCACATCATTAGAGAATGATGTGATGGACAAGACCCATCCGTTAGCTTAGCATGATGATCGTTTAGTTTTATTGCTATTGCTTTCTTCATGACTTATACATGTTCCTCTGACTATGAGATTATGCAACTGCCGAATACCGGAGGAACACCTTGTGTGCTATCAAACGTCACAACGTAACTGGCTAATTATAAAGATGCTCTACAGGTGTCTCCGAAGGTGTTTGTTGAGTTGGCATAGATCAAGATTAGGATTTGTCAATCTGTGTATCGGAGAGGTATCTCTGGGCCCTCTCGGTAATGCACATCACCATAAGCCTTGCAAGCAATGTGACTAATGAGTTAGTTGCAGGATGATGCATTACGGAACGAGTAAAGAGACTTGCCGGTAACGAGATTGAACTAGGTATGATGATACTGACGATCGAATCTCGGGCAAGTAACATACCGATGACAAAGGGAACAACGTATGTTGTTATGCGGTTTGACCGATAAAGATCTTCGTAGAATATGTAGGAGCCAATATGAGCATCCAGGTTCTGCTATTGGTTATTGACCTAAGATGCGTCTCGGTCATGTCTACATAGTTCTCGAACCCGTAGGGTCCGCACGCTTAACGTTCGATGATGATTTGTATTATGAGTTATGTGATTTGATGACCGAAGATTGTTCGGAGTCCCGGATGAGACCATGGACATGACAAGGAGTCTCGAAATGGTCGAGAGGTAAAAATTCATATATTGGAAGGTTACATTCGGACATCGGAATGGTTCCGTGTGGTTCGGGCATTTTTTTGGAGTACCGAGGGGTTACCGGAACCCCCCGGGGGAAATCATGGGCCTCATGGGCCATGGGAGAGAAGAGGGGACAACCTATAAGGGGGAGGCGCCCCCCAAGGGGAGTCCGAATAGGAAGGGGAGGGGCGCGGCCCCCCTTTCCTGTTGGGGAACGTAGTATTTCAAAAAAATTCCTATGATCACGCAAGATCTATCTAGAAGAAGCATAGCAACACGCGGGGAGAGTGTGTCCATGTACCCTCGTAGACAGAAAGCGGAAGCGTTTAGTAACGCGGTTGATGTAGTCGGACGTCTTTGCGATCCAACCGATCCAAGCACCGAACGTACGGCACCTCCGCGTTCAGCACATGTTCAGCTCGACGACGTCCCTCAAGCTCTTGATCCAGTTGAGGACGAGGGAGAGTTTCGTCAGCACGACTGCATGGCGAAGGTGATGATGAAGTTACTGGCGCAGGGCTTCGCCTAAGCACTATGACGATATGACCGAGGTGTGTAACTGTGGAGGGGGGCTAAGAGAAACTTGTGTGTGTCTTTGGGGTGCCCCCTCCCGCGTATATAAAGGAGGGGGGAAGAGGAGGCCGGCCCTAGAGGGGGCGCGCCAAAGGGGGGAGTCCTACTTGGACTCCCGGTCCAAGTACGATTCGCCCCCCCCCTTTCCTATTCCAACTAGGAGGAGGAAAGGGAGAAGAGGGGAGAAGGAAAGGCCCCCAACCCTAGTCCAATTCGGTTTGGGCTTGGGGGGCGCGCGCCTCCACCTGGCCTCTGCCTGCTCTCTCCACTAGGGCCCATGAAGGCCCATTAACTCCCCGGGGGGTTCCGGTAACCTCCCGGTACTCCGGAAAAATGCCCGAACATCCCGGAACCATTCCGATGTCCAAATGGAACCTTCCAATATGTCAATCTTTATGTCTCGACCATTTCGAGACTCCTCGTCTTGTCCGTGATCTCATCCGGGACTCCGAACAAACTTCGGTTCATCAAATCACATAACTCATAATACAAATCGTCATCGAACGTTAAGCGTGCGGACCCTACGGGTTCGAGAACTATGTAGACATGACCGAGACACATCTCCGGTTAATAACCAATAGCGGAACCTGGATGCTCATATTGTCTCCTACATATTCTACGAAGACCTTTATTTGTCAAAACCGCATAACAACATACGTTATTCCCTTTGTCATCGGTATGTTACTTGCCCGAGATTCGATCGTATGTATCTCAATACCTAGCTCAATCTCGTTACCGGCAAATCTCTTTACTCATTCTGTAATGCATCATCCCGCAACTAACTCATTAGTTACAATGCTTGCAAGGCTTATAGTGATGTGCATTACCGAGAGGGCCCAGAGATACCTCTCCGATACACGAAGTGACAAATCCAAATCTTGATCTATGCCAACCCAACAAACACCTTCGGAGACACCTGTAGAGCATCTTTATAATCACCCAGTTACGTTGTGATGTTTGATAGCACACAAGGTGTTCCTCCGGTATTCGGGAGTTGCATAATCTCATAGTCAGAGGAACATGTATAAGTCATGAAGAAAGCAATAGCAATAAAACTAAACGATCATCATGCTAAGCTAATGGATGGGTCTTGTCCATCACATCATTCTCTAATGATGTGATCCCGTTAATCAAATGACAACACATGTCTATGGCTAGGAAACTTAACCATCTTTGATTAACGAGCTAGTCAAGTAGAGGCATACTAGGGACACTCTGTTTGTCTATGTGTTCACACATGTACTAAGTTTCTGGTTAATACAATTCTAGCATGAATAATAAACATTTATCATGATATAAGGAACTATAAATAACAACTTTATTATTGCCTCTAGGGCATATTTCCTTGAGTCTCCCACTTGCACTAGAGTCAATAATCTAGTTCACATCGTCATGTGATTTAACACCAATAGTTCACATCTTTATGTGATTTGTTCACATCGTCATGTGACTAATACCCAAAGGGTTTACTAGAGTCAATAATCTAGTTCACATCGCTATCTGATTAACACCCAAAGAGTACTAAGGTGTGATCATGTTTTGCTTGTGAGAGAAGTTTAGTCAACGGGTCTGTCACATTTAGAGCCATATGTATTTTGCAAATTTTCGATGTCTACAATGCTCTGCATGGAGCTACTCTAGCTAATTGCTCCCACTTTCAATATGTATCCACATTAAGACTCAGAGTCATCCGGATCAGTGTAAAAGCTTGCATCGACGTAACTCTTTACGACGAACTTTTTGTCACCTCCATAACCGAGTAACATATCCTTATTCCACTAAGAATAATTTTGACCACTGTCCAGTGATCCACTCCTGGATCACTATTGTACCCTCTTGCCAAACTCATGGTGAGGTACACAATAGGTCTGGTACACAGCATAGCATACTTTATAGAATCTATGACTGAGGCATAGGGAATGACTTTTCATTCTCTTTCTATTTTCTACTGTGGTCGGGTTTTGAGTCTTACTCAACTTTACACCTTGCAACACAGGCAAGAACTCTTTCTTTGACTGTTCCATTTTGAACTACTTCAAAATCTTGTCAAGGTATGTACTCATTCAAAAAAAATCTTATCAGGTGTCTTGATCTATCTCTATAGATCTTGATGCGCAATATGTAAGCAGCTTCACCGAGGTTGTCGGCGTTCTGGGAACGGGGGTCCCCATACTTGCCTGCCTGCGGCCCATGGCGTGGCTGTGCTAGCAGGCCTGTACGGCCCATCTTCACCGACAAGGCATTCAAGACCCTCGCGAGGGGCCAAGCCTCGCGAGGCAGACGACACAAGACCTCCTCCGGAGCGGCCTCACCAGGCAGGCTCGCGAGGGGCGGAGAGATCAAGGCAGGGCAAACCTCGCGAGGATCTCATGAAGTGATCCATGACGATCAAGATCAGGTTGGCACCAGGCGGGCGCCAGCACGCGCAACGTCCTTGTTTCCTCTTTGGTGCTAAGGGAGCGAGCGCAGGCACGGAGTACCGAGGCATCAAGAAAAGGTTTCCATATCGGTGCAACGAGACCAAGACCGGCAGGACGGCAATACGGAGGTCACCATGGAGCCCAAGGCGGCGTCACCGCCAGAGCCTTTTGCAGGCGAAGACCGCTTTTGTCAGGATAAGCTGTACTAGCTGCCCCCTTTCAAATTGGCCGTTGTTGGCTCCCTTCCGGCTCAATATTTGGGAAGAGGACCAGGGCCTATATAAGTAGAACTAGCCACCACAGTAGGGGGGATCGATTCCACCTTCCATCCTCTCACCCACAAGCGCACCAAGCGCAAGAACACCTCAACCTCAGGAGGCTGTTCTTCCCCTTGTACTGTTCATCATCAGCCCAAGAGGCAATCCACCACCACCACACTGGAGTAGGGTATTACACCACGACGGTGGCCTGAACCAGTATAAACCTCCTGTCTTTCTGATTGTGAGTTCGTCGAGCTCGTTCTTGAGATCTTAGCTAGTTAGGACGCGGATCGGTAGGAGGGAGAGAACTTCGCGTGCACCCCAGAGTTCGAACCTTAAGGGTTTTGCCGGAACCCGTGATCCGACATTTGGCGCGCTAGGTAGGGGTGCGCCGTAGTTTCCCTTCCATCGATCTGCGCTCCGTCGCCACCGCGCTCCGCCCTCATGGCTGGCGCCCTGCTACCGACTCCAACGACCGGCATTGGCGACGGGGCCAGGGGCTCCGAGCCCTGGCCCCCGCCCCGCGGCAGGTACGGTGGCCACCCAAGTTCAAGCCGGAGATGCCGCCGCGCTACGACGGCGCGGCGGACCCGTCATCTTTCCTGCTAGCATATGAGGAGGCCGTCCTCGAGGCCGGGGGTGACGACAAGGTCATGGCCAACTGGCTTCCCATGGCCCTCACCGGCGAGCCGCGCGCCTGGCTGCTCAACCTCCCATCCACGGTGGGGTCTTGGGAGGAGCTGCGCGACCTCTTCACTGCAAGCTACGTGGCACCGGAGCGCCACGCGGTCGCGGCCCTGCTAGGCGGCTCTCAGGCGCCGCCTTTGGATCGCCACATCAAGCCGTTCCTCCGCCAGATTGGTCCGCCTCCAAGCGCTCGGGGGCTCAGCCGGGCTGGGCTGCACCTGAGGCCCACCTCACCTTCGACTCAGAAGACCACCCCGCCACCACTGTCGGTTCGGGTATGCTCCCGATGCTCTGCACTCCCACCATCTGCAACGTGGCCATCACCAAGACCCTCATCGACAGCGGCGCCGGCCTCAACGTGCTCTCCGTGGAGGCCTTCACCCTTCTTCAGGTACCCCTTGAGCGGCTCAGCCTCAGCAAGCCTTTCTCAGGGGTAGGTGGCGGCGCCCCCCACTCCCTGGGGCAGATCCGCCTCCCCGCCACCTTCAGCACGCGCGACAATTACCGCACCGAGCTGGTCGACTTCGACATCGCCCGCATCGGCCTCCTGTACAACGCCATCCTCGGGTACCCGGCTCTGGCCCAGTTCATTGCAGCAACCCACCCAGCATACAACCTCATGAAGATGCCTGGAAGCAAGGGCGTCCTCACCATCAAGGGGGACGCCAAGGAAGCCTTGGCAGCACTCAAGCTCGGCATCAAGACCGCCGCGGCGGTGTAGCCCGGCGATGCAGGCACCTCCGAGCCCAAGGAAGCCGCACCGACCAAGAAGAAGCAGCTTTTCACCCAAGACAAGGTGGAAACCAAGCAGGTGCCGGTCAACGAGGATGGGCCCTCAGGAGCCACCTTTACCATAGGCGCCGGCCTCGACACAAGCCAAGAGGAAGCGTTGGTGAAGTTCTTGCGCGCAAACAAGGATATATTCGCGTGGGAGCCCAACCAGCTGGTGGGGGTCCCGAGAGAGGTGATTCAGCATCACTTAAGGGTATGCCCCAATGTGCGCCCTGTGAAGCAGCGGGCGAGACGGCAGTCCACAGAGAAGCAGGCCTTCACCGTCTAAGAGACCCGCAAGTTGGAGGCAGCAGGTGCCATCCGCGAAGTTCGGTACCCCGAATGGCTGGCGAACCCCGTTGTAGTGCCGAAGAAAGGCGGAAAGGAGCGAATGTGTGTCGACTTCACCAACCTCAACAAGGCCTGCCCCCAAGACCCGTTTCCGCTCCCACGCATCGACCAGATCGTTGACTTCACCACCGAGTGCGACCTGCTGTGCTTCCTGGATGCGTTCTCAGGGTATCACCAGATCAAGATGGCGGTAGAGGATATAGAGAAGACAGCCTTCCTGACCCCGTGTGGGGCGTACTGCTACACCTGCATGCCCTTCGGACTGCGCAACACGGGCGCGACCTTCCAGTGGCTGATGCACATCGCCTTAGGGTGACAGCTCGGGAGAAACACGGAGGCCTACGTCGACGATATTGTGGTGAAGTCTCGGGAGGCAAGGACCTTGATCCAAGATCTGGAGGAGACATTCGCGAGCCTGCACCAGGTGAACTTGCGGCTGAACCCAGAGAAGTGCGTGTTCGGTGTCCCTTCCAGCAAACTGCTAGGATTCCTCGTGTCCCACAGAGGGATCAAGGCGAACCCAGAAAAGATCAAGGCCATTGAGGATATGAGCCCATCGCAGACCCTTAAGGAAATGCAGAAGCTGGCTGGTCGGGTAACTGCGTTGGGACTCTTCATCTCCAAGCTGGGAGAGCGCACCCTACCCTTCTTCAAGCTGATGAAGAAGAAGGGCCCATTCGAGTGGACCCCGGAGGCCGACCGAGCTTTTCAAGACCTCAAGAGATACCTGACCAGCCCCCCGGTGATGGTAGCACCACGACCTCTCGAGCCTCTAGTACTCTACCTTGCTGCCACCCCGTACTCCGCCAGCGCGGCGCTGGTGGCGGTTCGGGAAGAGCACCAAGCTAAGGGCACGCTGCGCCGAGCTACAGCCGAAGCGACGCAAGATCAGGAAGGCGCTGCGAGAGCCTTAGCAGCATCAACAGAAGACCAAGCTCGGCAGGACGACGCCACCGAGATTCCCGCAAGCGATCATGCATCAGGAGTTCCGCCGCCTCAGGAGACGTCCCCGCTTCCGCAGGACGCGAGCCTTAGCAACACGCCTGCCCTCGTCGAGCACCCGGTGTATTTTGTCAGCACGGTGTTGTGGGACGCGAGAGCGCGGTATCCCATGCCTCAGAAACTCCTGCTCGTGCTCTTGGTGGCCTCGCGCAAGTTGCGGCACTACTTCCAGGGCCACTCCATCAAGGTCGTCTCAGCCTACCCATTGGAGAGGGTGCTCAGGAGCCCCAACTCTGCTGGAAGGGTCGCTGAGTGGAACATCGAGCTACAGGCATTCCAGTTGGAGTTCAGCACTACCAGGGTCATCAAGGGAGCCACGCTCGCTGATTTTGTGGCGGAATGGATGGACGCCCCGACACTTGAAGTAGGCGAAGACCGGTCCACCTTACCGGTAAGCGAGGCGCCAGACGGTTGGGTCATGTATTTTGATGGCGCCTTCGCGCATCAGGGCGTGGGGGCTGGAGCAGTACTCATCTCGCCCACTCAGGACAAGCTCTAGTACGCTGTGCAGCTCTGCTTTCAGTAGGGCGAGAAGGTCTCCAACAACATCGCAGAATACGAAGGCCTCATAGCTGGCCTGAAGGCCGCAGCAGCTCTGGGGGTGAAGCGCCTCACCGTTAGGGGCGACTCACAGCTCCTCGTCAACTTCTCCAACAAAGTGTACGAGCCGAAGGACGAGAACATGGAGGCATACCTCGCGGAAGTGCGTAAGATGGAAAAGCAGTTCCTGGGCCTGGAGTTGCAGCATGTGCCCCGTGGCACCAACAAGGAAGCCGACGACATCGCTAGGAGGGCGTCAAAGCGGCAGCCCCAAGAGCATGGCTTCTTCGAGGAGCGGCTCTTCAAGCCATCAGCAATGCCACCACTTTCAAGCACAGCTCAGCCTCGGGAGGAGCTCCCACAGCCGCCTGCCACAGGAGCCCCAGCCTGTGGCCGACCTCAGGACCTCGCCTGCTCTTGGCGCTCGAGCCCCAGGAGGGATGCTGGACCAAGGAATTCAAGGAATATCTGATGCAAGGGACGCTGCCGGAGAAGGAGGAGGACGCAGAGCGCGTAGCCCAGCAAGCCACAACCACTACAAAAAAAAGACACTTCCGTGATGATATGTGTTTGTCACATTAGGTCGCGTTTTTTGTCATGTGATACGTCTCCATCGTATCTATAATTTTTGATTGTTCCATGCCAATAGTCTACAACTTTCACATACTTTTGGCAGCTTTTTATATTATTTTTTGGACTAACATATTGATTCAGTGCCCAGTGCCAGTTCCTGTTTGTTGCATGTTTTATGTTTCGCAGAAACCCCATATCAAACGGAATCCAAACGGGATAAAAAGGATGGAGCTTATTTTTGGAATATTTGGAAACTCTGGGATAAATATCAACGCAAAACGGTGTCCGAGGTGGGCACGAGGCAGGGGGCGTGCCCCACCCCCCTGGGCGCGCCCCTCACCCTCGTGGTCCACCCGTAAGGCGGTTGATGCCCTTCTTCGGCCGCAAGAAAGCTAATTTTTGGTAAAAAATCACGGCGAAGGTTTCAGTCCAATCGGAGTTACGGATATCCATATATACACGAAACGGTGAAAGCGCATAAACAGAGAGAGACAGAGAGATAGGTCCAATCTCGGAGGGGCTCTCACCCCTCCCGCGCCATGGAGACCATGGACCAGAGGGGAAACCCTTCTCCCATCTAGGGAGAAGGTCAAGGAAGAAGAAGAAGAAGGGGGCTCTCTCCCCCTCGCTTCCGGTGGCGCCGGAACGCCGCCGGGGGCCATCATCATCACCGTGATCTACACCAACACCTCCGCCATCTTCACCAACATCTCCATCACCTTCCCCCCTCTACCTACAGCAGTCCACTGTCCCGCAACCCGCTGTACCCTCTACTTGAACATGGTGCTTTATGCTTCATATTATTATCCAATGATGTGTTGCCATCCTATGATGTCTGAGTAGATTTTCGTTGTCCTAACGGTGGTTGATGAATTGCTATGATTGATTTAATTTGCTTGTGGTTATGTTGCTGTCCTTTGGTGCCCATCATATGAGCGCGCACGTGGATCACACCATAGGGTTAGTTGTATGTTGATAGGACTATGTATTGGAAGGCAAGAGTGACAGAAGCTTCAACCTAGCATAGAAATTGATGCATACGGGATTGAAGGGGGACCAATATATCTTAATGCTATGGTTGGGTTTTGCCTTAATGAACGTTAGTAGTTGCGGATGCTTCCTAATAGTTCCAATCATAAGTGCATAGAATTCCAAGTAAGGGATGACATGCTAGCAGTGGCCTCTCCCACATGAAACTTGCTATCGGTCTAGTAAAGTAGTCAATTGCTTAGGGACAATTTCGCAACTCCTACCACCACTTTTCCACACTCGCTATATTTACTTTATTGTGTCTTTACTTAAACAGCCCCTAGTTTTTATTTACGTGCTCTTTATTATCTTGCAAACCTATCCAACAACACCTACAAAGTACTTCTAGTTTCATACTTGTTCTAGCTAAAACGAACGTTAAGCGTGCGTAGAGTTGTATCGGTGGTCGATAGAACTTGAGGGAATATTTGTTCTACCTTTAGCTCCTCGTTGGGTTCGACACTCTTACTTATCTAAAGAGGCTACAATTGATCCCTATACTTGTGGGTTATCAAGACCTTTTTCTGGCGCCGTTGCCGGGGAGCAATAGCGTGGGGTGAATATTCTCGTGTGTGCTTGTTTGCTTTATCACTAAGTAATTTTTATTTGCTGTTCTTAGTTGTTCTCTATCTTTAGTTATGGATATGGAACACGAAATATTAAAAAATTAGTTGTACTTGCTGCTCATGGAGATGGGGAACCTCCTAAAACCCTCGATGCTGGTTATGTGAAAGATATTATACACTACTTTAATAATCCTAAGAAAACCCCATTCAATTATGTAATGGGAGTAACGTTGGATCAACGTGAATACTTTAGGGATTATCGCTTGACTCAAAAAGGAAAACTATTATGGGATCAAATTCATATATTGAAGTGGTATGCTAGGCAACTATGCTTGAGATATGATTATACTTGTTGCTCTAGGATGAAGGCTCCACAACTTCCCTTTTCATGCAAATTTAATGATAATAAAACATTAGCTTCTTATGCTAATGGTATATATGATTACGATGATGTGGAACAAATAGAAGAATTTGTTGCTTTTATGGGTGCTTATGAAATTGAATCTATGTTTAAAGAGTTTGAAGATTTTGATGATTCGGTTTACAGACCTGAAAATTTAGCTATCCTTAAATATTGTTATGAGAATTATGAATACAATTACGATATTAATGCACTTATTGAGAAAGCCTCCGCTGTCCAAGAAGAGACTAATATTTTGCAGTAGTCTATGGAAGAAGAAATTGATGAAACTGTGAGCTCATTGGATGAAAAAGTTGATGAGGAGAGCGAAGAACAAAAGGAGGAAGAGCGGATTAGCTACCCGTGCCCACCTTCTAATGAGAGTAACTCTTCAACTCATACATTGTTTAATTTCCCTTCGTGCTTACCGAAGGATGATTGCTATGATGACTATTATGATCCCGTTGATTCTCTTGAAATATCCCTTTTTGATGATGCTTGCTATGCTTGTGGCTAAGATGCCAATATGAATTATTCTTATGGAGAAGAACTTGCTATAGTTCCTTATGTTAAACATGAAATTGTTGCTATTGCACCCACGCATGATAGTCCTATTATCTTTTTGAATTCTCCCAACTACACTATATCGGAGAAGTTTGCACTTATTAAGGATTATATTGATGGGTCGCGTTTTACTACTACACATGATGATTTTGATGAATATAATATGCATGTGCTTTCTACTCCTACTTGCAATTATTATGAGAGAGGAACTATATCTCCATCTCTCTATGTTTCCAACACGATAAAATTGCAAGAAACTGTTTATACTATGCATTGGCCTTTACTATATGTGCATGAATTGTTCTTTTATGACATGCCGATGCATAGGAAGAGAGTTAGACTTCGTCATTTCTTGATATATGTTTCTTTGTGCTCACTATTAAATACCAAATCATTGCTAATTAAAATTGGCTTTGATATACCTTGGGATCCGGGTGGATTCACTACTTGAGCACTATATGCCTAGCTTAATGGCTTTAAAGAAAGCGCTGCCAGGGAGACAACCCAGAAGTTTTAGAGAGTCATTTATTTCTGTTGTGTGCTTTTATAAAGTTTAGAAATAAAAATAAGGTGCCAAGGTTTGCCTTTAGGATGTTCTCAATGCTTGTTGGTTTGTGCGGTGCAGGACAGAAACTTTGGCTGTAGTGCGCGATTTTTACTTTTTTACTGGAACGTCAAATGGTTCTGATTCTTTTTGCACTGTCTTTCTATACAAATTGTTTATTTTTCCTAATGTTTGCAGAATTTTTCAAGTATCAGAAGTATGGTGAACGTTCAGATTATTACAGACTGTTCTGTTTTAGACAAATTCTGTTTTTGAGGCATAGTTTGCTTGTTTTGATGAAACTAACAATTTATATCAGTGGATTAAGCCATGAAAAATCTATATTACAGTAGACACAATGCCAAAACAAAATATGAATTGGTTTGCAACAGTACTTAGAGTAGTGATTTGCTTTATTATACTAACGGATCTTACCGAGTTTTCTGTTGAAGTTTTGTGTGGATGAAGTGTTCGATGATCGAGAAGGTCTCGATGTGAGAAGAAGGAAGAGAGGCAAGAGCTCAAGCTTGGGGATGCCCGAGGCACCCCAAGTAAATATTCAAGGAGATTCAAGCGTCTAAGCTTGGGGATGCCCCGGAAGGCATCCCCTCTTTCTTCAACAAGTATCGGTATGTTTTCGGATTCGTTTCGTTCATGCGATATGTGCAATCTTGGAGCGTCTTTTGCATTTAGTTTTCATTTTTATTTTATGCACCATGCTGGTATGAGATAGTCCTTGGTTAATTTATAGAATGCTTATTGCACTTCACTTAAATCTTTTGAGCATGGCTTTATAGAATGCTTCATGTGCTTCGCTTATATCATTTGAAGTTTGGATTGTCTGTTTCTCTTCACTTAGACAACCGCCATTTGTAGAATGCTCTTTTGCTTCACTTATATTTGTTAGAGCGTGGGCATATCTTTTGTAGAAAGAATTAAACTCTCTTGCTTCACTTATATCTATTTAGAGAGATGACAAGAACTGGTCATTCACATGGTTAGTCATAAAATACGACATAAAACTTGTAGATCACTGAATATGATATGTTTGATTCCTTGCAATAGTTTTGCGATATAAAGATGGTGATATTAGAGTCATGCTAGTGGGTAGTTGTGGATTGTAGAAATACTTGTGTTGAAGTTTGTGATTCCCGTAGCATGCACGTATGGTGAACCGTTATGTAACAAAGTTGGAGCATGAGGTATTTATTGATTGTCTTCCTTATGAGTGGCGGTCGGGGACGAGCGATAGTCTTTCCCTACCAATCTATCCCCCTAGGACCATGCGTGTAGTACTTTGTTTTGATGACTAATAGATTTTTTCAATAAGTATGTGAGTTCTTTATGACTAATGTTGAGTCCATGGATTATACGCACTCTCACCCTTCCATCGTTCCTAGCCTCTTCGGTACCGTGCATTGCCCTTTCTCACCTCGAGAGTTGGTGCAAACTTCGCCAGTGCATCCAAACCCCATGATACGATACGCTCTATCACACATAAGCCTCATTATATCTTCCTCAAAACAGCCACCATACCTACCTATCATGGCATTTCCATAGCCATTCCGAGATATATTTCCATGCAACTTCCATCATCATCATATACATGACTTGAGCATTTATTGTCATATTGCTTTGCATGATCGTAAGATAGCTAGCATGATGTTTTCATGGCTTGTCCGTTTTTTGATGTCATTGCTACGCTAGATCATTGCACATCCCGGTACACCGCCAGAGGCATTCATATAGAGTCATATCTTTGTTCTAGCATCGAGTTGTAATATTGAGTTGTAAGTAAATAAAAGTGTGATGATCATCATTATTAGAGCATTGCCCCAGTGAGGAAAGGATGATGGAGACTATGATTCCCCCACAAGTCGGGATGAGACTCTGGACGAAAAAAAATAAAAAAAGAGAAAGGCCAAAAAAGAGAAGGCCCAAAAAAATAAAAAAAAAATAAAAAATGAGAGAAAAAGAGAGAAGGGGCAATGTTACTATCCTTTTACCACACTTGTGCTTCAAAGTAGCACCATGTTCTTCATATAGAGAGTCTCTTGATTTATCACTTTCATATACTAGTGGGAATTTTCATTATAGAACTTGGCTTGTATATTCCAACGATGGGCTTCCTCAAATGCCCTAGGTCTTCATGAGCAAGCAAGTTGGATGCACACCCACTTAGTTTCAGTTTGAGCTTTCATACACTTATAGCTCTAGTGCATCCGTTGCATGGAAATCCCTACTCCTCGCATTGACATCGATTGATGGGCATCTGCATAGCCCATTTATTAGCCGCGTCGATGTGAGACTTTCTCTCTTTTTGTCTTCTCCACATAACCCCCATCATTTTATTCCATTCCACCTATAGTGCTATGTCCATGGCTCACGCTCATGTATTGCGTGAAAGTTGAAAAGATTTGAGAACGTCAAAAGTATGAAACAATTGCTTGGCTTGTCATCGGGGTTGTGCATGATGTGAATATTTTGTGTGGTGAAGATGGAGCATAGCCAGACTCTATGATTTTGTAGGGATAACTTTCTTTGGCCATGTTATTTTGAAAAGACATGATTGCTTTATTAGTAGGCTTGAAGTATTATTGTTTTTTATGTCAAATGATAGACTATTGCTTTGAATCACTCGTGTCTTAATATTCATGCCATGATTAGATACATGATCAAGATTATGCTAGGTAGCATTCCACATCAAAATTATCTTTTTTATCATTTACCTACTCGAGGACGAGCAGGAATTAAGCTTGGGGATGCTGATACGTCTCCGTCGTATCTATAATTTTTGATTGTTCCATGCCAATATTCTACAACTTTCATATACTTTTGCCAACTTTTTATATTATTTTTGGGACTAACATATTGATCCAGTGCCCAGTGCTAGTTACTGTTTGTTGCATGTTTTATGTTTCGCAGAAACCCCATATCAAACGAAATCCAAACGGGATAAAAACGGACGGAGCTTAATTTTGGAATATTTGGAAAATCTGGGAGAAAGATCAACGCGAAACGGTGTCCGAGGTGGGCACGAGGCAGGGGGGCACGCCCCACCCCCTAGGCGCGCCCCTGACCCTCGTGGTCCACCTGTAAGGCGGTTGATGCCCATCTTCGGCCGCAATAAAGCTAATTTTTGGCAAAAAATCACGGCGAAGGTTTCACTCCAATCGGAGTTACGGATCTCCATATATACACGAAACGGTGAAAGCGCAGAAACAGAGAGAGACAGAGAGACAGATCCAATCTCGGAGGGGCTATC
Source organism: Aegilops tauschii subsp. strangulata (assembly GCF_002575655.3). Classification (NCBI taxonomy): domain Eukaryota; kingdom Viridiplantae; phylum Streptophyta; class Magnoliopsida; order Poales; family Poaceae; genus Aegilops; species Aegilops tauschii. The sequence continues at coordinate 144,554,450 of NC_053041.3, forward strand.
GCCCCTCCCGCGCCATGGAGACCATGGACCAGAGGGGAAACCCTTCTCCCATCCAGGGAGAAGGTCAAGAAAGAAGAAGAAGATGAAGGGGGGCTCTCTCCCCCTCGCTTTCGGTGGCGCCGGAACGCCGCTGGGGGCCATCATCATCACTGCGATCTACACCAACACCTCCGCCATCTTCACCAACATCTCCATCACCTTCCCCCCTCTATCTACAGCGGTCCACTCTCCCGCAACCCGCTGTACCCTCTACTTGAACATGGTGCTTTATGCTTCATATTATTATCCAATGATGTGTTGCCATCCTATGATGTCTGAGTAGATTTTCGTTGTCCTATCGGTGGTTGATGAATTGCTATGATTGATTTAATTTGCTTGTGGTTATGTTGCTGTCCTTTGGTTCCCATCATATGAGCGCGCGCGTGGATCACACCATAGGGTTAGTTGTATGTTGATAGGACTATGTATTGGAGGGCAAGAGTGACAGAAGCTTCAACCTAGCATAGAAATTGATGCATACGGGATTGATGGGGGACCAATATATCTTAATGCTATGGTTGGGTTTTACCTTAATGAACGTTAGTAGTTGCGGATGCTTGCTAATAGTTCCAATCATAAGTGCATAGAATTCCAAGTAAGGGATGACATGCTAGCAGTGGCCTCTCCCACATGAAACTTGCTATCGGTCTAGTAAAGTAGTCAATTGCTTAGGGACAATTTCGGAACTCCTACCACCACTTTTCCACACTCGCTATATTTACTTTATTGTGTCTTTACTTAAACAGCCCCTAGTTTTTATTTACGTGCTCTTTATTATCTTGCAAACCTATCCAACAACACCTACAAAGTACTTCTAGTTTCATACTTGTTCTAGCTAAAACGAACGTTAAGCGTGCGTAGAGTTGTATCGGTGGTCGATAGAACTTGAGGGAATATTTGTTCTACCTTTAGCTCCTCGTTGGGTTCGACACTCTTACTTATCTAAAGAGGCTACAATTGATCCCCTATACTTGTGGGTTATCAAGATCATGCATGTACATCCATGACAAATTTATGACAGAATCAAGATAGTCATACCTGTGCTGTCGTAGAAGTGTTCCATGACATTACCAAAATTATCATCACGGAAGTGTCCACTTCCATGACGATAAATCACGCGTCACAGAAGTGCTTTCGTCAAGGGTGACCGACACGTGGCATCCACCGTAACGGAACGCCGTTAAGCTACGGGTCCGGTTTTTGATCCGATAACCCGTTAAACAGCCCCGACCAATGGGGATTTTCCACGTGTAAAATCATCATTGGCTGGAGGAAACACGTGTCGGCTCACCGTTAGGACAGATTTCATCCACTCATTGGACACAAAGCGCCCATGATACGTCGACACGTGGCACGACCCAACAGAGGCCCATTCCTGTGAAAAGGCCGGCCCGTTTGACTTGGTCAAAAGGTGGCGGGCCGGCCCACGGCAAGCCTGTTAATGGCATGTTCGCATATAGCCCATTTACATCCCGCTAACCCAGGGCCCGTTTACGGCCTAACCGAATTATGCCGAGTAGCGTCATCTGGGCCGTCCAATATAATTCCAGCCCGTTTTAACTTTCGGCCCATGTATGGCCCATGACGTCTTTCGGCCCATATGAGGCCCTTATTACTCTCGGCCCATTAATGGCCCGTGGTAAAACTGGCCCGTAATGAACAGTGTATCACTTTATACCCATTAACGGCCCGTGGTGAAACTGGCCCGTAATGAACAGTGTATCACTTTATACCCATTAACGACCCATTATTCTGTTGGGCCGTTTCCAGCGCATGTTATCTTTCGGCCTTCTCGGGACCCATTTATTCTTGGGCTCATTTCCACATTCGGTTACTTACGGCCCGTTACTGTCATTTTCTGCTTGTGGGCCAAATTCAGCCCGTGGTTACAGTCGGCCCGTTTGTGGCCTGTTAATACGTTGGGCCGTTTTCACAGCGTCATCAAATACGGCCGATTAACGATGGCCCGTTATGGTCGGCCCATGAACGGACGATTCCAACTCTAGCCCGTTTACGGCCATAAAGCGGTATGTTATTGGCCCATGTTTGGCCAATCGATCATACGACCCGTAGAAGGCCCATTGATAATACGGCCCGTAGAAGGCCCATTGATGATACGACCCGTGGAAGGCCCATTGTTTCTATGCCCCGTAGAAGGCCGATTGTTTCTACGGCCCGTAGAAGGCCCAGTGTCCCTACAGTAAACATGTAGCCCATGGTTATTGTGGCCTAGTTTTAAAAAATAGGTTATTGTGGCCACTAGCAAACCGCGGAAAAAGAACAACACTGACTACAAGCAAACAAATAAACAAGACAACAAGGAAATAAATAACCAAGCAACTTACGCTAGGCTATCACGGCTATTACACATATTACATCCACTGGGCATCAAAGTTCACCAACAGTGCAAATATAGGGAACAAAGCAGCATATCATATACACTAGTTGTCAAAGTTGGCGACCAGTGCAAATAAACGCCGCAGCAAAACATGTCCCGAACTGAAACCACTTTAGAAGATCTCAAAAAACAATATCCTGGGTACCCATAATGCTGGCAACATGCTTAGCAAGCTTATTAACTTTCTCTTGTTTGGCGCTTAAATCCTCCAGCGCTTGCTGTTGCACTAGAAAGTATGCATCTGAATTCTGCAGGGACTTCCTCAGTCCTTCAGCTTCCTGTCGCAACACATCTGATCGATGTCTTTCAACTTGAAGCTGAGACTCAAGAAGACGAACTGATTCAGGTAGCGAGTTCGAAGAGCTTGTGCCAGCGGTAGTGGCCAGTAACTCGAACACTACATCAAGACAGGACTTCTGGGTTCTCTCACTGTCGTCAAGGTAGTTTTTATCAGCTTTCTTGGAGACCAACAGGGATGTCTTACTATCTTGAACCTTATCTGCATTAATTCCTTCACCATTGCATAACGGGGTACTGTTCTCCAATATTTTGTCCGCATTCTAAAAGAGAAACAAGCAGACACATCACAGGTTTACCATGTTGTATATGAAACTCATTTTGGTAAATGATAACAGCATGAAACAAACATATAACTATGTACCATGGTCACTTTATGGTCTATATCATTCTAGTTTTTGTTGCCAAATCAAGATAGAGACACAGTTCAAATAATATTTGTTCAAGACAAAGCAGAATAGACAGAATATAAGTGTGGGAAACTATAGAGACACTTGTAATGTGCATGACATGAACATAACTATTTTTTCAATTGAAACTGAAATCAATACAGAGCAAGTTACAACAGCAAACCAGTTAAAGAAACAAGTTTAAAACATACCTGTTGCGCCATTGGAGTTTCAATTCCATCCTTCAAATTTGAAAATAGTTGGTCTGAGTAAATACAGTGATGCAAGAGCAAAGGAGTATGAACCATAACTACAGAACCTGAAATGAGAACAATTCTTCTTCTCCTTTAAGCGTTGAGTTGGGATTCGGAGTGGTGGTCCTCATGCTTTGGGCACTGCAGTTCCCTTACTAACTGCTCGTGTTTGGGTGCTCTGTGGTGGAGACGGTGTTGTGTCAACTAGAACTGGGTTACTATCTGCTAGGGTTGGGGTTAGAAGGGGTGTAGCTGGTTCTCTGTCCAACTGGGTAGGGGTACAATCTGCGAGAGTCTGGGTTATGTGTGGTGGGGCTGGTTCTTGGGCAAGTACAACCGTGGTTCTATCTGCATCAACTGGTAGCACTATCTTTTCTGAAGACCGTGTTGTATATTGCCATCACCCTCTCCAATTCTAATGGCTGATAAACAAGAAAAGTAATTGAATGTACATACATTGTATGATAGACAGGTGCAATGGATAGTGGGGAATAAAAGAGGGCATGAAATAATTCACATTTATGTTGTCTAACCAAACAGGATAGCATGACACAATTTCACATATATGATGGCTAACTAAACAGGATAGCATGATACAATTTTACATTATGATGGCTAACTAAAAAAGATGGAAAGACATAGTTCAAAATATGATGACTATGTAAACAGGATGACATGATATAACTATATAATGTGTTTATTAAATAGGTTGGCATGCCATAATTCACATACATGCCGCCTATGGAAACATGATATCATGATATAATTCCCGGATAGAATGACATATTCAAAATATGATGACTGTAAACACTAAACAGGATGAGATGATATAACTATATGATGTCTTTATTAAATGGGTTGCCATGCCATAATTCAGATAGATGTTGTGTATGTAAACATGATGGCATGATATAATTCAATATATGATTTATATAGTAAGCAAGTAAGCAGATGGCAATCCATATATGATGTAAAAACTAAACAATGCAAGACAACATGCATGACATGGGTAATATAACCCTGCCAAGTTTGAGCATAGACCTCAGGGGGGAAATAGGACTGGTCATCAGTTTCTGAATCCTCCTCTGAGGAGCTCTCTGTATCCAACAAGATGTCTGCTTCAGCAGGTAGCATTGTCTGCTCTGAATACCTTGTTTTCACTCTAGATACTTCCATCACCGCTTCAAATGGCTGATGCATAGGAAGAGTAGTTGAATATACAAACGTTGTCGACAAATGGAACACGTAATACAAAAAATGATAGCATGATATAATTCACATACATGATGATTGGCTCAACAGCATGGCATTGCATAATTCACATATATAATGTCTTGCAACAAGATGGCAATGCATAATTCACATATATGGTAATTAGACACTAAACAGGTGTCCTTCACACAAAGCATGTCTAAACTAATCAAATGACATCGCAATGCAAGACACCATATGCACGATATGAGCAACATAACCCTGTCAAGTTAATTAGAGCATACACCTCGGGGGGGGGGGAATAGGACTGGTCATCTGTCTCTGAATCCTTATGCGCTTCGTCAGATAGCATAGTCTGCTCTGAAGACCTTGTTTTCACTCTAGAATTTTCCATCACCGTGTCAAATGGCTGATGCACACGAAGAGTATTTGAATGTACTAACATTGTTGACAAATGTAATACGTAACAAAAAAAAGGATGGCCTGATATAATTCACATATAAGATGACTGGCTAAGCAGGATGGCATTGCAAAATTCACATATATGATGCCTGGCTAAACAAGATGGCATTGCATAATTCACATAAATGATGAATAAACCAAAAAGATGGCATTCACACAAAGCATGTCTAAACTAAGCAGTTGACATATTTGATGTATAAAGTAAGCAATGTAAGGCACCATATGCATGATATAACCAACATCAGCATGCCAAGTTAGAGCGAAGACCTCATGGGGTAAATAGGAGTGGTCTTCTGCTTCTGAATCCCCCTCAGAACAGTTATCTTCCTCTTGATTACGATCCAAAATGGGTGGAGGGGGGCTGCCTTTGCGCCCACCATGGAGCGGCGTCTTCATGAAATTTTATTGCCACGCAAGGCTCGTCTCTTTTGCTCTACATGTTCAGTTCCATTGTGTACAATAACTGACATGCATATGAATAAAACATAGTGAGATTATGTAAGGAGTGCATGCACAAATCCAGAGTGACGGCAAACTGCGGATAGACCCAAAACCAATGATAGCAGGCAGATAATTGCTTTAGTTAAAAAATATAGATAATGGCTCCTTTAATGTTTGTTTGCACCCAACATGAAACTCATAGTAGACACCCGAGATTAACCAGATAGTAGACAAATAGTACTGATTGCAGCCCCAATATGTACCCCACAACCATTTAAGAACTCAAGTTTCAGCATAAGTTTGGACCTGAGTCGGAGTCTAATAGGTGAACACGACAATAAAGTAGCATGTCATCATATTAAGCGATGCATAACGTAAGCAGACACGGAAGAGACTGACCTCTCTTGCGTGTAGTCCTCAAGGTCATCTGCTCATTGATGATGGTAATGCAGTTGTCGTGGCTGCCGGCGGCAGGGAAGAAGATCTGAGGCGGCGAAAGACAGTCTGGAGAGCGGATCCCTACTGTGGGGAACCCTTCCATCATTGGAGCAGCTGAGCTGCGGTGGAACACAGCACCGCAGGAGCAGGACAAACCACACAAGGTTTTCTTTGACACATATCTGTAACAGAAGTAATTGTGTAAGGGCTTGTTTGAATTTGAGGATTCTAACAATGCAGGGATAGGAAATAGACAGGAATAGGATAGGAATGCACGTGCAAAACAGAGAATTTAAAAACACAGGATTGCTGCCAATCTGGGTGTTTGGTTCACAAGAATTGGAAGATCATAGGATGCAAAGAAGTATGGTGAGATTAAGTCAAACCACAAGAAGTGTACAACCTCTTTGGCGAAGCCATGTCGATCTCAGCTTGATTTGGTTGGCCAGTGAGGATGCTCTGGCTGACTTGGCTGTCGGAGGAGGGGAAGAAGATCTTAGGCGTCTGGAGATGGAGCCCGAGGTACTGCTCTGCTGTGATGGAGGGTTTCGTCGTTGGAGCAGCTCCGGTGAGTTGTACGACGCCGAGGCTGAAGCAGGACAAGAGAGACAACGTTAACCTGAGTGGAATTCTAATAGTATCTCCAATAGATGACGTAAAATACATAACCACAATGTGCTAGATGTATACATCAGCCGCTCATCTCTAAACTTAGCTGTCGAAACTGAATTTAACTGTTGAAACTGAATGTAACTGTCGAAACTGAATTTTGTTGTCGAAACTGAATTTTACTGTCGAAACTGAACGCACTAGAGGTGAGGCTACACGTCAGTCGACTGACTTTTTCATCTCTGGTCAGTCGATTTTGCAGCCGTTGGATACGAAATCAAGGGCCTGTAGTTCATCTTCAACCTCCAACCCCCTGAGCCGCCAGCCACTACTGGCCAAACAGCCGCCCCGCCCGCCCCAAAAACACTCCCCACCGCCGGTCCTCCACCGCCCCGGCCATCCCTCTAGGCCCCCCATGCCGAGCTTTTTCTCCGGCGATCCCCACGCCACCGCCCCACCACCACCGGCGACCACCGCCCCACCCTGAACCCTAAGATAGATAGTAGGGTACTTCTCCGGTGAGCACCCCTCCCCGTTGCGGCTGGTTCTTCCTTAACTAAGACGAGCCCCCCACCCCCTGAAAATCGACTGACCAAAAGTCGATTCAGTCGACTGAAGTGTAGCTAAATTAGAGCAGCATCGCAAGCAAGAGCAAGAGCGAGAGCAGCAGCGCGAGCAAGAGCAAGAGCAGACCAGGCAGGGGACCGAGAGCAAGAGCAGAGCAGCAACGCGAGCGAGAGCTAAAGCAGCAGCAGCTCCTACTGATGTGGACGTCGCCGCTGAGGGAGCGACGCCGTGGAGGAAGTGGCTGGCGACGCCACGGTGGATGGAGCCGCGACGTGTCGGCTCGGGACCGAGCACCGGCAGCACCGTGAGATCGAATCAAGAAGAAAATGCAGTGATTAGTGTACAACCTCTTTGGTGGCGCCGATTAGGCCGGAGCTTCATCCGAGGAAACGGTGATGCTGATGCTCTTCCGGTGGTGTAGGTGAAGACGGCGGTGTGGGAATGGAGGTGGCGCGAAAGACGAGGGGAACGTCGGGGTAGCTCCTTGGAGGTGGAGGACGGGGTGGCTGAACCGGCGGGACGACCAGATCGACGACGGATCCTCATCCGGTACGGTGGATGAGGGACGTCGAGGTGTTGCTGTGGACGATGTCGTCGGGGAAGAGGCTCCGGCTGGGTGGCGGATGGAGGAGGGTGTGGGGCTTCGCGGGTTTTCCCGGCCTCGGTGTATGAATGGGTGGGCGGATGGGATGGGAGTGGGGAACCATGGCTTAGGGACGCGCTTGTTCGAAATGTGGGGTATGTTACGAAAGTACCCCCACCGATATGAGGCGGTTCTTTCGGTTCAGGGGTATCACGGGCATTTCGCGTGTCGGGATTTCACAGGAGGTGGGAGTTTTCGCGCCGTTGTAATTTTGGAATAGCAAGGCGCGGGTTGAGATGGAGGGAGTTGTCGGAGCACAATGAGACAAAGATATATCTTAAATATTTCGGGCTAACAAGGCGCGGGTTGAAGAGGCGGGAGTTTCGTAGCACGGTAGACAGAGACACTAGCTTGAAATTTCAGCATAACAAGGCGCGGCTTGAAATTTCGGGAGAACAAGCTTAACGTGTACCCAAAAGAAAAAAATGACAATTTAGACTAGTATGATATACTACTAAATGAACTCACCTAGTCTTTTACACCCACACATTGGAGACCCATGCATGCATGAATATAACGGAGATCACAATTTAGTACGTACAATGTGTTTAACACGCACAACACACACACAGACACCATTTAGACTAGTAAGGTACACGTGCATTGCACGCATGAGATTTGGCAACCAAATTATGAATAAATACCACATTATAGCATGTAAGCTTTGAGTCATATATGCATGATGTAGATGTTCATTTAATTCATATAGTTCATTTCATTCAAAATCATCTAGTTTTTATAAGAAAGCTAATCTATTTTAAGATTCATGGAATTGTGCATTGTAAGGCATAAAGTAAAAACAAATCATGTAGAAAAACATTTGGGCAATTCTGATACGGAAGATTCTAGAACAAAGAAGAAGTGCTTGTGTTTTGAGGTTTGTGCATTATGCTTAAGTTCAACCATAGAGTCTTCTAGATTGTACATGTGGCAAAATCAGGTGGAATCTAGATGATATCCAATGGCCAGTAGTGCTCAAATTTGCCAGCTCTGCACCATCGGATTGGCCTCATCCAACGACCATCTTTCAAAGTTAAAGTTATCCTCACACTATATAAAAAATATAAAATAATATATATAGGGGTATAGATATAGATATGTGATGCGAAAGCCACCCATCATCTCCAATTAGAATAGTTTGTCCATGCACGGATGCAATGTGGCCAAACGATGTCTGCCATCGGTATCTCAAATTCAAACCAATCTGACCTTGTTCAATGTGTATACATTGCAACATGCTCGTTCCCAAACCACACCGCACAGATCTCCGTTATATTCATGCATGCATGGGTTTCAAACATCATGATCTCTTATTCAAATATTTGAATTCAACTTTACATTGATTATGACCTCACCTAGTCTTTTACACCCACACATTGGTCTTCTCTTTATAATTGTACCACTAACTTTCTCTCGTGCATGCATGCACACACACTACCAGTCGGCATTATCCATCACACACATGCAATCTTTTTCTTCAGGTCGGTCTCCCATGAAGGCACACACACACACATCCCCCTCTCCATCATGTCGGGCATTCTTTATCTCTGACGTGCATGCGCAACGATCGATGTTCCTCTATATGTGTGTGTGTGTATATAGCTAGGTCTTTCATAGTTTTCCACATAAAACCGATCAATCTATATATCTAGTGAGGTCCCACCCTCTCCCACGTCCACATCGATCAATCTATACCTCTCTATATAGGATTACATATATAGCTAATACACCCACATTAATTATATATCCAACGCCCCCCTCTCATCATCCATGCCTTCCGCTTCATCTCTCAGACGCGCGCACAATGGCCAAGACAGAGGGCAGCAAGGGCCCTGCCCCCCTAACATCACTATATATCGAGGCTAATATGAATGTGATCATTAGACAATTGCTGGTAAAAATGGTTTAAGTTGATGAATTGGCCCTCCTCGTAAAGGATTAGCAATGCTTGGCCCCCTAGCTCATGGGACATTTTTCATGGCTCCGCCACTGCGCGCAACAGCGCACGTTCTCGCCCCCTCTCTCTAAATATCGATCTCGCAGTTGTGCACTCCTTCATAGTCTCCCTCCACTCGGCCCCTCGCACCATCTTCTAGCCCCCACCGGATTTTTCCACATGTACAATCTAGCAGACTCCATGGTTGAACTTAAGCATAATGCACAAATCTCAAAACAAAAGTGGTTCTCCTTTGTTCTAGAATCTTCCGTATCGTAACTGCCCAAACTTTTTTCTAGTTGAATTGCCATTCTTTGTTTGTACTTTATGCTTTACAACGCACAATTCCATGAATCATAAAATAGATTAAGGGCTTCTTTGATTCAAAGGATTCTCGAAGGAATTTTGGAGGATTCTAATCCTTAGGAAATTTTCCTATCTTGGTTGTTTGATTCGTAGGATTGTAAACCATAGGAATTTTTCCATATGATTCATTTGCACTAGATTTCATAGGAAACATCCCATCCACTCAAACCTCTTTGAAAGAATTCTGCGTTTTTTCTATGCACAATCAAACACTCGTACCATCCTGTAGGATTCAAGACGACATTCCACTCTAATCCCATGTTCTTCCTATTCCCGCGTTTTGGAAATCCTACGAATCAAAGAGGCCCTAGGTTTTTTTATAAAAACTAATTAATTTTGAATGAGATGAACTATAAGAATTAAATGAAGGTCTACATCAGGCATATATGACTCAGAGCTTACATGCTACTGTGTGGTATTTATTCGTAATTTGGTTCCAAAATCTGACGCGTGCAATGCACGTGTACCTTACTAGCACTTCGAGTATGTGCAAAACACAATGGCACGCTACACAGTGTCTCTCTTACAGTTCATGAAGCCACGTGGGCACGTGGCACATGTGGAGGCGTTGTCGCGACATCCTTGTGTGGATTGATCACAGTGACGTGCTGATGGTTCCAGAAGAATGTACTCGTCCTCCCTGAGCCGCACTGGCGGTACATGCACGAAGCGAAGATGTGCACGCACGCCACGCACGCACTCATTCCCTCGCACACACACGCGGGTACATGGGCGGACGCAATTTTGTACCAAGATCCACTCCATGTGATAATTTGACGCGTGTAAAGTCCTTCACTTCGTTGATGGTCAATTAATACAGCGCATGCAAATTGAGTGGACGTGAGGGTGGAAGAAAGACATTACTACTCCACTGCGCGCATGCGAGTAGTTAAATCATGGGTTGCTAGTAGTACTTCCATTGGTCTCCTTCGTATTTTGTGCCAATTTTTGACAGTAACATAATATTTACGCATCTGAGCAGTGCAGTCTACTTGAAATTTATGTTCCACTATACTCATCGGGAGCCGTTTGGAGCCTCGAAACCAAAAACCATCAATTAATCTTTACCTTGTTCCCATCACATTCGAATGTACTAGTGATACAATTAAGTGCAAGCCTGCTCACACCTACCAGTATGTACCAAACCTGAACGTGTTCCCAGTATGCAGGTTTTAGTACTAGTGCTAGTACTTAGGCTATAAAAAGGGGAACTACCTAACCGAAAATTACTCTACCTTCCTCCTCATAAGTCCTGCTTCTTCGTCCGTCCTTGCCATGGCCGGTGTGCAGAGCTCTAGGTCGATAACTACTCGTAACAAGGGAGCGGCAACCAAGGCTGCGGAAAAAAAGAGGGCTCGCCGCCACGCAGAGACCTCGAAAGATCTCTCACGGGCAGGCGATGGCTCCCAGGAGCTCCCTAGACGCGGAGGCGAACATGCCGAGCTGGCGGCACTGGAGTCATTATCCCTCGACGGCATGCCCAATCAGCTCAATAAGCACCTCAATAAGCAGAAGGAGTTCATCCACGGCTTGGTGGAGCTGCTGAAGGAGAGCCTCGACGACATGCCCGCTGAGCTCAATGAGCAGGGGGAGTTGACCGCCGGCTTGGTGATGCTGCTGAAGAAGAGCATTGCCTCGGAGAAGAAGGCGACCGGCGAAATCCTGCAACTTTAGGAGGACAACGCGAAGCTCTGCCACGAGCTCGACCTGCTGAAGGAGGAGAACGCCGGCTGGAAGAAGCTGCATGAGAATAGTAGTTCCTCGATGAAGATGTTGCAGGCCCTCGTCATGGAACAGAAGGAGGAGTTGGCGAAGTTCCGCATCGAGCACCCGGCTGCTGTCAAGGTACGTAATGCGGCCGTGGAACAGATGATGAAGGCTCGCGTCGAGAAATCCCGCGTCATGGACACAATGATGAAGATGGCGGAGGAGATGCGCAAGGAGATGGAGGTCGTGGAGGCGATGAAGAAGCAGTTACGACTCCGTGGCCAGCAACCCTTCACGTAGTGAGAGCAGTGCCCCAGACTTGTGTGTGCGTCTTCCTTCTTTTTTTGGGGTGATAATCCTCCTTCTTCTTTTGCTCCTATGTTTCTTATTTTGCTTTGGGTGTTTCGCCGCACGTGTCACCTTCTCTGCGAGGCATTAATAGAACAATGCTAAAAATGAGATGACTAGCAAATTAGATCATTCTTTATCGCCAATAGAACAATGCCTCTTGCTAGTAATATATAATAAGAGTAGAGAGTAGAGGATATGGCACTGGGCTGCCGTGTTTCGTGCTCCTCCGTCGTAATCCAGTGGAAAACTTGAGTATACCGCACGGTTCTTTGCTCCTCCTCAGGTCGTCGGCACATTTATACGAGCAGTCAAATCACAAGGCCCCGCCTTCCAGCAGTAATGAGCCATCAAATCACAAAGGCCCTCGCCTCTCGCGGAAAGGACCAAGCTAGACTACCCCGCCCTCTAGCCTTTTAAAAAATGTATACATTTGTACAGTAGTAGTATCGATGGATTGCGCCATGGAGCAAAACTATGCATATACTACTACGTACTCCTATATGACACTACCCACTATGAAGGTACTAGTAACATAGACTAGTAACTGGTCTATGTTACTCTCCACTATGACCAGCCAAAGTCGAGGCGCGGATACCAACGAGGGCCTGCTTGTGTCTATACTTGGACAACTCACCCGACTGCATGCGCACCAGGCAGACGAAGCTCGTGTCCTGTTGGTGCCGTGTGCGGCCCGCACATTAACCAAAACCTCGCGCCTCCATCTTAGCCTCCGCGTTTAAAACATTTCAATCTCAAGGCCAAGGTGCAACGTGAAACCTATGATAGAGCCAATCGGATGGTTGAGAACACTACAATTCGTAGCTACAGATGCGTGTGTGAGAGAGGACGAGTGCGTGCATGCACCTCTTCTCAGAGTACAACTGTATGTGGGTGGCATTGTCCTAGGGAGCAGTGATGGTGCGTGCGAGAAGTCCCGAGAGATAGGTGTAATGCGTCTGAAAAAAAGACTAGTCTATAGCTCGCCACGAGGCTATTCCTGTCGAACGCCAAGCATAAGATATGTATCCGACGGTGCCAGTTTTTGCACGTACACAGCAGTAGAAAAAGAACTAGTAGTACCATGGCATATGCTACACCACGGCCGAGAAAACGTGCCGATGTTACGCCATCCGGGAATAGTGTCGCACTTCGAAACTAGAACCGTCAATAAATCTTGAGCGCGTCTCGTCACATTCCAAATTACTACTACTACCACGCTATATTTAATTGGAAACCTGTTCACACCGGTCACAACCTAAACGGTTTCCCACCTAGGAGCGTATTAGTAGTACTCGGTTATAAATACTACTATGCTAAGATGACTGCACATTCCTCCTCAACTCCTCATCCACAAGAAACAATCAAGCCATAGCCAGCATGAGTTCTGGGTCGAGAGATTTCCACCAGGGAGACGTGAGCATGGAAGAGGAAGCACGAGTGATGTCCCGCCTCGCTGCGAAAGCAGCCGACATGTCCAGCCGCGCAGCAGTAGCAGCACAGAGGTCCCGCCGCGCCACCGAAGCAGCATGGAGGTCCCGCCGTGTCGTCGATGTAGCAGACTGGTCTGGCCACGCCGCGGATGCAGCAGAGATGTCCCGCCGCGCTGCCGAAGCAGCAGGGAGGTCTCGCCGCGCCGCGGCAGCCTGGGAAAATTTCTCTCGGGTAGGCGAGGACTCTTACAGGCGCATGCATGCAATAGTCCATAGTCAGATGGATCAGATCTCCGGCTGGGCGAGGATGCAGGACGAGGCTACTGGCGTCATCCGACAACTCGGGGAGGGCAATGCGAAGCTCCGGGGCGAGTGCGACCTGTTGAGGGCGAAGATCGCCGGAAGGGCGAAGCAGGAGGAGGAGACCGCTGCCGTGTTGCAGAGGACGGGCATCATCATTAAGAAACTTATGGACGAGAATGCCATGCTCCGCATCGAGCGCAACAGGCTGGTGGAGGAATCCATGGATGCTGCCAAGCAGCGTATTAAGGACATGAAACTGATGAAAGAGATCATCACCCGCCGCGAGAACTAGTCTCCGCGACCTACAACACATAAAGAAAGTAGAGATCAGCGAGCCAGATCATTGTATGCGTCTTCCTTCTTCTTTTGCCCTTGTGTATTTCGGGCGTAGCCGCATGTGGCTTTTTAAATTATCTTCCTAATTATGTAAGACAATTATTATCCACTTTCGTCGTCCTTATATATATTCATCAGTCTTGCTATAAGTCACGGTAGATGCTATATAGGTCCGTCGAATCTTACATCAAGATCCGTGCAAAATTTTCTTTTCAGATTTTCTTTTTTCTCTCTTAAATCTCAGTCGAGTGAGACATTGCCATGCCATTAAACAGAGGCTCGGGCACCATTAATGGTACCTTGGGACAGAGGTGGACGGTAGATGGAGGTAAAAGGGCTCTCCTCCCGATAAGCACGCGCAAAGGTCTGATCGCATGCCTCCCGTACTCAAATAGCTACCCTGCATGGCGCCTCCTAGCTAATAAAAAAGGGACGCGTGGCGGCACGTAAATGGTAAATAGAACGCCCGCGGTTTCAATAATACTTGTGTTTCCAATTGTAACGTGACAGCACTTGTTCCAAAATGACTTTGTTGATTGTTAATGTGTGCGCCTTCGCAAATCGGACAGCAAAATTACCACATCATGTTGGTGCCATGTCATGGCACCAAGCCAAGTTTCATGATTTTCAAGCGTCTTTCAGATTTACAGGAATTAAAAAACCAATTTTCTCAATGTTTCCAGCCGAGCCATGACGCCCAAATGTTTGAATTTCATTCCCATTTCTGGCATGGGACCTAGAAATTTACCCGAGGACACACATGTGATTTTTCAACCAGCTTTGGTGCACTGGAGCATGTGCTTGTATTTAAATTTTGAATTATGCACACAAAGGTGACACGTTCCCTCTCAGAACCACGAGCCTTCTTGAGAGAAGCTCCGGTTTGCAAGAAACTTATACCAAAACATGTTCCTATTATGCATTTTTTTACCACAGCATGGTAGTACCATGACATGACACCATGCCAAGTTTCATGATTTTCAGGCGTGTTTTGGATTTACAAGAATTTTAAAACCAAGCTTCTCAATGTTCTCGGCCGAACCACGATGCCCAGATGTTTGAATTTCATTCCCATTTCTTGCATGGGACCTAAAATTCACCCGAGGACACACATGTGATTTTTCAGTCAACTTTGGTGCACAGGAGCATGTGCTTGTAGTTCAAATTTGAATTATGCACATTAAATGACCAGAAACTCAATTAATGTATAAAAAAGGCCAAACGAACCCAGAATAATTCCAAAATTTAACAGGGCACTCATATAGTTCTATGTTGCCTCTGTAAACAAAATCTAGCGGTAGGCAGCGTATATTTTTTTCACACACAAAGGTATAAAGAAATAAAGAAATTAGCCCTATTTAATTCTTGGGTTCTTATTATTTATGCCACTAGTTGTGTATCACTACTCAGTTTTGCCATTAGAAGTTACAACTACTCAAAAAATGCCATCGATCCGTTAGATGCCTGCTCAAAATGCAATTAGATATTTAAAAAATGCCATCGTTAAGTTAGATGTTTGCTCAGAAATGCCATTAAACATTGTTATATTCACGTCAAACCCCGTTGACCATGTTACATGACAAAAATAAGCCGATTCTCACAATGATAAGTTAATGGTGTCCAGCACAACACACCCCTCAAATAAAACTAAGCACCCTGGAATTCTTTGACAAAACTAAGCACCCTGAAATTCTTTGACAACTAAACTGCTGGCTATATGATGTTGGCCATATATATTGTACGTATATAATGTCAAGAAACGAGTGGTAGTACTATACCAACTAAAAGATGTAATGTACGAAATATAACGAGAAGAAACATAACATAGTTCTGCTGTGGGCTCAGCACAACACACCCCTCAAATAAAACTAAGCACACCAATTAAACTAAGCAACTAATCCGGTAGACACTACATTAGAACCACCATGAGCAAGGGCACTGCCACCTTACTCGGAGTCCTCGTCCACGTCCTCGACTTCGTCTTTGTCCCTCCTCCTCTTGGGCGATACTTCTTTGCTTGAACCGCACACTTGGCTCTTGCTCTTCATCCAAACCATGTAGATATTGAAACAAAGGTAGCCATCCATTGCAGCGTAGTGGATGTGGTCCATATCTAGTACATTCCACTGCCATGCATGACGATGAAACGTGTACGGAGGTTTCTCTAGTTTACCGTACGAAGGATGAACCATGGCTCCTGCCAGGGTCAGCATTTAAGGCTGATCAAGGGAGGGCACTAGCCCTTCCTTCTGGAGGTCGAAGGGGTCGCCTACAATGAGGCCTATCTGACCCAGGATTTCCTTGTCATTCCTAAAGTCTACAGTAACGAATTTGACTCGGCCGCCCTTGAGGAACTTCTTAAATTCCTCGCACTCAACGTCGGCATGGCATATGGGGTAGACCAAGCATAAGTCATGCACGCAAACCTGGATCACGGCGGGCTTCTTCTTCTCTACCTCCTTTAGTTTCTTGTCGCTTCCTAGGACTGTGGTGTACTCAACATCTAGCCCAGCGACCCACTCATCATTTGAGTTTTCGAACATGCGTTTGAAGCGAGCAGGCATTCTTTCACCGTTGCGGAAGAACGGGTGTAGATGACATCGAACTCATCGCCGGTGATGGTTCTAACCTTGTACTCACCACCGATCATGGAGATTTGGGGCGCCATGGATTTGGGAGGAGGGTTAGTATTAGTGGAACTGCTGTAATGTGAAAGGACGGGACGACTAGGAGCGGCTTATCGATTGTAAAAATGTCGAGTGGGGGGGCGTGTGAATCGCAGGGTAGTGGCTTGCCTGGTGGATAAATGGATTCATGCACAGTACTATGGGGCCCAATTAGATGTCATGTCTACTCGACGCCCAATTAAATGGCTTTCGATGTCATGTCAAGCGTCGGGAAAATTACAGGTGATACGAAGCTTTCCATTCTCCCATGATACGGGCTTATGAGAGCCCTTGGATCTGAGATCGAACGGTTGCATGGCGTGATTCTAGACCAATGGGTGAATATCCTATCCTGGAGGGTTATTCTGCAAATTTTCAGCAACTTAGCATGCCTTCGTTCGATCTCAGATCCAAGGGCTGCCAGCAGCCCGTATCATGGTCGCGCCTACCACCAAACTAGTCTATCATCTAGGTACACGCGCTTAGCACCGTTTCTTCCTAGGGTCACCAAACTAGTCTCTCTCTTCTTAATTAACTTGCCACATAAGACTTTATGCCTATGTGGCAGGCTTAGCACCTGTAGGATCAAGTACAATAGTGGGCTATAAGCCCGCTTTACATGGCATTTTTGCATATGTGGGGGAAAGAGGCAAGGAAAAAGTGGACGAGTGGGCTCTCAAGCAAGAGCCAGCCTCTACATGGTGGAGCATCGGGAGAGGCACCTGTATGGAGGTGGTAAGGAATCGGGAGACTCAAGCCGGTCGTAGCGCTGCAGTTAAAATGATAATGGCAAGTCAAATTACCGGGCCCCACCTGTCCAGCAGTAACTCACTGTCAAATCACACAGCCCTACGTTTGCAGCAGCCTACTCCCTCATCTTCTCGCGTCTCTGTCGAACCGACTAGGCGGAACTGTCCCGCCTACCGCGCGGGAAAAGCCCCGCCCTCGACTTTTAAATAGTACAGTATACTAATTTTGTATCCATGGATTGCGCCATGGAGCAAAGCCTCAAGAAAATGTCGGTCCACATGTACGGAGTATACAGCATGCCCGTCGCGTTCGCGTCGCACCACAGACGGTCGGTCGGTCTGGCACGCCGCTCTCCGAATGGAACGCGCGTCATATTGCGTTTGCACACACATGTGGGACCGCAATTGAGAACCGACCATAGGCACACTCCCCGGCCCCGCAAGTCGGTTGAGTTAATAGAAGCACATACTCCACCTTGGTACCTGGACGATCCATGCAAGACATGGAAGATCAGTTCATCCATGCATGTGACCAGACTCCAGCAGACACGCCTGGATTGGCTATCGTCTACATATCGTGCAGGCTGTGTTGTACAGGGCTGTAGTTCTGGTGAGAAATCTAAAAAAAGGTTTCTTGTCATCTCGCAAAATTAGGTCTCATGTGCTTCGGATCACTGCGAGGGTTAAACAGCGACAACTGAGTTGGGCTAGTCATTGGGGGCACATGCACGAAGACTGCTATCGACTGACCCCTTTTCTATGAGTTTATCTTTAATTTGAGCTTTGATCCTCGTCTAGTTTGTCCGTCGGGATTCATCTTGTCTCCTTTGGGCAGTGAGGTTATGATTTCTTGTCATGTGGCATTTTTTCGTGTTATATGTTATAATCCGGTGCTTCAGATCAAAATGACGACATCTGCACCTCTGGGGCACGTGCATGAAGACTTCTCGACAGTCATTGCCGAGGTCAAGCCGGCTCCGGCCGGTAGACAAAAGAAAACTAGTACTCCACTATATAGGCAGGAGCCACCACGCTTGCTTGCTAGTGTTGCTCTCTTCACACTGTCTCGTCCTCTCCAGATCTAAACACGACAGCGGTGGCCACACACTCTCTCTCTACTCACCGCTGGTCACAGATCCAGCCGGATCCTCTCCGCCGGGGAAGGTGAGAAGGTGCAACGTTCACGCGGTCTTCCTCGGCGACGACTCTTACCCACTGCCGGCGCGTCCCGATCAGCGTGCCTTGCCGTTCTCTCCCAAGCATCGCTGGCGAGGGAGGGCCTCCCAACCCTTCTTCCTCGCTGCCGTAGTGTGAGCAGATCCGGCATCCCGCCGCCCACCTAGCGACATCCCGACGACCCTCGGGTATAACTTCCTTCGAAACCGGCCTTGCTCTACTTCTCGAGCTCCTCACGTCGCTGCATTTGTATCTTTTACTATTTCTCAAGCCCCCTCGTGTAGATAGGATCGATCGGCTGTTCGAAAACCACCTAATTTTTTACTGTTAAGAGGTAAAACTAGTTCATGCACTCGAATCTAGTAGCACTTGGTTCAAACAAGGAAGAAAGGGGGTGGGGGAAGATTTGTTACCTGAATCTAGGACTTGTTCGAAAGAGGAAATAATGGGGGCGAAAAGTAGCAGATACTGGCTATCCAACTGGTCTCTAGCTCTAATAGGGAAATAAAGGGAACGCAGTACAAACTCAATATAAACCCGATCTATTGGTTGAAAAAGGAAAGAAAGTGGGGACTGGGGGACAAGTCAACAGAGTAAGTCCAGCACTAGATTTGCTAGCCTCACACAGTATAAGTTGGCTATATACCGAACAAAAATGGGACGAACCCAGATATCCTCTTCTGATGTTTGTTGCCCCGAGCCGCTCTTATGTAATGCCACTGGTAAAATGTAGCAGTCGCACTGTTAAAAGTAAGGACACGTTAAACCAATGTTGTTTTCAATGTAATGCCTCCAGTAATATGAATCAATGGCACTTTTTTCATGTCCTGCTAAATTTCCCATTAAGATAAGTTGCTTCTTTTCGTTAGAGATGCAACTGTCCTGGTCCGCCTACTCTCCCGTGCCCAAATACCGACTCTATAGCAGCTGTTAATGTAATGTTGCTGGTAAAAAGAAGCAATGGCACCATTAAAGTAATGTCGTATTTAACGGTTGTCATAGTTAATCCTAATGCCCACACTAATATCTAGCAATGCTGCTAGAAATTGCTACTGTCCTTGTACGATTGCCATTCAGATAAGGAACATGCTTTTTTTTCATTTGATGCATGTTTCATCACTTGTTAGTCACCCTCCTTTCCACCTTTTTTGTGCAAACAGAGATATACATTTCACGCTTGATTGTAGTTTAACTGCACAAATGATATCCAAATTATAGTTGAACATTCCAGGAGCTTCACGACCAACCTTGATGTTGCTCAATTTTATTGTAACTAATGAAGAAGAAGCTCTGTGGGTTTCATTTTCTGATGGAAATGGAACCGGGGCTGGAGCCCTTTTCTTAAAAAAAGAGAGTGAATTGCAAAAAACCACCACATTTGAAGTTGAATCATCCAATTGCCACCACATTTCCAGCGCGTCCCAAAAATCCACCACTTTACTTGTAAATTTTCTCAATAAAAACAAATGACTGGTTTGCCGCAGTTAACACGATTTCTGACAGGGCTGGCCCACCCGTCAGGTGCCACGTGGGCGAGGCCAAACGGCGAGTGGGTTGATGTCCGTTAGGGCTGTCGGTACAAAACAGAGCCCCCACTCCCCGCCGCTCACACTCCACTCCACTCGCTCACTCTCTCACTCTCACTCCTCTGCTCTGTCCCCTGTTGCCGCCGCCGGAGTTCTTCGCCGCCGTCGGAGGCACGGTTCCCTCCCCGCCATAGAAGATGCCATCGTGGAAGGATGGAGAGGAGAGCAGCGAGGAGGAGGAGCTGGTCGGCATGGATCTGGAGCAGCACTGGGTAAGATATCTACTTTGCACGTAGGGTTAGGGTTAGTGTTCAAGTGTTCTTCGATTTGAGACCATGTTTGAGCAGTTGCTATCTTTTCTGCGGTTCACTAGTGTGCTACAATGCAGGCGAACCCTGGCACCACTATAGATGCATCCTTCTGTGGTAGAGCTGCAGATGCAAGCATCACATGTAGACTGCACTTGGCCCCATGCATGAAATATGTTGCATTTGAAGGAAAGGACACTGGGAGGAGGTTCTATGGATGTGCTGTTCCTCAGGTCAGTGTTATCCAACGAGGGTTTGTGTTAGTGGTAGTTAGTCTGCAGATTGTTGTAATTGCTGTCAGTAAATTCAGTTAATTTGGACTATCTGCAGTTGCAAGAATCAAATGTAAGTTAGTCTGCAGTAAATTTGCAGTGTCTGCAGTAAATTTGGTAGTTAGTATGCAGTAAATTTGGACTGTCTGCAGTTGCTGTCAGTAAATTCAGTTAATTGTGTTAGTGGTAGTTAGTCTGCAGTGAATTCAGTAAATTCAGTCAATTTGGACTGTCTGCAGTTGATGAAACAGGTTTTTAACAGTGATTTTGCAAGCATCAGTTTCTGTCAGTAAATTAAGTAAATGAAACATGTTTAGGACATTGATTTGAACTTGAAGTTTCCTGAATGTCTGTTGTATCTGCAAGTATGACTGAATCACTGGATATCTCATCTATTTTCTTTTTGAAGTTAGCATATTTATTTTGTAATACTTGATGCAGGATGGTATTGACTGTGGAGTTGCTCAGTGGGTTGATGCCCCATGGCCTTCTATTCTGCAAAGATATTTGGAGAAGATATGGGAGATGTTTCATGAGGAGAATCATGGCAGAATGATTGACCATGAGAAGTATAAGAAAGAGTTGGACAAGGTCAACAAGCAGTTGGATACACTTGGGGATCAGTACAGTCAGCTGGTTGAGGATGTCACCAACATGTTTGATTGGGCATATCAGAGCAACAGGGTCATGAGTGATGAAGAGTTCAAGCAGAAGCAGATGGATGTGGACATGGACATGGAGAAGCTAGCTATCAGCAAGGAGAAGCAGAGTGCTGACTTTGGCAAGATGAAGGAGATGGAGAAGCTGGCTCAGGAGCTGAAGGAGATGAAGTGCATTCTTAGGTCTCAGGGGGGATCATTAGGAACACAAGGAAGGAGAGGGATGAGATGAAGAAAGAGAGGGACTGGCTGGTAGAGGAGAAGAAGAAGCTGGAGTTTCTGGTGGGTGATCTTATGAAAGCTGGTCATGGCAACAAGGACAAGCTTGCCAAGATCAAGTCAATCCTTGATGAGTGAACAATGATGTTCATCACCTCAGTTATGTTAAGCTAATATGTGGCCTTGGAACAATATAGCTGGCCTTGGGGTTGTATATTTTGGGAATCCCCTAGTTATGAAATGACTGTAATGATTATCTACAAAACTACCTCCAGTTAAGTTATGTAATGTATGTAATGACTAGCTGCAAAACTACCCCAGTTATGTAATCTTGTTAGCTTTCTATAGTAAGAGCTATGCTATTATGGATCTGCCACCTAAAACTATCATTTAATCTTCAAGGTGGCTTGGGCTCGACAAAACCACCCAAACCACAATTTAATCTTCAAGGTGGCTTTAGAGTGGCTTGGGCTCGAGGTGGCTTTAGAGTGGCTTGGGCTCAAGGTGGCCAAAATCTTTTAGAATAGAAAAAGCATCAAATCAAACAAGTAAATTGTTGATGACATAAACATGTTCTCAACAATAAAAGTTCTCATCCATAATAGTTCTCAAACTTAGCATGGTAACACAAACAAGTTCTCAAGCTAAATACTGATTACACATAGCAGTTCACACATAGCAGTTCTCAGGCATAGTTTATGATATTTAGAAATACTTAAGGCAGGCAGTTCAAAAGACAACAGCCAAATTGTGCACTGACTAGTTGCCATTGGCATAAAAGTAACCCCTCATCCTGGTGCTCTGGAACCTCTTCCTTTTAGACCCTACTGTTACCCCCTCTGTTGTAGTTGTAGCCCTAGGTGCCATGTAGGGCCTTCCACCTCTCCTGCTGGCTGCATTGCTTGAACCTGAAGCTCTTCTGGCAGCCTGGGAAGGAGTAGTAGAAGCATCACTGGTGATGCTTGCCCTTGTAGAAGCAGCAGTTGTTCTTCTTGGCCTTGTAGAAGCAGCAGGCTGGGCAGGACCAGTAGAAGCATCACTGGTGATGCTTGCCCTTGTAGAAGCAGCAGTTGTTCTTCTTGGCCTTGTAGAAGCAGCAGGCTGGGCAGGACCAGTAGGAGCAGCAGTTGATTTTCTTCCCCTGTTAGATGTAGCAGGCTGGGAATGACCAGTAGCAGTTGTTCTTCTAACCCTAGTAGTTGCAGCAGGTGGTGCACTAGTTGCAGGCTGTGCAGTAGCAGTAGAACTTCCCCCAGCTCCATGGTAGTGAGTTCTGGTTGTCTAATAAAGCACACATCATAGCCCAACAATTAGGATGAATTAAATGATTAAAACAATGAAAACTGGTGAGGCTAGTTGTTTGTGCCAGTTTCATGGTAATAAGTTGAAAACAATGACAACAGTGTGCATATTCCATACCTTGTGCTTGTCCTTTCTTGCCTGCAGATGAGGCTTCACGGGGTGAGGGCAGTAGGTGTACCTATGTTTCTGCATCTTGCAGTTGCTACAGGTGATAGTTGCCATCCTTGATGTATCCTTCTTTGTTGGGACCTCAAATTGCCCCTTCCTCCTAGCTATTTGCTTTCTGCCCTTCTTCTCTTTGAACACTGGTGGATCTATGTCAGCAGTTGGTGTCCTAGGCCAACAGTCAAGCCCTGGTACAGGGTAGATGATGTGCTTGTATGTTTCCCAGTCCCATTTCTTGCAGTCACAGGTCCACTTATCAAGGTTCACACAGTAGGTAGACTCCCCACTAGTGACTTGCCAAATACCAGGACCTGCCATGTATGCAGTGCATTGCCTTGAGTACTTCTTTGACTCCTCCAACTTCTCCATATAAGTGGGTGTTATCTCCCACTTACTCTTCTCTGTCTTCTCTCTAACTGCTTGGTACTTAACCATCAACTTAGTTCTGAATCCATCTACACCGCTCCTTATTGGCTTGTTCCACACATCTAGTATCATCTTGTTAAATACTTCACTAAGATTGGTAACTACTAGGTCTGTCTTGCATGTGTGATCCATAGCATGCCTTGCCCAAGTCTCTTTAGGGATATCACAAAGCCACTTCCAAGCATCTTCATCCTCCTTTCTCAGTTCATTCATTGCAACCTCAAAACCATTCTTGGTGTATGAATATGCAGCATTGTCCATATGCTTCTTCAACTCCTCACTCCTGAAGCCAGCTGACTGGAAATTTGCATAGATATGTCTAAGACAATATCTTTGAGGTGAGTGTGGGAACACAGCTTGAATTGCATTCAACAGCCCCTGTTTAAGTCATTATATAGATGGCAGCAAGTATTAATCATATAACTTCATAATGGCAGCAAGTATTAATCATATAACTTCATAATGGCAGCAAGTATTAATCATATAACTTCATAATGGCAGCAAGTATAACAAATTATTATTTCTAGAAATTGCTCATTCAATTGTGAAATGAAAAATATACCTTCTGTCTATCAGAGATGATTGTGTATGTGCCCCACTTGTTCCCCTCTCCAATGCAAGCTCTTAATTGGCTAAGAAACCAAGGTCCAACTTTCCTTGTCCTCCTTATCAACAATACCAATTGCAATAGGGAATATGTTGTTATTCCCATCCCTACCAGTGGCAGCAAGTATCTGTTGCCCAGTAGAAAGCTTGATAAAGCAACCATCTAAACCTGTATTAAAGCATTGGGTAGTGAAATGAGTGCATTATTAAGTACAAGATATGGGCAATGAATTGGAGTAATTTAGAATGCATATAATACCTATAAAGGGCCTACACCCATTCAAGAAACCTTCTTTTGAAGCATTCAGATAGTAGAACATGTAGTGGAACCTAGGATTTGGGCTAGGATGGAGCTCAAGCTCTCTGGTAGTCACAATGCATCTGCTCCCAGGGTTGGTATCAAGCACAGCTTGAAGATAATCCCTAAACCTTGTGTATTGTCCCTTCATGTCACCTTCCACCACTTCAATGGCCAATGACCTTGCCCTGTAGGCCTTGGTCTTTGGCACTTCCAGCCCATACTTAGTCTGTGTTCTTTTTAAAATTGCATCAACACCAGCCCTTGGATTATCTCTCAGTTGCTGCTCACATGTTCTGGCCATCCGGTCAACTGTCACTTTGGTTTTTTCTCCATGTGCACCACAAGTGTGCAACAACTTCATCTTCTTGATGCAGAATGTCTTCTCATGAGCAATTGTGGATGCAGTCATGAAAAAAGGACACCCATTGTCCCTTTCTTTGCAATGCACAATGATCCTATCCTTGCAGTTCCTATGGTACTGGAAATTTCTAAGGATTCTGATATGAAAATTCCTAAGTGCTCTTCTAAACTGATACACATCAGTGAAGCACATACTCAAGCAAAGTTGGTCATGAGCATCTGGCTTGGTCTCATCATACCAGATCCTAGTCCTGGCCCTCTTGGCTTGACTCTCCTTCCACAAGGCAGTGGTAGACCTGACTCATCATCTGAATCACTAATGCCATAGTCCCCAGGGAAACAAGCAGAATCATCAGATGGAATGAAATCAGGAATTACCTCAATGTCAACTTCATGGTGTGATCTTGTAGTGGGGCCTGCTTTGCCTACTTTCTTGAATGTTTGAGGAAGAGGTGTCTTAGGTTCTGTGTCTGAGTCCTCTGCCTCTAGACACATCTCTTCCACTTCTGTGTCTCCTTCAAAGTGATGCATAGGATCCTCTCTCTGTTTCCTTTTCTGCTTCAGCTTCTCAATGATTTCATCTTCCTCCTCATCACCTATGTCATGCTCTTACTCCTCAATGATTTCATCTTCCTTCTCAATGATTTCATCTTCCTCCTCACAGCAGTTCAAATCAACAAACACTTCATCATCAGAGGGGCCAACATCTTCCTGTAATTTCTCTTTGCCCTTTGCTTTCTTCAAATTCATGCTCTGTTGTGTGTTAATATATTGAGACTCTTCACCTGGCTCTACAACAGCAATAGGCACAACATAGAGCTCTTCAACTGTGTCTTCAACAGCAATAGGGAACAATACTCCTGCCTCATCTATAGAAATAATGTTGGAATCCCCCACATTACTTATAGGCACTTGTTCCTCCACAATATTTGACCTGTTAAACTCTCCTAGATTAGGCTCATTAGCCTTAATTACAGTTATGTTGAGCACCTTCTGCTCAGCATAATAGTCTAGCATCTCTTCCACACTATCTTCACTGTCAATAACCTGCATTCCTGCTGCCCCCTTTCCTTCTTCTTTCATATAGAACATGTAGTCAGGTTCAGTATATCCCTCTTCAGTCTCTAGCAGTGCTAACATGTTAATATAAGTAATTTCTGACAGAGAAATGGTCCTCTCCAAGTTGTCTCTCCCTTGAAAATGGTACCTTATTTCCCATATCTCATCATCCAAACTACAGAAAATTGAGGAGAATTAGTGCTTCATTGATTCTGTTTTAATAATGTAACATGTTATTCAGACAAGATATTAGCACTATCTTCACTGTCAATAAGGACTAAACAAAGCATTCATGCATAAAACCATAAACCCAGAGCTATATTTCCTACTGAAACATGTTGTACAGGAAAGATATTAACTATATCAGCTAAAACACTTGAGTAAACAAACAATAATCTTCAGTAAACAAAGCACTAAAATCAAACTGCCCTAAAATCTCCTAAAATCTAACAACCCTAAAATTTCCTAAAATCTAACAGCCCATTAACAACCCTACTGTAACATGATAGGTTTATATGCAATCTAACAACCCTAAAATTTCCAGTGAATCCAATGAAGAGAGGGGTGGAGGGGGAAGAAATCTTACCACACGCCGCCGAACCCTGAAGCCCACTGATGGCCTTCTCCCACGCCTGAAGCCCTGATCTTGCGTGCTAGGCCCGCCGCCGCACGGCGCTCTATGTCCCACTCCGGCAGCGAGGGGGGCGAAGGGGATCGCTCCGGTGAAGGAGCCCGCTGCGTCGGCAAGCTACTGCTGCCGAACCAGTTGTCCACCTCCGAGAACGCATCACCATCGCCTCCAGTCCCTCCGCCGCCTGCTGACTCGCCGCCGCTGCCGCTAGGTTTAGCCGCCGCCGCCATCGCAGGACAGAGAGAGAGACGGGGGAAAGAGGGGAGAATGGGCCAAGCAGTCAGAGCCGCGAGCGCTTTGACCACGCGCGTGCCATAACGGCCGTCAACCCACTCGCCGTCTCGCCTCGCCCACGTGGCACCTGACGGGTGGGCCAGCCCTGTCAGAAATCGTGTTAACTGCGGCAAACCGGTCATTTGTTTTTATTGAGAAAATTTACAAGTAAAGTGGTGGATTTTTGGGACGCGCTAGAAATGTGGTGGCAATTGGATGCTTCAACTTCAAATGTGGTGGTTTTTTGCAATTCACTCAAAAAAAAGAAGAAGCTGCTAGCTCATGGGACATTGCTTCATTTTAGGTGAACTGCAGCAAAAGGTCGAATTAATTGAATCATCCATGTTGGTGACTGGTGTCGTCCCTTCTACGATGGCGTTGACTGCAGATATGGTTCCCATCACGAGGTATGTTCCTTTTTGGTCTGACCGTTTGCCAAAGATCCTGCATGTTGATCTTGCTCTTGTGCTACTGTTTTGGCACTGCCATGATAAAGCAGTAATGTTATTATTTTGCACCTTATTCTAGTGGCACTATTGATTTGAGGCAATGTTTTGGCACCGCTAGTGCCATTGTTTTTTTTATATATCGAAAGAGGGGGTTCCGTCCGATTTCATTAAAGAAACCCAACCATAGAGAACCATTATCCGACAACATCTCAGTGTAAACGGGCAGTTATGCAACTACTACTAGAACAGACTGAGTACTAGCAGGAGACAAGTTCGCCACATAAGCTAGGCAGGTAGGGGGCGCAGCACCAGCTCGACCAAGTTTGGATTACAACCCAAATGCTACCACATAAACATCAGGGGAAAGATAGGGACTGAAAGAGCCAGCTTCATCATCCCAGTCTAAGCACCCCCGGCCTTCATCCTTGCGACGCACGGTACACCTTGTTTGCCACCTGCTCGACCCTAGTGTCACTGATAAAATGAAGTAATAATACAGTTAAAATATAGCGAGTGTCCTCTCTATCATTTCATTTCCAATGTAGATAAAGAAAGTGCTTCTCTTTGTTAATGTATGTTTCATCAACTAGTCCCATTGTTAATGTTTAAGCGTTTCTGCAAACTGGGGTGCTTAATTTTAGTTAATCTGCACAAAAATAGAGATTTGAATGTCTCAAGGCCCCTCCTTGTACTACCGCTGTACACTGATGTTCATCACTGGCAGAAGGTGTATCGGGGAGACTTGGGTCGATTTCCAGT
This sequence comes from Aegilops tauschii subsp. strangulata, assembly GCF_002575655.3. Classification (NCBI taxonomy): domain Eukaryota; kingdom Viridiplantae; phylum Streptophyta; class Magnoliopsida; order Poales; family Poaceae; genus Aegilops; species Aegilops tauschii. The sequence continues at coordinate 144,582,534 of NC_053041.3, forward strand.
ATGATGTAATATTTTCTTCTTTTTATTAGTGTATGTTTCATCAACTAGTGCCACTATAATGTAATCACGCCTTTTCATTATCTGTGCAAACAGGGTTATTCAGCTGCATTTTGGTGGAATTGCATAAATGTACGGATGGAACCGGCATATATGCAGAGCGCTAGGTGCCAAGTAAAAATTACCGACACCAACCCTGCTCCATCTAAGCATTGGCATCCACCACCATCAGTGGGATGTGTGGCGCTTACTGTGGACGGATCTTTCTCGGCAGCAAATCCTCTAACCAAATACTAGTAGCTTAGACTTAAAAAAAAATACTAGTAGCTTATATTGGCAGTTTTCTAGGGGTGTACTCTTTTCTGAAAGAAGCACCAATCTATTTTTCTTTATTTGTACACAGTGTCACAACTTTGACCCAAAGGTCCAGAGCTATTTTAGGGTGATTGGCGTAGTACTCGGAGACTGATTGTAAGCATGATTTTTATTAGTTGTCACACTGATTGTAAGCATGAGCAGATGTAAGATTAGGTTAGTGTGAAGCTTACCTTAAACCCTACTGACGCCGTTGAAACGAGGCGAGCGTCGAGGGAACCGTGGAGAACAGCGGGGAAGCGACGTCGCGCCATCCGGCCTCCTCTTGCGGTGGAAGAACGAATACTCCTGTGGCTCCGGCTGGCTCTTCACCCTCACGAACGACACACCGTACTCGATCGATTCGTTATCCTCTGGGTGCTTGACCTTCGACCTGTACGCCCACCACCTCCGCCTAACTTTTGCCTCGGGCGAATCTGTCTGCTCCATCGCCTAGAGGAGATACTCGATGAACTCGAAGGACTGCGGCGTGACTGCCGCCGAGGAGTACATCGCCGCCCTCATCGCCGTCGTCTCGCTCTTTCGCATACATTGCCACATGGCCCTCACAGTCCTCGAAATCTCCCACTCATTGTCAAATCAAGTAAGGATCTCCTTCAACCTGGCTAACTTTTCCTGGTCACCGCCGGCGATCTGCCAGATTCGCTGCTGCATCCCCTCCATAGATGTCCTTCTGAGTGGTCCGGTACTAGCTTTAGAAGATGGGAGGAGAGACGGTGGTCTTGCAATAGAGAAGAGGGAGAGGCGAGACGGTGGTTTTGGAATGGAGATAATGGAGAGGAGAGGTTCCCCTGCCTTTCGGTCGCTGACAGGTGGGCCCCGCGCTAGGTGGGACCGATGTGTTAGTGTCTCAATGGCAGGATGGGCTACGTCAGGGGATCCTCGTTCGAGGAGAGAGGAGGTGGTTTTGCAATGGAGAAGAGGGAGAGGCGAGACGGTGGTTTTGGAATGGAGATGATGGAAAGGAGAGGAGGTGGTTTTGCAATGGAGAAGAGGGAGATGAGCGTGTGGTAGCGATTTAGGATTGGACGAGAGGGCCGGCGCACTGTGACTGAATCAAAATCAAAATCAATTTACCCTTCAATTAAGAAAGCGATCCCACATTAACTAGTCTCCCTTTTATTCTGGGTCATAATTGACCATGATTTTCGCAAATAAAATATATGTTATACGTTGCAAAAATAATATAATTTGAAAGTACATTCAGATACGAAGCAAACGATACAATTTTTGGTGACATGCATTCACATTTTGCTTGTCAAATACAGTACGTGGTCAAACTTTGACCCAAAATACGCAAAACAAAAAATTTACTTCCAAGACCAGCGCCGCTCTTCCGCTGTTCTCCTCTTAAACCACCGCCGCTCCTCTCCTATTCCAATCTAAATCCAGCGCCACTCCTCTCCTCTTCCATTTCAAAACCACCGCCCCTCCTCTCCTGTTCCAATCCAAAACCAGCGTCGCTCCTCTCCCGTTCTAAACCAAAACCAGCGCTGCTCCTCTCCTCTTCCATTCAAAAACCACCGCCGGCGAGTGAAGGTGTTGTGGAGAAGCAGATCGATGGAGGAGTACAACCGATACGTGAGGATCATAGATGGCGACCCTGTGAAGCTAGCTAGGATGTTGGAGATCAAGTCTTGGTTTGACAACAAGGACCAACTAGCGGCGACGGTGACATCCATGGCCAAATATCTGCAACAGAGCGAAAAGGCGGCGATACTCCCGGAGGGAGTCGCGCGAGAGTACATAGAGCTGCTCCTCTGGGCCATGGAGCAAACAAATTCACCGAATCCGATCGTGAGGGAGCGGTGGTGGGAGTATCGATCCCAGATGGAGCATCCACCAGAGATTGAAGGATCGAGCATCTACAGGGTGCCGTTTGTGAGGGTGACGTGCCAGAGCGAGCCGGTGGAGTCGTCGTTGACCGAACCCAACTACAAGAGGAGAAAAACAGTTGGCCCGACAACGCTTCCCCGCCATCCTCTCCCTCGCCGTTCACATTGTCTCACGGGGCGGATGTCTGCCGCCGAGGAATAGGAGGGATTTGCCCCCCCCCCCCAGACCAATAGTCGGGCAGGTTGTGAATCGTCAGGAGGAGCTTAGGGTTGTTAGTATTTGCAGGTTGTGAATTATTTTTTGTGTTGTGTATTTTGAGAGTACTTTCAGATATGAATGTCTTTTGAATTTCAGATTTGCAGTATTGAGCATATGAAGTATTTTACGAATTCTAGAGATCTATTTTTAGCACTTAAAAAATGTAGTTTCATAGGAGTATAAAAGTGCAGACAATGTGATTCTCAAAGAAGAAACTGCAAGTTTCAGTTTCAGATAAGAAACTCCAAGTTCAGTTTCAGATAAGAAACTGCAACTTTCAGAGGCAGAGCATTTATATTAACACGGCCTTTTCAAACAGTGTTAACATCATGCTGGAAGTTTTATTCATGGTCGAAACTAGAACTACCAACCAGTTAACATCATGCTGATCAACATTCATGCATAGCACATCTTCATATGACAAGTGTGCGAAAAATAGAGAAAACGAGGGACGAAGTTTTGACAAGTGTAGGACGTGGTGTGCGTGATGACAATTGGGACCCACATGTCAATAAAGGCAGAGGCAAAAAATTTGGAGATATTTTCTCTGCACAGGTGGAATCGAACCCGGGCGGAACAGCTTCCCCGTCTAGGCTTTCTTTTTTAACATGCGCAGCCCACGACCTCGGATGGGAGGTCCATAAGGCTATTTATATTTTCTTGAGGGCCGTCATGTATCGACCGGCCTATGGACCTCCCATCCTAGGTTTTATTTTTCCTGAAACATCGGCAGCCCAATTTATGTATTTTTTTGAACAAAACGCAGAGGTCTGTTCTATTTTGCTATATAAGAATAGGAACGTCTGGTCCAACTTATGTTTCCCTTCTAACTATATTATATATATATTCAAATTATTTTATATGTTATTATATATTATTGTTATTGTCATCATATATTTAACAGATACTTACATATGTAAGAAAACAATATCCCACATCTTGTTAACTTATAAAAATAATTTCTTAACAATAAAATCCTGGAATGTTTTTGGCAACGAAAATCCTGGTGATTGTGTACAAAAGCTTGGTAAGATTTAAGGACCATTGTAATAATAAATCACTTATTATTCAAATATATATATATATATATATATATATATAACAAAATGCTCAGCCCCTGTTTATTTTTTGATAACATTGCTGCGCCCACCCCAACATTATAATTAGAATCAGCCCAGCAAAATCGTGTATTTCGAGAAAGTACAAATGGCCTGTAATTTTTTAGGAAAAACATAAATGGGCCACATGGACAATACATTATTTGTTCACCCAGCCCAGCTAATGGACTGTAATTAAAAAATGATCAAATGGACTGTAAATTCTACCCCGCAAAAAAAGACTGTAAATTCTGAAAAATGGGTTGAATACGTGCCATTTTTGGAGGCTGAAATGTGGGCCAATAGGCCGAAGCCAACGCAAGTCGTTTTCAACTTAGTCAACAAATGATTCTGACATCGTTAGCCGTTGGATTTACATCCAACGACCGGCATCCATCTTCAATCTCTCGTCTTCTTCCTCCAGCGCCGCCGGGACTACCTACTCCCGCCCCCTGCAGCTAGCTGCTCTGCTTAGCACACTTCGCTGTGAAGCACTACTCCACCGTTGGCCAGGCCATCCCTACACCCCTCCATACCTCCTGTTCTTCTCCACCGACTGCCGAACCACACCGCACCAGAACCAGTTAACCCTCGTACACCTCTCCGTCTGCGACTCTACTCCCGCGTCTTCCCATCTCCGGCTCGTTGCTGTCCGGGGCCTCGCCGTTGTCCACCATCTTGGATGCGCTCGGCGCAGAGTGGTCAACGTGGTCAACGAACGACACCATCGGAAGTAGACTGTGCGTGGAGAGGCTGACAGCTGGGTCCACGGCCGCACGCAAGGAAATGCCTCCTTATTACACGCAAAATGATTCCTCCACCTGACAGCTGGGACCTACCGGAAGGGCCTCTGTATTTCGCGAAAAAACGTTCCCACCGCTGACAGGTCGGACCCACCAGCTATATCTTCGCACGCAAGGAAGTGCGTCCTTATTACGCACAAAAAAATGAATACTCCCCCTACTAGTTGGGACCCACCTTGGTGGGAGGCTGACTTGTGGGCCTACTAAGTTGAAGGGGATGGAGTGCTTTGTCAACTTAGTCAATATGAACGATTCTAGCTCCAGTGACCGTACAATGTCCATCCAATGGCCGTAGTGCTTCTTCAACCTCTGGTCTTGTTGCTCCAGCCGCCCAAACCAGCGCCGGTCGTGCCGCATGCTCCTACCTCCCGTGGCCGGCTGTGCTGCCGCAGAGGCCTCACCGCCCCCTACTATTCCCACCGCTGGCCAGGCCCTGCGGCGACGGCAGCCTCACACCGCAGCCGAACTAGTGAACCCTCGTACTCCTCTCCGCGCGGGCTTCCACTTCCGCGTCTTCCCCGGCTCCGCGTCGTCCCCTTCCTAGGCCTCGCCATCGTCCACCGCCCTGGTGCTCTCGGCGCGGCATGGTCAACATGGTCAAGGAACGATTTCCATCGGAAGAGTACTGTACGTGGAGAGGCTGACAGCTGGGTCCACGGCTGCAGCAAGGAAGTGCCTCCTTATTACGTGCAAAATAATTATTCCTCCACCTGACAGCAGGGACCCACCGGACGGGCCACTGTATTTCGCGAAAAAAACATTTCCCACTGACTGTTGGGACCCACCAGCTACATCTTCGCACGCAAGGAAGTGCGTCTGGGCAAAAAAATAAAACGATTCGCACCCCTGACTGCTGGGACCCACCAGCTACATCTTCGCAGGCAAGGAAGTGCCTGACAGTCGGGACCAACCTGGTCCAAGCGTACATAGCGTTGTCATTCTGGTCGCGAACGTGTACATACATACTGGTCGATGTAGAGGCGCGCACGTAGCATGTACACGTACGTACAGCGGCCAGTGTGCAAGAAAGAAAATACGGCCACGTGCGTACATACGGGCAGGGTCTCGAACGCCTACTCGCGCATACGTACGGCCAGGGCTTGTGTACATGGCTGGGTCGGAACGGAGAAATAGCGTCATCGTCGTGTTCATGGGGAGCCAACCGGCTGGGTCGGAACGGAGAAACAGTGTCGTCGTCGTGTTCATGGGGAGCCAACCGGCTGGGTCGGAACAGAATGCGTCGTCGTGTTCATCGGGAGGGCTTGGACGAAACAGCCGATGGAAACGAGGCCTGGCGTACCGCAGAACGGAGGAAACGGCCTTGTGTTCGACCGGCCACGTTCGAAACGGGATCCTGTTCATCGGGAGGGGTCTGGCGTACCACAAAACGGAGGAAACGGACCTCCTACGGTCGAAACGGGGGTCCTGTTGATCGGGAGGGGTGTGGCGTACCGCAAAACGGAGGAAACGGACTTGTGTTGGAGCGCTACGGTCGAAACAGGGGTCCTGTTCATCGGGAGGGGTGTGGCATACGGCAAAATAGGACTCCATGGGATACTGTTCATCTCCACCGTCGACCCCCTCCAGCCTCCACGGGCTACTGTTCATCCACCGTCAACCTCCTCCAGCCTCCACCTGCACTGTTCATCCACGGGCTCCTGTTCATCCAGCCTCCACCGCGCGGTACTCCACCGGCTACTGTTCAACCAGCCCTCTCCACGGGCTCCTGTTCAACCACCCCTCCACGGGCTACTGTTCATCCAGCCCTCCACCGTCTACTGTTCATCCTGCCCTCCACGGGGTGGTCCTGCTCATCCTTCCCTCCACGGGGTCCTGTTCATCCAGCCCCAACCGTCTCGAACGATCGGGGTCCTTTTCATCCACCCTCATCGGGAACTGTTCATCCAAACCCCCCAGCAACGCTCACTGTCCATCCAGAGGCAATGCCACGGGGTCCTGTTCATCCACCCCTACCGGGAACTGTTCATCCAACCCCCCCCCCCCCCCCGCAACGCTCACTGTTCATCCAGAGGCAGCATCGATCGGCTTCAGTTAGCAGGAGTAGCGAAGGAATCGCTCGATCGGGTTCAGTTAATAGCCATCGATCGATCGCTCGGGTTTAGTAACGCGTAGCCTGCAGTGCAATCACTCGGGTTTAGTTGGAGCCCAACGCCTTGCTCGGGTTCAGTTAGAGCCCAATGCCTCGCACACACGCGCGTACGTACGAGAGAAACGCGCATCGCTCGGCCCCCGACCACCCACCGTAACCGGGGACTACCCGATATTTTCCGCGCCCTCGCTTCTACCATGGTTTTTTTCGTCATGGACGGCCCAAAGAATGTCATGCAGCTGCGTCTCCGGCCCGCCCAGGACGAAAAGCCCATTTTCTGTCATGATTTTTTGTCATAGAAGTAGGACCCCACCACATCTATGATGATACCGGGTTTTGTCACAATTGCCATCATAGAAGTGTCATAAGTATGACAGAAAAGATTTTCGTTCGGCCCAAAATGTCACGGATGTGTCTTTTTTGTAGTGGGCATACTGTATCCAGGGCGGTGAGTTATACAGGAAGCGACCGAATGATGTTTCACTGCGTTGCATTTCCAGAGACCAGGGGAAGGAGTTGCTAATTGACATACACGGCGGGGACTGCGGGCACCACTCATCATCATGAACCCTCGTCGGCAAGGTATTCCGCAGCGGATTCTACTGGCCCACGGCGCTCAACGACGCGGCCGAACTGGTGAAGTCCTGTGAAGCCTGCCAGTTCCACGCCAAGCAGATCCATCAGCCAGCTCAGGGCCTCCAGACCATCCCGCTCACGTGGCCGTTGGCAGTCTGGGGGCTGGACATCTTGGGCCCACCCCCTCGAGCGCCTGGGGGCTACCGCTACCTCTACGTCGCCATCGACAAGTTCACCGAGTGGGTTGAAGTGGAAGCCGTCCGCACCATCCCAGCTGGCTCCGCAGTCAAGTTCATATAGGGTCTCGTGAGCCGCTTCGGGGTTCCCAACCGCATCATCACGGACAACGGCTCGCAGTTCACTAGTAACCTCTTCAAAACATACTGTGCTAACCTTGGAACACAGATCTGCTACGCTTCGGTGGCGCACCCCAGAAGCAATGGTCAGGCTGAACGCGCTAACGCAGACGCCCTGAGGGGCCTCAAGACCAGGACCTTCAAGAAGAAGCTCGAGGCTGTGGCAGGGGCTGGCACGACGAGCTCCAGTCCGTGCTGTGGTCCATCCGCACCACCGCCACCAAGCCGATGGGTGAGACCCCGTTCTTCCTCGTCTACGGAGCCGAAGCAGTCCTCCCTCACAAGGTCAAGCATCGCTCCACACGGGTCCTGGAGTTTGATGAAACGCAACAGGACGCCACGCGGGGGATGGACCTCGTGCTGGGGGAGGAACGTCGCCGCGAGGCCGCGCTGAGGGCGGCAAGGTACCAGCAGGCGCTGCGACGATACCACTGCCGCAACATCCGTTCCAGGACACTCGAGGCGGGCGACCTCGTCCTGAGGCGGGTCCTCTCCAAGGAAGGGCTGCACAAGCTCTCACCTATGTGGGAGGGCCCGTTCAAGGTTGTCCATGTCTCTAGGCCTGGCGCCACGCGCCTGGAGACGTTGGACGGGGTGCCCATCCAGAATGCCTGGAACATCCAGCATCTTCGGAAGTTCTACCCATGAAGCAAGGCCCAGTGCCTGTGAAGAAAGGCCCAGTGCCTGTGAAGAAGGCCCGGTGCCTGTGAAGAATCACCGCCCGTGACACTCTCACGTAATAATGAGTGGGGCTGCACACGCCCCGGAGTCTCCGGAGAGCCGCCCTCGGGCCTCGGAGGCTCCCTCCCACTCCTAGTGGCAGCACTTAGCTCCGCGCTGGTGAGAACACTTGAAGACTAGACTAGGTGCCGAACACGGCTTTTCATTTGCTTTCCGTAGTTGGCTCGCCCTCTTTTAATCAAAGTTTGCTTCTGGTGTTCCTTGCTGATTTGGTTTCGTTGCCTTTTCCCGCTATTTCCGACTCTAGTTCACCTGTGTTCTCTCTCTCGTATACCTCACGAGGGGGCTAGGCAGGTGCCCTCGCGAGCGTTTTTCCTCTCTCTGCCTTCTGTCTGCTTTCTCGCAAGGCACACCCTTGTTCGAACCCACAGGCTGCCGTACCTCCCCTATATTCGTGCCCCTCGGGTACCGCGATATGAAGCGCCGAGCCAAGGCTTGGGTGAGCGACAAGTTCCTAGTGAGCTTCCCAGCGAATTTTTGCAGTTCCTGAGCGACCACTAAGTCAAGACGGGCACAAGGAAACAAGTGCCTCGTGAAGAAGAGGCCGCCCCGAACACGCCAAGCTAAGTTATCCCAGCACAAAATAACGACCCAGCACGGACACAACAAGCATAGCATAACGATTGAGGAATCATAGTTCGATACACGCCCCTCCGGGCCCACACTGGTTTCATTTTTTATGCAGGAAAGAAAGGAAGAACGAGACAAAAGCGACGCTCGCCCCTGCAGCGGCCCGTGGGGGCAAGCCCTCGGCGACGTCCCGGGCTCAGCCGGATCTTCCTCGCGCTTCACGAAGGCGCGGCGACGAGATGACCCGCTACCACCTTCGAAGCGAGCGCGGCGGCTGGTCGTAGCTGCCACTGCTGGAGATGTCGCCAGGAGAAGAGCCACCATAGCTGGACGAGGCGCGACCGGCGGGTTCGCCCTCCCCCTCGTCCCGACCATCGCCAAGGCCGAGCACCTCCCCACCGTCGTTCACCTCGGGGTAGCATCCGGCGCGGCGACCATCTTCCCCAAACACCCTCACATAGAGGGTCGCATCACCATCGTACTTGAAGTGGAGGGTGCACCGCCTGCCCAGGCCGCGCGCGCGGGCAAACGTCTGCCAACCGCGGGCCAGAGCTATGTTGCCCGTAATGGAGACCTCGACAGCAACCCAAGAAGCCCGGCTGCAGCAACTGTCCGCCTGCAGCCAGAGCCCACCTGAGCCGGAAGCCGGCACCTCATCGGCAAAGAAGCGGGGAAGCTGGAGCCAGTTGCCAGCCAGATCCTCCGACCAGACAACGAACTCCGGCAACACCTCCGCGGAATGGAAGCGCGGCCGGGGAGGCCGCGCGACCATGGCGCGTCTCCCTTCGTCGACAGGGCTCCCACGACTGGAGCGACCCCTGCCGCCCGCAGTGGCGCCACCGCGGGTTCGGGGGGCCACGGCCTGGTCGCGGTGTGCTTGCGGGACGGCCGTGTCCCCGCTTAGGCGCTGGAGAGCTGGGCCCCTCGCGAGGAACCTTCCCTTTCTCTACGGCGGAGAATCTCTTCGACAGTGCCATTGGGGTCGGTGGTGGAGCAGAGGAAGAAGCAAGCGGAATGGGAAGAGGGACTTGTCATGTCAGGCAGTTGCCAAGGCGGCGTGGGGAAGCGGAGACGGCCACGTCCAATCAACCGCCACGCGTCGACCAAGGCCGCAGGCTTTTGGGGCCCGCGGCGCTCCGCACTTGACCTTTGGCTTCGCCTCAAAGCCAAGCCCGAGCGCGCCTTGGGCCCGGGGACTACTGTCGGCATTCTAGGAATGGGGGTGCCCAGACTTGCCTGCCTGTGGCCCACGGCGTGGCTGTGCTAGCAGGCCTGTACGGCCCATCTTCACCAACAAGGCATTCAAGACCCTCGCGAGGGGCCAAGCCTCGTGAGGCGGACGACACAAGACCTCCTCAGGAGCGACCTCACCAGGCAGGCTCGTGAGGGGTGGAGAGATCAAGGCAGGGCAAACCTCGCAAGGCTCTCGTGACGTGAGCCATGACGATCAAGATCAGGCTGGCGCCAGGTGGGCGCAAGCACGCAGTGTCCTTGTTTCCTCTTTGGTGCTAAGGGAGCGAGCGCAGGCGCGGAGTACCGAGGCATCAAGCAAAGGTTTCCATATCGGTGCAACGAGACCAAGACCGGCAGGACGGCAAAATGGAGGTCACCATGGAGCCCAAGGCGGCGTCACCGCCAGAGCCTTTTGCAGGCGAAGACCGCTTTTGTCAGGATAAGCTGTACTAGCTGTCCCCTTTCAAATTGGCCATTGTTGGCTCCCTTCCCGCTCAATATTTGGGAAGAGGACCAGGGCCTATATAAGTAGAACTAGCCACCACAGTAGGGGGGATCGATTCCACCTTCCATCCTCTCACCCACAAGCGCACCAAGTGCAAGAACACCTCAACCTCAGGAGGCTGTTCTTCCCCTTGTACTGTTAATCATCAGCATAAGAGGCAATCCACCACCACCACACTGGAGTAGGGTATTACACCACGACGGTGGCCCGAACCAGTATAAACCTCGTGTCTTTGTGATTGTGAGTTCATCGAGCTCGTTCTTGAGATCTTAGCTAGTTAGGACGCGGATCGGTAGGAGGGAGAGAACTTCGCGTGCACCCGAGAGTTCGAACCTTAAGGGTTTTGCCGGAACCCGTGATCCGACAGAGGTCTTTCTTTGAAAAAATCCTTTCAAACACTCTTTTATGCTTTCCAGAAAATTCTACATCATTTCCGATCAACAATATGTCATTCACATATACTTATCAGAAAGGCTGTAGTGCTCCCACTCACTTTCTTGTAAAAACAAGCTTCTCCAAAAGTCTGTATAAAACCATATGCTTTGATCACACTATCAAAGCGTATATTCCAACTCCAAGAGGCTTGCACCAGTCCATAAAATGGATCGCTGGAGCTTGCACACTTTGTTAGCACCTTTTGGATCGACAAAACCTTCTAGTTGCATCATATACAACTCTTCTTTAAGATATCCTTTAAGGAATGTAGTTTTGACATCCATTTGCAAAATTTCATAATCATAAAACGCGGCAATTGCTAACATGATTCAGATAGACTTAAGCATCGCTACAGGTGAGAACGTCTCATCGTAGTCAACTCCTTGAACTTGTCGAAAACCTTTCGCAACAAGTCGAGCTTTGTAGACAGTAACATTACCGTCAGCGTCAGTCTTCTTCTTGAAGATCCATTTATTCTCTATTGCTTGCCGATCATCGGGCAAGTCAACCAGAGTCCATACTTTGTTCTCATACATGGATCCCATCTCAGATTTTATGGCCTCAAGCCATTTCGCGGAATCTAGGCTCATCATCGCTTCCTCATAGTTCGTAGGTTTGTCATTGTCTAGTAACATGACTTCCAAAACGGGATTACCGTACCACTTTGGTGCGGAACGTGCACTGGTTGACCTACGAAGTTTGGTAGTAACTTGATCTGAAGTTTCATGATCATCATCATTAGCTTCCTCACTAATTGGTGTAGGCATCACTGGAACTGATTTCTGTGATGAACTACTTTCCAATTCAAGAGTAGGTACAATTACCTCATCAAGTTCTACTTTCCTCCCACTCACTTCTTTTGAGAGAAACTCCTTCGCTAGAAAGGATCCATTCTTAGCAACAAAGATCTTGCCTTCGGATCTGTGATAGAAGGTGTACCCAACAGTCTCTTTTGGGTATCCTATGAAGACACACTTCTCCGATTTGGGTTCGAGCTTATCAGGCTGAAGCTTTTTCACATAAGCATTGCAACCCAAAACTTTAAGAAACGACAGCTTAGGTTTCTTGCCAAACCACAGTTCATACGGCATCGTCTCAACGGATTTAGATGGTGCCCTATTTAACGTGAATGCAGCTGTCTCTAATGCATAACCCCAAAATGATAGTGGTAAACTGGTAAGAGACATCATAGATCGCACCATATCTAATAAAGTACAGTTACGACGTTCGGACACACCATTACGCTATGGTGTTCCAGGTGGCGTGAGTTGTGAAACTATTCCACGTTGTTTTAAATGAAGGCCAAACTCGTAACTCAAATATTCGCTTCCGCGATCAGATCATAGAAACTTTATTTTCTTGTTACGATGATTCTCTACTTCATTCTGAAATTCTTTGAACTTTTCAACTGTTTCAGACTTGTGTTTCATTAAGTAGATATACCCATATCTGCTCAAATCATCTGTGAAGGTCAGAAAATAACGATACCCACCGCGAGCCTCAACACTCATCGGACCGCATACATCGGTATGTATTATTTCCAATAAGTCATTAGCTCGCTCCATTGTTTCGGAGAACAGAGTTTTAGTCATCTTGCCCATGAGGCATGGTTCGCAAGCATCAAGTGATTCATATTCAAATGATTCCAAAAGTCCATCTGCATGGAGTTTCTTCATGCGCTTTACACCAATATGACCTAAACGGCGGTGCCACAAATATGTTGCACTATCATTATCAAATTTGCATATTTTGGCATCAATATTATGTGCATCACTGCGATCGAGATTCAGTAAACCATTTACATTGGATGTAAGACCATAGTAGGTTTTATTCATGTAAATAGAACAACAATTATTCTCTAACTTAAATGAATAACCGTATTGCAATAAACATGATCCAATCATATTCATGCTCAACGCAAACACTAAATAACATTTATTTAGTTCCAATACTAATCCTGAAGGTAGAGGGAGTATGCGATGGTGATCTTATCAACCTTGGAATCATTTCGAACACACATCGTCACCTCACCCTCAACTAGTCTCTATTCATTTTTGTAACTCATGTTCGAGTTTACTAATTTTAGTAACTGAAATGGTATCAAATACCCAGGGGTTACTATGAACACTAGTAAAGTACACATCAATAACATGTATATCAAATATACCTTTGTTCACATTGCCATCCTTCTTATTCGCCAATTATTTGGGGTAGTACCGCTTCCAGTGACCTTTCCCTTTGCAGCAGAAGCACTCAGTTACGGGCTTAGGTCTAGGTTTGGGCTTCTTCACGGGAGTGGCAACTTGCTTGCCATTCTTCTTGAAGTTCCCTTTCTTTCCCTTGCCCTTTTACTTGAAACTAGTGGTCTTGTCAACCATCAACACTTGATGCTCTTTCTTGATTTCTACCTTTGTCGATTTCAGCATCGTGAAGAGCTCGGGAATCATTTTTGTCATCCCTTGCATATTATAGTTCATCACGAAGTTCTAATAGCTTGGTGATAGTGACTATAGAACTCTATCAATCACTATCTTATCTGGAAGATTAACTCCCACTTGATTCAAGCGATTGTAGTACTCACACATTCTGAATACATGCTCACTGGTTGAGCTATTCTCCTCCATCTTGTAGGCAAAGTACTTGTCAGAGATCTCATACCTCTCAACTCGGGCATGAGTCTGAAATACCAATTCCAGCTCTTGGAACATCTTATATGTTCCGTGGCATTCAAAATGTTTTTGAAGTCCCGGTTCTAAGCCGTTAAGCATGGCGCACTAAACTATCAAGTAGTCATCATATCGAGCCTGCCAAACGTTCATAACGTCTGCATCAGCTCCTGCAATAGGTCCGTCATCTAGCGGTGCATCAAGGACATAATTCTTCTGTGCAGCAATGAGGATAATCCTGAGATCACGGACCTAGTCTGCATCATTGCTACTATCATCTTTCAACTTAGTTTTCTCTAGGAACATATCAAAAACATAGGGGAGCTACAACGCGAGCTATTAATGTACAACATAGATATGCAAAAACTATCAGGACTAAGTTCATGATAAATTAAAGTGCAATTAATCATATTACTTAAGAACTCCGACTTAGACATCCCTCGAGTCATCTAAATGATCACGTGATCCAAATCAACTAAACCATGTCTGATCATCACGTGAGATGGAGCAGTTTTCAATGGTGAACATCTCTATGTTGATCATATCTACTATATGATTCACGTTCGACCTTTCGATCTCCAGTGTTCCGAGGCCATATCTGCATATGCTAGGCTCGTCAAGTTTAACCCGAGTATTGTGTGTGTGAAAAACTTTCTTGCACCCGTTGTATGTGAACGTAGAGCTTATCACACCCGATCATCGCGTGGTGTCTCGGCATGACGAACTATAGCAACAGTGCATACTCAGGGAGAACACTTATACGTTGAAATTTAATGAGGGATCGTCTTATAATGCTACCACCGAACTAAGCAAAATAAGATGCATAAAAGATAAACATCACATGCAAACAAAATATGTGACATGATATGTCCATCATCAACTTGTGCCTTTGATATCCATCTCCAAAGCACCGTCATGATATCCATCGTCACCGGCTTGACACCTTGATCTCCATCTTAGCATCGTTGTCATCTCGCCAACTATTGCTTCTACGACTATCGCTACCGCTTAGTGATAAAGTAAAGCAATTACATGGCGATTGCATTTCATACAATAAAGCGACAACCATAAGGCTCCTGCCAGTTGCCGATAACGGTTACAAAACATGATCATCTCATACAACAATTTATATCTCATCACGTCTTGACCATATCACATCACAACATGCCCTGCAAAAACAAGTTAGACGTCCTCTACTTTCTTGTTGCAAGTTTTAAGTGGCTGCTACGGGCTTCTAGCAAGAACCATTCTTACCTATGCATCAAAACCACAACGATTTTTCGCCAAGTGTGCTGTTTTAACCTTCAACAAGGACCGGGCGTAGTCAAACTCGATTCAACTAAAGTTGGAGAAACTGACACCCGCTAGCCACATGTGTGCAAGGCACGTCGGTAGAACCAGTCTCATGAACTCGGTCATGTAATGTCGGTCCGGGCCGCTTCATCCAACAATACCACCGAATCAAAGTAAGACGTTGCTGGTAAGTAGTATGACTATTATTTCCCACAACTCTTTGTGTTCTACTCGTGCATATAACATCTACGCATAGACCTGGCTCGGATGCCACTGTTGGGGAGCGTAGTATTTCAAAAAAATTCCTACAATCACGCAAGATCTATCTAGGAGAAGCATAGCCACGAGCGGGGAGAGTGTGTCCACATACCCTCGTAGGCCGAAAGCGGAAGCGTTTGGTAAAGAGGTTGATGTAGTCGAACGTCTTCGCGATCCAACCGATCCAAGCACCGAACGTACGGCACCTCCGAGTTCAGCACACGTTCAGCTCGATGATGTCCCTCGAGATCTTGATCCAGTTGAGGACGAGGGAGAGTTTCTTCAGCACGACAGCGTGGCGACGGTGATGATGAAGTTACCGGCGCAGGGCTTCGCCTAAGCACTACGACGATATGACCGAGGTGTGTAACTGTGGAAGGGGCACCACACACGGCTAAGAGAAACTTTTGTGTGTCTTTGGGGTACCCCCTCCCACGTATATAAAGGAGGGGAGAAGAGGAGGCCGGCCCTAGAGGGGGCGCGCCAAAGGGGGGAGTCCTACTTGGACTCCCGGTCCAAGTAGGATTCGGCCCCCCTTTCCTATTCCAACTAGGAGAAGGAGGGAAGGGAGAAGAGGGGAAAAGGACAGGGGCGCCCCCCCAACCCTAGTCCAATTCGGTTTGGGCTTGGGGGGCGCGCGCTTCCACCTGGCCGCTGCCTTCTCTCTCCACTAGGGCCCATGAAGGCCCATTAACTCCCCGGGGGGTTCCGGTAACCTCCCGGTACTCCGAAAAAATGCCCGAACATCCCGGAACCATTCCGATGTCCAAATGCAACCTTCCAATATATCAATCTTTATGTCTCGACCATTTCAAGACTCCTCGTCATGTCCGTGATCTCATCTGGGACTCCAAACAAACTTCGGTTCATCAAATCACATAACTCATAATTCAAATCGTCATCGAACATTAAGCGTGCGGACCCTACGGGTTCGAGAACTATGTAGACATGACCGAGACACATCTCCGGTCAGTAACCAATAGCGGAACCTGGATGCTCATACTGGCTCCTACATATTCGACGGAGATCTTTATCGGTCAAAACCGCATAACAACATACGTTATTCCCTTTGTCATCGGTATGTTACTTACCCAAGATTCGATCGTCGGTATCCTCATACCTAGTTCAATCTCGTTACCGGCAAGTCTCTTTACTCGTTCCGTAATGCATCATCCCGCAAGTAACTCATTAGTCACATTGCTTGCAAGGCTTATAGTGATGTGCATTACCGAGAGGGCCCAGAGATACCTCTCTGATACACGGAGTGACAAATCCCAATCTTGATCTATGCCAACCCAACAAACACCTTCGGAGACACCTGTAGAGCATCTTTATAATCACCCAGTTATGTTGTGACATTTGATAGCACACAAGGTGTTCCTCCGGTATTCGGGAGTTGCATAATCTCATCGTCAGAGGAACATGTATAAGTCATGAAGAAAGCAATAGCAATAAAACTAAATGATCATCATGCTAAGCTAACGGATGGGTCTTGTCCATCACATCATTCTCTAATGATGTGATCCCGTTCATCAAACGACAACACATGTCTATGCTAGGAAACTTAACCATCTTTGATTAACAAGCTAGTCAAGTAGAGGCTACTAGGGACACTCTGTTTGTTTATGTATTCACACATGTACTAAGTTTCCGGTTAATACAATTCTAGCATGAATAATAAACATTTATCATGTTATAAGGAAATATAAATAACAACTTTATTATTGCCTCTAGGGCATATTCATTTCCCTCTTCCCCTCCTCTCCTTCCCTCTTTCCCCCTCTCCAGAAAAGGAAAGGGAGTCCAACTAGGATTGGGAGTCCTAGTTGGACTCCCCTCTTTGGCGCGCCCCTAGGTCGGCCGCCTCCTTCCCCCCTCCTTTATATACGGGGAAGGGGGCACCCCAAAGGCTCAACAAGTCTTCTCTTAGCCGTGTGCAGTGCCCCCCTCCATAGTTTAACACCTCGGTAATATCGCCGTAGTGCTTAGGCCAAGCCCTGCGCCGGTAACTTCATAATCACCGTCGCCACGCCCTCGTGCCGACGAATCTCTCCCTCGTCCTCAACTGGATCAAGAGCTCGAGGGGCGTCATCGTGTTGAACGTGTGCTGAACACAGAGGTGCCATACGTTCGGTACTTGGATCGGTTGGATCTTGAAGACGTTCGACTACATCAACCGCATTACTAAACGCTTCCGCTTTCGGTCTACGAGGGTACGTAGACACACTCTCCCCACTCGTTGCTATGCTTCTCCTATATAGATCTTGCGTGATCATAGGATTTTTTTTGAATTACTACGTTCCCCAACAGTGGTACCAGAGCCAGGTCTATGCGTAGATGTTTATATGCACGAGTAGATCACAATGAGTTGTGGGCGATAATAGTTATACTGCTTACCACCAACGTCTTACTTTGATTTGGTGGTATTGTTGGATGAAGCGGCTCGGACCGACATTACATGACCGCGTTCATGAGACTGGTTCTACCGACGTGCTTCGCACACAGGAGGCTAGCAGGTGTTTGTTTCTCCAACGTATCTATAATTTTTGATTGTTCCATGTTGTTTTATTATCAATCTTGGATGTTTTATAATCATTTTATAGTCATTTTATATCATTTTTTGGTACTAACCTATTGACATAGTGCCAAGTGCCAGTTGCTGTTTTTCCATGTTTTTTTACATCGTAGGAAATCAATATCAAACGAAGTCCAAATGCCATGAAACTTTTCGGAGATTTTTAATGGACCAGAAGGAAGATATTGGGCCCTGGTTGCACCTGGGGGGAGTCCTGAGGAGGGGACAACCCACCAGGGCGCGCCATGAGGCCCAGGCGCGCCCTGGTGGGTTGTGCCCACCTCGGGTGCCCTCCGGACTGCCTCTTTGCTCTATAAATACCCCAATATCCCAGATGGCTTCCTCTCTCTCGTTTGATTCTCAATACAATGGTCTCTTGGAGATCCATATGATGTAACTCTTTTTGCGGTGTGTTTGTTGGGATGCGATGAACTATGAGTTTATGATCAGATCTATCTTTTTATCCATGAAAGCTATTTGAGTCTTCTTTGATCTCTTATATGCATGATTGCTTATAACCTCATATTTCTTCTCCGATATTTGGGTTTTGTTTGGCCAACTTGATCTATTTATCTTGCAGTGAGAAGAGGTGCCCGATAGTGGGTTCGATCTTACGGTGCTTGATCCCAGTGACAGAAAGGGAACTGACACGTATGTATAGTTGCTACTAAGGATAAAAAGATGGGATCTATATCTACGCAATAGATAAACAGATCTTGTCTACATCAAGTCATCGTTCTTATTGCATTACTCCGTTTTTCCATGAACTTAATACACTAGATGCATGCTGGATAGCGGTCGATGTGTGGAGTAATAGTAGTAGATGTAGGCAGGAGTTGGTCTACTAATCTTGGACGTGATGCCTATGTAATGATCATTGCCTGGATATCGTCATAATTATTTGAAGTTCTATCAATTGGCCAACAGTAATTTGTTTACCCACCGTTTGCTATTTTTCTCGAGAGAAGCCACTAGTGAAACCTACAGCCCCCGGGTCTTCTTTCTCATATATTTGCCTACGATCTACTTTTTCCTTGCATTTATTTTCAGATCTATTAAACCAAAAAATAAAAAATACCTTGCTGCAATTTATTCTTATTTATTTTGTTTGGCGTTCGATCTATCAATCTACTACAATTTCCTCACGTCCGTTTTGCCTATCTTGAGGCACCGTACCCCGAAAGGGATTGACAACCCCTTTAACACGTCAGATTGCGAGTATTTGTTCTTAGTGTGCAGGGGCTGTTTACGTTGTGTTGCTTGGTTCTCCTACTGATTCGATAACCTTGGTTTCATATCTGAGGGAAATACCTACCGCCGTTGTGCTGCATCATCCCTTCCTCTTTGGGGAAATACCGATGTAGCTTCAAGCGACATCAAAAATCATCGTAACAAGAAAATAAAGTTTCTACAATCTGATCGTGGAGGTGAATATTTGAGTTACGAGTTTGGTCTTCATTTGAAACAATGTGGAATAGTTTTGCAACTCACGCCACCTAGAACACCACAGCGTAATGGTGTGTCCGAACGTCGTAATCGTACTTTACTAGATATGGTGCGATCTATGATGTCTCTTACTAATTTACCGCTATCGTTTTGGGGTTATGCTTTAGAGTCGGCTGCATTCACGTTAAATAGGGCACCATCTAAATCTGTTGAGATGACACCACATGAACTGTGGTTTAGCAAGAAACCCAAGTTGTCGTTTCTTAAAGTTTGGGGCTGCGATGCTTATGTGAAAAAGCTTCAACCTGATAAGCTCGAACCCAAATCGGAGAAATGTGTATTCATACGATACCCAAAGGAGACTGTTGGGTACACCTTCTATCACAGATCTGAAGGTAAGATATTCGTTACTAAGAATGGATCCTTTCTAGAGAAGGAGTTTCTCTCGAAAGAAGTGAGTGGGAGGAAAGTAGAACTTGATGAGGTAATTATACCTTCTCCCGAATTGGAAAGTAGTTCATCACAGAAATCAGTTCAAGTGATTCCTACACCAATTAGTGAGGAAGCTAATGATGATGAGCATGAAACTTCAGATCAAGTTACTACCAAACCTCGTAGGTCAACCAGAGTACGATCCGCACCAGAGTGGTACGGTAATCCTATTCTGGAAGTCATGTTACTAGACCATGATGAACCTATGAACTATGAGGAAGCGATGATGAGCCCAGATTCCCCGAAATGGCTTGAGGCCATGAAATTTGAGATGGGATCAATGTATGAGAACAAAGTGTGGACTTTGGTTGACTTGCCCGATGATCGGCAAGCCATCGAGAATAAATGGATCTTCAAGAAGAAGACTGCGCTGACGGTAATTTTACTATCTACAAAGCTCGACTTGTTGCGAAAGGTTTTTGACAAGTTCAAGGAGTTGGCTACGATGAGACCTTCTCACTTGTAGCGATTCTTAAGTATGTCCGAATCATGTTCGCAATCGCCGCATTTTATGATTATGAAGTTTGGAAAATGGATGTCAAAACAACATTCCTTAATGGATATCTTAAAGAAGAGTTGTATATGATGCAACCAGAAGGTTTTGTCGATCCTAAAGGTGCTAACAAAGTGTGCAAGCTCCAGTGATCCATTTTTGGACTAGTGCAAGCATCTCGGAGTTGGAATATATGCTTTGATAAGGTGATCAAAGCATATGGTTTTATACAGACTTATGGTGAAGCCTGTATTTAAAAGAAAGTGAGTGGGAGCTCTGTAGCATTTCTGATATTATATGTGGATGACATATTGTTGATTGGAAATGATATAGAATTTCTGGATAGCATAAAAGGATACTTGAATAAGAATTTTTCAATAAAAGACCTCGGCAAAGCTACTTATGTATTGGGCATCAAGATCTATAGAGATAGATCGAGACGCTTAATAAGACTTTCACGAAGCACACACCTTGACAAGATTTTGAAGGAGTTCAAAATGGATTAGTCAAAGGAGTTCTAGCCTATATTGTAAAGTGTGAAGTTGAGTAAGACTCAATAAAGCCCGACCACGGTAGAAGATAGAAAGAGAATGAAAGTCATTCCCTATGCCTCAGCCATAGGTTCTATAAATATGCCATGTTGTGTACCAGACCTCTTGTGTGCCTTGCTATGAGTTTGGCAAGAGGGTACAATAGTGATCCAAGAGTAGATCACTAGACAGCGGTCAAAGTTATCCTTAGTAACCTAAGAGAACTAAGGAAGTATTTCTCGGTTATGGAGGTGATAAAGAGTTCGTCGTAAAGAGTTACGTCGATGCAAGCTTTTACACCGATCTGGATGACTCTGAGTCTCAAACTGGATACATATTGAAAGTGGGAGCAATTAGCTAGAGTAGCTCCAAGCAGAGCAATGTAGACATAGAAAATTTGCAAAATACATATGGCTCTGAATGTGACAGATCTGTTTACTAAACTTCTCTCACAAGCAAAACAAGATCGCACATTAGCACTCTTTGGGTGTTAATTACATAGCGATGTGAACTAGATTATTGACTCTAGTAAACCCTTTGGGTATTAGTCACATGGCGATGTGAACAAATCACATAAATATGTGAACTATTGGTGTTAAATCACATGACGATGTGAACTAGATTATTGACTCTAGTGCAAGTGGGAGACTGAAGGAAATATGCCCTAGAAGCAATAATAAAGTAGTTATTTATATTTCCTTATATCATGATAAATGTTTATTATTCATGCTAGAATTGTATTAACCGGAAACTTAGTACATGTGTGAATACGTAGACAAAACAGAGTGTCCCTAGTATGCCTCTACATGACTAGCTCGTTAATCAAAGATTGTTAAGTTTCCTAGCCATAGACATGTGTTTTCATTTGATGAACGGGATCACATCATTAGAGAATGATGTGATGGACAAGACCCATCCGTTAGCTTAGCATAATGATCGTCTAGTTTTATTGCTATTGCTTTCTTCATGACTTATACATGTTCCTCTAACTATGAGATTATGCAACTCCCGAATACCGGAGGAACACCTTGTGTGCTATCAAACGTCACAACGTAACTGAAGGAAATATGCCCTAGAGGCAATAATAAAGTTGTTATTTATATTTCCTTATATCATGATAAATTTTTATTATTCATGCTAGAATTGTATTAACCGGAAACTTAGTACATGTGTGAATACATAGACAAACTAAGTGTCACTAGTATGCCTCTACTTGACTAGCTCGTTGAATCAAAGATGGTTAAGTTTCCTAGCCATAGACATGAGTTGTCATTTGATTAACGGGATCACATCATTAGAGAATGATGTGATTGACTTGAACCATTCCGTCAGCTTAGCATTTGATCATTTAGTATATTGCTATTGCTTTCTTCATGACTTATACATGTTCCTATGACTATGAGATTGTGCAACCCCCGAATACCGGAGGAACACTTTGTGTGCTACCAAACGTCACAACGTAACTGGGTGATTATAAAGGTGCTCTACAGGCGTCTCCGATGATAATTGTTGAGTTGGCATAGATCGAGATTAGGCTTTGTCACTCCGATTGTCGGAGAGGTATCTCTGGGCCCTCTCGGTAATACACATCACCATAAGCCTTGCAAGCAATGCAACTAATGAGTTAGTTGCGGGATGATGTATTACAGAACGAGTAAAGAGACTTGCCGGTAACGATATTGAACTAGGTATTGGGATACCGACGATCGAATCTCGGGCAAGTAACATACCGATCACAAAGGGAACAACGTATGTTGTTATGCAGTTTGACCGATAAACATCTTCGTAGAATATGTAGGAGCCAATATGAGCATCCAGGTTCCGCTATTGGTTATTGACCGGAGATAATTCTCGGTCATGTCTACATAGTTCTCGAACCTGTAGGGTCCGCACGCTTAACGTTCTGTGGTGATTTGTATTATGAGTTATGTGATTTGATGACCGAAGTTTGTTCGGAGTACCAGATGAGATCGGGGACATGACGAGGAGTCTCGAAATCGTTGAGACGTAAAGATCGATATATTGGAAGGCTATATTCGGATATCGGAAAGGATCTAAGTGGTTCAGGTATTTATCGGAGTAACGGAGAGTTACTGGAATTCGCCGGGGAGTATATGGGCCTTATTGGGCTTTAGGGGAGAGAGAGAGGCAGGCTGCGCCCCCCCAATGCCTAGTCCGAATTGGACTAGGGGGAGGGGCGGCGCCCCCTCCTTCCTTCTCTTCTCTCTTCCACTTCCTTCTCTCCTACTCCTACTACTTGGAAGGGGGGGAATCCTACTCCCCAGGGAGCGCCATAATAGAGGGCCGGCCCTCCCCCTCCTCCACTCCTTTATATACGGGGGAGGGGGCACCCCATAGACACACAAGTGATCAGTTGATCTTTTAGCCGTGTGCGGTGCCCCCCTCCACCATAATCCACCTCGGTCATATCGTAGCAGTGCTTAGGCGAAGCCCTGCGTCGGTAGCATCATCATCACCGTCATCACGCCGTCGTGCTGACGAAACTCTCCCACGAAGCTCTGCTGGATCGCGAGTTCATGGGACGTCACCGAGCTGAACGTGTGCTGAACTCGGAGGTGCCGTGCGTTTGGTACTTGGATCGGTTGGATCGTGAAGACGTACGACTACATCAACCACGTTCTCATAACGCTTCTGCTTATGGTCTACGAGGGTACGTGGACGACACTCTCCCCTCTCGCTGCTATGCATCACCATGATCTTGCGTGTGCGTAGGATTTTTTTTGAAATTACTATGTTCCCCAACAGTAACTGGGTGATTATAAAGATGCTCTACAGGTGTCTCCGAAGGTGTTTGTTGAGTTGGCATAGATCAAGATTAGGATTTGTCACTCCGTGTATCGGAGAGGTATCTCTGGGCCCTCTCGGTAATGCACATTGCTATAAGCCTTGCAAGCAATGTGACTAATGAGTTAGTTGTGGGATGCATTACGGAATGAGTAAAGAGACTTGCCGGTAACGAGATTGAACTAGGTATGATGATACCGACGATCGAATCTCGGGCAAGTAACATGCCGATGACAAAGGGAACAACGTATGTTGTTATGCGGTTTGACCGATAAAGATCTTCGTAGAATATGTAGGAGCCTGCTACCTCTTGAGCACTGCGTTGGTTTTCCCTTGAAGAGGAAATGGTGATGCAGCAAAGTAGAGTAAGTATTTCCCTCAGTTTTTGAGAACCAAGGTATCAATCCAGTAGGAGACTACATGCAAGTCGCCTCGTACATACACAAACAAATAAGAACCTTGCAACCAACGCGATAAAGGGGTTGTCAATCCCTTCGTGGCCACTTGCAAAAGTGAGTTCTGATAGAGATAATAAGATAAATATTTTTGGTATTTTTTATGATATAGATTGAAAGTAAAGATTGCAAAACAAACAGCGACAGAAATAGCTAGTTGACGGGACATTAATATGATGGAAAATAGACCCGGGGACCATAGGTTTCACTAGTGGCTTCTCTCAAGATAGCATAAGTCTTACGGTGGGTGAACAAATTACTGTCGAGCAATTGATAGAAAAGTGCATAGTTATGACAATATCTAGGCATCATCATGTATATAGGCATCACGTCCGCGACAAGTAGACCGAAATGATTCTGCATCTACTACTATTACTCCACACATCGACCGCTATCCAGCATGCATCTAGAGTATTAAGTTCATAAGAACAGAGTAACGCATTAAGCAAGATGACATGATGTAGAGGGATAAACTCAAGCAATATGATATAAACCCCATCATTTTATCCTCGATGGCAACAATACAATACGTGCCTTGCTGCCCCTGCTGTCACTGGGAAAGGACACCGCAAGATTGAACCCAAAGCTAAGCACTTCTCCCATTGCAAGAAAGATCAATCTAGTAGGCCAAACCAAACTGATAATTCGAAGAGACTTGCAAAGATAACAAATCATACATAAAAGAATTCAGAGGAGATTCAAATATTGTTCATAGATAATATTGATCATAAACCCACAATTCATCGGATCTCGAGAAACACACCGCAAAAAGAATTACATCGAATATATCTCCAAGAAGATCGAGGAGAACTTTGTATTGAGATCCAAAGAGAGAGAAGAAGCCATCTAGCTAATAACTATGGACCCGAAGGTCTGAGGTAAACTACTCACACATCATCGGAGAGGCTATGGTGTTGATGTAGAAGCCCTCCGCGATCGATTTGATGGGGAACATAGTAATTTCAAAAAAATTCCTACGCACACGCAAGATCATGGTGATGCATAGCAACGAGAGGGGAGAGTGTTGTCTATGTACCCTCGTAGACCGAAAGTGGAAGCCTTTTGAAAACGCGGTTGATGTAGTCGTACGTCTTCACGATCGACCGATCCTCAGTACTGAACGTACGGCATCTCCGCGTTAAGCACACGTTCAGCTCGGCGACGTCCCGCGAACTCACGATCCAGTAGAGCTTCGGGGAAGAGCTTCGTCAGCACGACGGCATGGTGAAGGTGTTGATGAAGTTACCGACGCAGGGCTTCGCACAAGCACCGCCACGATATGACCGAGGTGGATTATGGTGGAGGGGGGCACCGTACACGGCTAAGAGAGATCAATGATCAACTTGTGTGTCCATGGGGTGACCCTTGCCTCAGTATATAAAGGAGGAGAGGAGGGGAGGCCGGCCGGCCCTAGAGGCGCGCCCAAGTGTGGAGTCCTACTAGGACTCCAAGTCCTAGTAGGAGTCCACCAAGAGGAAGGGAGGGAGAAGGAAGGAGAGGGAGGAAAGGAGGAAAGGGGGGCCGGTCCCCTAGTACAATTCAGTGTGGGCTAGGGGGGCCGCGTGCCCTGCCTTCTCCTGCCTCCTCTCTTCCACCACTTGGCCCATGAGGCCCAATACTTCTTCCCCCATATTCCTGTAACTCCCCGGTACTCCGGAAAATACCCGAACCACTCGGAACCTTTCCGATGTCCGAATCTAGTCGTCCAATATATCGATCTTTACGTCTCGACCATTTCGAGACTCCTTGTCATGTCCCCGATCTCATCCGAGACTCCGAACTACCTTCGGTACATCAAAACACATAAACTCATAATACCGATCGTCAGAGAACTTTAAGCGTGCGGACCCTACGGGTTCGAGAACTATGTAGACATGACCGAGACACGTCTATGGTCAATAACCAATAGCGGAACCTGGATGCTCATATTGGTTCCTACATATTCTATGAACATCTTTATCGGTCAACCACATAACAACATACGTTGTTCCCTTTGTCATCGGTATGTTACTTGCCCGAGATTCGATCGTCTGTATCTCGATACCTAGCTCAATCTCGTTACCGGCAAGTCTCTTTACTCGTTCTGTAATGCATCATCCCGCAAATAACTCATTAGTTACAATGCTTGCAAGGCTTATAGTGATGTGCGTTACCGAGAGGGCCCAGAGATACCTCTCCGACAATCGGAGTGACAAATCCTAATCTTGATCTATGCCAACTCAACAAGTACCATCGGTGACACCTGTAGAGCACCTTTATAATCACCCAGTTACGTTGTGACGTTTGGTAGCACACAAAGTGTTCCTCCGGTATTCGGGAGTTGCATTATCTCATAGTCATATGAACATGTATAAGTCATGAAGAAAGCAATAACAACATACTAAACGATCAAGTGCTAAGCTAACGGAATCGGTCAAGTCAATCACATCATTCTCTAATGATGTGATCCCGTTAATCAAATAACAACTCATGTCTATGGCTAGGAAACTTAACCATCTTTGATTCAACGAGCTAGTCAAGTAGAGGCATACTAGTGACACTCTGTTTGTCTATGTATTCACACATGTATCAAGTTTCCGGTTAATACAATTCTAGCATGAATAATAAACATTTATCATGAAATAAGGAAATAAATAATAACTTTATTATTGCCTCTAGGGCATATTTCCTTCAGTCTCCCACATGCACTAGAGTCAATAATCTAGTTCACATCTCCATGTGATTTAACACCAATAGTTCACATCACCATGTGATTAACACCCATAGTTCACATCGTCATGTGACCAACACCCAAAGGGTTTACTAGAGTCAATAATCTAGTTCACATCGCTATGTATTAACACCCAAACAGTACTAAGGTGTGATCATGTTTTGCTTGTGAGAGAAGTTTAGTCAACGGGTCTGCCACATTCAGATCCGTATGTATTTTGCAAATTTCTATGTCAACAATGCTCTGCACGGAGCTACTCTAGCTAATTGCTCCCACTTTCATTATGTATCCAGATTGAGACTTAGAGTCATCTGGATCAGTGTCAAAACTTGCATTGACGTAACCCTTTACGACGAACCTTTTGTCACCTCCATAATCGAGAAACATATCCTTATTCCACTAAGGATAATTTTGACCCCTGTCCAGTGATCTACTCCTAGATCACTATTGTACTCCCTTGCTAAACTCAGTGTAGGGTATACAATAGATCTGGTACACAAGATGGCATACTTTATAGAACCTATGGCTGAGGCATAGGGAATGACTTTCATTCTCTTTCTATCTTCTGCCGTGGTCGGGCTTTGAGTCTTACTCAATTTCATACCTTGTAACACAGGCAAGAACTCTTTCTTTGACTGTTCCATTTTGAACTACTTCAAAATCTTGTCAAGGTATGTACTCATTGAAAAAACTTATCAAACGTCTTGATTGATCTCTATAGATCTTGATGCTCAATATGTAAGCAGCTTCACCGAGGTCTTTATTTGAAAAACTCCTTTCAAATACTCCTTTATGCTTTCCAGAAAATTCTACATTATTTCCTATCAACAATATGTCATTCACATATACTTATCAGAAATGTTGTAGTGCTCCCACTCACTTTCTTGTAAATACAGGCTTCATCGCAAGTCTGTATAAAACTATATGCTTTGATCAACTCATCAAAGCGTATATTCCAACAACGAGATGCTTGCTCCAGTCCAAAAATGGATCGCTGGAGCTTTGCACACTTTGTTAGCACCTTTAGGATTGACAAAACCTATTGGTTGCATCATATACAACTCTTCTTTAAGAGATCCATTAAGGAATGTAGTTTTGACATCCATTTCCCAGATTTCATAAAATGTGGTGATTTGCTAACATGATTCCGACAGACTTAAGCATCGCTACGAGTGAGAAAATCTCATTGTAGTCAACACCTTGAAATTTGTCAAAAACCGTTTTCGACAACTCTAGCTTTGTAGATAGTAACACTACTATCAGCGTCCGTCTTGCTCTTGAAGATCCATTTTTTTATGGCTTGCCGATCATCGGGCCAGTCAACCAAAGCCCACACTTTGTTCTCATACATGGATCCCATCTCAGATTTCATGGCCTCAAGCCATTTCGTGGAATCTGGGCTCATCATCGCTTCCTCATAGTTCGTAGGTTCGTCATGGTCAAGTAACATGACCTCCGGAATAGGATTACCGTACCACTCTGGTGCGGAACGTACTCTGGTTGACCTACAAGGTTCGGTAGTAACTTGATCCGAAGATTCATGATCATCATCATTAACTTCCTAACTAATTGGTGTAAGCATCACTGGAACTGATTTCAGTGATGAACTACTTTCCAATTCGGGAGAAGGTACAATTACCTTATCAAGTTCTACTTTCCTCCCACTCACTTCTTTCGAGAAAAACTCCTTCTCTAGAAAGGATCCATTCTTAGCAACGAATAACTTGCCTTTGGATCTGTGATAGAAGGTGTACCCAACAGTAACTTTTTGGGCATCGTATGAAGACACACTTCTCCGATTTGGGTTTGAGCTTATCAGGATGAAAAAATTTCACATAAACATCGCAACCCCAAACTTTAAGAAACGAGAACTTAGGTTTCTTGCCAAACCATAGTTGATACGGTGTCGTCTCAACGGATTTAGACGGTGCCCTATTTAATGTGAATGTAGCTATCTCTAATGCATAACCCCAAAACGATAATGGTAAATTGGTAAGAGACATCATAGATTGCACTATATCCAATAAAGTACGGTTATGACGTTCGGACACACCATGACGCTGTGGTGTTCCAGGTGGCATGAGTTTGTGAAACTATTCCACATTGTTTTAATTGAGGACCAAACTTGTAACTCAAATATTCGCCTCTGCGATCAGATCGTAGAAAATTTATTTTCTTGTTATGATGATTTTCCACTTCACTCTGAAATTCTTTGAACATTTCAAATATTTCAGACTTATGTTTCATCAAGTAGATATACCCATATCTGCACAAATCATCTGTGAAGGTGAGAAAATAACGATACCCGCCGCGAGCCTCAACACTTATCGGACCTTATACATCAGTATGTATTATATCCAATAAGTCAGTTGCTCGCTCCATTGTTCCGGAGAACGGAGTCTTAGTCATCTTTGCCCATGAGGCATGGTTCGCAAGCATCAACTGATTCATAATCAAGTGATTCCAAAAGCCCATCAGCATGGATTTTCTTCATGCGCTTTACACCAATATGACGGCAGTGCCACAAATAAGTTGCACTATCATTATTAACTTTGCATCTTCTGGCTTCAATATTATGAATATGTGTATCACTACGATCGAGATCCAACAAACCATTTTCATTGGGTGTATAACCATAGAATGTTTTATTCATGTAAACAGAATAACAATTATTCTCTAACTTAAATGAATAACTGTATTGCAATAAACATGATCAAATCATATTCTTGCTCAACGCAAACACCAAATAACATTTATTTAGGTTCAACACTAATCCCGGAAGTATAGGGAGTGTGCAATGATGATCATATCATTATTGGAACAACTTCCAACACACATCGTCACTTCACCCTTAACTAGTCTCTGTTCATTCTGCAACTCCCGTTTCAAGTTACTACTCTTAGCAACTGAACTAGTATCAAATACCAAGGGGTTGCTATAAACACTAATAAAGTACACATCAATAACATGTATATCCAATATACCTTTGTTCACCTTGCCATCCTTCTTATCCGCCAAATACTTGGGAGTTCCGCTTCCAGTGACCAGTCCCTTTGCAGTAGAAGCACTCAGTCTCAGGCTTAGGTCCAGACTTGGGCTTCTTCACTTGAGCAGCAACTTGCTTGCCATTCTTCTTGAAGTTCCCTTCTTCCCTTTGCCCTTTTCTTTAAACTAGTGGTCTTGTCAACCATCAACACTTGATGCTTTTCTTGATTTCTACCTTCGTCGATTTCAGCATCATGAAGAGCTTGGGAATTACTTTCGTCATCCCTTGCATATTATAGTTCATCACTAAGTTCTAGTAACTTGGTGATAGTGACTAGAGAACTTTGTCAATTACTATCTTATCTGGAAGATTAACTCCCACTTGATTCAAGCAATTGTAGTACTCAAACAATCTGAGCACATGCTCACGGGTTGAGCTATTCTCCTCCATCTTGTAGGTAAAGTACTGTCAGAGGTCTCATACCTTTAGACATGGGCATGAGTTTGAAATGCCAATTTCAACTCTTGGAACATCTCATATGCTCTGTGGCGTTCAAAACATTTTTGAAGTCCCGGGTCTAAGCCGTAAAGTATGGTGCATTAAACTATCAAGTAGTCATCATACCGAGCTTTGCCAAACGTTCATAACGTCTGCTTATGCTCCTGCAATAGGTCCGTCACCTAGTGGTGCATCAAGAACATAATTCTTTTGTGCAGCAATGAGGATAATCCTCAGATCACGGACCAAGTCCACATCATTGCTACTAACATCTTTCAACATAGTTTTTCGCTAGGAACATATCAAAATAAACGGGGAGCAACATCGCGAGCTATTGATCTACAACATAGTTATGCAAATACTATCAGGACTAAGTTCATAATAAACTAAAGTTCAATTTAATCATATTACTTAAGAACTCCCACTTAGATAGACATCCCTCTAGTAATCTAAATGATCACGTGATCCAAATCAACTAAACCATGTCCGATCATCACGTGAGATGGAGTAGTTTTCAATGGTGAACATTACTATGTTGATCATATCTACTATATGATTCACGCTCGACCTTTCGGTCCCCAGTGTTCCGAGGCCATATCTGCATATGCTAGGCTCGTCAAGTTTAACCCAAGTATTTCTGTGTGTGCAAAACTGGCTTGCACCCGTTGTATATGAATGTAGAGCTTATCACACCCGATCATCACGTGGTGTCTCGGCATGACGAACTTTGGCAACGGTGCATACTCAGGGAGAACACTTGTACCTTGAAATTTAGTAAGGGATCATCTTATAAAGCTACCGCCGAACTAAGCAAAATAAGATGTATAAAAGATAAACATCACATGCAATCAAAATATGTGACATGATATGGCCATCATCATCTTGTGCTTTTGATCTCCATCTCCAAAGTACTGTCACATCTCCATTGTTACCGGCATGACACCATGATCTCCATCATCTTGATCTTTTATCAACGTGTCGTCACATGGTTGTCTCACCAGCTATTGCTTTTGCAACTATTGCTATCGCATAGCGATAAAGTAAAGCAATTACATGGCTCTTGCATCTTATGCAATAAAGAGACAACCATAAGGCTCTTGCCAGTTGCCGATAACTTTAACAAAACATGATCATCTCATACAACAATTTATATCTCATCACGTCTTGACCATATCACATCACAACATGCCCTCAATAACAAGTTAGACGTCCTCTACTTTGTTGTTGCAAGTTTTACGTGGCTGCTACGGGCTGAGCAAGAACTGTTCTTACCTACGCATCAAAACCACAACGATTTTTTGTCAAGCATGTGTTGTTTTAACCTTCAACAAGGACCGGGCGTAGCCACACTTGATTCAACTAAAGTTGGAGAAACTGACACCCGCAAGCCACCTGTCTGTGAAGCACGTCGGTAGAACCAGTCTCGCGTAAGCGTACGCGTAATGTCGGTTCGGGCCGCTTCATCCAACAATACTGCCGAATCAAAGTATGACATGCTGGTAAGCAGTATGACTATTATCGCCCACAACTCACTTGTGTTCTACTCGTGCATATAACATCTACGCATAAACCTGCCTCGGATGCCATTGATGGGGAACGTAGTAATTTAAAAAAAATTCTATGCACACGCAAGATCATGGTGATGCATAGCAACGAGAGGGGAGAGTGTTGTCTACGTATGTCACAGCCCCAGATCAGCCCTTGTCTGACTTTGCTTGTTCCTCATGCATCATGTTTAAATTTTGCTTAAACTTGAAATAGGGGAAATGTCACGCGGTGACATCTGGAGTCCTGCCTAGCCTGCTACAGCCCGGGTTCCCGGAGTCCTGTTAGCCCAGTGCTACAGCCCGGATTCGCACGCTGCTGACCGACACGTTCGATGTTGATTCATGTATGCATGTCCCCATACGTTAGTGCCGCTTTGGGTTCACGACTAGCCATGTCGGCCCGGGTTCTCTGTCATATGGATGCTAGCGACATTATCATATACGTGAGCCAAAAGGCGCAAACGGTCCCGGGCCATGGTAAGGCGACACCCGTGGAATACCGTGCGTGAGGCCGCAAAGTGATATGAGGTGTTACAGGCTAGATCGGTGTGACTTAGAATTGGGGTCCCGACAGCGTTGGTATCAGAGCCTGACTGCCTGTAGGATTACCAAGCCAAACTGGTCGAAGTTGTGTCTAGAAATGCTTTAGTTATATAAGGGAATTGATTGTGGAAGGGAACGTAAGGCTCTTTTGCTCCTTTACCTTATGCCCTCTAATCCGAGTCACCCTCTTCTCATTCTACGGGGATTAAGAACTAGGCTTCTCATCTTTCTATCAGGATCACGTGTTACTAATCCGTAGACTCGTAGGATTGTTGGTCTCGAGCCTCAGTTCAGTTTCTACCACTACAGTGTGTTGTTAGTTGGACTTGGAACCTTGATATGATGTTGTTGAGTGGTTATGCCACCATTTTGTAGGATGTCTCAAATTCTTTTGAGCATTTACAGCCGTTACGCTGTCCGAGTCATCCCAGGTTCCTAAATGGTCTGATGCATTTGCAAATCCTTTCTTTCCGTTCTCGATGTTCCTTTGGGCCAGATTAACCACACTAATCATTGAGTTGAGGTACTCTGTTGCCTTGACATATATGTTGGAGTTATTATTATGACCCTAGGTGTCTTAGAGGACCACTTAGTAATCTAGCAATGCTTGCATCCCCAGTGTGATGATTCTGGCCATTATTCTTGAAAGCATCCCGTGATGCCATTTAGTTAGTAGGCATTCTATTTCTGGGTTCTTGAACCCAAGATTCACTCTACTTAACTCGTGTAGCTAGTGTTTGTTCATTCCTTTAGGTTATTAGTAACCTTTGCATTAGTCCACGAGGTCCGTGGTATATCGTTCTTCCAAATACCATGAACTATTCTTGGCAGGAGTTCTTTTGAAACCAAAAGGTCACGACCAGAGTGCTCTTAATGAGTTCTTCATTCTACATTGTGACTCTGCCAGTCCTACCTTTCTGCATGGGATATCTAGAAGAAACTTGTTGGACTTGGTTCGACATACTAATCTATGCATCCACAACTCAGAAAAACATATGTTTCCTTGAGTTGTCCCTCTTTAGTTGTTTTCTGGCCCTCGTCTATCAATTGATAGTCAGGAGTAATTGTGCATTTGTGTTATCAATGCCTATTATTCTTGTGGTCCGTCAAGCCATTCTATTCCAGAATGACTAGGAGAAACAAACTCCAGTACCTTATCCATTTCTTGGATTGGTCAAAGTAGTTGTATTCCGCAGATCAAAATGCCTAACAAGCTTTTGTTCTGTTCTACCTACGAGTATTACCCTCTTTATGTCAGGAATCCCACGAGGATTGCACCAACCCTTATGAATTCTTGTTGCAGTGATAGTTCTGGCCATCGTTATTCATTCCTCGGTCTCCGTGTTATTGTACCGGAATACTGACAAGTGAATCGTGGTGTGTGAAATCTATACTCCTAGCAACTCCGTTGCTTGGTAGTTAAAGGACAATAATTTCATCCTTAGCGTGTTGGTTATTGAATCACCATCCTGAGGTTGATCGTGCTACCTAGTCCATATTCCCGGTGTACTTTTCGATCAATGAGTTGGGATAGTGTCAGCCCTTGCTTATTCGGTCATATCGTCTTGCCCTGAAAAGCAAGATTGATCTCGATCTTACTAACATGTCAGTGGATCGTGATTTTCCAAATATCTTCTTGGAAGTACCACCAGGTTGTCCCCTGACCGATATGTTGAGTTTGTGAACAAGTTGGTTTTCCAATAAACCACCCCTTCTCCAAGAATCTGTGTTGGATACCCCTGAGCTAGTTGGTCAAGCTAAACAACAACTTGGAGAGTTGGAAGATAAAAGGTTGTCTAACTTAGTTCATTTCCAAAGGGATATCTTGTGTCTGTGTGTGTTCAAGAAAGATGATATCTTCATTGATTGATCCTCGTGATCAATTGTTGGATCTATTGTCTTACCCAAATCTTTGATTTGCGTATGGGCTATCATCAAATCAAGTCAGAACCAACGATATGCATAATGTTGTCTTACTCGTGGTTGATCCCTCGAACGTACACCATTACATCCTTTGGTATGACCAGTGCTATCGCCATGTTCACATAGCTATGGAAATACATTTATATGGAAACCTGGATGAATTGTTGTTAAGCCCATTGACAACGTTTTCATCTTGTCCATGATTCATGTTGAACATCTAAGTTAGTGTTGGAAACTTTTGAAAGCATTTTTCTTTGTGCTAGTTCATGAAGCCTATGTTTGGATGAAAGGAGTGACTTCCTCTAATTCATGTGCACTTGGTGTAAGTTGCCGCCGTGAATTCCAGAAAGTCAATGTTGTTTCCTCTGGAATCATCCCAAGTCAATCATGCACGTGCAAAGTATCCTGTGGTATGATAGACTGATCATCTTCATTCCATATGCATCCCTAGCACCCCAAGCCACTGATTGATTTGTTCAAGATAAAGGAGTCTGTTCTAAGGTGAATTCTTTGGACTTCCACGCGTGGAGACTTCGATGTCATTAATGATGGTTCCCCACCTGAACTCGGTAGCGTTTTGTTGTAAGACTACTATGTGGTCATGCTTGTCTTGGACAGTGTGTTCACAGGTTTGTAGCAGAACCAGCTCGTGTTTTGGAGCTTGCTATCGTAGTTCATCCCCTGAGAATCTCGCAACGTCATCTCGTCGATTTGTGTTGCAAACCTTCATTTTTGTTCCTAGACTTGACGAGTCTGGAATATTCTGACACCAACCAGATCTGAATCTCAGGCAGATATGATGGTTGGAACATCTCCCAAGAATTATAATATTGCCCTCTCGATAACCGGTAAAGTGGATGTCGTGGCCAACACATCCAGCCGGAAGGCCTATTATTGTAGTATCTTGATTGAGGAAGTTGGCCACCTCCCCATAAGGATTTCGTAGGATTTACTTCCGTAGTTATTCCTTATGGATTCTCGTGCTCCTGAAGTCCGACCTTTTACTTGATGTTCTAGATACCAAACCATATCAATAAATGGGTTACGCTAGCACATCAAGGAGAACATTAGAAGCGGAGTGCTAAATGTCTCTCGGTCGGTCATCCAGATTTTGCTCCCTTGGCTTCGCTAAGGTGAAATCTGAGAAAGTGTTGTCCTCCTTTGCACCTGCATCCTCCATCACCATTCATCATGGTAGTATGATGTGTTGCCAGGATCCTCGACACGGATGTTGGTAAAACCTTGATGAATATGGAAATGCTCAAGTTCCTGAGAGCACGCACAAGCACTAGGTGTTATCATCGTCACTAACTGGAATTGCTCCCAGTTTCCTTCGGTTATGCTAAACCCTTCAAACAGTGGATTCACTCTCTACTGTTGAGCTTCTCCCCTGTTACTAAAATCATTCCAGCATTTGCATTATGTTCCCAGTTTGCACCGCCATTGTGCCGTCCTACCTTGGATTACCCTTCCCAGTAATTACTGATAAGGACCATCTTCAAAAGTGGTCCCACCAGGGGTTCCGACCATTTCCGGTGATAAGCAAATCACCCCTTGTGTTGTCTTCAACAAGGTAGTCCACATCGTCCATCCTAGCCCGAGTGTGTCATTCTCCCGAACTCCCTTGAACGATCGTTTGTGATTGCCTTAGGCTGGCATAAAGAGTTTCAATGATCTTAGGATCAAAAGTAATTCTTTTTGCCGCTTAAGGAATAGTTCTACGAGTCACCTTCCCCAAGGTGCCCCGTTATGGAATCGTGGGAATTATCTCCTCGCTACTTTGAAACCATGCACCATCTTATTCAGCGTGGAATTGTGCTTATCAACTTGAATCTTCGTTCTCCGTTTCACTTCATCCCTCTCTCGATGTATGTGTTGTGCCTCAACTCGAGATGTTTCAACATCTCATTCCGTGAGTTGCTCGATCTTTAAGGAGATCGATTTCTATAGAGTTTTCCCTTGTCGTCATCGTGTCGGATGAAGATCTCGAAAGCAAAGACGTCAATGTTAATTGAAGCAACGGATCAACATCTTCGCGAAGAGCAATTGGATCATGAAGATCATGTTAGCTTTGTGTACCCTCTGTCTTCTTACCTCACGTCTTGAATCTCGGGACGAGATTCTTGTTTAGTGGGGGTGAGCTGTCACAGCCCCAGATCAGCCCTTGTCTGACTTTGCTTGTTCCTCATGCATCATGTTTAAATTTTGCTTAAACTTGAAATAGGGGTGATCAATCCCTAGCACCCAAAAGAACTCAACTAGGTTCAACTTAAAAACATTTTCAATGAACCCAAATGCCCTTTAGAAAAGTTCATGATTTTTGATAAAGGTAAAAACCTCTGCCAAAAATGATAAACATATTTCTAGGTCATTTTTGGATTTTTGAATTAACTCATATTGTATTTGAATTGGGGCATTTAAATCCTATAAATATTTTAAATGCTCTAAT
Organism: Aegilops tauschii subsp. strangulata; assembly: GCF_002575655.3. Taxonomy (NCBI): domain Eukaryota; kingdom Viridiplantae; phylum Streptophyta; class Magnoliopsida; order Poales; family Poaceae; genus Aegilops; species Aegilops tauschii. The sequence continues at coordinate 144,619,095 of NC_053041.3, forward strand.
AATTCTGAAACTAGTTGAGGGCTGTTGGAAATATTTTCAAAAGTGCCCACAATTTTTATCAGGATTTTACAAAATGAGTTAGTATTTTTACTAATTCAAAACAGATCAAAATAAATAGAAAACAGAAACAATTAAAGAAAAGAGAGAGAAAGGAGTATTACCTGGCGCTTACCTGGACTGGGCCGGCCCACCTGGCCCATGCCAGTCACCACCTACCTTTGCCAGTAGGCAGAGGAGGGGGACAGCGCACCGCCGCCGAGCACGCGCCCGCGCCACCTCCTGCTTCCCCGGCCCCTCCTGGCGATGCCACGACGACGCCCCGAAGCTCCTCGCTCCTCTCCCTCACTCTCTGCTCTCTCCCTCGCCCTCTGCTCCCTCTCCTGAGCACACCCGAGCGGAGCTCGTCGACGCCGCTCGCCGTAGCCATGGCCACCGGCCACCCCTCGCCCCGCCGATGAGTCCACGAGCTCCGCCTCGACGCCTTGAAGCTCCCCCTCAACGCGAGCATCGCCGGACGCCCTGTTGCCTCGCCATCGACCCATCTTCTCCGCACACGGCCGTGCATCGCCGCCGCCAAATTCCGACGCCGTCCGTGCCTCCCCGAGCTCGCCGAGAACCTCTTCGTGACCGCGGTGAGCCCCCGGTCATTTCCCCCTAACCCTGTCCCCGTTTGGTTGCCGTAGCACCATTCCCCACGAGCACCGAAGCTCGCCGCCGCCATTGCCAACGAGCTCCGTGCTCCTGAGCTCGGCCGCTCGCCCGAGCATCACCAGCGTGCTCGCCGCGTTCCTGTGAACCTGAAGCACCCACGGGTTCGCTCTGCCGTGCCCCGTAGCGACATCTCCGCCGTTGCCCGAGCTCTGGCCGCCGCCCAAGTGGTCGCCACCGTAGTTCCCGACCTCCCCTCGCCCAGCCGCCTGCTCCGTTGGATGCGGTGCACGTCCAGCAGCCCGTAGGGCCAAACCCCGAGCCCAATGGTCGCCGGAGGGCGTTTCCCGAGCCCCTCCGCCGCGTCTGTCGCCGCCGGCGTCAAGCCGCCGGCGCGTTTGACCTTTTGACCAGGGGTTTGACTTCCCCTAGGTCACTGACATGTGGGCCCAGGCCTTAACTAATCTAGATTAGGTTTAGTTTAATTCTAATTAACTCTGCTAGTTAACCTTGTCACTGACGTGTGGACCCCACTGTCAGGTTTGACTTGGACCAGCCCTTTGACCTACTGACGTCATGCTTACACATTGCTGACGCAGTAAATAGTTTCTGTATTTAAAATAATTCAGGAATTCCAGAAATAGTATAAACTTCTAAAATTCATAGAAAATCAACCGTAGCTCAGAATGAAATATTTTATATATGAAAAATTATCAGAAAAATCCAATCTATCCATTTATGCTACTTTCATGCATGAAAAACCAACTTATACCTGCTGTATAAGTGAAAACATTCAAATGGCATTTTAAATGCTCAAACTAGTGTTTGCATTTGAACCTTCGGTTCAAATGGGCTCCCTTGCACTTGTTGCTAGCTACATTAGCTCAATTCACAGCATATTGCCATGTCACATTCATGCATCATATTGTTGCATTGCATTGATTGTGTTTCCTCTCTGTTGCCGGTGTTGTCCCCTCTCGGTAGACGTTGTTCCGGCGTTGTGATCGTTGACACTAATGAAGACTCAATGCTATCTTCAGAAGTGCCAGGCAAGCATAACCCCCTTGTTCATTCCGATACAATCCCACTCTCTCGCTCCTGCTCTCTTTACTGCATTAGGACAACAACGATTCAACTGTTACTTGTTGCGGTAGTTGAACCCCTTATCCTCTGCATGACCTGTCATTGCCACAATAAATAGATGAAACCCACTAGCATGAGTAGGAGTTGTTTGAGCCCTGATGTGCCTACTCATTCATGCTTGTTTGTCATGCCTGCTACTGCTTAGAGTTGAGTCGGGCTGATTCATCGGGGATGAGTTGGAATGGTGATGAACATGTCCTACTGTGTGCGAGCTAAGTGTGTGAACACGTTTTGGTAAAGGTAGCGGTGAGAGGCCATGTAGGAGTACATGGTGGGTTGTCTCATTGCAGCCGTCCTCAGGAACTGAGTTCTGTGTTTGTGATCCATGATACAGTTACTACCACGCATTGGGCCCGAAACCAATGGACCCTCTCGGCTTCTTAATCACCCTTGTCCTCTGTCCAGGAGTTGCAAGTAGTTTCTGGTGTTTGTAGTATGCTGGAGGCCGTGGGCAGCGCTGACCGGAGGGGTGGGCTGTGATGCGGTAGGCACGTGGCCGGGCATGCCGGGTGCCCGTTTGGTGTCTCGGAACCCTGCACACATCGTTCGGGGCCGTATGTGGAAACCTCGGCCGGACTCCCTGCGGATGGAACCTGAATAGGCGATAAACCTGGACTAGAGACTTGAGTGTTTAGGTAGGCTGTGGCCGACACCCACGTTGGGCTTCCGCTTGAAGGTTGCCGAGTACACGTCGTGTAGCGACGATAAGTGGTGAGAGCGTGTGTGTCGAAGTACACCCCTGCAGGGTTAACATCATCTATTCGAATAGCCGTGTCCGCGGAAATGGACTTCTGGGTTGCCTATAACAGTTCATAGACAAGTGAAAGTGGATACTCTAAAATGCGCAAGATAAGCGTGAGTGCTATGGATGGCGTTCTCGTAGGGAGACGGGAGCGGATCCATAGTGGAGTATTGATATGGTGAATATGTGGACTCGTGTGCGCCACCTCAAAAGAGTTACTTGCAGTCGTAGTTAGGTTAGCCACTGAGTCAAAGCTGGCTTGCTGCAGTTAAACTCCACTACCCCCTTTGTTGATACCGATGCATATGTAGATAGTTCTGATGTAAGTCTTGCTGGGTACATTTGTACTCACGTTTGCCTATTTTATGTTTTGCAGAGAGACGTCAGTCTCGCTAGTAGTTCCGTGTGGACTTCGACGTTTAGCTTGATACCTCATCTACGATCTTGTGCCCTCGGCAGGATCTAGTAAATAGTCAGGCTTCTCAGCCTTTTTCATTTGTAGATGTCTGTACTCAGACATGTTGAGCTTCCGCATGTGCTTTGACTTGTATGCTCTGAATGTTGGGTCATGAGACCCATGTTTGTAATATCTGGCTCTTCGGGGCCTAATGAATGAATACTCTGAGTCGTAGAATCTTGTTGTGATGCCATGTTGTATCTGCACATATCGAGCATATTGTGTGTATGATTGAAATGCTTGGTATGTGTGGGATCCGACAATCTAGTTGTCTATCCTTAGCAGCCTCTCTTATGGGGAAATGTAGTCTAGTGCCTCCTTGAGCCATAGTAGTCCGCTACAGCCCGGTTCACCGGAGTCCTGCTAGCCCAGCACTACTGCTCTGGACACTTGACTGGCCGGCATGTGTTTCATATCGTTCCTGTGTCTGTCCCTTAGGGGAAATGTCACGCGGTGACATCCGGAGTCCTGCCTAGCCTGCTACAGCCCGGGTTCCCGGAGTCCTGTTAGCCCAGTGCTACAGCCCGGATTCGCACGCTGCTGACCGACACGTTCGATGTTGATTCATGTATGCCTGTCCCCATACGTTAGTGCCGCTTTGGGTTCACGACTAGCCATGTCGGCCCGGGTTCTCTGTCATATGGATGCTAGCGACATTATCATATACGTGAGCCAAAAGGCGCAAACGGTCCCGGGCCATGGTAAGGCGACACCCGTGGGAATACCGTGCGTGAGGCCGCAAAGTGATATGAGGTGTTACAGGCTAGATCGGTGTGACTTAGAATTGGGGTCCCGACAGCGTACCCTCGTAGACCGAAAGTAGAAGCATTACGACAACGCAGTTGATGTAGTCGTACGTCTTCACGATCAACCGATCCTCATTACCGAACGTACGGCACCTCCACGTTTAGCACACGTTCAGCTCGGCAACGTTCCGCGAACTCACGATCCAGTAGAGCTTCGGGGAAGAGCTTCGTCAGCACGATGGCGTGGTGACGGTGTTGATGAAGTTACCGCCGCAGGGCTTCGCCTAAGCACCGCTATGATATGACCGAGGTGGATTATGGTGGAGGGGGGCACCACACACGGCTAAGAGAGATCAATGATCAACTTGTGTGTCCATGGGGTGACCCTTGCCTCAGTATATAAAGGAGGAGAGGAGGGGAGGCCGGCCGGCCCTAGAGGCGCGCCCAAGTGTGGAGTCTTACTAGGACTCCAAGTCCTAGTAGGAGTCCACCAAGAGGAAGGGAGGGAGAAGGAAGGAGAGGGAGGAAAGGAGGAAAGGGGGATCGGCCCCCTGGTCCAATTCGGTTTGGGCTAGGGGGGCCGCGCGCCCTGCCTTGTCCTGCCTCCTCTCTTCCACCACTTGGCCCATGAGGCCCAATACTTCTTCCCCCGTATTCCCGTAACTCCCCGGTACTCCGGAAAATACCCGAACCACTCGGAACATTTCCGATGTCCGAATATAGTCGTCCAATATATCGATCTTTACGTCTCGACCATTTCGAGACTCCTTGTCATGTCCCCGATCTCATCTGGGACTCCGAACTACCTTGGGACATCAAAACACATAAACACATAATACCGATCGTCACAGAATTTTAAGTCTGCGGACCCTACGGGTTCGAGAACTATGTAGACATGACCGAGACACATCTCTGGTCAATAACCAATAGCGAAACCTGGATGCTCATATTGGTTCCTACATATTCTACGAAGATCTTTATCGGTCAAACCGCATAACAACATACGTTGTTCCCTTTGTCATCGGTATGTTACTTGCCCGAGATTCGATCGTATGTATCTCAATACCTAGCTCAATCTCGTTACCGGCAAGTCTCTTTACTCATTCTGTAATGCATCATCCCACAACTAACTCATCAGTTACAATGCTTGCAAGGCTTATAGTGATGTGCATTACCGAGAGGGCCCAGAGATACCTCTCCGACAATCGGAGTGACAAATCCTAATATCGATCTATGCCAACTCAACAAGTACCATCGGAGACACCTGTGGAGCACCTTTATAATCACCCAATTACGTTGTGACGTTTGGTAGCACACAAAGTGTTCCTCCGGTATTCGGGAGTTGCATAATCTCATAGTCATAGGAACATGTATAAGTCATGAAGAAAGCAATAGCAACATACTAAACGATCAAGTGCTAAGCTAACGGAATGGGTCAAGTCAATCACATCATTCTCTAATGATGTGATCCCGTTAATCAAATGACAACTCATGTCTATGGCTAGGAAACTTAACCATCTTTGATTCAACGAGCTAGTCAAGTAGACGCATACTAGTGACACTCTGTTTGTCTATGTATTCACACATGTATCAAGATTCCGGTTAATACAATTCTAGCATGAATAATAAACATTTATCATGAAATAAGGAAATAAATAATAACTTTATTATTGCCTCTAGGGCATATTTCCTTCACGATTCCCCCTCCGGCGGAGCGCCGGAAAAGGCCCCAAGATGGGATCTCACGGGTACAGAAGGTTGTGGCGGTGGAAATAGGGTTTCGTGGTGCTCCTGGATGTTTTCGGGGTATATGGGTATATATAGGAGGAAGAAGTAGGTCGGTGGAGCTGCGAGGGGCCCACGAGGGTGGGGGCACGCCCAGGGGGGCAGGCGCGCCTCCCTGCCTCGTGGCCTCCTCGATTCTTTCTTGACGGCCACTCCAAGTCCTCTGGATCACGTTTGTTCCAAAAATTACTCTCCCGAAGGTTTCATTCTGTTTGGACTCCGTTTGATATTCCTTTTCTGCGGAACACTGAAATAGGCAAAAAAACAGCAATTTGCACTGGGCCTTCGGTTAATAGGTTAGTCCCAAAAATAATATAAAAGTGCTTAGTAAAGCACATTAAACATCCAAAACAGATAATATAATAGCATGGAACAAGCAAAAATTATAGATACGTTGGAGACGTATCAAGCATCCCCAAGCTTAATTCCTGCTCGTCCTCGAGTAGGTAAATGATAAAAACAGAATTTTTGATGTGGAATGCTACCTAGCATATTCTTCAATGTAATTTTCTTTTTGGTGGCATGAATGTTCTGATCCGAAAGATTCAAGATAAAAGTTTAATATTGACATGAAAATAATAATACTTCAAGCATACTAACAAAGCAATCATGTCTTCTCAAAATAACATGGCCAAAGAAAGTTATCCCTACAAAATCATATAGTCTGGCTATGCTCTATCTTCATCACACAAAGTATTTAATCATGCACAACCCCGATGATAGGACAAGCAATTGTTTCATACTTTTGGTGTTCTCAAACTTTTTCAATCTTCACGCAATACATGAGCGTGAGCCATGGACATAGCACTATATGTGGAATAGAATGGTGGTTGTGGAGAAGACAAAAAGGAGAAGATAGTCTCACATCAACTAGGCGTATCAACGGGCTATGGAGATGCCCATCAATAGATATCAATGTGAGTGAGTAGGGATTGCCATGCAACGGATGCACTAGAGCTATAAGTGTATGAAAGCTCAACAAAAGAAACTAAGTGGGTGTGCATCCAACTCGCTTGCTCACGAAGACCTAGGGCATTTTGAGGAAGCCCATCATTGGAATATACAAGCCAAGTTCTATAATGTAAAATTCCCACCAGTATATGAAAGTGACAACATAGGAGACTCCCTATCATGAAGATCATGGTGCTACAGGCCCTGGTCCCGATGGAGACTCCCACCCCTCTCCTCTCCACCTCTGGCGACTCCCATGGCGATTCTAGGGTTTAACCCTACGATCTCCATTCGGCGAATCCAATGGACGACCTCCTCCATTGGGACTTCTCCCCCGGCCTTAAGGTCGAGGCACAGGTGCGTGCACGGTTTGGATCTACGGTCCACTTCGTCCCCAACCCCGGCTCCAAGGAATTCTTCCTTGAAGTTTCCTGCTCCTCGGCCTCTTTTCCCCTCTCGGTGGATTCAGTTGGTTTGGCTCTTCAATCATGTATTGGAGGGCTCAGTGATGGTTTCAATGTTGTTCGCTTGGGTGATCATCATTTCCGGTTCTCGGTGGCATCAAATCGAGTGGGTCACTTTATCTTTGGTCTACGGGACCGTATTTGGCCGGATTTTATCTGTCACCTTCATTTGCACCGTGGTATGGACGATCGTCCCCGGATTCAATCATGGCATGCGGACTCTGAGCTGACTGGTTTGGCTTCTTCACCTGGTCCGGCTATCAAATCTAAATGGTTATCTTCACAGCATAATGTGCCTATGGATCCTGCATCTATTCCAGTATTTCAGAATTTGGGTTTGATCCCGCCGCCGACGGACTTGCATTCCGGCGAGCCTCCTGCTGAGATCTCTTTTGGTAGTTTTTTGGCTCCGGTTTCTCCGGATATTTTTCGGATTGGGTCCATATCCCTACCTATCTCATCCGATAATCCGGCCAAGTTGCCTTCTTTTCGAGGTGGGTTGTTTAATTTGGGATCATGGGAGTCCATCCCTGGTGATACTCTTTACTCCATCTTGGATGGATGGCAGGCTGGTTATGATAATGACAGTGTTAAGCTCATGGTACAAATTTCATCAGTTCCAACCAAAGATTATATATACAAAAGGCTTAAGCATTGTTCTATATGTGATCGGCTTGGACATGTCGCAGACACTTGAACTGGGTACTTTTGTCAAAGCTGTGGGGATGTTTCTGGGGATTGTTCTTGTTTTTCTTCACGTAGAAACTCCCACAAGCATGTGCCATGCAAGGTGGGCCCGGACCCTTTAGGTCATCCATGCAATGCTTGCTCTGCAACTGACCACATGACTAGGCTTTGTCCTGGGCTTCGTCGTTGCACACTTTGCCACCGTCTGGGTCATGTGGCCCGTAAGCCCAGATCTTGCAAATTTTTACCTCATTGGGCTTGGACACAAAAATCACTACAAGTAACAAAATCTGAGAGGATCTTGCCTCGAGGTGAGTCGGGTGTGTCTGCGTTTGGAAATTCTATGGTTGTTGGTATGGCCCGTGTTGTGAGGGATACGCGTGCTCGTTGGGTTTGGAAACAGAAACAGAAAATCCCACGCTCCTCGGACGTGGCCACCCCCCATTGCTTGACGATACGCCTCCCCGGTCAGGGTGTAGTCAATTCAGCCTGCCAAAAAACCCCAATCGGGTGAGCCGACGTCTTCCTCCAGCTCACCACCCCCACCTTCATTGCCCCCGCTCCCATCGCCTTCGCCTCGGAGCAATCTCTGTCCGTCATCGGCGATCTCCCTTCGGGCGGATACCAAACCTCCGGCAACTCAAGCTATGGCGAACTTCCCAGTGCGCCCGTTTGCCTTTGCTCCAGCTGGATCGACCTTCGACCGTGGCCTTGCTCATCGAGTCCAGCGCCATGTCATGGTGGTAGATGATCCGCCCCTTAACCATGACAGGTATGCTATTGTTTCAGTCCATCCTCCAGTCCCTGATCATCAAAATGAGTTCTGGCTAGCCGAGGTCTGTCGCATTATCACTGGGGATCTAGAGTATGATTTGGTGGATGATTTTATTTACCCGCCGGGAATTGGATGTGTGGTTTTTGCGGATATGGAGAGTAGGGATGCTTCCATTAGAGAGGGGCCTCACGCTTTGACTGAGGATTCTACTTTCTCTTCAGTCCCTCATGACGAATGTTTCAATATGCGCATGCCTGCTTTTGAATATGAGGTTTGGGTCATGTTTCTCGCTTTCCCAATGGACTATCAGACTGAACACTATATTCATAAGGCTATCTCTAACTTTGGAAAACTTCTTGTCTGGCCACGCCCGGGTCACAACAAAGCTAGAGTTCTGGTTAAGTGTCATATCAAAGATGTTGCTGAGGTGCCACATAGTCTGTTGGTTACCAGGGTTGGTTTGCTGCCAGGTCTTGCTCAATCTTGGTCTATCCCTGTGTATGTTCTGAATGGCAGAAATACTATTCCCAACTTAGTTGGTAATGAGGATGTTCCTCCCCTTCTGAATGCATCACCCCACCCATATGAGCTTCCATACTACACCCTCATGCAGCAGGCAAGAATTGATGAGATGACTGCACAAGATGCTCTGAATGAAGAGGCATGGAACGCCCCGGAACCTGCCCAGGAGCACATTCAAGAAAATGGTTGGCCTATGTGGCCCGTGGTTCCTCCACCATACACAGGGTTCAGTTTTAGAACTTTCTTCCAGTATGATGGGCCATCCCTGATGGATGGTGTGGACCCAGAAAACAATGTTCAGGACAACCTGTCTGATATTTGGTCTTCTGATTCAGAGTTTCAGGCGGTGGAAGCGCTGGCTGATGGTTTTGTGCTTGGGAATCCTGCTGCACGACTGGCGTTTGTCAGAGCAGGAGGGGATTCAGTTAATTTCTTTGTGGTTGTTGATCATGAGCTGTTGCTTTGGATGGGGGGATGCTCAAACGCATATATACGCTGGCCCTCACCTTTCAGCAATCTGAGGCTGTTATGTTACCTCTTAATCCGCTCAAGTTTCTCCAGAACCAACTGAATGCTGCTGTGGCTGCCTGGCTTGAAGGCATGGTCCGAGAGCGTGATGTTATGTCAATGGTGTTCAGCTCAACCTTTCAGTTGGGGGCTGTTATCATACCCTCGTCTCTGCTGCAGGAGTCTATTGAGCCCAGGTCTGAAGTGATAGATACTGATTGGGAGATGGCGGCTCGCTCTCCTGGTCTCAAGGCCATCTCACGATTTGTTTCTGAAGATGCAGAGTTACAGTCAGTGCCCCTGTCAAATCAAGATACTGCTCTTCAGGTGATTGCTTCTGCTTCTCTTTATAATGATCCTCAGCCCCGCAATGTGCTAGTGCCTCTAGACACAACCACTGTCAGAAGAAGCACTCGATCTAACAAGTATGATGGCTTCAAGATCAATCATGTCTCTGACACCAAGCGCTCTAAGTCACGGGTGAAACCACGCGAGACCTCTTTTATCACAGCTGTTTCTTTGGCTGCTGCCCCCGTGCAGGTTATGACTGGTGCTTGTCCCCCTCCTACGTCGATTGAAGATCTTCAACAGATGGGTAGCCGTTGCGGGATTGCGCAGGATGTTCTTTCTCCCGAGAAGCTGCTGGATGATCAGCGCTCGTCCACTGGAGCTGGCGACTGAATTTTCGCTCGCTCATGAATAAGTCGTGGAATGTACTATCGTGGAACATCAGGGGCATCAACTCTGATGCTAAGACTTTGGCTCTTAGGAATGCTATTGATACTAGCGGTTGTTCTGTGCTATGTATCCAGGAAACTAAGCGTGAATCTTTTGATCTGGCGTTTATTAAAACTTTCTGCCCTAAGCGTTTTGATAAATTTGTGTTTGCACCATCAGTGGGTGCCTCTGGTGGTCTTATTATAATATGGAATAGTTCTATGTTTGTGGGCACGCCTTGGTATGTTGACTTGTTTGCTGTGGGTGTCTCTTTTGTTGCTACTCAGTCTAGTGATTCTTGGAAATTGATCAATGTCTATGGTCCATGCTCTGGTCAGCGTCGGGTGGATTTTACTAACTGGTTATTTGACCTAAATATACCTGATGATGAAAATTGGTTGATCCTTGGAGATTTCAATTTTATTCGTTCTACGAATAATAGAAACAAGCCTGGGGGCGACGCTGCGGACATGTTGCTGTTTAATGAAATCATTCGAGCGCAGTCTCTGATGGAGTTACCTGTGAAGGGCAGAGCATATACCTGGAGCAACATGCAAGACGACCCCCTGCTCGAACAGCTCGATTGGTTCTTTTCTTCCTCTTGTTGGACTACCTCCTTCCCAAACACGATGGTCCTGCCATTGGGGAAACCGGTGTCTGATCATATTCTGTGTGTGGTTGCAATTGAATCTAATATCCCCAAGTCCAAGCTCTTCCGCTTTGAGAATTTTTGGGTTAACCATGTTGGGTTTACTGATGTGGTTGCCGCCTCTTGGTCCAAGGCATGCCATGCCCCGAACGCTGCTGCCTGCATTTGTAAAAATCTGAAAACTCTGAGATATGATCTCAAGAGATGGAGCAGAGGTATCTCAAAGCTAAAAATTATGATCTAGAACAGTAATGAATCTTTAGTTATGATGGATAATCTCGAGGACAAAAGACCTCTATTTATCCAGGAGTCAAACTTTAGGAGGATTTTGAAATCTCACTTGCAGACACTGCTCAAGTTTCAGAACGAGTACTCGAGGAAAAGATGCACGATCAGGTATTTCAGATTTGCTGATGAAAACACCAAGCTCTTTCAATCTCTGGCCACCGAGAGATATAGACACAATTCTATTTCCATGCTTCGTGATGATGCTGTGGAAATCCATGACCACATTGGCAAGGAAGGGGCTGTTCAAAACCTATAAGGAACGTTTGGGTTCTTCTAAACCCACTAACATGCGTTTTGATCTTTCTAGAATCATTCGTCGGATCGAGGGACTGGATCAATTGTCGGCACCCTTTTCCAATGAAGAGATCGATACTGTAATTAAGGAAATGCCGAGTGACAGGGCTCCGGGCCCTGATGGTTTTAATGGTTGTTTCCTTAAGAGCTGCTGGCAGATCATCAAGTCGGATTTCTATAAGCTGTGCCATGCCTTTCATGCTGGAGGGCTAGATATCACCAGCATTAGTGAGGGGTACATCACCTTGATCCCTAAGATCTCTTCTCCAGAAACTGCAAATGATTATAGACCAATTACTTTACTGAATTGTTGTCTGAAAATCATCACAAAGATCTTGGCTAACCGGCTGCAAAAAGTCATCCTCAAAATCATCCACAAAAACCAGTACGGTTTCATCAAAGGGAGGACAATCCAAGATTGCCTGGCGTGGTCGTTTGAATACATCCATCAATGCCATACCTCAGCGCGGGAAATTATCCTCCTCAAGTTAGACTTTGCTAAGGCGTTTGACACGATTGAGCACACCCCCATGATGGAGATCATGAAGCACATGGGTTTTGATGACAAATGGCTCGGATGGATGAAAACGATCTTTGGCTCGGGGGTTTCTTCTGTACTCCTTAATGGAGTTCCTGGCCGGAAATTTAATTGTAAATGTGGTGTGCGACAGGGTGACCCTCTCTCACCGTTGATCTTTGTCCTTGCGGCTGACCTTCTCCAAGCAGCAATTAATGATGCTTTCGCTAGAGGACTAGTTGAGCTTCCCCTCCCTCGTGACAGTGCGGGTGACTTCCCCGTTGTTCAATACGCTGACGACACGATTTTGGTTATGCAGGCATGTCCTGAACAGGCCGCCCGTATGAAAACTATCTTGGAGGATTATGCTGTTTCGGTTGGGCTGAAGATCAATTTCCATAAATCAACTCTTATACCCATTAACATTGATCACCAGCGTGCTTCTGAATTGGCTGGGGTTTTTGGCTGTTCTGTTGGTTCCATGCCTTTCACCTACCTCGGCCTCCCAATGGGGATGACGAGGCCAAGTGTTCTTGATCTCATGCCGCTAGTACATGCAGTCGAGAGGAAGACGTCCACTGCGTTGTCGCTGATGTCATCCGGGGCCAAACTGACTTTGGTCAATTCTATTGTGACTTCGATGTTGATATATGTAATGTGCACAATCAAATTGCACCCAAAAGTGATCGAGCATCTGGACAAACTGCGCAGATATTGCCTCTGGGCAAAAAATTCTGACGATGGGGTCAAGAACAACTCCCTTGCGGCCTGGGAACTTGTCTGCCGCCCAAAACGCTGCGGAGGCCTTGGTGTTATTGATATCAAAACACAGAATGTTGCCCTTCTCCTGAAACATCTATTCAAATTCTATAATCATGAAGATGTCCCCTGGGTGGAGCTGGTTTGGGACGCTTACTACAGAAACAAAATACCGCATGCAACTGATGCAGTGGGCTCTTTCTGGTGGAAGGACGTGATGCAACTCAATGGGGTCTTCCGGGGGATCACCAAAGTCACCCCGAGGGATGGCTCTAGCTCTTTATTTTGGAAAGATGTTTGGTTTGATAGTAGTCAGGATTCCCCACTCATGGACATGTACCCACGGGCTTTCTCATTTTGCTTGAATGAAGATGACTCCATTGCTAAGGTTCTTACTGCAACTGACCCAGCCATGATCTTTAGTTTACCTCTCTCGATCCAGGCGAGAGAGGAAATCAAAGAGATCCAGCAGGGGTCGACACAAATTCGTGTGGCCAACGACCGTTGTGACATTTGGGAATGCACGCTCGGGCGTTTCTCGTCCAAGAAATTCTATAATCACTGCTACAAGCAGGTTGGGGCAGATGAGGTGTTCGGTTGGCTCTGGAAAGCCAAGAGCCCGATCAAATTCAAGATGTTCGGGTGGCTACTCCTAGTTGATCGTCTGAATACCAGGAATATGCTCAAACACAGACATTTTGCTGTCGCGGGGGGCAACTACACATGCATGTTCTGTCAAAACCCTCCCGAGGAAACTGTGGAACATCTGTTCTTCAATTGCCCCTTTAGTCAACACTGCTGGAGTAAAGTTGGATTGGCGTGGCCGATAGGTGCCAACAGATTGGCTTTGCTGCGTGGGGGTAGGGATAACTGGAGGCAACCTCTTTTCATGGATATATTTCTTTTGGCTGCTTGGAGTCTATGGATGGAGAGAAACAACCAACACTTCAGAGGGATTCAACATTCCTTCGGAGCATGGCTGGCTAGATTCAAGCATCTCTTGGAGTTGCTAACACATAACTGCAGAGAGGAACTTCGCCCCTTCCTGTCTAGTTACATTGTAAATTTGGGTCACTAGGGTTGTAGCTAGCTTGCATGGCCTGGGGGCCACAAAAACCCTTTGTAATGCATATGTAACTGTTCCTTTGTGAGTAATACAAAGTCAGTGGGAGCCTCTCCCACTGTCGTTCACCTTTCAAAAAAAGATCATGGTGCTACTTTGAAGCACATGTGTGGTAAAAGGATAGTAACACTGTCCCTTCTCTCTTTTTCTCTCTTTTTTTTATTTGGGCCTTTTTCTCTTTTTTATGGCCTCTTTTTTTCTCTTTTTTTTCTTTTCGTCCGGAGTCTCATCCCGACTTGTGGGGGAACCATAGTCTCCATCATCCTTTCCTCACTTGGGACAATGCTCTAATAATGATGATCATCACACTTTTATTTACTTACAACTCAAAGATTACAACTCAATACTTGGAACAAAATATGACTATGTGAATGCCTCCGGCGGTGTACCGGGATATGCAATGAATCAAGAGTGACATGTATGAAAGAATTATAAAGGTGGCTTTGCCACAAATACGATGTCAACTACATGATCATGCAAAGCAATATGACAATGATGGAGCGTGTCATAACGAACGGAACGGTGGTAAGTTGCATGGAAATATATCTTGGAATGGCTATGGAAATGCCATAATAGGTAGGTATGGTGGCTGTTTTGAGGAAGGTATATGGTGGGTGTACGATACCGGCGAAAGGTGCGCGGTATTAGAGAGGCTAGCAATGGTGGAAGGGTGAGAGTGCGTATATTCCATGGACTCAATATTAGTCATAAAGAACTCACATACTTATTGCAAAAATCTATAAGTTATCGAAACGAAGTACTACGCGCATGCTCCTAGGGGGATAGATTGGTAGGAAAAGACCATCGCTCGTCCCCGACCGCCACTCATAAGGAAGACAATCAATAAATAAATCATGCTCCAACTTCATCACATAACGGTTCACCATACGTGCATGCTATGGGAATCACAAACTTTAGAACAAGTATTTCTCAAATTCACAACTACTCAACTAGCATGACTCTAATATCACCATCTTCATATCTCAAAACAATCATCAAGTATCAAACTTCTCATAGTATTCAATGCACTCTTATATGATAGTTTTTATTATACCCATCTTGGATGTTCATCATATTAGGACTAATTTTATAGCCAAAGCAAACTACCATGCTGTTCTATAGGACTCTCAAAATAATATAAGTGAAGCATGAGAGATCAATAATTTCTATAAAATAAAGCCACCACCATGCTCTAAAAGATATAAGTGAAGCACAAGAGCAAAATTATATAGCTCAAAAGATATAAGTGAAGCACATAGAGTATTCTAATAAATTCCGATTAATGTGTGTCTCTCCCAAAAGGTGTGTACAGCAAGCATGATTGTGGTGAACTAAAAAGCAAAGACTCAAATCATACAAGACACTCCAAGCAAAACACATATCATGTGGTGAATAAAAATATAGCATCAAGTAAAGTTACCGATGGACGAAGACAAAAGAGGGGATGCCTTCCGGGGCATCCCCAAGCTTAGGATTTTTGTTGTCCTTGAATTTTACCTTGGGGTGCCTTGGGCATCCCCAAGCTTAGGCTCTTGCCACTCCTTGCTCCATAATCCATCAAATCTTTACCCAAAAACTTGAAAACTTCACAACACAAAACTTAACAGAAAATCTCATGAGCTCCGTTAGTGAAAGAAAACAAACCACCACCTTAAGGTACTGTAATGAACTCATTCTTTATTTATATTGGTGTTAAACCTACTGTATTCCAACTTCTCTATGGTTCATAACCTCCGATACTAGCCATAGATTCATCAAAATAAGCAAACAACACACGAAAAACAGAATCTGTCAAAAACAGAACAATCTGCAGTAATCTGTATCAAACATATATGGAACTCCAAAAATTCTGAAATAAATTTCTGGACGTGAGGAATTTATCTATTAATCATCTCCAAAAATAATCAACTAAATAGCACTCTCCAGTAAAAAGTTGTGGCTGATCTCGTGAGCGCTAAAGTTTCTGTTTTTTACAGCAAGATCAAAAAGACTTCACCCAAGTCTTCCCAAAGGTTCTACTTGTCACAAACACTAATTAAAACATGAAAACACATCTAACCAGAGGCTAGATCAAAGATTTATTACTAAACAGAACCAAAAAGCAAGAAATAAAATAAAATTGGGTTGTCTCCCAACAAGCGCTATCGTTTAACGCCCCTAGCTAGGCATAAAGGCAAGGATAGATCTAGGTATTATCATCTTTGGCATGCAATCCATAAGTGGCTCTCATAACAGATTCATAAGGTAATTTTATTTTCTTTCTAGGAAAGTGTTCCATGCCTTTTCTTAACGGAAATTGGAATCTAATATTTCCTTCTTTCATATCAATAATTGCACCAATCGTTCTAAGGAAAGGTCTACCAAGAATAACAGGACATGAAGGATTGCAATCTATATCAAGAACAATGAAATCTATGGGCACACAATTCCTATTTTCAACAATAAGGACATCATCAATTCTTCCCATAGGTTTCTTAATGGTGGAATCCGCGAGGTGCAAGTTTAAAGAACAATCATCAAATTCACAGAAACCTAACACATCACACAAAGTTTTTGGAATCGTGGAAACACTAGCACCCAAATCACACAAAGCATAGCATTCATGATCTTTAATTTTAATTTTAATAGTAGGTTCCCACTCATCATAAAGTTTTCTAGCGATAGAAACTTCTAATTCAAGCTTTTCTTAGGGTTGCATTGAAGCATGAACGATATGTTTGGTAAAAGCCTTATTTTGACTATAAGCATGCGGAGAATTTAGCACAAATTGCAACAAGGAAATACAATCTATTAAAGAACAATTATCATAATTAATTCCTTGAAATCCAAAATAGTGGGTTCATTGTTATGTAAAGTTTTGACCTCTTCAATCCCACTTTCACCAATTTTTGCATCAAGATCTAAAAACTCTGAATCATTGGGACGCCTTTTAACTAAAGTTGAGTCATCTCCAGTCCCATCATTATCAAGATTCATATTGCAAAACAAAGATTTAATAGGAGACACATCAATCACTTTTAGATCTTCAACCTTATTATCATGAAAACTAGAAGAACACGCTTTTACAAAGCAATCTTTCTTAGCACGCATCCTAGCGGTTCTTTCTTTGCACTCATCAATGGAAATTCTCATGGCTTTGAGAGACTCATTGATATCATGCTTAGGTGGAATAGATCTAAGTTTCAAAGAATCAACATCAAGAGAAATTCTATCCACGTTCCTAGCCAACTCATCAATCTTAGGCAATTTTTCTTCAAGCAAAGCATTGAAATTCTTTTGAGAAATCATAAATTCTTTAACAGTAGTCTCAAAATCAGAGGGCATCTTATTAAAATTTCTATAAGAGTTGTTGTAGGAAATACCACAATTATTAGAGGAATTACTAGGATATGACCTAGGATTAAAGTTTCCTCTATAAGCGTTGTTACCAAAATTGTTCCTACCAACAAAATTCACATCCATAGATTCATTATTATTCTCAATCAAAGTAGACAAAGGCATATCATTGGGATCAAAAGAAACACTCTTATTAGCAAACAATTTCATAAGTTCATCCATCTTTCCACTCAAAACATTAATCTCTTCAATTGCATGCACCTTTTTACTGGTAGATCTTTTAGTGTGCCATTGAGAATAATTAACCATAATATTATCTAGGAGTTTAGTAGCTTCTCCTAAAGTGATTTCCATTAAAGTGCCTCCCGCGGCCGAATCTAAAAGATTTCTAGAAGCAAAATTCAATCCGGCTTAAAATTTTTGTATAATCATCCATAAATTCAAACCATGTGTAGGGCAATTACGTATCATTAATTTCATCCTCTCCCAAGCTTGTGCAACATGTTCATGATCAAGTTGCATAAAATTCATAATATCATTTCTAAGAGAGATGATCTTAGCGGGAGAAAAATACTTAGAGATAAAAGCATCTTTGCACTTATTCCAAGAATCAATACTATTTTTAGGCAAAGACGAAAACCAAGTTTTAGCACGATCTCTAAGCGAAAAAGGAAATAGCTTCAATTTAACAATATCATTATCCACATCTTTCTTATTTTGCATATCACACAAATCAACAAAGCTGTTTAGATGGGTCACGGCATCTTCACTAGGAAGGCCGGCGAATTGATCTTTCATGACAAGATTCAACAAGGCAGCATTGATTTCACAAGATTCAGCATCTGTAATAGGAGCAATCGGGGTGCTAAGAAAATCATTGTTGTTGGTATTGGAAAAGTCACACGATTTAGTATTATCTTGATCCATTGTGACAAGCAAGCAATCCAACACACAAGCAAACAAGAAGCAAGCGGAAAAAGAGGCGAACGGAAAGAGAGGGTGAATAAAACGGCAAGGGTGAAGTGGGGGAGAGGAAAACGAGAGGCAAATGGCAAATAATGTAATGCGAGGGATAAGAGTTTGTGATGGGTACTTGGTATGTCTTGACTTGTGTGTAGACTCCCCAGCAATGGCACCAGAAATCCTTCTTGCTACCTCTTGAGCACTGCGTTGGTTTTCCCATGAAGAGGAAAGGGTGATGCAGCAAAGTAGCGTAAGTATTTCCCTCAGTTTTTGCAAACCAAGGTATCAATCCAGTAGGAGACTACACGCAAGCCGACTCGTACCTACACAAACAAATAAGAACCTTGCAACCAACGCGATAAAGGGGTTGTCAATCCCTTCACGGCCACTTGCAAAATTGAGGTCTGATAGAGATAATAAGATAAATATTTTTGGTAATTTTTATGATATAGATTGAAAGTAAAGATTGCAAAACAAATGGCGACAGAAATAGATAGTTGACGGGAGATTAATATGATGGAAAATAGACCCGGGGACCATAGGTTTCACTAGTGGCTTCTCTCAAGATAGCATAAGTATTACGGTGGGTGAACAAATTACTGTCGAGCAATTGATAGAAAAGTGCATAGTTATGAGAATATCTAGGTATGATCATGTATATAGGCATCACGTCCACGACAAGTAGACCGAAACGATTCTGCATTTACTACTATTACTCCACACATCGACCGCTATCCAGCATGCATCTAGAGTATTAAGTTCATAAGAACAGAGTAACGCATTAAGCAAGATGACATGATGTAGAGGGATAAACTCAAGCAATATGATATAAACCCCATCTTTTTATCCTCGATGGCAACAATACAATACGTGCCTTGCTGCCTCTGCTGTCACTGGGAAAGGACACCGCAAGATTGAACCCAAAGCTAAGCACTTCTCCCATTGCAAGAAAGATCAATCTAGTAGGCCAAACCAAAATGATAATTCGAAGAGACTTGCAAAGATAAAAAATCATACATAAAAGAATTCAGAGGAGATTCAAATATTGTTCATAGATAACCTTGATCATAAACCCACAATTCATCGGATCTCGACAAATGCACCGCAAAAAGAATTACATCGAATAGATATCCAAGAAGATCGAGGAGAACTTTGTATTGAGATACAAAGAGAGAGAAGAAGCCATCTAGCTAATAACTATGGACCCGAAGGTCTGAGGTAAACTACTCACACATCATCGGAGAGGCTATGTTGTTGATGTAGAAGCCCTCCGTGATCGATTCCCCCTCCGGCGGAGCGCTGGAAAAGGCCCCAAGATGGGATCTCACGGGTACAGAAGGTTGCGGCGGTGGAAATAGGGTTTCGTGGTGCTCCGGGATGTTTTTGGGGTATATGGGTATATATAGGAGGAAGAAGTAGGTCGGTGGAGCTGCGAGGGGCCCACGAGGGTGGGGGCGCGCCTAGGGGGCAGGCGCACCTCCCTGCCTCGTGGCCTCCTCGATTCTTTCTTGACGTCCACTCCAAGTCCTCTGGATCACGTTTGTTCCAAAAATAACTCTCCCGAAGGTTTCATTCCGTTTGGACTCCGTTTGATATTCCTTTTCTGCGAAACACTGAAATAGGACAAAAAAACAACAATTTGCACTAGGCCTTCGATTAATAGGTTAGTCCCAATAATAATATAAAAGTGCTTAGTAAAGCCCATTAAACATCCAAAACAGATAATATAATAGCATGGAACAATAAAAAATTAAAGATACGTTGGAGACTATCAGAGCCAATATGATCATCCAGGTTCCGCTATTGGTTATTGACCTAAGATGTGTCTCGGTCATGTCTACATAGTTCTCGAACCCGTAGGGTCCGCACGCTTAATGTTCGATGACGATTTGTATTATGAGTTATGTGATTTGATGACCGAATATTGTTTGGAGTCCCGGATGAGATCACAGACACGACGAGGAGTCTCGAAATGGTCGAGAGGTAAAAAATCATATATTGGAAGGTTGCATTCGGACATCGGAATGGTTCCGAGTGGTTCGGGCATTTTTTCGGAGTACCGACGGGTTACCGGAACCCCCCGGGGGAAATCATGGGCCTCATGGGCCATGGGAGAGAAGAGGGGACAGCCCACAAGGGAGGCGCCCCCCCCAAGGGGAGTCCGAATAGGAAGGGGAGGGGGCGCGGCCCCCTTTCCCTCTTCCCCTCCTCTCATTCCCTCTTTCCCCCTCTCCAGCAAAGGAAAGGGAGTACAAATAGGATTGGGAGTCCTAGTTGGACTCCCCTCTTTGGCGCCCCCCTAGGCCGGCCGCCTCCTTCCCCCCTCCTTTATATACGGGGGAGGGGGGAACCCCAAAGGCACAACAAGTCTTCTCTTAGCCGTGTGCGGTGCCCCCCTCCACAGTTTAACACCTCGGTCATATCGTCGTAGTGCTTAGGCGAAGCCCTGCGCCGCTAAATTCATCATCACCGTCGCCACGCCGTCGTGCCGACGAAACTCTCCCTCGTCCTCAACTGGATCAAGAGCTCGAGGGACGTCATCGTGCTGAACGTGTGCTGAACACGGAGGTGCCGTACATCCGGTACGTAGACACACTCTCCCCACTCACTGTTATGGTTCTCCTAGATAGATCTTGCCTGATCGTAGGAATTTTTTTGAATTACTACGTTCCCCAACACGAGTCCCGCCGTTGTACGCCCAGATGCGCATCTAACCGAGACGTTGCCGGCCACCACCAGGTCCTGTCACCCACAGAGAAAGGGAGGGGGAGAGATGGGCCCCGCCGCCACCGTCAGCCACGCGAGCTTCACCGGGCGGCATCCTCCAGCGGCGGCGGGTGGGGCAGAGGAAGGGCGGAGGCGGTTGTAGGTAGAGGAGTTGCCCTCGCATCGCCCTAGAAAGGGGCGATCGAGGGGTACGAGGGTCCGCGTTGTCGGACTGGTCAAATGGCACGTCTCTCATGAGCAAGCTAAGTATATTTATTTAAATGAGTGTGGCTAGGTCTCATTCAACTGAGACTTAACCAAGTCTCAGTCAAGTGACATCACATTTTCCAAGGGTGTTTCTTACTTACTAAATGCAGCATCGAGGGATACAATCATAATGAGTGCATACCCGGCCTCTACATAACTAGAATGCACACAACAAAAATAACACACACACACACCCAAATGATCACGTCGGCAAAGAGCAAAGTCATAAAAGACTGACGCTATGCCTAGGTGGAGGAAGAAAAAAACCAAAGAATTGAAAACAATTATTGGCAATATACAACAGTAACTACCGGCGCCAACCATATCTTGACAACCAAGGACTCCGAGAAAGGCTCTCCAAAAGCGTCGCCTTCATGAAGGGAACAACATTGAAGCACCGCCATCACCGGACCCAACCACCGAGGTTAGATCATGGGTTTTCGCTTTGAATACCATGTCCGATCCACTTCTGAGCAATGCTCTCATCACGGTAACGATGCAAAAGAACGCCGCCATTGCAAGATATGACCAACTAGGGTCAAACCTATGGTTTTCACCACGAGGCTCGAGACTAGGTACTGGAGAAGTACCACCCAATCGAAGTCGCCCTATGTTGTCTCCTCAACTTTCCTCGATCCCAATAGTTGGATATGCGCACGATCCTTTCGGCGAGGGATGACCATGCCAGTATGAGTAAGCTGACAAAACGAGAGAAGAATTTCTCTCGCCACCATCCGACGAAGTGTTTGACGGGGAAGAAGGACTATCAGCACCACCAAAATCCTGGGATGGGGACACTCTGAAGGCATAGACCATCCTGACAAGTAGCAGCTTGGTTACTGATCTATATCAGACACAACTCCATGAGCTGCCACTAGCTCCGCCGTCCTCGCCTATTGACGCAAATCATCCAGGTTGAACCTCTTCAGGTAACCGGACCAACCCACACCACACAGCAGCATGCAGACCAGATTCATGGCCGAGCCTGAGCGGAGGACCACCATGAGCACTACACACCAACGCCAAAGATGAACCCGTGGAGCAGCGGCCCTAGCATGGGTGTGCTCCCATGTTGGATGCATCGGAGGAAGTCACAACACAAGACGCAGAGGAGCAACAGATGCGTTTCATGCTCCCGTGATCCTATGGATGAAGATGACTGCGTCACGAGCGCACATGGTGCTGATCTAGCCATCCCAAGCCATGCTTCCGCCAGATACGTGGAGCGCCGGAGCCGCTGCCGTAACATCAACCTTCACAACCTCTAGCCGCCATCTACACCTCGTCAAACGTTGCCCAAAAATCCACGGGAGCGGAACCCTGCCGCTGCCGTCAGCCGCCCGGGCAAGCCCGATGACACCGACTGGCGGCGGCGAAGGGAGGGCACACAGGGACGCCACCGAAAAGAGCGGATCAACCGCCGCTCGACTCGCCGAGGCGCAGGCAGTTAGATTTGATTCGGGAGGCTCTCAAGTGACATTACATATAAGAAATAAAAAATAAAAATCCAAACAATTTTTCTTGACACATCTATCTAATAGGCATAACATCATATGAGACATAACCAAGTCTTTGTCGACTGAGATTTAGCCAACTGTATTTAAATAAGCTTTCTTGTAGTTGGATTGACGATTCTCCGAGCTGGATGCTTGAAGTGCTTGCAAACGATGTAATCATTATTTAACATAAGTTTAATAAACTACGATTGCCTTTCCCTAAACGAGTAGGAAATTAACCTGGTGTGCGGATCTGTGCCTGGCGTTGGAGATGCCCTTGACAAAAAGAGTTAATTATGCTATTAGTACACAAACTTGCACGACGCGTACAAATTCATACATAAAGTTGAAAAATGACACAAATTAGCTCTACAACTTGTGTTTGAGGTATATTTACATACATCTCCGTCAGTGACTGTTAACTCTCTGCTAACTTTGCCTACGTGGCACGCCTGCCAGCGAGGCCGGGCCCACACTCTCTTATTTGTGGGTCCCACCTATAAGTGAGAAAGAGAAAGAAAAAATAACGCAGCACGGTGGCATAACTTGAACACAAGAGCTCCCGGTTCGGGGGTGTTGCACTAGCAAGTGCACCACTTTTTGTTCCTTAGTTGCATTGAGATACACATGTTTATATATCTTAGGAAACGAGAACTAATATGGAACAAAACATTTCCACATTCTATTACTTGAACAGGCAGAATTGGCTTAGCTACGTTCAAGAATTCATTTCTTTGTACTATGCTATCGAACAAGTTTGAACCGCCTGAATAGACTCTTTTTTTATAAACCGGGGTAAAACCCAGGCCGTCCAATGAGCCATACGCGCATCGATAAATTATAATAAAAATTAATCCGCATGGATTTTGATTCGATCCTAGGTCGTTACAGTAATCGCCTTCAGGTTTGGCCCAATAACCATCACACCCAAGATATCATGTTATTGTCTAAAAAAATCTATTTCTAGAAAATATTTTCTAAAAAGAAAATAATTATAGAAACTGGTGGTATTTGATCTCTTTTTATGTAGTGCCTAAAAACAAGTTGATTGACCAGTAGACCGGCGGTCTGACCGGTAAAAATCTGAACCGAAAGGCTAGTCGGCTCGGTTTGCAAAATTATAGGAGAAGAAACGAAAAGCTCTGGAAGTGATCTCAAAGTTAGTTGCAGTTGCTGCACAGTTTTATTTTTCTATTTATTCTTCTTTTGCCACTTACAGGTGAGACCCACAAATAAGAGAGTGCGGGCCCGGCCTCGCTGGCATGCCACGTAGGTAAAAATTAATCGAGAGTTAACAGCCACTAACGAAAATGTATGTAAATGTACCTCAAACACAAGTTATAGGGCTAATTTGTGTCTTTTATAACTTTATGTAGTACGTATGAATTTGTACGCACCATGCAAGTTTTCTGTACTAACAGTGTAATTAACTCTGACAGAAATCAATTCGTAGGAACACCTAGTTAGGTCCAAAGATATCAGTTGGTAGCAAAATTAAACAAAGTGTACAGGATAAGATATAGGGAACAAAAAAAAGGGCTCCATGGGCGATCGTCGATCAAAAGCGCAAGGTGGCTTTCTCACGCACTCTCTCCCGAATCCGATCCCATTTCCCCTCCCATCTCGCGGAGGAGGCGGAGACCCCGGTCGGATCGATCCCATTCGAGATCGATTTTGGCCGCCAAAAAGCTGAGCGTGCTCCAGACAGCGACTCGCCGCACCGCCGAAGCTTCGAGCGGCGGGGGCGGCAGCGCCGGCGCCGTGGGGGCGAAATGGACGCGAGATTCCCGTACTCGCCGGCCGAGGTGGCCAAGGTGCAGCTCATGCAGTTCGGCATCCTCAGCCCGGATGAAATCGTAATACCTCGCCTCCCCCACCGCCTCCGCCTCTGTTTAGTTTCGCTTCTCTCTGGCTGAACTTGGAGCTCGAGCTTGTGTGGGCGCTTGGCTAATTTTAAATTCTGGATGGATGGATGAACTGTTATTGGGGTGCTGGTTGTTTGTTAGCTTCAGTCTGTGGTGTTGGTTGGGTAGCGAACTGGCCGAGTTTGATCTGACAAATAGATGTTGAAGCTGATACATTGCAACTTACCAAAGGTTCTGACACAGTGATATGAGTGTTTTGCTAACTTGGGGAACTAGTTAAACTTTGAGAAGAAGAATGCTTGGTTGTAAGTCCCTAGTTCGGTTTGAGTTAGAAGTTGTGCTCCCTGTAATACTACTGAAGTGGGATATTTGGTCAAGTTGACTTCGCAGTTGTATTACATGTACATCAAAGTTTTGACCGATCTAGCAAAATGGCAATGTTCTCATTACTTGTGAGGTACTATCAGCTTGGCAGTTTGGTTGTGCTTAGCAGTTTGCACAGTTTGTGTATTATTACACATGATTTTACAGTGCTTTCTATTGGGTCATGTTCAGTTCAATACAAGTTTGAATAAGGCTACACACGGTTGCTGGCCTTACACTATAGATTTGCAGAGTGTTTCTATATTTTACAATGCTTTCGATCGGGTCATATTCAGTTCAATAGAAGTTTGAATAAGGCTACACGCATCTGGTTGCTGGTCTTACACTATTGATTTGCAGAGTGTTTCTAATAAGATGGATTTGAGAGGATTTAGTATTATGATTTATTTGGTTCAAATGACCATTGACCGTTGTACTGATGGTGGGAGGAGTGTCTCCTTAACTGGTCCATACGGAGCGCCCAAAGAAATGTGTAGCATTGTGGATGTAGGATCGAATCTGATAGATTTTGTGTTGCTTTGCTTCCTTGTAGAGGCAAATGTCAGTGGCGGTGATAGAGCACGCAGAGACCATGGAGAGGGGAAAGGCGAAGCCTGGGGGTTTGAGTGACCCTCGTTTGGGTACTATTGACGAGAAGATCAAGTGTGATACATGTATGGCTGGGATGGCTGAGTGCCCGGGCCACTTTGGCCACCTTGAGCTTGCAAAGCCAATGTTCCACATCGGCTTCATCAAGACTGTACTCTCCATAATGCGATGTGTGTGCTTCAACTGTTCCAAGATCCTGGCAGATGAGGAGGATACCAAGTTCAAGCAGGCTCTGAAAATCAGTAACCCAAAAAATAGATTAAGAAGAATATATGATGCTTGCAAGAGCAAAAAGACTTGTGCTGGGAGTGATGAACTTGAGGTTCAAGATCAGCAGGACACTGATGAGCCAGTAAAGAAAAGAGGTGGTTGTGGTGCTCAGCAGCCAAGTATCACAGTTGATGGTATGAAGATGGTTGCGGAGTTTGAAGCAACAAAGAAGAAAACTGATGATCAAGATCAACTCCCTGAACTAGTGGAGCGAAAGCAAATTCTCTGTGCTGAGAGGGTCCTTAATGTTCTCAAGCATATAAGTGATGAGGACTGTCTTTTGTTGGGCCTGAATCCTAAATGCGCTCGTCCTGATTGGATGATACTGCAAGTTCTTCCGATTCCTCCACCGCCTGTGAGACCATCTGTCACGGTGGATACTTCCTCCAGAACTGAGGATGATTTGACTCATCAATTAGCGATGATAATTCGACATAATGAGAATTTGAGGAGGCAAGAGAGAAATGGAGCCCCAACTCACATTATAACAGAGTTCGCTCAGCTGTTGCAGTTTCACATTGCAACGTACTTCGGCAATGATCTTCCTGGACAACCAAGGGCAAATCAGCATTCTGGAAGGCCTATAAAATCAATTTGCAGCAGGCTGAAAGCAAAAGAAGGTTGGATTAGAGGAAACTTAATGGGGAAGCGTGTTGATTTCTCAGCTCGTACTGTCGTCACACCAGATCCAAACATCAACATTGATCAATTGGGGGTACCATGGAGTGTTTCTTTGAATCTGACATACCCAGAAACTGTCACTCCATATAACATCGAGAGGTTGAAAGAGCTAGTAGAATATGGGCCTCACCCTCCCCCAGGGAAGACAGGTGCAAAGTACATTATCAGGGAAGATGGTCAGAGGCTGGATCTTCGCTATGTGAAGAAAAGTAGTGATCAGCATTTGGAGCTGGGTTACAAGGTGGAAAGACACCTCAATGATGGAGATTTTGTTCTTTTCAACCGGCAACCAAGCCCTCATAAAATGCCTATCATGGGGCATCGTGTTAAAATTATGCCCTGCTCAACTTTCCGCCTGAACTTGTCTGTCACATCACCGTACAATGCAGATTTTGATGCGGATGAAATGAATATGCATGTTCCTCAGTCATTTGAGACCACAGCTGTAGTTTTAGAGTTGATGATGGTGTCAAAATGCATTGTCTCACCTCAAGCGAATATACCTGCTATGGGTATTGTCCAGGACACACTTCTTGGGTGTCGAAAAATCACCAAAAGGGACACTCTTATTGAAAAGGATGTATTTATGAACATGTTAATGTGGTGGGAAGATTTTGATGGGAAGGTCCCTGCCCCTGCCATTTTGAAACCAAGGCCGATTTGGACTGGCAAACAAGTTTTCAACTTGATTATCCCCAAGCTAATCAATTTAATAAGTTTCTCAGCCTGGCATGCTGAAACAGAGTGTGGATTTATTACTCCTGGTGATACTATGGTCCGGATAGAGAAGGGAGAGCTTCTGTCTGGTACACTCTGCAAAAAAACACTCGGGACCTCAACTGGAAGTCTCATTCGTGTTATTTGGGAAGAGGCAGGGCCAGATGCTGCACTGAAGTTCTTGGGTAATACACAGTCGCTGGTCAACTACTGGCTTCTGCAAAATGGTTTCAGTATTGGTATTGGAGATGCAATTGCAGATGCAGATACTATGGAGAAGATTGATGTGACAATTGGAACAGCTAAGAATGATCTGAAGGAGCTTATTAAGCAAGCACAAGAGAAGAACTTGGAACCTGAGCCAGGACTCACAATGATGGAATCATTTGAAAACCGAGTAAATCAGATTCTCAGCAAGGCTTATGATGATGCTGGGAGTAGTGCTCAGAAGGGTTTGTCTGAGAGCAACAATTTGAAAGCTATGGTCACTGCAGGCTCGAATGGCAGTTTCATTAATATTTCACAAATGACTGCTTGTCTCGGACAGCAGAAAATTGAGGGCAAGCGGATTCCGTTTGGTTTTGTTGATCGCACATTACCCCACTTCACGAAAGATGACTACGGCCCTGAAAGTCGTGGGTTTGTTCAGAACTCTTACCTTCGAGGTCTGGCACCACAGGAGTTTTTCTTCCATGCTATGGTTAGTAGAGAAGGTTTGATTGCCACTGCTGTGAAAACTCCGAGACAGCATTCAGCGGAGGCTCGTGAAGGCTATGGAGGACATCATGGTGAAACATGATGGTGCTGTGCGGAGTTCGCGGGGTGTTGTTGTTCAGTTCTTGTTTGGAGAAGATGGCATGGGTGCTGTTTGGATTGAATCACTGAAATTGGACTCCCTAAAGATGAATAAAGCAGAGTTTGATAATGTATTTGGTTTTGAACTCGACGATGAGAACTCGAGGCCTACTTACATGTTGCCTGACCATGTTGTTTTTTTAGTTGGAATTTTTTATATTTATTCATGTTCCTCGGACATGTCCGAGGACAAAACATCCGTGATACAACCCGGAGGCACATGAAGCCATGTCTTGCATAGATCATTACAGGAGTAAAATGCGCTAGCGGTCATTGAACTTGCGTCGATAGCTCACTTTGGTCATTGTACTTAAGAATACGGTCAATACGATCACTATATACGACTGTTGGTGATTATACGGTCACTACCCCACCGTATGGCTTCGTATTTTTTCTGGTTGACCGGTCAAACAGTCCAAGTGGCGCCACATCAACTCGCGTTCTCTCACTGCCTGTGCGGGGGCAGTATGTCAGTGGGGTAAAAAAATCGTATTCTCTGCCTATGTTAATCGCCGCATGTGAGTGGGTTAAACTAAAATTATGGACGTTAGCATGGATCTCTCGCTCGCCGCCGCCGATCACGTAAACTAGCCGGTTGAGCGCACAACCTTTTTTGTGTAAAAAAATTAGTTGATACTTAATACTCCGTATAAATTACCCACGACGCACACAGGACGTGAACACATTGTACGCACGCACGCGCTAGCACACAGCAGTCAGCAGGCATGCACACAACGAACACCCAGCACAATACTCACACTAGTACACGCGCACACACGTCGGGCGAGTCTTGACGCACCGAGCATCATCCATGCATCCGCTCTCGTCGACGGCTTACCTTCGACCAGCTCGGCTGCAGCCGCCGCCCGACAGGCGAGATACGTAAGCCCACGACCACGCGCGCTTGGCGTCGACGCCGGGGCCGTCGACCGCTACGCCATCAGCAAGACACCGAGAAGTGATGTGCATGCATAGGGAGTATTTGACAAAAAACTACCACATTAAGGGTTGCCGTTCCCACAGAACTACCACATTCAAAAAAGTGACTGATAAGTATAAAAAATTTCTAATTTTGTGACTAAAAACTACCATTTTTGATAAATGACCGGTTTAGACGATTTAAACACGTTTATGACATGCAGGACCCACCCGTCAGGGGTGACGTGGCGGCACTGTCAACTCTGTTTAGTTTGACCGTTAAGTTGACCGTTATGACAGGTGGGGCCCACAGCCGTTCTTCTTCCTCCTCTCTGTATCTTCCTTTGGCATTTTACCAAACACCTCCTGTGCATCATCCTATGCTGCTTTCAGTGGGCGCCCAGTCGCCCCCTCATGCTCCGGTGGCCTTTGCCGCCCTGCACTCCGGTGGCCTTCCATGCCAGAGGGTGCCGGAGGAGAAGCCCGCGCAGCCGCACGCGAAGCCGAGGTGCTGCGAGCTCTAGGCCCTGCCGCTGCCGCCCTCGCCGGCCTCCCTTCGAGCTAGAGCTCGTGATCAGCGGCAAGGAGCAGTAGCAGCGGCTGCAAGCAACAGCACCACGGGCCTCGCTCGCCTCGACGCGCACGTCGAGCTCCCGCTCATCCCCTCGTCGCCGAGCCGCAGGCCGCACTCCGGCGCCGAGGCGGCAACAGGCTCGCATTCGCGGTTCGGTCCCTGCGTCGCGCCGAGAATGACCTGGCCCACCTCTCCGCCTCTGTGCACGCCACGGTCAAGTTCCCCATGCCCTCCGCGTCCAACAGCGCGGCGGAGGTCGAGGTGTCCGGGGTGCTCGCCAAGGCCGTGGCCACTACCGTGTTTCGGCCGTCGAAGCCGTGTCCTTCGCTGCCACCTCCAAAAAGACCACCGCAACATCCTCCAGCATAGGAGCAGTAGCAGCGGCCGCAAGCAGCAGCACCACAGCTCCGGCCTCCTCTCGCCTCCTGCGACGACCGCGGGTGAGCCAGAGCTCCGCAACACCCTCCTCCCCTTCCGCTGGAACGAGACATTGAGGCTCCCGCCCTCCACGAGGCTCGGCCACAGTGCGCGAGCACCAGCAGCGCGAGCACCACGAGGAGCAGCTCCTGCAGCACGTGCGAGCACCTTGGCGAAGCACCTCGGGCAGGTGAGGCGCGCACCTCGCTGTCGTCCTGGGCGCGCGAGGATGTGGCGTCCTCTGGACCATCTTCCTCGGTCAGGAGCGACGGGGCGTCTTCACGGCGGGCGCGTCACCGGAGTTGACCCGCTTCCCTCCCATGCACAGGAGGTGTTTGGTAAAATGCCAATGGAAGATACAGAGAGGAGGAAGAAGAATACCGTGTGGGCCCCACTTGTCATAACGCTCAACTTAACGGTCAAAATAAACAAGGTCGACCGTGCCGCCACGTCACCCCTGACGGGTGGGTCCCGTATGTCATAAACATGTTTAAATCGTCTAAACCGGTCATTTTTCAAATGTGGTAGTTTTTAGTCACAAAATTAGAATTTTTTGGTAGTTATCAGTCACTTTTTTAATGTGGTAGTTCTGTGGGACGGTAACCCCTAATGTGGTAGTTTTTTGTCAAATACTCATGCATAGGAGAGTAATCGCGTGTGTCGGTGTGTGAGTGTGTGCGCGCGCGTTCTTGCACCTGTGTGTTGTGGGCGCACGTGCATGCGTGCTGGGTGTGTGCTGTCCGTGCTTTGTACTAGTAATAGAAATACAGTAAATAATAAGAGGTTGATCCAATTTTGCATCACAAAGGTTTCCGCGCGCGCTCAATTTTCTAGCGCTTCTGGGTTGGACCAAGAGGTCCCTGTGTCGATTCGCCTAACAAACATAATTTTAGTTTATTTTGTTTATTTCTGTATATCCCACTGACATGTGGGACCTGAGCTGATGAGGCACCATTTGGATTGTTTGACCAGTCACTTGAAAAAAAATACAAAGCCATACGGTGAGGCAGTGACCGTATAATCACCAACAGTCATATATAGTGACCGTATTGACCGTATTATTAAGTACGATGACCAAAGTGAGCTATCGATGCAAGTTCAATGACCCCTAGTGCATTTTACTCTCATTACAGCAATCTTCCTTGGCTAATCTGTGAGAAGCACCATTTGCCGTGCGCCTAGCCCATTTCACCTCGAAGTCTTGGATGGAGAGCAGCAGCTTCTTCACTTCTTTAACTCCACTAGGGGATCAAGAGATCACTCTACCTAACTGATTAACGAAGTACCCCGTGCGTATGTCAAGAGTGATCTCCGTTAGGTAGAGAGATCAAGAGTATCAACATTTTTACTCTGCGCTATCACGCCACGCGTGCACTGGTCGATGTGTATGTATGCTCTTAATATGATATCGGATACGTAATGCAACATATAATTAAATCCCACGCTGATGTGATGTGTTCAAGCACCCACCATACATGTCGGTTTGTTAATGCAGCTTTAGGCCTTTAACTCAAAGCTTCTGTTACTAAAGTAGTGATCTAAACGATCTTATAATTCTTTAGCGAGGAAGTACTTAACTAGACCACACACAATGAGACAGCAATCTTGCTGCAGATTAGAAAGGAAATAAAAGACATAGCTGATCAGATGATCAATGGAGCTGGTTACTAAAGTATGTGTGTGAACAGATCTGGTTGATAGTACCTCGAAACAGGCTTTCGCCCCCCTTTATAAATAAAGGCACAAACCAAACAAGGTACACGGTCGAATGATACATGGTGGTGAGGTGACCCTCTTACAAAGCTGATTCTAGGCTACCTGGATCACGAAGCAGACCGAAGGAGAACACAGGGAGAATAGAGCACAATCACGCAACACCCTAGGACACCTAAGCTCCTAGACAACGCCCCCAAGAGAGAGAACGGCGCAGAGCGTCGTCGCTGCCTAGCCCCACGGGCAAGGGTCTTCACCCGGAACTCTGACGCGGTGAGGAGGTCCACGACGACGTCTTCAAGAAGAGAACGGTGCCCGCAAGCGTCGTCGTCGCCGGCGCAAAAGCGCGGAGCTTTCGCTCGGCACCCCGCCCTAAGTCATCGAGGCCCTAGGGCAGATGCGGCGTGCCCAGACCCCAGATCCAGATCTGGGCGACGTCTAGCAGAGGACGCGCCCGAGCCACCAACTGCTACCCCTGTCGTCGCCCGCACGATCAAGAAGGGAGCCACCACCGCCGACATGGCGCCCGCCGGAGAGCCAACCATGCGAACCACCATCTGGAGCCGCCGCTCCGGCATCCAAGTCCAAGACCTCACCCACCGCCCACACCACAGAGTACCAGCCACGGTAGGAAAAGCGAAAGTCCACATCTTTCACTCCTAGCCCGGCATGAGCCACGGAGGCTGGGCCAGCGCCAGCACAGTAGGGGCCCCAGCCCTATGTCCCCAGCCAAACCCGGTGGACTGGGAGGGGGGGACACACCTCCATGATTCCCGACAACCATCGCTGAGTAGACTCAAACAACGCCATGTCCGTGGCCCTCGACTCCGTGTTGCCCGACAGTACCGTGAAGTCCCGACCACCACCAACGACCACCGTACCCACGGAGGGAGGGACTCGCCGCCCGTGGGTACATCCCGGATCGAGCCCAATCTCACCTACCCGGAGCGGCAACTCCGACACGCCTCGGGCCCTGATCAGATCCTCTCGAGAACGCGCCCCCGATCATAGCCATTCTAGACCGAGGAGAAGGAAGATCACATCCGCCAATGGGGCACGACCACCAGAGAGCGCCGCTGCCCCCACCGCCCCGCTCCACCCGCACCCCGGTCAAGCCGGTCACCGCGGCCATACCGCCGGACCCTCTCGACAGGGCACACCACCACGCCGCACCACCACCAGCATCCGAAGCCACCGGCGATGGCCAGCCCGCGCCACCATAGCCCGCGTCGCCCACGAGAAGGCGACCAGACGAGCCCCTGATGCAGATCCGCAGGGTCCATCGCCGCCTCCCCAAGCACGCCCCGCCACCCCGGGATATCCAGCAGCCGCCAGCAACAGCTGCCACCACCGAACCTCACCGGGCCACCACGGCCGGCCGCCACCACTGTCTAGGACCCGCAGCGGCCGCCGGCCCCGTGCCGCCCACGGCCGGCGCCATCCATAGCTCCCAGCGCCAGATCGGGGCGCGGGAGCAGCAAGCGCGCCCCTCCAGCCAGCAGCCCGACGCGCCGCGGAAGCCACCAGCCGTCGTCGTCGGAAGGGTACCCGCCGCGCCGCCGCGACCCACCAATCGCGGCACCCTAGCCCGTGGAAGCGGCCCGCACCGGCGCCACACGCGAGGGGACAAGAAGGCCCGCCAGCGCCGGCGCCGGCCAGGCTTTGCCTGGGCGCGCCCTGTGGCGGCGGCGGGGGAGGAAGGGGGCGGGAGGAGGGGAGGAGACCGGCGGCGGCTAGGGTTCCCTCCCCGCCGCCTGCGGGGGGCGGGAGGGGTGGGTCGGGAGGGATAGTACCTCGGCATCTTAATTAATGAGTTAATTGTTCCCTAAAGTATATAGCACAAAACAACATCACAACTATTGGCATACAGATGCTTTTGACCTCAACTCAGCTCATGATTCAGGCCCAAAAGATTCTACACAGTGAGAGAGAAATATATATGAACTCTCGCTCGTTACAAAAGCTCTAGACCTGATTAAATAGACACATTCCTCCGTTAACGGCAAGCACACAAACGTTGCGATCTCGAACTCGCACCCTACACTGGTCCATGCATGGTTTGGTTTGGACCCAATTCAGATTTTTTGGAGCCATGCATGCAAGTGCAAAAACGAACACTGCAGCCTCCACTCAATCATCAACGGCGCACTGCTTCCTTCCATGATCCAATTATACTCATGGACCAGATGCTGCATACTTGTGCATGATTAGAACGAAAGGATAATTCATCACTAATGCAGAGGAATCTTTTTGTTTATTCATATTTTGGAAGCGAGAGGGATCTTTTTCATTGGCATGATATGAGTAGAGTATACATGGTCCCAAGGAATCAAAGTATTGGCACATGATATGTGATAGAAGAAGCAAACTATTGGCACATGATCTGTAATTGAAATCGAGGAAATGGGACAGACGCAGTCCCATTACTGTGCCGACCAAATGGATATGAATAGAGTTGAGTGTGAACCCGATGGAGCCTTTTTCTTTTTTCTTTTTTTGCGAGTAACCCGATGGAGCCTTAGTAACCTATATAGGAATCAAAATATTTGGACCGTTCGGTTTGCACCGCCAGCCTTGCAATTACAATGCTTACAATAACATGCCCCCATGTTTTTTTTGGAAAAGGAGAATGTACCCCTGGTCTCTGCACCTGAGCGATGCATACAGTCATTTTATTAATTATTCACAAAAGCCATCATCTTGGCAACATCTGCCGCTACTCCTATCCCCGTGATGAAGGGGTGCCGAATGTCCGAGCCTAATACCAAAACGGACATCGCACCAACACCTAAAATTTAATGCCGGATGCCCCATCCAAGCCACAATACCTGGACTGGGTTACACACTGGTCTGGCGCACTTTCAGTGGGCACCACATGCGCACGCTGCAAGGGCCGTCATCTTCTTCATCCATCGATCCATCCTCAGATCAGATACCGACGCATCGACCTTGACAGGCCTCTCTGCCATCGACACCACCACGACGCCAGACAACGCCGTCCTCCTCATCAACATGCCCCCTTGTGTGATAAAACTTCTAAGTTTCTAACCAATCGTTAATTTCCGAGTCTCCGACTGATATCCTATATATTTAATATGTTTTCCACACTAATCCTATATTTTATCCGTTTCTTTTTTACTTCGCATATAAGATTTGTTTGAAGTCAGACTACACAAAGTTTGATCAAATTTATATTAAAAAAATATCAAGATCTACAATACTAAACTAATATAGTATGAAAAGAAATTTCATGATGCATCTAAAGTAACCATGCATGGGAAAAGTCTCAACCATTTTCATTCTATTAAGTTACTTATATTTAATACATATTTAAGAACTATACAATAATCAAATTGAATAAATAATTTGCATTTTGTGTTTTTTCTTGTATTATTAATCAAAATAGTCATGTTCCATACAACACTATCTCATTGAAATATAAACCAATTGCCGACACAACGTGCGGCACATATCATCTACTGTAAGCATAGTGAATGGTAGCAACAAAACTATTCATAAAAAGAAAGCATGTGAACAAAAACAGGTCCATTATGGATGCCATTGACTTTTCTCATGTTGCACTTGCCTAGCCGTTTTTCCTTTCTAAAACTGGAATCAAAACTCTATCTAATACTAGATGATATCTGCACGGTGTTGCGGAAATTGCGAGCAATGTATTTCAATAAGATTTGGTAGTATGAAACATGACTATTTGGATTGATAGTATGAGAACTAAAACCGATGACACACATGATTTATTATATTATTTTAATTATTATATAGTTGTTAAATATTTATTATATGTCAATAGCATAATAGAATAAAAATGAGCGCTAAAAATCCGACGACAGATTTTTAGGCATGGTAAATCGAACGTTTTTCATGACAAATTTAGTTTGCAAGCATGGCAATTTTCTAGCAAAAAATGAACTGAGCCGGATTTGCCAAGCTCGCCAACTAATCTTGCCATTCTCTGCAAATATATTTTTTCCATAAAAATCATTCAATTTACCATGCCTTAAAATCTAACGTTCACTGAATATTCGGGTCATATTGACCAAAACTTTTTTCCTTTACATGGTTGCATGATGTGATGGACATTTTCTAATGCATGGTTTTTTTTAACAAAGTACAGACGTGGACACTCACACATACGCACACACACTCTCCCTCAGAAACGCACACAGGCACATCCTACCGCTATGAGCACCTTAGAGAGATTGACCCGACACATCATCTTGATATTGACGAAGTCGCCACAGATGTCTCCATAGTCGATGGGAATGTCTCGTCTCACTGAATGTGCAACGCCAGAAGGCCTGAAATAAATCCCGGAAAATGCTAGCACCAATGTCAAGTTGAGGACTTGAAGTCTCGTATGCCGGAGATACCGCTGTCCTCCTAATCATCCAACCACATGTTGGTTTTTTCTAATGCATGGTTGCATATTGATGTGACCTTTACATGTTAACATAAATAAATTAGTGGGGATCATCTACTAAATTATATATGATACCTAAAGCGGGAAAAAAAAATACAGGATACTGGATAACCAAAAGAGCAAAGTGGCGGTATCTTGGTTTACAGGACACTTGTCAGGAAACAATTGTTCTCTCACGCGTTAAGCTCCTTCCAGATCTCACAAGAGGAGAGCATAGATCACTACACCTAACTAATTAACGAAGTTTAGAGAGGGCATCAACATTATTTACACCACCCTAGCTATCAGCGTGCACGGGTTGATGTGTATGTATGCCCTTAATATGATATCGGATACATGATGCAACATATAATTCTCATGCCGATGTGATGTGTTCAAGCATCCACCATGCATTTCAGTTTGTTAATGCAGCTTTAAGCCTTTAACTCAAAGCTTCCGTTACAACACCAAGAACTACTTAACTGGACCACACACAGTGAGACAGCTATCTTGCTGCAAATTATTAGAAAAAAAAAAGACATAGTGATGAGACGATCAAGGGGACTTTGGAAGCATGCATGATGTATCTCATCCGATGTAATCAACGGAGCTGGTTAATTAAAGTATGTTTCTGTGTGTGAACAGATCTGATTGTTAGCACTTCGCCATCTTAATTAATGAATAAACTATTTCTCAAACCCAAACTATATGGAAAAAATCAACCTCAAAAGTATTCACATACACATATGCTTTTGATTTAAACAATGATTTTTTAAAGATATATATGCATTCTCACTCGCTATA
Source organism: Aegilops tauschii subsp. strangulata (assembly GCF_002575655.3). Classification (NCBI taxonomy): domain Eukaryota; kingdom Viridiplantae; phylum Streptophyta; class Magnoliopsida; order Poales; family Poaceae; genus Aegilops; species Aegilops tauschii. Next base: position 144,655,843 of record NC_053041.3, read on the forward strand.
CAAACTCTAGACCTAGAAAAACAGTATCATTAGAATCACAATTAAGAGAACAATTTGTCTCATATTATAAAATTATTTTAGCTTCAAAAACAATCTTACATTGTGGGGCGAAGGGAGTATAATTTTGATGACATATAACTCATATTTTGTTGATAACATTAATGATGTTTTTATTAAAGCAAGTGCGCGACTTATAAACCAAGTTAGAGGAAGTAGACATATTCCTCAGCGCTATTAACGCGGTGGTACTGACAAGGCATCTCTTCTCGTGTGTTTTCCAAGAAGCATTCAATCTTGAGCCAGATAGATTATTAGAGAGATCCTCAAATTGGATTGGGCAAAGAAAGATAGCACTACGTTAACAAAGAAGCATTCAATCTCTCAAGCTTCCGAAACGAGCCAGCTTCTCGCCGGAGCTGGGCGAGCTGGCTTCTCGCGGGAGCCAGCGCTGCGTACGGCAGCAGCGGCTGCTCCAGCTCCCGTTTGCATGGGCCGGCAGCCCAGGAAACACGCTTGGAGCCCATTTGGGTGGTTTCTTTTTTTTTGAGAGAAGGCCATCATGGCTAGCTTTATTAAAATTAAAATACGGTTACATCGTCTACGAGCTTACCGACAACAATGTCAAGGGGCTCATTTAACCAACTAAAAGAAGACTTATTACAGTAGCTATGACTTGCTAGCACGTGAGCCACTTGATTACAAGAGCGAAGACAATGCTTGAAAGTGACCTTCCCGATCATAGTACCTATATCCACACACTCTGCAAAAAACCGAGAGAATTTGCAAATGCCAAACCATCTCTCATAGCCATTGCTTCAGTGGTAATAGCATCAGCCGCATTTGGGATGAACTTGCATTGCGCAGCAACAAAGTTCCCCCTATCATCTCGAAGCTCAGCCGCTGTCGCACCTAGCCCCTCATCTGCAAAGAATGCTGCATCGACATTTAATTTAGTATATCTTGGGTCAGGTTTACTCCATCTTGTTTCAGGCAATACTACAGTACATGAGGAAGCCATATGAAAGTTCCCTGCTATAGATAGGACTGAGATCGGCCATCTCCATGTTGGTGGTACTGACTCATTATGCGTGATTTGCCGTCGGATCCACCATAGATACCAACTTCCTACAACCAGAGCTTGTTTAAAATTGACGTTTGGATGTACCTGTAGGTGGTTATCCGGTAGTGACAACATATACTCAAATATGGCCGAGCCTGATCTATCTACATGTAAAGAATGCTCAATGAATTCCAGCATACCCAATCGCTCCCATAGCTCCCTTGCATGTGTGCATCTAAACAGAAGATGTCGGATGTCTTCTGCCCCTTGGTGACAAATAGGACAAGAACCAATGGATCCAACATGTCTATTTGCCAGTATAGCTTTAAGAGGCACTATTCCTCGCAGAATCCTCCAACAAAAAATCTGAATTTTATGTGGGACCGGAAGTTTCTAGAGAGTAGTCCATACTGCTAGGGGGGCGGACCCTCCTGGTCTCTCTATCTCAATTGCATGCGCCCTGAAAGTGTGTAACCACTGCAAGTGATACGCTGTTCTAACCGGAAAAACTCCGGTTCTGTTTGGCTACCATTTGGAGCCCATTTGGGTGGTTTTTCGTACGAGGGAGAGAACGTATCGAGAGAAAGAGATCGAGCGAACCGGTACGCTGCCTCAGGGTCACTTGGCGGTGGCATATATTGGGTAATTATGTCAAACTTCTCCTCCTTCGATTTTGGGAGCTGGGTTCGACCAGCTTCTCGTTTTTGCACTGCAGGCCGCTCGTTCTCCAGGAGCTGGATTCTGGGAGCTGCACCGATCGGCTAGCTTCTCGCAAAGCTGGAAGCTGGAGGACATCAGAACGGGCCGTATACATGGCCAGTTATGGGTTGTGTGTGGCACCATAGACCAAAGAGGGCTTTGTGTTGGATGGTGGGGTTATCCTTGAGCCGGTGGTGGTCAGGTGCGCTCCTTGGGCTAAGTCATGCAATCGTGGAAACATGCGGCATATGCCGATCGTCTAGGATTGTTCTTGGCTCAGTAAGCCGTGATAAACATAATGGCTTGACCAACCAATATGGGCATCGCTAGAAAAAAAACCATCCTCCATAAGTATCACATTTTGCTTGGTGTGGCATGATCTCCTGTCTAGTAGGTTGGACTTCATTCCCATTAGTGTTTCAAGAGTACAATATGACCTTGACAATCCACATTGGTGCGATTAGGGGTTTGGTTGGTGGTGCCTATGGTGGCCAGGGACACTGATGTAGATGCAAAACTATAAACCTCCAGGATAAAAATATCATCATCCTTGAATCATATCAGAAACGCATGGCACCAGATTCCTTCATGGCGCACGTGAGAAACCCTCACTAGTAGAAAACAGGGCTTTGGTCCAGACCTAGCCAGCCCATTAGTCCTGGTTCAGTTACGAACCGGGACCCATGGGGGCATACGTCCCGGTTCGTGAGCCTAGGGGGCCGGGCGGGCCTCGTGGGGCATTGGTCCCGGTTCGTCTGGACCCTTTTGTCCCGGTTCCAGACACGAACCGGAACCAATGGGCCTCGCTCCTGGCCCACATCCATTGGTCTCGGTTCGTGGCTGGAACCGGACCAAAGGGTGGCCTTTTGTCCCGGTTCCAGCCACGAACCGGGACCAATGAGGTGGCTATATATACCCCTCGCCCGCGAGCAGAGCACTCCACTGCTCTGTTTTTTTCTGTCCGGCGAGGGGAGGGCTTTGTGGTGCTCTAGCTCACCTCCTATGCACATGAGGTGTTCGATGAAATGCCCGAGCCACACTACTTAAGCTTTCTCCTCTCCAAACTCGACCTCCAAGCTCCATTTTCCTTAAGATTTGTTTAGGTTTAGCGGTCCGTCACGTCCTGTCCCTGTCTTCACTGCCGTCGATCGCCCGCGCCGATCTCGTCGCCGACACCACCATGGTGAGCCTCTTGTTCTTATCTTCTTTCTAAAAGAAAAATATTCTTACTTGTATGATTAGATAGATACTTATCTAATTTTCTTACTTTTATTATTGCTTGTTATTATATAGTGCGATGGTTTTGGTATCCGCCCTCGTCGGCCCTCGTCCTGTCTATGATTCGGATGTGGTATATATTATCTTTTATAACTATTTGGTTCATTTATGTTTTATGACAATAATGCCGACCAACGTGACATAGATTTTATTTATCTAGGAGGTATGTGAACCGGAAATTCCAACCGACCCTATTGTCGAGAGGTTAAATTTAGTTGAAGAAGAAAACAATTACTTGAAGGAAAAAATAAAAAAAATTGAGGAGGAGAAGATGATATTGGAGTTCCATGTTCCGGATGTCGTCGATGATCACAAGATCAAGATGGATGCAATGCGCTTGAAGATTAGAAAGATTAGAAAATATGCCATTCATACCGAGGCTTGGTATCATTATGCCGTTGGATCAATTGTTACCTTGGTTGCGATTATGATCACATTTGTTGTTGCATTGAAATGTTTTACATAGTTTCAATGTATGGTTTAATTAGATGCTTTGGAGAGCTATATGTTGTTCAATGAGAACTATGTATGTACTTTGGTTTTAATGTGATGATGAACTTCTATTAATTTGGTCACTTATCTATTCATGATGTTTTGTAATAGTTTTTGACACACTTAATTATATATAATGCACGCAGATGAAGTGGCAATGAATGTACGGTGATAGACACACCTCCGAGTACATTAAGGGCGTGCATAATTTTCTCGAAGTGGCTGAGGCAAACAAGCAGAATGGTTTTATGTGTTGTCCACGCCCTATATGTGGGAATACGAAGTCTTACTCTGAGCGGAAAATCCTTCACACCCACCTGCTTTATAAGGGTTTCATGCCATACTATAATGTTTGGATCAAGCACGGAGAAATAGGGGTTATGATGTAAGACAGCGAAGAAGAAGAGGACGATGACAACTATGTGCCCCCTGAATACGGTGATGCTGCAATGGGGGAGGCTGAAGATCAAGAGGAACCCGACGATGTGCCCGATGATGATCTCCGCCGGGTCATTGTTGATGCAAGGAGACAGTGCGAAAGTGAAAAGGAGAAGCTGAAGTTCGATCGCATATTAGAGGATCACAAAAAAGGGTTGTACCCCAGTTGCGAAGATGGCAACACAAAGCTCGGTACCGTACTGGAATTGCTGCAGTGGAAGGCAGAGAATGCTGTGCCTGACAAAGGATTTGAGAAGCTACTGAAAATATTGAAGAATAAGCTTCCAAAGGATAACGAATTGCCCAACAGTACGTACGCAACAAAGAAGGTCGTATGCCCTCTAGGATTGGAGGTGCAGAAGATACATGCATGCCCTAATGACTGCATCCTGTACCGCGGTGCGTACAAGGATTTGAACGCATGCCCGGTTTGTGGTGCATTGCGGTATAAGATCAGATGAGATGACCCTGGTGATGTTGACGACGAGCCCCCCAGGAAGAGGGTTCCTGCGAAGGTGATGTGGTATGCTCCTATAATACCACGGTTGAAACGTATGTTCAGAAACAAAGAGCATGCCAAGTTGATGCGATGGCACAGAGAGGACCGTAAGACAGACGGGAAGTTGAGAGCACCCGCTGACGGGTCGCAGTGGACAAAAATCGAGAGAAAGTACCAGGCTGAGTTTGCAGGTGACCCAAGGAACGTATGGTTTGGTTTAAGCGCGGATGGAATTAATCCTTTCGGGGAGCAGAGCAGCAATCACAGCACCTGGCCCGTGACTCTATGTATGTATAACCTTCCTCCTTGGATGTGCATGAAGCGTAAGTTCATTATGATGCCAGTTCTCATCCAGGCCCTAAGCAACCCGGCAACGACATTGATGTGTACCTAAGGCCATTAGTTGAAGAACTTTTATAGCTGTGGAATGGAAACGGTGTACGTGTGTGGGATGAGCACAGACAGGAGGAATTTGACCTGCATGCGTTGCTGTTTGTAACCATCAATGATTGGCCTGCTCTCAGTAACCTTTCAGGACAGACAAACAAGGGATACCACGCATGCACGCACTGTTTAGCTGACACCGAAAGTATATACCTGGACAAATGCAGGAAGAATGTGTACGTGGGGCATCGTTGATTTCTTCCGACCAACCATCAATGTCGAAAGAAAGGCAAGCATTTCAAAGGCGAGGCAGATCACTGGAAGAAGCCCGCCATGGTTCTGGTGATCACGTACTTGCTATGGTCAATGATTTACATGTAATATTTGGAAAGGGTCCCGATGGACTATCTGTTCCGAATGACGCTGAGGGACGCGCACCCATGTGGAAGAAGAAATCTATATTTTGGGACGTACCCTACTAGGAAGACCTAGAGGTCCGCTCTTCAATCGACGTGATGCATGTGACGAAGAACCTTTGCGTGAACCTGCTAGGCTTCTTGGCGTGTATGGGAAGACAAAAGATACACCGGAGGCACGGGAGGACCTCCAACGTTTGCACGAAAAAGACGGCATGCCTCCAAAGTAGTATGAAGGTCCTTCCAGCTATGCTCTTACCAAAGAAGAGAAGGAAATCTTCTTTGAATGGCTGCTCAGTATGAAGGTTCCTTCTGCCTTCTCGTCAAATATAAAGGGAATAATAAATACGACTGAGAAAAAGTTTCAGAACCTAAAGTCTCATGACTGCCACGTGATTATGACGCAACTACTTCCGGTTGCATTGAGGGGGCTTCTACCGGAAAACGTTCGATTAGCCATTGTGAAGCTATGTGCATTCCTCAATGCAATCTCTCAGAAGGTGATCGATCCATAAATCCTACCAAGGCTAAGGAGTGATGTGTCTTGTTAGTTTCGAGCTGGTGTTCCCACCATCCTTCTTCAATATCATGACGCACGTCCTAGTTCATCTAGTCGACGAGATTGTCATTCTGGGCCTCGTATTTCTACACAATATGTTCCCCTTTGAGAGGTTTATGGGAGTCCTAAAGAAATATGTCCGTAACCGCGCTAGGCCAAAAGGAAGCATCTCCATGGGCCATCAAACAGAGGATGTCATTGGGTTTTGTGTTGACTTCATTCCCGGCCTTAAGAAGATTGGTCTCCCTCAATCGCGGTATGAGGGGAGACTGGCTGGAAAAGGCACGCTAGGAGGGAACTCAATAATATGTAGGGACGGGCATTCTTGGTCTCAAGCACACTACACAGTTCTACAGAACTCTACCTTGGTGACCCCGTTTGTCGATGAACAAAAGAACATTCTGCGCTCCAAACACCCAGAGCAGTGTGACGACTGGATTACATGTGAACACATCAGGACTTTCGGTAGTTGGTTGGAAACACGTCTCAGAGGTGACAACACTGTTTTTGATGAGCTGTACTCGTTGTCCAGGGGACCATCTTCGACTGTATTGACTTACAAAGGATATGAGATAAATAGGAATACATTTTACACGATCGCCCAATATCAAAAGAGCACCAACCAAAACAGCGCTGTCCGCTTTGATGCAGCAACCAAGAGGGGCAATGACACATATTATGGTTACATAGTGGACATATGGGAACTTGACTACGGACATGATTTTAAGGTCCCTTTGTTTAAGTGCAAATGGGTCAATCTGTCAAGAGGCGGGATATAGGTAGACCCACAGTACGGAATGACAACAGTGGATCTGAACAATCTTGGGTACACAGACGAACCATTCGTCCTAGGCAATGATGTGGCGCAGGTTTTCTATGTGAAGGACATGTCTACCAAACCGAGAAAAAGAAAAGATAAGGAAGCGAATACATCAAACGATGAGCCAAAGCACCACATAGTTCTTTCAGGAAAAAGATACATCGTGGGATTGGAGGGAAGACAGACATGTCTGAAGATTATGAAAAGTTTCATGAAATTCCTCCCTTCAAAGTCAAGGCTGACCCAAGCACCCTGTTAAGCTATGAAGAATATCCATGGTTACGGCGCAATAAGAAAAGGACACAAGAAAAGAAAAAGTGAAGACTTTCTCTCCACAACTATTATGATGATGCCTTTGATCTAGAATATCACTGCAGTTACGTGTGAAGAAATGAAATGCCTTTTGTAACCGACGAGTTTCCATATGAAACCCTGATACTTCGAAAGAGATTGTCCGTTTTGTACATGAAGTGCAACCAGTTTTTGCCTTAACCCTCTCAACTTTTTAGCACATGCTATGTGGGTGAAATGACGATACCATGCCAATTTTCGACCTCTTCAGAGTTCATTTGAAGTGCTTTTCAATTTCAGGGTCATATAGCTAAAAAAAATCAGTAAATGCATGAAAAATAACAAATGAAGTAAAAAAGGGTTGAAAATTGATGATGTGGCTTTGAATGGTGCATTTTGAACACACAAAAAGTCTGGAGTTCAAATAAGTTCAAAAAAATGAAATCCCTTTGTAACAGACGAGTTTCCGTATGAAACCCTGATACTTCGAAAGAGATTGTCCGTTTTGTACACGAAGTGCATCCAGTTTTTGCCATAACCCTCTCAACTTTTTAGCACATGCTATGTGGGTGAAATGATGATATCATGCCAATTTTCAACCTCTTCAGAGTTCATTTGAAGCGCTTTTCAATTTCAGGGTCATTTAGCTCAAAAAATCAATAAATGCATGAAAAATAACAGATGAAGTCAGAGAGGGTTGAAAATTGATGATGTGGCTTTAAATGGTTCATTTTGAACACACAAAAAGTCTGGAGTTCAAATAAGTTCAAAAAAATGAAATCCCTTTATAACAGATGAGTTTTCGTCCGAAACGCTGATACTGTGAAAGAGATTGTCCCTTTTGTACACGAAGTGCATCCAGTTTTTGCCGTAACCCTCTCAACTTTTTAGCACATGCTATGTGGGTGAAATGATGATACCATGCTAATTTTCAACCTCTTCAGAGTTCATCTGAAGTGCTTTTCAATTTCAGGGTCGTTTAGCTCAAAAAATCAGTAAATGCATGAAAAATAACAGATGAAGTCAAAAAGGGTTGAAAATTGATGATGTGGCTTTGAATGGTTCATTTTGAACACACAAAAAGTTTCGAGTTCAAATAAGTTCAAAAAATGAAATCCCTTTGTAACACATGAGTTTTCTTCCAAAACCCTGATACTTTGAAAGAGATTGTCCATTTTGTACACGAATTGCATACAGTTTTTGCTGTAACCCTCTCAAGTTTTTAGCACATGCTATGTGGGTGAAATGATGATACCATGCCAATTTTCAACCTCTTCAGAGTTCATCTGAAGTGCTTTTCAATTTCTTGGTCATTTAGCTCAAAAAAAATCAGTAAATGCATGAAAAATAACAGATGAAGTCAGAAAGGGTTGAAAATTGATGATGTGGCTTTGAATGGTTCATTTTGACCACACAAAAAGTCTGGAGTTCAAATAAGTTCAAAAAAATGAAATCCTTTTGTAACAGATGAGTTTTCGTTCGAAACCCTGATAATTCGAAAGAGATTGTCCATTTTGTACACGAAGTGCATCCAGTTTTGCCGTAATCCTCTCATCTTTTTAGCACATGCTATGTGGGTGAAATGATGATATCATGCCAATTTTCAACCTCTTCAGAGTTCATCTGAAGTGCTTTTCAATTTCAGGGTCATTTAGCTCAAAGAATGAACTAATATAAAAAGAATGAACTAGAAAACTTTTATGAAACTCTAATAGCAAAAATAATAAACTAAAAGAATGAACTAGAAAACTTTAATGAAACTCTAATAGAAAAAAGAATGAACTAGAAAACTTTAATGAAATTCTAATCGCAAAAGGAATCAACTAAAAAGCTTTTATAAACCTCTACTATTATTGAAACTAATATTATATAAAATTTATGCAACTAAAATTATCAAAGTATTTTCTGTTCAAAACATTAAAAGAAAAAGAATTTTCATAAAGAACTTTTTTGTAGAAACTTTAATAGCAAAAAGAATTATCATAAAGATTTTTTTGTTAGAAACTAAAATAACAAAAACTATTTTTGAATATAATGATAAAACATAGTAATATTAAATAGCAGGAAAAAGAATCACTCGAAAATCTATTTTTATAGTAAAGTTAATCACAAACTAGTGATTCACACAAATTTCAAAGAATTCAAATTTAAACAATTCAAATTTGAAAACTAATGGCACTAACAGAAAGTTTATAATTTTTCTGACCTAAAAGCAAAAAGAATTTAAAAATGAAGCAAAAAACCAAAAGAAAATAAATAATGAAAAAAACAAAACAAAAATACTGGAATTTTTTTTAAAAATGCCGCCTACTGGGCCACCATGGCCTGAATACGACTAGAAACCCAACTAGCCTGTTGGGCCATGATTCAGGCCCGCAGAAAGCCCAGTAGGCCCACAGGCAGATATAGAGTGGTTATGCCCGTAAGCCTGTTTTGGAGAGGAGCTCGAAGGCTCAGGCGCACCACGCCTTATAAACAGGTGCGGCACACTCTCAACTAGCGAGGTGGGACTAAACTCCCACCACGCCGCTGTGCAAGGCCATTGGTCCCGGTTGGTGCCACGAACCGGGACCAATGCGCCCCTTTGGTCCCGGTTGGTGGCATCAACCGGGACCAATGCCCCCCTTTAGTCCCGGTTGGTGGCACCAACCGGGACTAAAGGGTGGCATTGGTCCCGGATGGTGTTATGAACCGGGACCAATGCTTCGTGTATATATAGCAAAGACTTAGCAGTTTCTGCAGATCACTTCTTTCTCCGCCCGACGCCCCAGCGCTGCTCGTCATCGCCGTCGCCGCCGAGCCCTGCTCCACCGCGTCGTCGCCGACGCTATCAGGCTGCTCCACCACGCCATCATCGCCGACACCACCCGCCCCGATGCCGCCCGACCCGACGCCCCCCGGCCTGACGCCGACGCCGCCCCGACGCCGCCTGGCCCGCCCCGCCGCTGCCCGGCCCGCCCCGACGCCGCCCGCCCCGCCCCGACGCCTCCTCTGTGAGCACCGCGCCCCTGCCCTGCCCCGCCGCCGCCGCCGCATTGCTTTTTTTTTCTTATATATGCTTTCTTTATATATGTATGTATGTATTTTTTTGTTTGTATGTATGGATTTTTTAAACTTTTTATATGCATGGAAAAGAGGAAGAAGGAAGAAGGAAGAAGGGAAGAAAAAGAAGGAGAGGAAAAAGGGGAGAAAAAAGAGAAGAAGAGGAGAAAAAAAATAAGAAGAGAAAGAAGGAGAGGAAAAAGGGGAGAAAAAAGAGAAGAAGAGGAGAAAAAAATAAGAAGAGAAAGAAGGATAAGAAGAAGAGAAGGAGAGGAGAGGAAGAAGAGGAGAAAAAAAGAAGAGGAAGAAGAAGAAAAAAAGAGAGGAGAAGAAATCTATTTTTTCTTCTTCTCCTCTATTCCTTCTTCTTCTCCTTTTTTTCTTCTTCTCCTCTTTTCTTTTCTTCTTCTTCCTCTTCTTAATTTTTATCGGGAACGAGGGTGTCGAGGATCGCCGAGCGGTCGAGGGTCGGGAACTAGGGTAGAGGGTCGAGGGTCGCCGAGGGTTCGAGGGTCGAGGGTCGTCGAGGGGTCGAGGGTCGAGGATCGCCGTGGGGTCGAGAGGTTGCCTTGTGTCAAAGTATTGAAGAAATCCATGGCTTCATCATTAGCCGGAAGTAACCGGGGCATGATGGTACGAAGTTCTCCAAAGTTATTTTGGAACGGAGTCCCGAATAGGATAATTCGCCTTTTGGTACGAATTTCAGCAAAGGCCTTCCAAATAGCAATATTTGGAAGGCTCTTGCTGAACTTTGTACCAAAAAGCGAAATATTTGGAAGGCCTTTGCTGAAATTCGTACCAAAAGGCGAATTATCCTATCTGGGACTCCGTTCCAAAATAACTTTGGAGAGCTTTGTACCATCATGCGCCTGTTACTTTCGCCTAATGATGAAGCCATGGTTTTGTTGAATCCTTTGACACTAGACAAACGTGACACATAGAAGGATATATGAGATCAGGAAAAATAGGGACCATTTTCTGCACATCCAGAATGGCGCCATTTTGTTAAATCCCTTGTCAGTCCGGACGTCGGACATGACATGAGGGGGGACGTCGGACATTACATGATTGGGTAGAGGGTCGGTAACTAGGGTAGAGGGTCGTGGATCACCGAGCGGTCGAGGGTCGTGAACTAGGGTAGAGGGTCGAGGGTCGAGGGTCGTAGAGGGGTCGAGGGTCGTCCAGGGGTCGAGGGTCCAGATTTATCAAGAATGCCCCCATTATGGATGTGCACAAGTTGATCCAATTTTTTTCTGATCTCATATATATATATATATATATATATATATATATATATATATATATATATATATATATTCTTCTATATGTCACGTTGTGTGTCAAAGTATTGAAGAAATTCATGGCTTCATCATTTGCCAGAAGTAACAGGCGTATGATGCTACGAAGCTCTTCAAAGTTGTTTTGGAACGGAGTTCCTAATAGAATAATAGGCCTTTTGGTACGAATTTCAGCAAAGGCCTTCCAAATAGTGATATTCGAAAGGCTCTTGCTGAACTTTGTACCAAAAAGCGAATTATTCTATCGGGAACTCCGTTCCAAAACAACTTTGAAGAGCTTCGTACCATTATGCGCCTGTCATTTCCAGCTAATGATGAAGTCATGGTTTTCTTGAATTCTTTGACACTAGACAACGTGACATATAGAAGGGTAGATGAGATCAGGAAAAATATGGACCATTTTCTTCACATCCAGAATGGCGCCATTTTGTTAAATCCCTTGTCGGTCCGGACGTCGGACATTCATGAGAGAGGCGGTCCGGCCCAAACCCTAGAAGCGTTGCCGAGGCCACGCAAATTTACCCAGTTAAAAGAGCGTTGTCGTCGAGGCCACCCCAAACCCTAGAAGCGTTGCCGAGGCCATCCCAAACCCTAGAAGCATTGCCGAGGCCACCCAAATTTACCAAGTTAAAAGAGCATTGTCGTCGAGGCCACCCCAAACACTAGAAGCGTTGTCGAGGCCACCCCAAACTGTAGAAGCGTCGAGGCCACTAATATGCTTCATTGTTGTGATTAGCTAGCAAGGTCTACCTTTGCCACTAATATATCCATCTGTCATGTTTGTATATTAATTGCCATGTTAATATTTGCAGAAACTATGGAGCACCAAGACTTGGAAACAGAACAGTTGTTGGGGGACATAATCTGCGATGGAGGTGATGTCTCATACTATCTCAACGACACCGATGGTTTGGAAGGAGAGGGTGGAGCAGGCTCCGGTGATCGAACAATGGAGGAGGAAGGACATAATAATCATGATGGCTCCGGTGACCGAATGCCGGTGGAAGAAGGAGACCGTGATGATGGCTCCGGTGACCGAACGGAGTCCGGCCAGGTATATATATTAATTAAGCCTGTGTGGACTAGCTAATTGATGCATTAATTGTTTTGGTATGTACACATATTAACTCTCTTCTTTCTTCTTTTCTAGCCCTCCGGATCGAGCCAAACTTCGGTAACGAGACGAGGTACGAAGAAAAAGTTGCGCTAGGATGAAAGGTTCACGATCACAGCAATCAAGGGCGATGGCCAACTGGTTGAACCCAACCGGACCAAGGAAGCATTTTCTGCTCAGTGAGGGGTTCTTGTTAGGGACATGATCCCGATCAGCATCCATCAATGGAATAAGCCTAAGAGCGAAGACCCTCAAGTGTCTTATGGCAACGATAGAGATAAAGATGATCTTTGGACCGCGCTGAAGGCCAATTTCACCCTACCGCCAGAGGAGGATCCAGATAAGCCAGTTATAGAGCCATTGGTCAAGGCTCATGTTCTTAAGAAGATGGCAGATCTATTCAGGAGGTGGAAGAATGAGTTGAAATCAACGTTTGTCGACAAGGGAAGACTCCAAAATTCACCGGCTAATTTGAGAAGATAAGAGATCACTGGCCCGCATTTGTGGCCCACAAGATATCGGAGAAGAGTAAGATGTCAGCGACAAACAAGATAAATGCTGCAAAGAAGGAGCATCACCATTGCACGGGTCAGGTGGCTACCTCAAAGGCCGACCATTGTGGGACAAGGCTGAGAATGGCCTGCTTGATAAAGGGGTCGAACCAGAGATATTGAACTGGCCAGACCGTTCAAGGACTTGGTTCTTCGGAGTTGGGGGAACCTTGGACCCTGAAATAGGGAAGTGCGTTTGGACGGACCAGCAACTGGAAATACCCATCAAAAAGCTTCAGAAGTATATCGCCGCAGCGCAGCAAGGGACGTTCGTTCCCGACAGAGAGAACGATGAGCTCACACAGGCCCTCGGCAATCCTGAGCACCCTAGACGAACACGAGGCACGGCAGGCTCAGTTGCGTGGAAGGTTGGGTTTCCCGGTGCAGGCGGTTACAAAACCAGGGAGAGGAAGAGGAAAATGGAGAAGACTGATGACCCACAAGTATTGGGATCTATCATAGTCCTTTCGATAAGTAAGAGTGTCGAACCCAACGAGGAGTAGAAGGAAATGACAAGCAGTTTTCAGTAAGGTATTCTATGCAAGCACTGAAATTATCGGTAACAGATAGTTTTGTGATAAGGTAATTTGTAACGGGTAACAAGTAATAAAAGTAAATAAGGTGCAGAAAGATGGCCTAATCCTTTTTGTAGCAAAGGAAAACCTTGGACAAACTCTTATATAAAGGAAAACGCTCCGAGGACACATGGGAATTATCGTCAAGCTAGTTTTCATCACGCTCATATGATTCGCGTTCGTTACCTTGATAATTTGAAATGTGGGTGGACCGGTGCTTGGGTACTGCCCTTCCTTGGACAAGCATCCCACTTATGATTAACCCCTATTGCAAGCATCCACAACTACAAAGAAGTATTAAGGTAAACCTAACCATAGCATCAAACATATGGATCCAAATCAGCCCCTTACGAAGCAACGCATAAACTAGGGTTTAAGCTTCTGTCACTCTAGCAACCCATCATCTACTTATTACTTCCCAATGCCTTCCTCTAGGCCCTAACAATGGTGAAGTTTCATGTAGTCGACGTTCACATAACACCACTAGAGGAAAGACAACATACATCTCATCAAAATATCGAACGAATACCAAATTCACATGACTACTTATAGCAAGACTTCTCCCATGTCCTCAGGAACAAACGTAACTACCCAGAAATCATATTCATGTTCATAATCAGAGGGGTATTAATATGCATAAAGGATCTGAACATATGATCTTTCACCAAATAAACCAACTAGCATCAACTACAAGGAGTAATCAACACTACTAGCAACCCACACGTACCAATCTGAGGTTTTGGGACAAAGATTGGATACAAGAGATGAACTAGGGTTTTAGAGGAGATGGTGCTGGTGAATATGTTGATGGAGATTGACCCCCTCCCGATGAGAGGATCGATGGTGATGACGATGGTGATGATTTCCCCCTCCCGGAGGGATGTTTCCCCGACAGAACAGCTCCGCCGGAGCCCTAGATTGGTTTCGCCAGGTTCCGCCTCGTGGCGGCAGTGCTTCGTCCCGAAAGCTTGCTTATGATTTCTTCCAGGGTGAAAGACTTCATATAGCCAAAGATGGGCACCGGAGGCCTGCCAGGGGGCCCACGAGGCAGGGGGGCGCCCCCCACCGTCGTGGATGGTGGGTGGTCCCCCTCTGGTACTTTCTTCGCCCAATATTTTTTATATATTCTAAAACTGACTTCCGTGGGGTTTCAGGACTTTTGGAGTTGTGCAGAATAGGTCTCTAATATTTGCTCCTTTTCAAGCCCAGAATTCCAGCTGCCGGCATTCTCCCTCTTCATGTAAACCTTGTAAAATAAGATAGAATAGGCATAAGTATTGTCACATAATGTGTAATAACAGCACATAATGCAATAAATATCGATATAAAAGCATGGTGCAAAATGGACGTATCAACTCCCCCAAGCTTAGACCTCGCTTGTCCTCAAGCGGAAGCCGATTACGAAAAATATGTCCACATGTTTAGAGATAGAGGTGTCGATAAAATAAAATACGGACATGAGGGCATCATGATCATTCTTATAACAGCAATATATATATATATACATACATATATATATATATATTGTCATATGATTTCTTATGCTAAAGTAACAATCTATTCACAATGTCAAGTATGAATCAGAAACTTCATTGAGAACCAACAAACTATACTCTCAGTCATTGAAGCAATTGCAATTTATCATAACATCGGAAAGAGTCAATAGAAGAGCTTTTCAGCAAGTCCACATACTCAACTATCATTTAGTCTTTCACAATTGCTAACACTCATGCAATACTTATGGGTATGGAGTTTTAATCGGACACAGAGAAAGATAGGGGCTTATAGTGTTGCCTCCCAACCTTTTACCTCAAGGGTAATGTCATCAATAATAGTTTATGATAACTTACATCCAATTGGATATATATATATATATATATATATATATATATATATATATATATATATATATATATATATCAGGATCTTTCCAACACAATGTGCTTGCTGAAGGATGAAATGTAAAAAGGAAAGGTGAAGATCACCATGACTCTTGTATAAGGTATAAGATAACAATAAAAGATAGGCCCTTCGCAGAGGGAAGCAGAGGTTGTCATGTGCTTTTGTGGTTGGATGCACAAAATCTTAATGCAAAAGAGCGTCACTTTATATTGCCACTTGTGATATGGACCTTATTATGCAGTCCGTCGCTTTTATTGCTTCCATATCACAAGATCGTATAAAGCTTATTTTCTCCACACTAATAGATCATACATATTTAGAGAGCAATTTTTATTGCATGCAACAATGACAACTTACCTGAAGGATCTTACTGAATCCATAGGTAGATATGGTGGACTCTCATGGAAAAACGGGGTTTAAGGATATTTGGAAGCACAAGTAGTATCTCTACTTGGTGCAAAGAATTTGGCTAGCATGAGGGGGAAAGGCAAGCTCAACATGTTGGATGATCCATGACAATATACTTTATTTCGGATATAAGAAAACATAACCCATTACGTTGTCTTCCTTGTCCAACATCAACTTTTTAGCATGTCATATTTTAATGAGTGCTCACAGTCATGAAAGATATCCAAGATAGGGTATTTATATGTGAAAACCTCTCTTTCTTCATTACTTCCTATTAATTGCAACGATGACCAAAACTATGTTTGTCAACTCTCAATAACTTTTATTCATCATACTCTTTTATATGTGAAGTCATTACTCTCCATAAGGTCAATATGATCCTTTTATTCTTTCTTTTATTCCCTCAAGATCATAGTAAGATAATCAAGCCCTTGACTCAAAACTAATCTTTATTATATATAGCTCACGAACTCGATTACATAGAAGGATCATAAAGCAAAACTCAAAATTAGATCATACTAAAACTTTATTCTACTAGATCAAGATATTACTAAAAGGATCGAACTAAGAAAAATGGTAAAGATAGGAGTGTGATGGTGATACGATACCGGGGCACCTCCCCCAAGCTTGGCAGTTGCTAAGGGGAGTGGCCATACCCGATACTCAGCTCTCCTTCTTCGGAGGTGGTGATGATGGAGTTGTTGATGATGTAGGCTTGTCATCCAACATTGAGCGTAGGTGCTCCAACTTACGAATAATGCCCTTGAGTGCGGTGATATGCTCTTGCAACAGAATATTTTCACGAGTTAGATACTTGTTCTGCACCTGAACTATGTCAATCATCTTGAAAGCTTCAATTTCAGGAGGGGTGAGAAGATTGTAATGAGGTTGAAGGATGTCTTCTTCTTCTGCTACCGGAGCTTGATCCTTCGTGGTTTTCTTGATCCTATCGTCCTTGTTGATCTCCCCGGGTTCTTCTCTCTTCAGCTCTATCTTCATTAGCCAAGCATCGTCACCCGTGTTGTTGGAGGAGGGGGACGACATGATGCTTGGCCTTGAAAACTCTGGCAGAAAACAGCTCGAAACAAAAACATGAGATATTTACGTGGTACGATGGTCAAAAGCTTCACGAGATTATATAATGATTTTTTACTGACCAAAAGAAGTATCGTGCAAGAAAACGGAGTCCGGAGGGCACACGAGGTGCCCACGAGGCAGGGGGCGCGCCCTCCACCCTCGTGGATGCCTCGTGTCCCTTTCGGACTACTTCTTATTTTCCTATTTTCTTAAATATTCCAAAACAGAGAAAAATTGCCATTAGAACTGTTTTGGAGTCGGTTTACTTGCCGTACCACATACCTATTCCTTTTTGGAGTCTAAAACGTTCTGGAAAGTGTCCCTTATGTATTCCTCCGGGGTTACGGTTTCAATAACATTAGTTTCAACATTTATTGGATTACCTGAGATATAATGTTTGATTCTTTAACCATTCACCAACTTTGGATTTGTGCCTTCGAAGTTGTTGATTTTTATGGCACCGGAATGATAGACCTCCTCGATAACGTGAGGACCGTCCCATTTAGAGAGAAGTTTTCCTGCAAAAAACCTTAAACGAGAGTTGTATAGCAAAACATAATCACCTACATTAAACTCATGCTTTTGTATCCTTTTGTCGTGCCATCTTTTAACCTTTTCTTTAAACAGTATGGCATTCTCATAGGCTTGGGTTCTCCATTCATCAAGTGAGCTAATGTCAAATAGCCTCTTCTCACCGGCAAGTTTGAAATCATAATTGAGCTCTTTAATGGCCCAATATGCCTTGTGTTCTAGTTCGAGAGGTAAGTGACATGCTTTTCCATAAACCATTTTATATGGAGACATACCCATAGGATTTTTATATGCATTTCTATAGGCCCATAATGCATCATCAAGTTTTTTAGACCAATTCTTTCTAGATCTATTAACAGTCTTTTGCAAAATTAATTTAATCTCTCTATTACTCAATTCTACTTGACCACTAGATTGTGGATGATATGGAGATGCAATTCTATGATTAAACATCATACTTAGCAAGCATTTTACGAAAGGCAGCATGAATAAAATGTGAACCACCATCAGCCATTAAATATCTAGGGACTCGAAACCTCGGAAAAATAACTTCTTTAAGCATCTTAATAGAGGTGTTATGATCAGCACTACTAGTTGGAATAGCTTCTACCCACTTAGTAACGTAATCAACAACAACTAAAATATGTGTATACCCATTAGAGGAAGGAAACGGTCCCATATAATCAAAGCCCCAAACATCAAATGGTTCAATAACAAGTGAATAGTTCATAGGCATTTCTTGACGTCTACTAATATTACCAATTCTTTGACATTCATCACAAGACAAGACAAACTTACGGGCATCTTTAAAAAGAGTAGGCCAATAAAAACCGGGTTGCAATACCTTATGCGCAATTCTATCTCCAGCATGGTGTCCTCCATAAGCTTCGGAGTGACACTTGCGTAGGATCTGTTCCTGTTCATGCTCAGGTACACAACGTCTAATAACACCATCTACTCCTTCTTTATAAAGGTGTGGGTCATCCCAGAAGTAATGTCTTAAATCATATAAAAACTTTTTCTTTTGCTGATATGTGAAACTAGGTGGTATAAATTTAGCAACAATGTAATTGGCATAATCAGCATACTATGGAGCAGCGCGAGAAGCATTTATGACAGCTAATTGTTCATCAGGAAAGCTATCATCAATAGGTAGTGGGTCATCAAGAACATTCTCTAACCTAGACAAGTTGTCTGCAACGGGGTTCTCAGCTCCCTTTCTATCAATAATATGCAAATCAAATTCTTGTAGCAAGAGAACCCATCTAATAAATCTAGGTTTAGCATCTTTCTTCTCCATAAGGTATTTAATAGCAGCATGATCAGTGTGAACAGTTACTTTAGAATCAACAATATAAGGTCTGAACTTATCACAAGCAAATACAACTGCTAAAAATTCTTTTTCAGTAGTAGCATAATTTCTCTGGGCACTGTCTAGAGTTTTACTAGCATATTGGATAACATTTAATTTATTATCAACTCTTTGTCCTAGAACAACGCCTACAACATAATCACTAGCATCACACATAATTTCAAAGGGTAAATTCCAATCAGGTGGCTGAACAATAGATGGAGAAATCAAGGCTTTCTTAAGTATTTCAAATGCTTCTACACAATCATCATCAAAGACAAAAGGAACATCTTTTTGTAAGAGATTAGTCAGAGGCCTAGAATTTTTTGAGAAGTCTTTAATGAACCTCCTATAAAAACCGGCATGACCAAGGAAACTTCTTATACCTTTAATGTCCTTAGGACACGACATCTTTTCAATAGCATCAACTTTAGCTTTATCAACTTCAATACCTCTTTTAGAGATTTTATGCCCCATGACAATACCCTCATTAACCATAAAGTGTCACTTCTCCCAATTCAAGACAATATTAGTTTCTTCACATCTCTGCAAAACTCGATTAAGGTTGCTTAAGCAATCATCAAAAGAAGTTCCATAAACGGAGAAATCATCCATGAAAACCTCAACAATCTTTTCACAAAAGTCAGAGAATATAGCAGTCATACATCTTTGAAAGGTAGCAGGTGCATTGCATAAACCAAAAGGCATACGTCTATAAGAAAAGGTACCGAAAGGGCAAGTAAAAGTGGTCTTTTCCTGATCCTCTTTTGACACAGGTATTTGAGAGAAACCAAAATAAATATCTAGAGAGAAAAAATGTGTATGTTTGGATAATCTTTCTAGCATTTGATCAATAAAAGGTAAAGGGCAATGATCCTTTTTAGTAGCTTTATTCAGTTTACGGAAATCAATTACCATTCTATAACCTGTAACAATTCTTTGTGGGATCAATTCATCTTTATCATTAGGAACAACAATAATACCTCCCTTCTTAGGGACACAATGGACATGACTTACCCACTAACTATCAGCAACGGGATAAATTATACCTGCCTCCAGAAGCTTTAGTATTTCTTTTCTTACCACTTCTTTCATCTTAGGATTTAACCGTCGTTGGTGATCAACAACTGGTTTAGCGTCTTTCCCAATTTTATTTTGTGTTGGCATAGAGTGGGACTAATGCCCTTAAGATCATCAAGAGTATATCCAATAGCAGCACGGTGCTTCTTCAGAGTTTTCAATAATTCCTCTTCTTCCTGCTCTGAAAGGTTAGCACTAATAGTAACAGGAAATATCTTCTTTTCATCAAGATAAGAATATTTAAGAGTATCAGGTAATGGTTTAAGCTCAAACACGGAATCACCCTTGGGTGGAGGAGGATCCCCTAGAATTTCAACAGGTAAGTTGTGTTTCAAAATAGGTCCCTATTTAAAGAATACTTCATCTATTTCCCTTCTTTCATTCATAAACATATCATTTTCATGGTCTAGCAAATATTGTTCTAAAGGATCATTAGGAGGCACGGCAATAGAAGCAAGACCAATAATTTCATCTTTACTTGGCAATTCTTTATCATGGGGTTGTCTACGAAATTTAGCAAAATTAAAATCATGAGACATATCCCCTAATCCAATAGAAACAATATCTTTTCGCAATCTATCCTAGCATTAACAGTATTCAAGAAGGGTCTACCAAATATAATGGGACAAAAATCATCTTGTGGGGAACCAAGAAGAAGAAAATCAGTAGGATATTTAACTTTCCCACACAAGACTTCAACATCTCTTACAATCCTAACTGGTGAAATAGTATCTCTATTGGCAAGCTTAATTGTAACATCAATACCTTCTAACTCAGCAGGTGCAATATCATGCATAATTTCTTCGTATAAAGAATTAGGTATTGCACTCGCACTAGCACCCATATCACATAAACCATGATAGCAATGATCTCCTATTTTAACAGAAATAACAAGCATGCCTACAATAGGTCTATGTTTATTTTTAGTATCGGGTCTAGCAATTCTAGCAGCTTCATCACAGAGATAAATAACATGCCCATCAATATTTTCGACCAAGAGATCCTTAACCATAGCAATACTATGTTCAAATTTAATTTGCTCAGAGGGTGTAGATGTTCTAGCATTACTCTTACGAACCACAGTTGAAGCTTTAGCATGATCCTTTATTCTAGCAGGGAAAGGTGGTTTCTCAATATAAGCGGTAGGAACAATAGGATCAACATTATAAGTGATAGTCTTTTCTTCAACTTTAATAGGTTCAACTACTTTTACTTTGATGGGAGGATGATATTTAAACCACTTTTCCTTAGGGAGATCAACATGAGTAGCAAATGATTCACAAAAAGAAGCTACTATCTCAGAGTCATGTCCATATTTAGTGCTAAATTCACGGAAAACATCGGTATGCATAAAAGATTTAACACAATCAAACTTAGGTGTTATACTTGACTCCTTACCTTCATCGAGTTCCCAATCTTCAGAGTTGCGTTTAATTCTTTCCAATAAATCCCATCTGAATTCAATAGTATTCATCATAAAAGAACCAGTACAAGAAGTATCGAGCATGGAGCGATTATTGAGAGAAAGCCGAGCATAAAATTTTTGAATAATAATTTCTCTTGAGAGCTCATGATTGGGGCATGAATAAAACATTGACTTAAGCCTCCCCCAAGCTTTAGAGATGCTTTCTCCTTCACGAGGCCAAAAATTATGTATATAATTACGATCACGATGAACCAGATGCATAGGATAAAACTTCTGATGAAATTCCAATTTCAATCGGTTGTAGTTCCATGATCCAATATCATCACATAGCCTAAACCATGTCAATGCCGTTCCCTTCAAAGATAAAGGGAAGACCTTCTTCTTGATAACATCCCCGTGCATACCTGCAAGCTTAAATAATCCACAAACTTCATCCACATAGATTAGGTGCAAATCGGGATGCAATGTTCCATCTCCTGTAAAAGGATTAGCTAGCAGTTTCTCTATCATACCCGAGGGAATTTCAAAGTAAACATTTTCAGTAGGTTCAGTAGGTTGAGGAGCAACTCTTTGCTCTACTGGTTGGGGTGAAGATACCCCGAACAATCCCCTCAAAGTATGTTCCATAGTAACAAGTGACAGTAAATTTCAGCACACTATATAAATTTTTCCTTACCAAATTCCACCTACCAAAGGCGCTTCCTTGGACAAGCATCCCACTTATGATTAACCCCTATTGCAAGCATCTGCAACTACAAAAGAAGTATTAAGGTAAACCTAACCATAGCATGAAACATATGGATCCAAATCAGCCCCTTACGAAGCAACACATAAACTAGGGTTTAAGCTTCTGTCACTCTAGCAACCCATCATCTACTTATTACTTCCCAATGTCTTCCTCTAGGCCCTAACAATAGTGAAGTGTCATGTAGTCAATGTTCACATAACACCACTAGAGGAAAGACAACATAAGGAATACCAAATTCACATGACTACTTATAGCAAGACTTCTCCCATGTCCTCAGGAACAAACGCAACTACTCACAAATCATATTCATGTTCATAATCAGAGGGGTATTAATATGCATAAAGGATCTGAACATATGATCTTCCACCAAATAAACCAACTAGCATCAACTACAAGGAGTAATCAACAGTACTAGCAACCCACACGTACCAATCTGAGGTTTTGGGACAAAGATTGGATACAAGAGATGAACTAGGGTTTTAGAGGAGACGGTGCTGGTGAAGATGTTGATGGAGATTGACCCCCTCCCGATGAGAGGATCGATGGTGATGACGATGGTCATGATTTCTCCCTCTCGGAGGGATGTTTCCCCGGCAGAACAGCTCCGCCGGAGCCCTAGATTGGTTTCGCCAGGTTCCGCCTCGTGGCGGCGGTGCTTCGTCCCGAAAGCTTGCTTATGATTTTTTCTAGGGCGTAAGACTTCATATAGCCAAAGATGGGCATCGGAGGCCTGCCAGGGGGCCCACGAGGCAGGGGGCGCACCCCCACCCTCATGGATGGTGGGTGGCCCACCTCTGGTACTTTCTTCGCCCAATATTTTTTATATATTCTAAAACAAACTTCCGTGGGGTTTCAGGACTTTTGGAGTTGTGCAGAATAGGTCTCTAATATTTGCTCCTTTTCCATCCCAGAATTACAGGTGCCGGCATTCTCCCTCTTCATGTAAACCTTGTAAAATAAGAGAGAATAGGCATAAGTATTGTGACATAATGTGCAATAATAGCCCATATTGCAATAAATATCGATATAAAAGCATTATGCAAAATGGACGTATCACAGACCGAACTGCAGAAGCTGAATCCAAGAGTACGAGCGCTACAGGAACAAGCAGTTCACAGCCAGCGACCTGCCGAAGTTACCCCAGAAGCTGCCCCGCCATCTCAGCGGAGAAGCAGCGTGGCTTCCATCGAGCTCCTTCAACAGCCTGACTTCATGGCTCCTAGCTACCCCGTGGATGCTATCATGGAGGCTCAAGATTGCCACCTTATGGTGCAATGGCATAACCTCAAAGTCAAGGCGGCCGTTGGCTCTGTTGCACCTCCTGAACCCGGCGCAACTTTTCATTGTCTTCCCATTCCACAAGGCTATGCTATTGTGATGGTGGATGAAATAACGGAGGGATTTGAGGAGCTTGAGCTTGACCACCCTACCGGTGAAGGGGAGACTCAGTTGGTTCTTGCTCTGAAGACTCCATGTCTATGGCGGAAGGAGCTCATCAAGCTTCCGAATTGGACGCCTCCGCCTCCTCCTCCTCCTCCTCCTCCTCCTCCGGTGAGTCAGGGCACTCCTCCTCCTCCTCCTCATATGACGAGTGATTAGGGAACTCCGCCTCCTTCTCCGGCTGCTCCGGCCCGTGGCGGCACTCCGCCTCCTTCTCTGCCTGCGCCGGCGCGTCCGAGCAGCCCGCCTCCTCCTTCGCCTCGTCAGCAACGGCGGAAGACAGCCGCCGCCGCTCCGGCTGCTCCTGCGCGTCGTAGCACTCCGCCTCCTTCTCCGTCTCGTAAGCAATGAAGGAAGATAGCCGCCGCCGCTCCGGCTGCTCCGGCGTCTAGCAGTACAACCAGAGGCGGGACGCAATAGAGATTCGGTCCATCTCTGAAGCCTCTAGAGAAGTTACCATACGAGATGACCGTGGAGGAAAACGCGGAGATCTGTCAAGCCCAAGTGAGGGACTTCTTTGAAACACGAAGAGCTATGAGGCATCCACCTCCGGAGGAGAAGATAGATCCCGTGAAAGTTCAGCGCACTGTCGATGCCCTGAAGCGACCGCCACCGTCTCCGCCGCAAACCAACTATGAGCGCATTATTGAAAGGTCATATATCGAAGCGGAGCAGTCGGGAAGTACTTGCAGTGATCGAAGGTTAGCAGAACGAAGAAGTGGGAAAAAAATTGCCCAGCTCAGCGAACGAGCGAACCAATCGTGCCCCCCGCTCAAGGTGTCTAGCGATATCGTCGCTAATCATCCGAGGATGGTGCCCGATACCAATCCTGGAGATTACCTGCCCGACGATGCACATTTTGATACAATGGAGGTGGACGATTTCAAATACCGGCACGGGAAGCCTCTCGTCAAACCTGGTCATCCTCCTCTAACAATGATGATGCGAAGATTCCATGAGTGGTACATGGACACCTGCAGAGAGTCAGGGAAGGATACTTTGACGCTGAGAGTTAAATAGGAGCACGACCTCATTGGAACTGATCTTTTGTCTGTTCCATTTGAGGAGTTCTTCTAGTTTTTCATTCAAAAGGCCCTCGATAAAACAATCGTCACTTGCCACTGTCTGTAAGTACTACTTCTGTAATTAAGTCTCTATATATAGCTCAGCTTTTTCATTGCATGTATATATAATTATCCTCACTATATTATGCAGATTGAAGATCGTCGAATGCAGAAAAGCAGAAATCTATGATATTGGGTTCATTAACACAAATCTCATAGATGAATGGACGGTTAAATATGATGCCACACAAACCGAGGCCAACTTGCTACGATCGTTGCTTCAAAATCAAAACAAAGATAAAATATTCTTTTCTTACAACTTCAAGTGAGTGTTACTGTCTTGTGCATATTTGGTTTCCCTTATTACTCGAGGTTATAGTAATGTAATTGATGAGTTATGCATGCGTGCGCAGCTTCCACTTTATTCTCCTAGAGATTAAGCTTGAGAAGGGACTAGTAACCGTCTTAGACTCGAGATGAAAAGACCTCGAGGAGTATGCGGCCATGACTAAAATGCTCGAGAAGTAAGTTCAATCGATCATAATCGCACCATATCGGCAACTTTGTTCATTTCGTGATATCAAGTAATTGTTTTCTTTGTCTGGCAGGGTTTGGAAAAAGTTCACCGCACAAGCTCCGGGACTGCCCGGGGAGCTGCGATTTACACCCCCGAAATTAAGTACTACTAGCTAGCTAGTTCCGCGCATCTCCCGTTGATTCTAGCTACTTTCATCAATACCATTTATAATGCTTCATTATCAGTTTGATTGACCTCTATTTCTCGTAAAGTGCTTGTGGCAGGAACCCGGGAATGATTACTGTGGATACTACATTTGCGAGTTCATCTACAACGCGACGACCAAGAATAAGCGGGGCTACTCTAAAAGAAAATTTGAAGTGCGTAAGCAATAATATTCACAATTTCATTTTATTACCATCATTTGTGTTGAGTTTCATTCATATATATGTATTGACCCTCTTCTTCAAATTAGATGTGGCAGATGCGGAATGAACTCCTACCACAAGATCGCATACGAGCAATTCAAGAGGAATTGGCGGGATTCTTTGTTGACCACGTCATCAATAAAGCTGGAGAATACCATGTGGAACTTGAGTTCAGATGTTAGGGGATTGTAAGAGATCTTATATTGTATATATGTTGCCAGTAGCGTCGGATAGATATACGAAAACTTATTGTTCGACCAATCTCTCGGAGAAGGAGAGGTCGACCACTTCTCTCTGTATATGTTCATGACGATCTTCTGTACTTAATGGTTTCCTTCATTTGCTTACTAGCTAGGGTGTCGAGTCCTCTCTATACATATAGTACGTAGCGTCGACCAAGCATGGAGATAAGAGAGGACACTTCTCTCTATTAGCTAGCTAACACAATATATGAAACCCCTAAATTAACCCTACAAAACCACCAAACCCCCCTCCCCCTTTCAAAAAGAAAAACAAAAACCCCAGGCCCTGAACTGCTGACGCGTGGATGCTTTTTGGTCCCGGTTGGTGCTACCAACCGGGACAAAATGTCCTCCTGCCTGGGCAAGCCGTAGCGGCCACGTGGAGCCCCATCTGTCCCGGTTCGTAGGCGAACCGGGACTAAAGGTAATGGACTTTAGTACCGATCCTTTAGTCCCGGTTCCGGAACCGGGACAAATGGGCCTCTAGAACTGGGACAAATGAGCCTTTTTCTACTAGTGCCTATTCTCGTTGTTCCAAGTAGATGGCAAGCGGAGCACCATTTTATTCCATCCCAATTAAATAACTTCAAGAGGACTAGATCCCGAAAGACTAGCTCGAAGAAGAAAGTGCTTCCATCTGTCCGAGCGCGCTCCCTTCAAGGACTAGAAAAATCTAATCTAAACTACTAGCCATAGCCGAGGCACCGAGATCCCTCTCCCCGCCACCGGTCATTGGAGCGGCTGGCGGAGGGGAGGCAAAACCATGCGCTCGCTGATGAAGCCTAGAGGGGACGAGTTCGCCCTAGCCGCCGCTTAAGAGGGGAAGGAAACGAGACTGACTTGTACGATACACATAGTTTTCGAGCACTAATTTTTTTATGAGATGTAATTGATGTTAATACTCCATGTCTCCATCAATTTCAAATTACTTGAAGTTTAGGTTCGTCCTAAGTCAAACTTCTTAAAGTTTGATGCAGTTTTTAAGGGTACAACTTTTGGCAGAACCAACACTTCTACCGCTAAAATTAACTGTATGGATATCATATATGAGTATAGCGCAATGGTGTGGTGGTAAGGATGAGACTGGAAGCCAAACATATTATTGGCGCTATACCAACACTGCAACACAGCCCTAAAAAAAACACGGAACACCAGCAGAGCTGCTGCAGAAAGTGGACGATGAATTCCTGGAGTGTAGTTTCAGGCTGGCAGAAGAAATTATGTCAAAGAAAAAAAAGGTTGGCAAGAAGAGATGCTGAAATCCAAATGATGGTTTGCTTTGGCCCAATTCAGATATTTTGGAGCCATGCATGTAAGTGCAGCAACGAACAGTGCACTACCCACTCAATGATCAACGACGCACAGCTTCCTTCCATGATCCAATTATCCTCATGGACCACGATCCAATTCAGATATCTCATCACTAATGCGGAGGAATCTTTTTGTTTATTCATATTTTGGAAGCGAGAGGGATCTTTTCATTGGCATGACATGAATATATACTGTACGATGATTCTTAGAATATACATGGTCCCAAAGAATCAAGTATTGGCACATGCTCTGTGATAGAATAATCAAACATATTTAAGCAATGTCTCTCTGTGCCAAACAGTTGAGAGAAGTGCCTAGGAAATGGGACAGACGCAGTAGTGTGCCTATGCCAGGGTGGCTCGTTGAGATGCAGAACCACTTCCCAGGGAAGAGATCAAGAGAACACCGTTCGTTATGGAGGCTGGGAAAACAAGTGGATAGAAATATGAATACTTTTATTTTTGAGAAGAAAATATGAATACAGCTGAGCGTGAACAGGAGACCTATGGAGCCTTAGTAAGCGTAAACAGGAGACCTATGGAGCCTTAGTAACTTACTACGCAAAATATATGGACCGGTCGGTTTGGACCGCCAGGTTTTCAATTACATGCCCCCTTGTGTGATAAAGCTTCTGAGTCTGACTGATATTAAATATGTTTTCCACACTAATCCTATACCCTCTTTGTTTCTTTTTTACTTCGCATATAAGATTTGTATGAAAATAAACTACGCAAAGTTTGACTAAAATTGTATTAAAAAAATCAAGATCTAGAATACTAAAGTTATATAATGCGAAAGTTAATTTCATGATGCATCTAATAATATTGATTTCATATTTTGGATGTTGATATTTTTTCTATAAAGTTGCTCAAACTTTACAAAAAATGACTTCGTACAAATTTATATGCAGATTAAAAACAAAAGGAGGGAATCTACTATATATATAAATAGGTGGTGGTCTCCATTAACTTCTTTCTCTCAATATACACTACAAACATGTCACCTCAACATGCAACCATATATGGGAAAATGCCCACCTCGGCATGCAACCACGCATGCGAAAAGTGTCGACCACTTTCATTCTATTAAGTTACTTATATTTAATATATATTTAACAACTATACAGTAATCAAATTGAATAAATAATTTGCATTTTTTATTTTTGTTCTCATATTATTAATCAAAATGTTCATGTTTCATACAACAATATCTCATTGACATATAAACCAACTGCTGCCGCAACGTGTGGCACATATCATCTACCGTAAGCATAGCGAATGGTACCAACAAAACTATTCCTTTCAAAAAAAGCATGGGAACAAAAACAGGTCCATTGTGGATGCCATTGACTTTTCTCATGTTGCACTTGCCTATCCATTTTTTTATTTCTAAATTGAAAAAAACTCTATCTAATACTAGATGATATCTGCACGTTTTTGTGGAAATTGGGAGTGATGTATTTCAATAAGATTTGGTCATATGGACCATGACTATTTGGATTGATAATATTGTAACTGAAACCGAAGACACGTATGATTTATAAGATTTAATTATTATATAATTTTCAAATATTTATTATATGTCAATAACACAATAGAATAAAAAGGGAAACAATAAAAATCTGAAGGCATGGCAAAGCGATCGTTTTTCATGTTAATTTATATTGGCGCAATGATGGCAAATTTAGTTTGTAAGCACGGCAATTTCTTGGCAAAAAAATGAACTGAGACGCATTTGCCCTGCTCGCGAACTAAACTTGTCATTTAAGCAAACATAGTTTGCCACGAAAATTGGTTCGATTTGCCATGTCTAAGAATCTAACATTCACTAGATATTCGGGTCATATTGACCATGCCTTTTTTCCTCTACATGGTTGCACGTTATGGTGGACATTTTCTAATGCGTGTTTGCATATTGAGGTGACATGTTTACATGTTCACAAAAGTAAATTAGTGGGCAGCTGGGGTAGCTGTCAGCCCACCCAAGTTTGAGCCCCGGCTTGGACGCGCGGCGCTCGTGGAGTTTCTTCTATAAAAGAATGCCAATGAAGGTTAGCTCTTGGGTTGATCTCATTTTTATATATGATATCTAAAGCAGAAAAAAATAAAAAAATACAGGATACTATATAACCAAAAGCACTCGTCAGGGAACAATTGTTCTCTCACGCGTTAAGCTCCTTCCAGATCTCACAAGAGGAGAGCATCCATTAGGAAGGGATCACTTCACCTAACTAATTAGAGAGGGCTGAGGGCATCAACATTATTTACGCCACCCTATCACGCGTGCACGGGTTGATGTTTATGCATGCCCTGAATATGATATCGGATACGTGATGCAACATATAGTTCTCATGCCGATGTGATGTGTTCAAGCACCCATCATGCATTTCAGTTTTTTAATGCAGCTTTAAGCCTTTAACTCAAAGCTTCCGTTACAACACCAAGAACTAGTTAACAGAACCACACACAATGAGACAGCTATCTTGCTGCAAATTAGAAAAGAAAAAGGCATAGCTGATGAGACGATCAAGGAGACTTTGGAAGCATGCATGATGTATCTCATCCTATGTAATCAACAAAGCTGGTTAATTAAAGTATGTGCGTGTATGTGTGAACATATCTGGTTGATAACACTTCGCCATCTTAATTAATGAATAAACTATTCCCCAAACCCAAACTATATGGCACAAATCAAACTCAAAAGTATTGACATACATGTATGCTTTTGACCTAAACAATGATTTCTGTGAAGGATATATATGAACTCTCACTCACTATACAAACTCTAGACTAGACCCGGGCATGGACAGCCCGGCCCATAATGCCTGACATCCTGGCCGGGCTCAGGCTGAACTTTTCCTCCCGAAGCCTGGCCCAAAAGCCCAAAAGGGCATAAATCACTATTTTATTACAAATATAGGTACAACATATTATTTAACTATCCCAAAACTATTTATTTTAATTTAAAAAGGACATTATACACATGTTTTTTTGCCGGACCAGGTCGGGCTCGAGCTTGAGATTTTGAGGTCGGGCTTTACAGAGCCTGGCCCAACGAATGCTCAGGTTTACTCTAGACCTAGAAAAATAGTATCATTTGAATCACAATCAAGAGAACAATTAAATAATACTCCATCCGTCCCAAAATAAATGTCTCAACTTTGTACTAACTTTAGTATAAAGTTGTACTAAAGTTCAGCCACTTATTTTGGGACAGAGGGAGTATAATTGATACATATAACTCATATTTTGTTGATAAAATTAAAGATTTTTTATTAAAACAAGTGCGCGACTTATAGGGCTAGTTTGGTTCAATTCCTGGCAAAAAATTGCCTGGCCTGGACCTCCTTCCCTGAGACCTTCCTGAAAATTGTTTGGTTGGTGCCTGAAGAGTGAAATACTAGCCTGGCCTGGAGCTCCTGCTATAGTCCTTAGCCTGACTGAAACATCAGGCATGATCGTTAGCCTGGACCAGGCGTTCTGCACCGCTCGCCTGGCTCGAGCCTAGGGTTCTAATGCTGCTTTTTTCTTGTGGGCCAGCAGCTATTTATAGTCTGATACATTAACAATTGCTCCACGGGCACATGACATGAACCAAACACATAGCACTCAGGCAGGCCTGGCCAGGCAATTTTCTTCATGTCTCCAGGCCATGGCCAGGCTCCATTTTCTCCCAGGTGTGAAGTCCAGGCCTCAAACCAAACTAGCCCATAAACCAAGTTAGAGGAAGTACATATTCCTCCGTCGCACACACAATGTGCTATCTACTCATAATGCTGGAAAACGTTGCATGGAAAACAAAAAAGTCTACGCACATGCAATGATCTATTCATGGAGATGCATAGCAACGAGGGGGAGAGTGTGTCTACGTACCCTCGTAGACCATAAGCAGAAGCGTTTCACAACGCGGTTGATGTAGTCAAACTTCTTCGCGCTTCAACCGACCAAGTACCGAACGCACGGCACATCCGCGTTCTGCATACGTTCAGCTCGGTGACGTCCCCCGTCTTCTTGATCCAACAAGACGTCGAGGTAGTAAATGAGTTCCATCAGCACGACGGCATGGTGACAGTGATGGTGAAGTGATCACTACTAGGAAAAGGGCTATAGATGGAATGGCCACTAATGGCGCACCAGACATGTGGTGCGCCATTAGTGTGAAAGACACTAATGGCGCACCAGACAAAAGGTGCGCCATTAGTAACAATTTTTTTTATTTTGCCAGACATACTAATGGCGCACCAGGACATAGTGCGCCATTACTAGTTGTAACTAGTAATGGCGCACCAGCAGCATAGTGCGCCACTATTTTTTTTTATTTTTTACCTTTTTGCAAAACTACTAATGGCGCACCTGGTGCAGTGCGCCATTACTAGCGATCCCCCTCCATCTCGATCGCTATCCCACCTCGCCAGATCCGGCCCCCCCGCCGCCGAGCACCCCCGCACCCTCTACCCCGCTCCACCGGGCGCCGCCGCCGACGCCCCGCACCCTCCCCCGCTCCACCGCCGCCGACGACCCACCGCACCCTTCCCTGCTCCACCGCCGCCGCCGACGACCCACCGCACCCTCCCCCGCTCCACCGCCGCTGACGACCCACCGCACCCTAGCTCCCCTGCTCCACCGCCGCCGATGACCCACCGCACCCTTCCCGGCCCGCTCCACCGCCGCCGCCGACCCCTTGCACCCTCTCCGGCCTGCTCCACCGTCACAAATGAATGCTATAGCTAATTCCTCCCTCTCCCTCGCCAGTTCCCCTTCGTCCCTCTCCCCCGCGCCAGTTCCTCTCCGTCCGCTCCCAATCCGCGCCCCCGCCGTCTCCCTCTCCCCATCCTCCCCTCCGACCCCACCCCACTCTCGCCGGAGCAGCGCCGCAAGGCCGACACCAACCTCGCCCTCGCCCGCGCGCGCCGCAACCTCCGCCTCGCATTCAACAGCTACACATTCTACACCGAGGACAAGGACATGAAGAGCGATGGTTATCAGAACTCCGGGGTAACGATGGAATCCTACACCAGTAACGACAAGGACAGAGCACCCCCCGCAACCCCCGACAACCCACCGCACCCTCCCCCGCTCCACCGCCGCCGAGCACCCCCCGCACCCTCTCCCCCGCACCCTCTCCCCCGCACCCTGTTTTTATAAAAATTATTACTGTTTTTATAAAAAAATATTACTGTTATGATTTAAACAAGTTTCAACATATTTAAACACAAATAAATATCAAACAGCATTTTAAATGCATTTTTTATAAAAATTATTACTGTTATGATTTAAACAACTTTGAACATATTTAAACACAAATAAATATCAAACAACATTTTAAATGCATAAAAACAAAAATTTGGGAGCCTGGGAATCGAACCCAGGACCTCCTAGTGTGTGTGCTGCATGCTGACCAGTCGGGCTAGTGGGCGTGTTCTGATGGAGATAGGGTTAGGTGGAAATATAACCTGAGCAGTCGGGCTAGTAATTAAAACAAAATTCTAATGGCGCACCAGGGGGCGGTGCGCCATTAGAATCGACGTACTTATGGCGCACTAGGGGGAGGTGCGCCATTGCTAACCCACTCCACTTGTTCCCCTCGCACTGTGCGTGGCCTCTCCCTCCCTCCCTCGCCAGATCCACTCGACCCCAACCGTACGCCGTCGCCCCTTGCTCCGCCCCCTCCGTCCGTCGCGCCTGCACGCCGTCGGCGACGCCGCCGCCGCTGTGGTCTTGCGCTGCCTCGACGCCGCCGCCCCGACCCCCGCGGGACTCCACCCCCGCCACCCCCGCGCCCCCCGAACGGGATCGGCCGAGCGCGCGCCGCCCGCTCCTTTCCTCTCCTCCTCCCTCCGACGAGCGAGGGCCTCCTCCAGCCCCTGCAGCAGCCGGCGAGCGCGGCCCCGACGCGCCCATCCCGCCTGCCCCTGCCGTCCTCCGCCACCGGCCCCTGCTCTCCTTCGACCGCGGCGAGCGAGGACCCGGAAGAGCTCGGATCCCGACCGCGACCCCTTCGCCGACCCCGACCCCGACCCCTCCGGCGACCAGGTACCTCTCCTCCTTCCTCCTTCCTCCCTCTCTCCACCATTCCCCATTCCCTCCCACCTGTCCAGCGCCGACTCCATCACCATGGACTGACTCCCTCGCAGTCGAGATCCGCCCCGTCGACGTCTAGCAGCCCAGCTCGACCTCCAGCCACTCCAGCTCCCTGGTGTGCCAAAAAGGTGGCAGCTCGTAGCCTCGTACATTGCTTTCAGTATGGGTGTAGAATCTCTAGCAGATAGTTCACTAGTATAACAACAATGGTCATTGTTTAGTATTTGGCACTTCTGTTTAGGTTAAAACAATGTTATTTTTTTGTTCTTTTGCAAAGATTAGAGTGCAGCAGCCCTGTAGATTGTGATTAATTACTATATGATTCAGTTCTAAATATTTTGTTTTATGATCCCAGTGCAAAGGAATTCATATTTTAGTTTACATCTGTCTATGTAGTGTGTTGTGAAGGCCAAGTTTGAGAAGTGGTGGTGTCGCAAAGCAATCCTCTCCCTTGACAGGTACAATGTCCACTCTTCCACATGTCTTAGTTTTTTTAATGCAATTGCTTCATTGCCATATTACATCATTAACTGTTATATATTCCAAATCGTGCAAAACTTCAATAGGGCAAACCTTATGTGATGATACAGGTTGTTAGTTGCTACTAGAAAGTGTTGAGAGATATTAAAGCGGTGTAACAATTGCTGTCGGGTTTAGCAACTGATATCTTCTTCATCTCCTTTTGCACTGCTTACATGTAAGGTATTGTAGTTTAGGTGCTTCTTTCACCAGCTGCAAAACAATGCAGCTGGTGCTTGATGCATGTGTTAATGCATGTGTTAATGCTAGTAAGCTCCTGTTATGGGTCTCAAGCATGAATGTACCCCAAGATTTCTATTGGAACTGGACATGTGTTAATGCAATTAGGTGCTTCTTTCACCAGCTGCAAAACAATGCAATTTCATACGTTTTCACCAGCTGCAAAACATCATAAAAATACCATTAGGTACTTCCGTAAACACAAAAATAGAAACAATGCAAGACATGGCTTGTCTCTGATCCTCTGTTTTCTTTTTTCATTGGTTGCATTTTGATCCTAAATGTCAATCAATAAGTCTATTATTAGGAATCAGCAAAGTTGATTATCTATTCTACATAATTTCTAATCTGATGTTTGCATTTCCTAACTGTAGCATTTTTTTCTCAGACCAAGGCAAATGAAATCGACTAAAGAAAGAAATAGCATTTACCAATTACCACTAACCATGGCACTAATGTTTCACCTTAGATCATATGTTTGTTCTCTGATACACATGTGGGAAACCTTCTAAACAACAACCTATTAATGGTAGTTGTTCTTTGTATTGTGGAATACATCGCATGATTTATAAATTGGGTCAGATGTATAATTAGTCGATGTATAATCCTGGTACTAATTGGTCTCTTCTGCTACTTATCAGAGATGGGGGGAAGCAGCCACCGCCGCTCTGCCTCACCGGAGTACGAGTTGGATGCTTTCGAGTTCTTCAGTATCATACTTGGGACTTCAGTATCAGCCACGAGGCAGGTATATAAAACGAGAGATCTCCCCTTCACCCGTCTCATTATGATAACTCTGTTGTTTGCTACATCACTCCTTGTCCCAAATTGCAGAGGCTGCCTGACACTTTTATGAACATGCTGGGTGAAGATCCGCCACATAATGTGAAGCTCCGATAGGCCGGCAGCGGGGTTCGCGGGCTGTGGGACGTGGAGTTGGTGATCGAGGAGGGCCACATGTACCTGTGCCGTGGCTGGGAGAAGTTCTACAGTGCCTACGACCTACGGACCGGGTACTTTCTTCTCTTCAGGTACGACGATGATGCCACAATGCTCATCGTGAAGGTTTTCAAGACGACTATGTGTCGCATGCGCTACACTGACGACGAAGATGCCAGTGTGTTCTGCCTCTTCTTATTCCTCTACATTTGGCTTTGTCTCACATCGATTGTTAACGGCCATTGTTGCATTTGGACAGGCAATGGGAGCAGCAGCAGCGACACTGGCTACAGCCAAAGCAGCAGCGATTATGGTTGTAGCAAAAGCAACAGCGATTCTGGCTTTAGCGAAAGCAGCAGCGATTCTGGCAACAGCAAAGACAACAAGAAGGATGATCCGGACTGGAGTGGGGGAGAAGAGGAGCAGAGTGGGCCGCTGCAGGATGACGATGGGCATCAGGCTAAGGATGACCTAGCGCTGGTGGTGGCTGACCAAGGGCAAGAGATGGTGGTGGCTGACCATGGGAAAGAGATGGTGGTGGCTGACCATGGGCAAGAGATGGTGGTGGCTGAGGATGACCTAGCGATGGTTGTGCCCATCCTGCCTGAAGGTGGCCTCGCGATGGTGGTGGTGCCTGACAATGACCACGCACCGGTGGTGGCGCCGGCG
This sequence comes from Aegilops tauschii subsp. strangulata, assembly GCF_002575655.3. Lineage (NCBI taxonomy): Eukaryota > Viridiplantae > Streptophyta > Magnoliopsida > Poales > Poaceae > Aegilops > Aegilops tauschii. The sequence continues at coordinate 144,691,331 of NC_053041.3, forward strand.
ATCCCACAGCTGGGCGACATGACCACGCCAATTGTGGTAGAAGACTACATCCCACAGCTGCCTCCACCGCCTCGCCGCTCTTGGCGCATCAGGCTGAGGAAGGAGAAGGAGAAGAACAATGAGAACTGAACTATGTGAAACTTTTGTAATATGGTGTTGGATGGATAACGATGTTGGATGAACAATGTGAAACTTTTGTAATATGTAACGATGGAACTATGTGTTGGCTATGTATGTATATATGATGAAACTTGTGTGTTGGATATGATTGTTATATGGATGCTTGTTGTATATATATGTGTTGGATATATCATATGTGAAATAGTGACCTGAGATTAAGAAAAAAGCGATTTTTTTTAAAAAATGCTACTAATGGCGCACTTCCATCTGGTGCGCCATTAGTATACCAGTTACTAATGGCGCACCAGTAGTGCGCCATTAGTAGGCAAAACTGGTGCGCCACTAGTAAGCCTTTTTCTAGTAGTGGATCTCCGCAGGGCTTCGCCTAAGGACTACGAAAATATGATCGGGGGTGTAAACGATGGAGGGGGGCGTCGCACACGAGTTGGCAATTGTTTGGTCTGTGCTAGGCGGCCCCCTCTCACATATATGTAGGTGGGAGGGCGGGAGCCACTAGTAGAAAAGGGGGCTTTTGTCCCGGTTGGTAAGGGCCTTTAGTCCCGGTTTTTGAACCGGGACTAAAGGGTCGTTACTAATGCCTCCCCCCTTTAGTCCTGGTTCTTACACCAACCGGGACTAAAGGAGATTTTATGAAAAAAAATTCAAAATTTTTTTTGCGAATTTTTTTTTGAATTTCAAATTTCTGAATTATTTTAACCTCTAATCTCTAATCACCACCCCTCATCACTGCTCAATTTATCCTCTAATCTCTAATCACCCTCATCATTCCAAATCATCTAACTTCCCGGACGGTCACCCATCCTCTCACTACTCCAGCCTGAGCACGCTTAACTTCCGGGTTCTATTCTCCCTCGTTTCCAAGTCTGCACATGTTGTTTTCCTGACAATAGTAAGATGTCAATCCTATTAACCCTCAGTAATTTAGCTTGAGCATGAAGTGACACATTTCACTGTTTGAGCTTGAAACTATTATTTTAAAAAACAATAATTATTTAGTAACACTAATATTTCTGGAATAATTAGTTTGACCACTGTTTGACCATAGTTTGACCAGATTTGACCAAAATTCAAAAAAACTGAAATAATTATTTAGTAACACTAATATTCTAGAATAATTAGTTTGACCATTGTTTGACCACAGTTTGAATTTTTTTTTGCATTTTTTGCCTCTCCAGATCTTAAAAGCCCCGTAACTTTTTTCTGTTAGGTTTTTGAGGATTTTGAAAATGTTTAACGAGGTTCCCCCCGTTAAATTCGGATGTAACTTTTCGAGTAGATGATTTTTCATATAAAAAACTTTTTCATCCGAGTTCGTATGCAAAAGTTATGCCCATTTTAAGAAATTCCAGAGAGATTTTGCAAATAGGAGGAATCCTACTTGGGGTCCCTCCCAAGCCGCACCCCCTTCTTTCCTTATTTGGAGTGCGGGGAAAGGCAGGGGAGGGTGGCACCCCTCCCTTTCCTTTCTCCCATGAGAGGGAAAGGCAGGAGGGGCTAGCCCTCCCTTTTTTCCCTGCCTAGGGCTGTCGAAAGAAGTGGAGGGGTGCACTAGCCCCTTACTGGACTGGTCTGTCCCTCCCTTTGGCCCATTAAGCCCATAACTTGCCGGGGGGGGGGGGGGGTGTGCCCGGAACCCCTTCCGATGACCCGATTCCTTCCCGGTACGTCCCGAAACACTTCCGGTGTCCAAATACCATCGTCCTATATATCGATCTTTACCTCTCGAACATTTCAAGACTCCTCGTCATGTCCGTGTGATCTCATCCGGGACTCCGAACAACATTCAGTCACCAAATCACATAACTCATATAATACTATATCGTCAATGAATGTTAAGCGTGTGGACCCTACGGGTTCCAGAACTATGTAGACATGACCGAGATACCTCTCCGGTAAATAACCAATAGTGGAACCTAGATGCCCATATTGGCTCCTACATACTCTACGAAGATCTTTATCGGTCGAACCGTTATGACAACATACGTAATTCCCTTTGTCTATCGGTATGTTACTTGCCCAAGATTCGATCGTCGGTATCTTTATACCTAGTTCAATCTCGTTACCGGCAAGTCTCTTTACTCGTTCCATAATACATCACCTCACGACTAAGTCCTTAGTAATTTCTTGCAAGCTTATGATGTGTATTACCGAGAGGGCCCAAAGATACCTCTCCGATACTCGGAGTGACAAATCTTAATCTTGTTCTATGACAACTCAACAAACACCTTCCGAGATACCTGTAGAGCATCTTTATGATCACCCAGTTACAGTGTGATGTTTGTTAGCACACAAGGTATTCCTCCGGTATCCGAGAGTTGCATAATCTCATAGTCGAAGGAATATGTATTTGACATGAAGAAAGCAATAGCAACAAACTGAACGATCATTATGCTAAGCTGACATATGGGTCTTGTCCATCACATCATTCTCCTAATAATGTGATCCTGTTATCAAATGACAACTCATGTCCATGGTTAGGAAACCTTAATCATCTTTGATCAACGAGCTAGTCTAATAGAGGCTCACTAGGGACACGGTGTTTGTTTATGTATTCACACATGTATTTAAGTTTCTCATCAATACAATTCTAGAATGAATAATAAACCTTTATCATGATTTAGGAAATATAATAATAACCATTTTATTATTGCATCTAGGGCATATTTCCATCAGTCTCCGACTTGCACTAGAGTCAATAATCTAGTTCACACCACCATGTGATTTAACAACCATAATTCACATCGCCATGTGACCAACACCCAAAGAGTTTACTAGAGTAAATAATCTAGTTCACATCACCATGTGAGTAACACCCAAAGAGTACTAAGGTGTGATCATCTTTTTCTTGTGAGAGAGGTTTAGTCAACAGGTCTGTCACATTCAGATCCGTATGCATTTTGCAAATTTCTATGTCTATAATGCTCTGCATGGAGCTACTCTAGCTAATTGCTCCCACTTTCAATATGTATCCAGATCGAGACTTAGATTCATCCGGATTGACACTACTAGGGAAAAGCCTAGCAATAGCGCGTGTTTTAGGCCTATCAGTAGGGCGGGAAGAAGCGCTACTGGTACGGCGCTACAGCTAAAGTTAGCAGTAGCATGGGTTAACCCATGCTACTGCTATATCGACTTAGTAGTAACGCTTTCTCCAAAGAGCGCTACTGGTAATTACTAGTAGCGCCTCTCCCAGCCCGCGCTACTACTATTATTCCGTATTTTATTTCCTTTTAATTTCATGTTGTATTCATACACCTTTATACAAGTTTTCATACAGCAGCAATTTTGACATTGTTTTTACATCATAATGAGTTATTACATCACTTGGTGAAAGAACCGTGGACTAGTTTCAAGTGGATGGACATGCACTTGAAACTAATCCGCGGTTCTTTCACCCAATGATATTATAAATATCATCATCATCATATCATTAACAACTTATCATCATAATACATCATTGTCATATAACACCTCCTCATGATCATCGTTTTGATCAATGAGACATCACATAGCAAGTTGGTCACTAGTCATAATCACAACTACTCCTCATCATCAGCTCTAACACATTGTACCACATAATAAACATTGTACCTCATAGGACCTACTACATTCTCTTAGGACCTACTATATTTTCTTAGGTAAAATAGCATAAAACAAGATAGCCCCTGACTCTCCATTATGGAGAATGGAGATTATCCTGTCTCCAATTCTTGCCTTTCACACAATGTTGCTTCCAAGAACCTCCTTACGACTGTCCATACATTTTTTCCATTCTTTGATTACCATGTGTTCACCGGTTTTAGAAATCCGATATGGACAGGTGAGATTCGTAGGATGACACGGCTGTATGTTCAAAACATCAAGGCGACCATTCTGATACATCAGATGAGGCACACAATACTTCGAGTTTTTATGTTGAAAACATAGTAATAACTTCATAGTTAGCAATGTAGTTCAGTTTTGGAAGTATGCAAAAGATGCACGGATGTCGTAATAGTAAAACATCTTACCATGGCATCTCCATGGATGTTACCGTGGTTCAACACGTGCACTAGTGGCACGTATTGACCATAATGCGGAGGAGTTTGATAATAGATATTGTAATTCTCAAGTTCAGTACAAAATGCGATCAGATGATTTTTCTCCTGATAAGTTAATTCGGAGCCATCGGTGTAGTAGGTTCTGTCTACCATCTTCCGCACATTGTTTGAAGAATGAAAATAAGCTGTCAACTATTTTGAAATAAACAATATAAATTAGTTAATAACTATGTTTGAGAAACTCTCATAGCGGTAGAATTGGAAGCGTATGAACAAGGACCCAAATGTCCATATTGTCTTGCTCGATGTCAGGATCACCAAGATCCATGGTGACAAGCATATCCTCATAAAAACCATACATCTTGCAAAGTGCTTCCCAATTTGTGGGACCAAAACGGGTTACGCTCTGAGAATTGTACAGATTTACTTCAAAATCCATACCATGATGGGTCCTTAGGTGAATTTTCTTTGTTTCAAAACTTTCATGGTCTTCAAAACCCATCCTCTCCAAGACATAGCGTCTTGCATGGCATGAGATAAGCTAGTCGAATTGTAAAAGATGAAAATTACACGTTGAAATAGTTGAAGTCATGCTTAATTACAAAAAAACACTTGTCGTCGTTGCATACCGTTTCAACATCGAAGGTCTCCTGGAGCTTAATGCTGAAGCGCCGATCTTCGTCCAGGTGAGGCCTGTCGCACAGACCTCGGTCATCGTTGCACCAGTCGCACTCCCCCGGGAGACTTTCGTCGTCCGAGTACGACATTTTATATGTTCATAATTCAAATATTAAACTTGTACAATTAAATATGTACTACAAAAACTAAATTAGATCATTATTATTCATCACGGGTTGACTATCGGTCTGCCGAGTCTTTTCTTGAAAACTCTCAGCTCACGTGGTGTATACATTCGACCGTTGGTGATGATCGCTCCTCCTTTCGTCCCCGAGTGCATTACACCAAAATGTCTAGCACACAGGAACGAAGGAGAAGCGACCCCGACGACAACAGACGGGATTCTTCGTCCTCTCATATATGGTGGAGACTCTCCCTCACTGATTCCTCTCTAACATTTGCGACTGTCGGTGATGGTCGTTACTCCTCCTTCCCCTAGTGCCTAACAAAGGTCTAGCACAAGGAGAAGAAGGAGAAACGACCCCCACGACAACAGTCGAGATTCTTCGTCCTCTCATATATGGTGGAGCCTCGACAGACTTAAAGTCAACCCGAAATATCGTTTAATTATCTTTCTAGAAAATCTAGGCCACTCGATATTTCCTACATATTCTAGCACAAGTCATGCCAAAATTCACGGAAAAATCCGGCATGACCTTTGGTAAAAATGGACATATTGAGCGCCTGAAATTTGCCGGAACGGAAATTAATCAACACTCCGGCAAAACATAGGCCACTCGAAGGTGTAACCTGCAAACATGACCGACCACTTGGGCAAGCACATATCCTATTTGAGCAACACAAGATATACATGTTTTTATCTACATCATATGATCATTCAAACTTGATGGTCATTGCATTTCAATGGTTGAAAATATGAGCAAAAACATTTTAAAATATCTTAGAGGACTCATATTGACATGGAGATTTGGCTGGTCTCACCTCGAGGTCGGAGGGGGTCGGTGACGGGGACGACGGCGGGGATGATGGAGGGGCTCCTAGATTTCTGCAAAAACAAAAACCCTATAAGCTATCAACTAATCAAATGCATACGCCTTGCATAGTGGGGGTCCAATTTGAGCATTCAAAATAGGAGTACTTCTCCAATTTGAGCATTCAATAAGCAAAACCAAATCGTAAAATAAATAAGTATTCAAATTAGCATGCATTCAATAAGCAAAAGTAAATCATCTCTTGCGTCCGTACATCATCGAATATTATCACTAATACATGTCGAATAGTATCATACATATAACATCACTAATACAACTAAAACCCTAGCAAACGACGGGTATCGGCGCGGGCGGTGGACACCCAAAGAGAAGGAACCATCACATGATCATAGCTCCAGAATAGGACGACGAGGATGCGGGATAGGTATCGTCGACGTCGATGCGGGAATAATTGCTTTAACTAAAAAAATAACAACAAATGTGACATGTTCAACTAGTTCTATTAATTCAACTAGTTCTTACTAAAAATAAACTTACTATAAATAAATATAAACTAGTTCTTACTAAAAATAAACTAGTTCAACTAGTTATATTATTTTTCTTACTAAAAATACACTAGTTCTATTAATTCAACTAGTTCTTACTAAAAATAAACTAATTCTATTAATTTTCTTACTAATTCTATTAAACACTACTGCCCTAGTTCTTACTAACTAATTAGATGAACCTACCTAGGAACTACTGCCCTAATTAGCATCTAATTTGATGAAACCTAACTAATTTGATGCACTCGAAAATTTGATGAACCCTAGGAACTTTAGCTAGGCAGAGGTAGGGGAGGGGGAGGAGGAGGCATGCTCACCTCGGGTGCTGGCGGCGAGAGAGGGGCAGGCGGCGTCGAGGTCGGGGTCGGGGCTGGGGCGCGCGGCGGAGGGCGGCGTCGAGGTTGGGGTCGGGGTGGCGTCGAGGTCGGGGTTGGGGGCGGCGTCGAGGGCATGCGGAGGGCGACGGGAGAGCATGCGGTGGCCGAAGGCGATGCTGGGCAACGACAGCAGGGACAACGGAGGATTTCGATTTGGGGGAAGTGGCCGTGGGGAAGAAAGAACCATGCGTTTAAGTCAGAAGTAGCAGTAGCGCATTCAAGGAATTGCGCTACTGCTACATTAGCTATAGCTAACTTAGCTATAGCGCGTGCTGACAAAGTGCGTTACTGCTAAGTTAGCTATACCGCCTGTCCAGAAAGCATGCTGCTGCTACGCCTTTCTCCTTTATTTTTATTTTTCATTTGTTTTCCTTCACATTTTCTTTTTTTCCTTCCCCTTTTTTCTATTTCTTTCATTTTCCTTTACTTTTCCATATGTTTTTCATTTTATTTTCCTTTCATTAGCAGTAGCGCTTTTCCCGTGAAACACACTACTACAACAACCTTAGCAGTAGCATGCTTTTCCTAAGACCGCTACTACTATTGGTAGCCTGCCGAGAACAGTAGGGGAATTATAGTTGTAGCACTTCTTCCCTGAGACGCGCTACTACTATGAACTTAGCTGCAGCGCGTTTGAATGCCACGCGCTACTGGTAAGTATTAGTAGCGTTTGTTTTTGTCCCTCGCTACTGGTAAGATTCTATGTATAAGGTTTTCCCTAGTAGTGTGATGGCAAAGATTGCATCGACGTAACTCTTTACGATGAACTCTTTATCACCTCCATAACCGAGAAACATTTCCTTAGTCCTCTTTAGGTACCTAAGGATAATTTTGACCGCTATCTAGTGATCTACTCCCGGATCACTATTGTACCCCTTTGCCACACTCTTGGCAAGTCACACAACAGGTCTGGTACACAACATGGCATACTTTATAGAACCTATGACCGAGGCATAGGGAATGACTTTCATTCTCTATTTATATTTTGCTGTGGTCGGGTTTTGAGTCTTACTCAACTTCACACCTTACAATACATACTAGAACTCCTTCTTTGACTGATCCATTTTGAACTCCTTCAAAATCTTTTCAAAGTATGTACTCATTGAAAATCTTATCAAGTATCTTGATCTATCTCTATAGATCTTGATGCCCAATATGTAAGCAGCTTACCGATGTCTTTCATTGAAAAATTCTTATTCAAGTATCCTTTTTATGCTATCCAAAAATTCTATATCATTTCCAATCAGGAATATGTCAGCTACATATAATATCAGAAATGCTACAAAGCTCCCACTCATTTTCTTGTAAATACAGACTTCACCGTAAGTCTGTATAAAACCATATGCTTTGATCACCTCATCAAAGCTTATATTCCAACTCCGAGATGCTTGCACCAGTCCATAGATGGATCGCTGGAGCTTGCACACTTTGTTAGCACCTTTAGGATCGAAAAAACCTTCTGGTTGCATCATATACAACTCTTCTTTGAGATATCCATTAAGGAATGCAGTTTTGACATCCATTTTCTAGATTTCATAATTATAAAATGCGGCAATTGCTAATATGATTCAGACTGACTTTAACTTAAGCATCACTACGGGTGAGAAGGTCTCATCATAGTCAACCCCTTGAACTTGTCGAAAACCTTTCGCGACAAGTCGAGCTTTGTAGATGGTGACATTACCATCAGCGTCCGTCTTCTTCTTAAAAATCCATTTATTCTCAATGGCTTGCCGATCATCGGGCAAGTCCACCAAAGTCCACACTTTGTTCTCATACATGGATCCTATCTCAAATTTCATGGCCTCAGGCCATTTATTAGAATCTGGGCTCATCATAGCTTCTTCATAGTTCATAGGTTCACCATGGTCTAGTAACATGACTTCCAGGACAGGATTACCGTACCACTCTGGTGCGGAACGTGCTCTGTTCGACCTACGAGGTCCAGTAGTAACTTGATCTGAAGTTTCATGATCATCATCATCAGCTTCCTCTCTAGTTGGTGTAGGCATCACGGGAACAGATTTCTCTGATGTGCTACTTTCCAAATTGAGAGACGGTACAATTACCTCATCAAGTTCTACTTTCCTCCACTCACTTCTTTCGAGAGAAACTCCTTCTCGAGAAAGGATCCATTCTTAGCAACAAAGGTCTTGCCTTCGGATCTGTGGTAGAAGGTGTACCCAATTGTTTCCATAGGGTATCCTATGAAGACGCACTTCTCCGATTTGGGTTCGAGCTTATCAGGCTGAAGCCTTTTGACATAAGTGTCGCAACCACAAACTTTCATAAACGTAGGTTTCTTGCCAAACCATAGTTCATACGGTGTCATCTCAACGGATTTAGACGGTGCCATATTTAACGTGAATGCGGCTGTCACTAATGCATAACCCCAAAATGATAGTGGTAAATCGATAAGAGACATCATAGATCGCACCATATCTAATACAGTACAGTTATGACGTTCAGTCACACCATTACACTGTGGTGTTCGAGGTGGCGTGAGTTGTGAAACAATTCCACATTGTTTTAAATGAAGGCCAAACTCGTAACTCAAATATTCGCCTCCACGATCAGATCATAGAAAATTTATTTTCTTGTTACGATGATTCTCCACTTCACTCTGAAATTCTTTGAACTTTTCAAATATTTCAGACTTGTGTTTCATCAAGTACATATACCCATACCTACTCAAATCATCTGTGAAGGTCAGAAAATAACGATACCCGCCGCGTGCCTTAACACTCATCGGACCACATACATCGGTATGTATTTTTTTCAGTAAGTCATTAGCTCGCTCCATTGTTCCGGAGAATGGAGTTTTAGTCATCTTGCCCATGAGGCATGGTTCGCAAGTATCAAATGATTCATAATCAAGTGATTCCAAAAGTCCATCTGCATGGAGTTGCTTCATGCGCTTTACACCAATATGACCTAAACGGCAGTGCCACAAGTATGTTGCACTATCATTATCAACTTTGCATCTTTTGGCATCAATATTATGAATATGTGTATCATTACGATCGAGATTCAATAAACCATTTACATTGGGTGTATGACCATAGAAGATTTTTTAATCATGTAAACAGAACAACAGTTATTCTCTGACTTAAATGAATAACCGTATTGCAATAAATATGATCCAATCATATTCATGCTCTACGCAAACACCAAATAACATTTATTTAGGTCCAACACTAATCCCGAAGGTAGAGGGAGTGTGCGATGGCGATCATATCAACCTTGGAATCACTTCCAACACACATCGTCACCTCACCCTTAACTAGTCTCTGTTTATTCTACAACTCCCGTTTTTGAGTTACTAATCTTAGCAACTGAACCAGTATCAAATACCCAGGGGTTGCTATCAACACTAGTAAAGTACACATCAATAACGTGTATATCAAATATACCTTTGTCCACTTTCCTATCCTTCTTATCCACCAAGTATTTGGGGCAGTTCCACTTCCAGTGACCATTTCCTTTGCCGTAGAGGCACTCAGTTTCGGGCTTGGTCCAGCTTTGGGCTTCTTTATGGGAGCGGTAGCTTGCTTGCCATTCTTCTTGAAGTTCCCTTTCTTTCCCTTGCCCTTTTTCTTGAAACTAGTGGTCTTGTTAATCATCAATATTTGATGCTCTTTCATGATTTCTACCTTCGCAGGTTTCAGCATCGCGAAGAGCTCGGGAATCATTTTCGTCATCCATTGCATATTATAGTTCGCCACAAAGTTCTCGTAGCTTGGTGATAGTGACTAGAGAATTTTGTCAATCACTATCTTAATTATCTGGAAGATTAACTCCCACTTGATTCAAGTGATTGTAGTACCCCAGACATTCTGAGCACATACTCACTGGTTGAGGTATTCTCCTCCATCTTGTAGGCAAAGTACTTGTCAGAGTCTCATACCTCCTGACACGGGCATGAGTCTAAAATACTAACTTCAGCTCGTGGAACATCTCATATGCTCCGTGGAGTTCAAAATGTTTTGAAGTCCCGGTTTTAAGCCGTAAAGCATGGCGCACTAAACTATTAAGTATTCATCATATCGAGCTTGCCAAACGTTCATAATGTCTACATCTGCTCCTGCAATAGGTCTGTCACCTAGCGGTGCATCAAGGACATAATTCTTTTGTGCAGCAATGAGGATAATCCTCAGATCACGGACCCAGTCCGCATTATTGCTACTATCATCTTTCAACTTAGTTTTCTATAGGAACATATCAAAAATAAAGTGGAGCTATATCGCGAGCTATTGATCTACAACATAGATATGCAAAAACTATTAAGACTAAGTTCATGGTAAATTAAGTTCAATTAATCAAATTACTAAAGAACTCCCACTTAAATAAACATCCCTCAAGTCATCTAAGTGATACATGATCCAAACCAACTAACCCATGTCCAATCATCACGTGAGATGGGGTAGTCATCAATGGTGAACATCTCTATGTTGATAATATCTACTATATGGTTCACGTTCGACCTTTCAGTCTCCAGTGTTCCAAGGCCATGTCTGTACATGCTAGGCTCGTCAAGTTTAACCCAAGTATTCCGCATGTGCAAAACTGTCTTGCACCCATTGTATGTGAACGTAGATTCTATCACACCTGATCATCACGTGGTGTCTCAACATGACGAACTGTAGTAACGGTGCATACTCAGGGAGAAACTTTTACCTTGAAATTTACTGAAGGGATCATCTTATAATGCTACCGCCGTACTAAACAAAATAAGATGCATAAAAGATAAACATCATATGCAATCAAAATATATGACATGATATGTCCATCATCATCTTGTGCTTTTGATCTCCATCTCCAAAGCATCGTCATGATCTTCATCGTCACCGGCTTGACACTTTGATCTCCATCGTTGCGTCGTGGTTGTCTCGCCAACTATTGCTTCTACAACTATCGCTAACGCATAGTCATAAAGTAAAGCAATTACATGGCGTATGCATTTCATACAATAAAGAGACAACCATAAGGCTCTTGCCGGTTGCCAGATATCTTACAAAACATGATCATCTCATACAATGACGTGTATCACATCATGTCTTGGCCATATCACATCACAACATACCCTGCAAAAACAAGTTAGACATCCTCTACTTTGTTGTTGCAAGTTTTATGTGGCTGCTACGGGTTTCTAGCAAGAATTGTTCTTACCTATGGCAAAAACCACAATGGTGTTTCGTCAAGTTTGTTGTTTTAACCTTCTTCAAGGACCGGCTGCAGTCAAATTCAATTCAACTAAAGTAGGAGAAACAGACACCCGCCAGCCACCTTTATGCAAAACTAGTTGCATGTCAGTCGGTGGAACCGGTCTCATGTGCGTGGACATGTAAGGTTTGTCCGGGCCACTTCATCCCACAATATCGCTGAATCAAAATAAGACGTTGGTGGTAAGCAGTATGACTATCACCGCCCACAACTCTTTGTGTTCTACTCGTGCATATCATCTACGCATAGACCTAGCTCATGATGCCACTGTTGGGAAACATTGCATGGAAAAAAAATTCTACGCACACACAATGATCTATCCATGGAGATGCATAGCAACGAGGGGGAGAGTGTGTCACATACCCTCGTAGACCGTAAGCGGAAACGTTTCACAACGCGGTTGATGTAGTCGAACTTCTTCGCGCTTCAGCCGATCAAGTACCGAGCGCACGACACCTCCACGTTTTGCACACGTTCAGCTCGGTGACGTCCCTCGCCTTCTTGATCCAGCAAGACGTCGAGGTAGTAGATGAGTTCCGTCAGCACGACGACGTGGTGACGGTGCTGGTGAAGTGATCTCTACAGGGCTTCGCCTAAGCACTACAAAATATGACAGGGGGTGCAAACGGTGGAGGGGGCGCCGCACACAGCTAGGCAATTGTCTGGTCTGTGCTAGGCGCCCCCCACATATATATATATATATATATATATATATATATATATATATAGGTGGGAGGGAGGGAGGAGTAGCCAAAGGAGGCACCTAAGTAGGAGGAATCCTACTTGGGGTCCCTCCCAAGCCGCCCCCTTCTTTCCTTATTTGTAGTGCGGGGAAAGACAGGGGAGGGTGGCGCCCCTCCCTTTCCTTTCTCGCATGAGAGGGAAAGGCAGGAGGGGCTAGCCCTCCCCTTTTTGCTTCCCTAGGGCTATCCAAACAAGTGGAGGGGCGCACCAGCCCCCTAGTGGGCTGGTCTGTCCCTCCCTTTGGCCCATTAAGCCCACAACTTGCCGGGGGTGGGGGGGTGTCCGGAACCCCTCCCGGTGACCCGATTCCTTCCCGGTGCGTCCCGAAAAACTTTAGGTGTCCAAATACCATTGTCCTATATATCGATCTTTACCTCTCAACCATTTTGAGACTCCTCGTCATGTCCGTGATCTCATCCGGGACTCCGAACAACATTCGGCCACCAAATCACATAACTCATATAATACTATATCGTCAACGAACGTTAAGCGTGCGGACCCTATGATACGTATCCATCGTATCTATAATTTTTGATTGTTCCATGCCAATATTCTACAAGTTTTACATACTTTTCGCAACTTTTTATACTATTTTTGGGACTAACATATTGATCCAGTGCCCAGTGCCAGTTCCTGTTTGTTGCATGTTTTTTGTTTCGCAGAAAATCCATATCAAACCGAGTCCAAACGCGATAAAAACTTCAGGAGATTTTTTTGGAATATATGTGATTTTTGGGAAAAGGAATCAACGCGAGACGATGCCCGAGGAGTCCACGAGGTAGGGGGTGCGCCCCAGGGGGTAGGGCGCGCCCTGGGCCCTCGTGGCCACTACGTAAGGCGGTTGGTTCCCTTCTTTCGCCGCAAGAAAGCCAATATCCGGATAAAAATCGTGTCCAAATTTCAGCCCAATCGGAGTTATGGATCTCCGCGAATTTAAGAAACGGTGAAAGGGCATAATCAGGGAGCGCAGAAACAGAAGGAAACAGAGAGAGAGAGATCCAATCTCGGAGGGGCTCTTGCCCCTCCGCCGCCATGGAGGCCATGGACCACAGGGGAAACCCTTCTCCCATCTAGGGGGAAGGTCAAGGAAGAAGATGAAGAAAGGGGGCTCTCTCCCCCTCTCTCCCAGTGGCGCGGGAACGCCGCCAGGGCCATCATCGCGACAACGATCTACACCAACAACTTCACCGCCGTCATCACCAACTCTTCCCCCCTCTATGTAGCGGTGTAACCCCTCTTTTACCCGCTGTAATCTCTACTTAAACATGGTGCTCAACGCTATATATTATTTCCCAATGATGTATGGCTATCCTGTGATGTTTGAGTAGATCCGTTTTGTCCTATGGGTTAATTGATCGTGATTGGTTGGAGTTGCATGTTTTATTATTGGTGCTGTCCTATGGTGCTCTCCGTGTCGCGCAAGCGTGAGGGATCCCCGCTGTAGGGTTTACAATATGTTCATGGTTTGCTTATGGTGGGTGGCGTGAGTGACAGAAGCACAGACCCGAGTAAGTAGGTTGTTTGCGGATGGGAGTAAAGAGGACTTGATGCCTTATAATGCTATGGTTGTCTTTTACCTTAATGATCTTTAGTAGTTGCGGATGCTTGCTAGAGTTCCAACATAAGTGCGTATGATCCAAGAAGAGAAAGTATGTTAGCTTATGCCTCTCCCTCAATTAAAATTGCAATAATGATTACAGGTCTAGTTATCGATTGTCTAGGGACAAATAAATTTCTTGTGACAAAAAGATCTCTACTAAAACTAAATTAGTTGTATCTTTATCTAAACAGCCCCTAGTTTTTATTTACGTGCTCTTTATTATCTTGCACCTAGCCTAAAATACCTACAAAGTACTTCTAGTTTCATACTTGTTCTAGGTAAAGCGAAAGTTAAGCGTGCGTAGAGTTGTATCGGTGGTCTATAGAACTTGAGGGAATATTTGTTCTACCTTTAGCTCCTCGTTGGGTTTGGCACTCTTACTTATCGAAAGAGGCTACAATTGATCCCCTATACTTGTGGGTTATCAAGACCTTTTTCTTACGCCGTTGTAGGGGAGAGTTAGCGTGGGGTGAATATTCTCGTGTGTGCTTGTTTGCTTTATCACTAAGTGGATTTTATTTGCTGTTCTAAGTTGTTCTCTATCTTTAGTTATGGATATGGAAAACGAAATACCAAAAAAAATTAGGTTTACTTGCTACTCATGGAGATGGGGAACCTCCTAAAACCCTCGATGCTCATTATGTGAAAGATATTATGCACTACTTTAATAATCCTGAGAAAACCCCATTCAATTATGTAATGGGAGACACGTTGGATCAACGTGAATACTTTAGGGATTTTGGCTTGACTCAAAAAGGGAAACTATTATGGGATCAAATTCATATGTTGCATCGGTATGCTCGGCAACTATGCTTGAGATATGATTATACTTGTTGCTCTAGGATGAAGGCTCCACACCTTCCTTTTTCATGCAAATTTAATGATAATGAAACCTTAGCTTCTTATGCTAATGGTATATATGATTACTATGATCTGGAACGAATAGAAGAATTTGTTGCTTTTAAGGGTGCATGTGAAATTGAATATTTGTTTAAAGAGTTTGAAGATTTTTATGATTTAGTTTATAGACTTGAAAATTTACCTATCCTTAAATATTCCTATGAGGATTATATATAAAATTATGATATTGATGAATTTATTGAGAAAGTCTCCACTGTCCGAGAAGAGACTAATATTTTGCAGGAGTCTATGGAAGAAGGAATTGGTGAAACTGTGAGCTCATTGGATGAAAAAGATGATGTGGAGAGCGAAGAACAAAAGGAGGAAGATCAGATTAGCTACTCGTGCCCACCTTCTAATGAGAGTAACTCTTCAACTCATACATTATTTAATGTCCCTTCGTTCTTACCGAAGGATGAATGCCATGATAATTGCTATGATCCCGTTGATTCATTTGAAATATCCCTTTTTGACGAACTTCATGCTTGTTATTCTTGTGGCCAAGATGCCAATATGAATTATGCTTATGGAGATGAACTTGCTATTGTTCCTTATGTTAAACATGAAATTTTTGCTATTGCACCCACACATGATAGTCCTATTATCTTTTTGAATTCTCCAAACTACACTATATCAGAGAAGTTTGCACTTATTAAGGATTATATTGATGGGTGGCCTTTTACCGTTGCACATGATAATTTTGATGAATATAATATGCATGTGCTTGCTGCTCCTACTTGCAATTATTATGAGAGAGGAACTACATCTCCACCTCTCTATGTTTCCAACACGATAAAATTGCAAGAAACTTCTTATGCTATGCATTGGCCTTTACTTGATGTGCATGAATTGTTCTTGTATGACATGCCGATGCATAGGAAGAGAGTTAGACTTTGTCATTGCTTGATATATGTTACTTTGTGCTCACTACTAAATTCTAAATCATTGTTGATTCAAATTGGCTTTGATATACCTTGGGATCCGGGTGGATCCATTACTTTAGCACTTTATGCCTAGCTTAATGGCTTTAAAGAAAGCGCTGCCAGCGAGACAACCCGGAAGTTTTAGAGAGTCATTTATTTCTGTTGAGTGCTTTTATATAGTTTAAAAACAAAAAAAATATAGAGGGGAACTTAAAACTTCACAAAAAGGAAAGTGAAAGTGAGAGAGACAAGCATTGTTGAAGTGAGGGAGCTCCTTGAACTTTGTTCATGCTCATGGAAACTTTGTGAATCTTGATTACAGAAACTTTTCAACAAAAATAATAATCACCTTGTACAATTCTATTGTGTTATAAAAATAATGTGCCAATATTTTCCTTTAGGATGTTTACATTGCTTGTTGCTTTGTGCGGTGCAAAACAGAAACTTTGGCTGTAGTGTGCAATTTTACATTTTTTACTGGAACATCAAACGGTTCTGAAACTTTTTGCAATGTCTTTCTATACAAATTTTTTTATTTTTCATAATTTTTTCAGAATTGTTGGAGTACCAGAAGTATGGTTAATGTTAAGATTACTACAGACTGTCCTGTTTAAGACAGATTCTGTTTTTGATGCATTGTTTGCATGTTTTGATGAAACTATCGATTTCTATCAGTGGATTAAAGTCATGGAAAAGTTATATTACAGTAGCTACAATGAAGAAACTAAATATGAATTGGGTTGCAACAGTACTTAGAGTAGTGATTTGCTTTATTATACTAATGGATCTTACCGAACTTTCTGTTCAGTTTTGTGTGGATGAAGTGATCAAGGATCGAGGAGGTCTCGATATGAGGAGAAGGAGGAGAGGAAAGAGCTCAAGCTTGGGGATTCCCAAGGCACCCCAAGTAAATATTCAAGGATACTCAAGCGTCTAAGCTTGGGGATGCCCCAGAAGGCATCCCATCTTTCTTCAACAAGTATCGGTATGTTTTCGGTTTCGTTTCGTTCATGTGATATGTGCAAATCTTGGAGCGTCTTTTGCATTTAGTTTTCACTTTTCTTTGATGCACCATGCTGGTATGTGATAGTCCTTGGTTGATTTATAGAATGCTCTTTGCACTTCACTTATATCTTTTGAGTATGGCTTTATAGAATGCTTCATGTGCTTCACTTATATTTTTTTAAGTTTGGATTGCCTGTTTCCCTACACATAGAAAACCGCCATTTGTAGAATGCTCTTTTGCTTCACTTATATTTGTTAGAGCGTGGGCATATCTTTTGTAGAAAGAATTAAACTCTCTTGCTTCACTTATATCTATTTAGAGAGTTGACAGGAATTGGTTATTCACATGGTTGGTCATAAAATCCTACATAAAACTTGTAGATCACTGAATATGATATGTTTGATTACTTGAAATAGTTTTGCAATATAAAGATGGTGATATTAGAGTCATGCTAGTGGGTAATTGTGGATTGTAGAAATACTTGTGTTGAAGTTTGTGATTCCCGTAGCATGCACGTATGGTGAAGCATTACGTAACGAAGTCGGAGCATGATTTATTTATTGATTGTCTTCCTTATGAGTGGCGGCCGGGGACGAGCGATGGTCTTATCCTACCAATCTATCCCCCTAGGAGAATGCGCGTAGTACTTTGTTTCGATAGCTACTAGACTTTTGCAATAAGTATGTGAGTTCTTTATGACTAATGTTGAGTCCATGGATTATACACACTCTCACCCTTCCATCATTGCTAGCCTCTTCGGTACCGTGCATTACCCTTTCTCACCTCGAGAGTTGGTGCAAACTTCGCCGGTGCATCCAAACCCCGTGATACGATACGCTCTATCACACATAAGCCTCCTTATATCTTTCTCAAAACAACCACCATACCTACCTATCATGGCATTTCCATAGCCATTCTGAGATATATTGCCATGCAACTTCCATCATCATCATATACATGACTTGAGCATTCATTGTCATATTGCTTTGCATGATCCTAAGATAGCTAGCATTATATTTTCATGGCTTGTCTGTTTTTTGATATCTTTGCTATGCTAGATCATTGCACATCCCGGTAAACCGCCGGAGGCATTCATATAGAGTCATGTCTTTGTTATAGTATCGAGTTGTAATATTGAGTTGTAAGTAAATAAAAGTGTGATGATCATTATTAGAACATTGTCCCATGTGAGGTTATCAAAATAAAAGTGGCCAAAGAAGCCCCCAAAAAAGAGAGAGAGGCCAAAGAAGCCTACAAAAAAAACAAAAAAATGAGAAAAATAAAAAATGAGAGAAAAGAGAGAAGGGACAATGTTACTATCCTTTAACCACACTTGTGCTTCAGAGTAGCACCATGTTCTTCATATAGAGAGTCTCTTGAGGTATCACTTTCATATACTAGTGGGAATTTTCATTATAGAACTTGGCTTGTATATTCTGATGATGGGCTACCTCAAATGCCCGAGGTCTTCATGAGCAAGCAAGTTGGATGCACACCCACTTAGTTTTCAGTTTGAGCTTTCATATACTTATAGCTCTAGTGCATCCGTTGCATGGAAATCCCTACTCAATTGCATCGATATCGGTTGATGGGCATCTCCATAGCCCATTAATTTGCCTAGTTGATGTGAGACTTTCTTCCTTTTGGTCTTATCCACACAACCTCCACCATCATATTCTATTCCACCTAAAGTGCTATATCCATGGCTCACGCTCATGTATTGCGTGAAAGTTGAAAAGGTTTGAGAACATCAAAAGTATGAAACAATTGCTTGGCTTGTCATCGGGGTTTTGCATGATTTAAATATTTTGTGTGGTGAAGATGGAGCATAGCCAGACTATATGATTTTGTAGGGATAACTTTCTTTCGCCATATTATTTTGAAAAGACATGATCGCTTTATTGGTATGCTTGAAGTATTATTGTCTTAATGTCAAATGATAGATTATTGCTTTGAATCACACATGTCTTAATATTCATGCCATGATTAGATTACATGATCAAGATTATGCTAGGTAGCATTCCACATCAAAAATTATTTTTTTATCATTTACCTACTCGAGGACGAGTAGGAATTAAGCTTTGGGATGCTGATACGTCTCCGTCGTATCTATAATTTTTGATTGTTCAATGCCAATATTCTACAAGTTTTACGTACTTTCGGCAACTTTTTATACTACTTTTGGGACTAACATATTGATCCAGTGCCCAGTGCCAGTTCCTGTTTGTTGCATGTTTTTTGTTTCACAGAAAATCCATATCAAACGGAGTCCAAACACGATAAAAACTTCCGGAGATTTTTTTTGGAATATATGTGATTTTTCGGAAAAAGAATCAATGCGAGACGATGCCCGAGGAGTCCACGAGGCACGGGGGCGCGCCCTGATACGTCTCCAACGTATCTATAATTTTTTATTGTTCCATGCTATTATATTATCCATCTAGGATGTTTTATATGCATTTATATGCTAATTTATATGATTTTTGGGACTAACCTATTAACCTAGAGCCCAGTGCCAGTTTCTGTATTTTCCTTGTTTTTGAGTATCGCAGAAAAGGAAAACCAAACGGAGTCCTATTGACCTGAAATTTGACGGAGATTATTTTTGGACCAGAAAAAGCCCACGGAGCACCGGAGATGGGCCAGAAGAGTCCCGAGGCACCCACGAGGGTGGGGGACGCGCCCTACCCCCTTGGACGCGCCCCCAACCTCGTGGCCGCCTTGGAGACCCCCCTGACTTGTTCCCGACGCCAAAACCTCTTATATATACCCAAACTTCCAGAACATAACCTAGATCGGGAGTTCCGCCACCGCAAGCCTCAGTAGCCACCGAAAACCAATCTAGACCCGTTCCGGCACCCTGCCGGAGGGGGGAATCCCTCATCGGTGGCCATCTTCATTATCCTGGCGCTCTCCATGACGAGGAGGGAGTAGTTCACCCTCGGGGCTGAGGGTATGTACCGGTACCTATGTGTTTGATCTCTCTCTCTCTCGTGTTCTTGAGGTGGTACGATCTTGATGTATCGCGAGCTTTGCTATTATAGTTGGATCTTTTGATGTTTCTCCCCCTGTACTTGAAGGAAATATGCCCTAGAGGCAATAATAAAGTTATTATTTATTCCCTTATATCATGATAAATGTTTATTATTCATGCTAGAATTGTATTAACCGGAAACATGATACATGTGTGAATACATAGACAAACAGAGTGTCACTAGTATGCCTCTACTTGACTAGCTCGTTAATCAAAGATGGTTATGTTTCCTAGCCATAGACATGAGTTGTCATTTGATTAACGGGATCATATCATTAGGAGAATGATGTGATTGACTTGACCCATTCCGTTAGCTTAGCACACGATCGTTTAGTATGTTGCTATTGCTTTCTTCATGACTTATACATGTTCCTATGACTATGATATTATGCAACTCCCGTTTACCGGAGGAACACTTTGTGTGCTACCAAACGTCACAACATAACTGGGTGATTATAAAGGTGCTCTACAGGTGTCTCCGAAGGTACTTGTTGGGTTGGCGTATTTCGAGATTAGGATTTGTCACTCCGATTGTCGGAGAGGTATCTCTGGGCCCACTCGGTAATGCACATCACTATAAGCCTTGCAAGCATTGCAACTAATGAGCTAGTTGCGGGATGATGTATTACGGAACGAGTAAAGAGACTTGCCGGTAACGAGATTGAACTAGGTATTGAGATACCGACGATCGAATCTCGGGCAAGTAACATACCGATGACAAAGGGAACAACGTATGATGTTATGCGGTTTGACCGATAAAGATCTTCGTAGAATATGTGGGAGCCAATATGAGCATCTAGGTTCCGCTATTGGTTATTGACCGGAGACGTGTCTCGGTCATGTCTACATAGTTCTCGAACCCGTAGGGTCCGCACGCTTAAAGTTAGATGACGGTTATATTATGAGTTTATGTGTTTTGATGTACCGAAGGAGTTCGGAGTCCCGGATGAGATCAGGGACATGACGAGGAGTCTCGAAATTGTCGAGACGTAAAGATCGATATATTGGACGACTATATTCAGACTTCGGAAAGGTTCCGAGTGATTAGTGTATTTTTCGGAGTACCGGAGAGTTACGGGAATTCGTATTGGGCCTTAATGGGCCATACGGGAAAGGAGAGAAAGGCCCCAAAGGGTGGCCGCACCCCTCCCCATGGACTAGTCTGAATTGGACTAGGGAGAGGGGGCGCCCCCTTCCTTCCTTCTCCTTCTCCCTTCCCTTCTCCTACTCCAACAAGGAAAGGAGGAGTCCTACTCCCGGTGGGAGTAGGACTCCCCCCTTTGCGCGCCCTCCTCCTAGGCCGGCCGCCTCCCCCTTGCTCCTTTATATACGGGGGGAAGGGGGCACCCCAAAGACACAACAATTGATCTCTTGATCTCTTAGCCGTGTGCGGTGCCCCCTCCACCATAGTCCACCCCGATAATATTGTAGCGGTGCTTAGGCGAAGCCCTGTGTCGGTAGAACATCATCATCGTCACCACGCCATCGTGCTGACGGAACTCTCCCTCAAAGCTCGGCTGGATCGGAGCTCGAGGGACGTCATCGAGCTGAACGTGTGCTGAACTCGGAGGTGTCGTACGTTCGGTACTTGGATCGGTCGGATCGTGAAGACGTATGACTACATCAACCGCGTTGTGATAACGCTTCCGCTTTCGGTCTACGAGGGTACGTGGACAACACTCTCCTCTCTCGTTGCTATGCATCACCATGATCTTGCGTGTGCGTAGAATTTTTTTGAAATTACTACGTTCCCCAACAATACTCTCTTGTAATGGATTGAGTTTTCCCTTTGAAGTTATCTTATCGGATTGAGTCTTTAAGGATTTGAGAACACTTGATGTATGTCTTGCATGTGCTTATCTGTGGTGACAATGGGATATCACGTGATCTACTTGATGTATGTTTTGGTGATCAAATTGCGGGTTCCGTAACATTGTGAACTTATGCATAGGGGTTGGCACACGTTTTCGTCTTGACTCTCCGGTAGAAACTTTGGGGCACTCTTTGAAGTTCTTTGTGTTGGTTGAATAGATGAATCTGAGATTGTGTGATGCATATCGTATAATCATACCCACGGATACTTGAGGTGACATTGGAGTATCTAGGTGACATTAGGGTTTTGGTTGATTTGTGTCTTAAGGTGTTATTCTAGTACGAACTCTATGATAGATCGAACGGAAAGAATAGCCGTGTTATTTTACTACGGACTCTTGAATAGATCGATCAGAAAGGATAACTTTGAGGTGGTTTCGTACCCTACCATAATCTCTTCGTTTGTTCTCCTCTATTAGTGACTTTGGAGTGACTCTTTGTTGCATGTTGAGGGATTGTTATATGATCTAATTATGTTATTATTGTTGAGAGAACTTGCACTAGTGAAAGTATGAACCTTAGGCCTTGTTTCCTAGCATTGCAATACCATTTACGCTCACTTTTATTACTTGTTACCTTGCTGTTTTTATATTTTCAGATTACAAAAACCTATATCTACCATCCATATTGCACTTGTATCACCATCTCTTCGCCGAACTAGTGCACCTATACAATTTACCATTGTATTGGGTGTGTTGGGGACACAAGAGACTCTTTGTTATTTGGTTGCAGGGTTGTTTGAGAGAGACCATCTTCACCCTACGCCTCCCACGGATTGATAAATCTTAGGTCATCCACTTGAGGGAAATTTGCTACTGTCCTACAAACCTCTGCACTTGGAGGCCCAACAACGTCTACAAGAAGAAGGTTGTGTAGTAGACATCAAGCGGTTTCTAGCGCCGTTGCCGGGGAGGTGAGTGCTTGAAGGTATATCTTTAGATCTTGCAATCGAATCTTTCAGTTTCTTGTTTTATCACTAGTTTAGTTTATAAAAGAAAACTACAAAAAACTGGAATTAAGGTTGCCTCATATGCTTCATCCTTTTAATGTCTTTCGTGAAAATGATGGGAAGGAAAATTGTGCTCAAGTACTAGAAGAAGAATTTCATAGAATGCTTGGCATAAAATATGTGAATGATGAGCATGATTGCAATGTTGTTAGTATGAATTCTTTGAATACCCGCGATGCTAATGATATGCAAAGCCACAAGCTTGGGGATGCTATGTTTGATGAAGATGATATGTTTAGTCCCCCAAGTTTTGATGAGCAAATTTATTATGATGAAAGCATGCCTCCTATTTATGATGATTACTGTGATGACACATATGCTATAAAGAATAAAGATAACCATGAAACTTGTCATCATGGTTTTAATTTTAAATTGGATTATGCTTCACATGATAGTTATTTTGTTGAGTTTGCTCCCACTACTATTGATGATAATACATTTGCTTATGTGGAGAGTAGTAAAATTTCTATGCAAGTAGATCATGAAAAGAATGCTTTATGTGCTGATTATATGGTTGAATTCATTCATGATGCTACTGAAAATTATTATGAGGGAGGAACATATGCTTGTAGGAATTGCAATAATATCAAGTTTCCTCTCTATGTGCTTAAAGTTTTAAAGTTATGCTTGTTTTGCCGTCCTATGCTAGTTGATTATTGTTCCCATAAGTTGTTTGCTCACAAAATCCCTATGCATAAGAAGTGGGTTAGACTTAAACGTGCTAGTCATATTATTCATGATGCTCTCTTTATGTTTCAATTCTTATCTTTTATGTGAGCATAATTGAAATCATCATGCCTAGCTAGGGGCGTTAAACGATAGCGCTTGTTGGGAGGCAACCCAATTTTATTTTTGTTCTTTGATTTTTGCTCCTGTTTAGTAATAAATAATCTATCTAGCCTCTGGTTAGATGTGGTTTTATGTTTTAATTAGTGTTTGTGCCGAGTAGAACCTTTGGGAAGACTTGGGTGAAGTCTTTGCGATCTTGCTGTAAAAAACAGAAACTTTTGCGCTCACGAGATTAGCTGCCATGTTTTACTGGAGAATGATGTTAGGTTGATTCTTTTTGCAGATGATTAATAGAAAAATTCCTCAGGTCCACCAATTTATTTCAGAATTTTTGGATTTACAGAAGTATACGTTTGATACAGATTACTACAGACTGTTCTGTTTTTGACAGATTCTGTTTTCATTGTGTTGTTTGCTTATTTTGATGAATCTATGAGTAGTATCGGAGGGTACGAACCATAGAGAAGTTGGAATACAGTAGATATTACACCAATATAAATAAAGAATTAGTTCACAACAGTACCTAAGTAGTGGTTTTATTTTCTTATACTAACGGAGCTTACGAGTTTTCTGTTGAGTTTTGTGTTGTGAAGTTTTCAAGTTTTGGGTAAAGATTCGATGGACTATGGAATAAGGAGTGGCAAGAGCCTAAGCTTGGGGATGCAAAAGGCACCCCAAGGTAATATTCAAGGACAACCAAGAGCCTAAGCTTGGGGATGCCCCGGAAGGCATCCCCTCGTTTGTCTTTGTTCATCGGTAACCTTACTTGGAGCTATATTTTTATTTACCACATAATATGTGTTTTGCTTGGAGCGTCATTTTTTTTTGTTCTACTTGCTGTTTGAATAAAATACCAAGATCTGAAATTCTTAAATTTTAGAGAGTCTTCACATAGTTACATAATTATTCGACTACTCATTGATCTTCACTTATATCTTTCGGAGTAGTTTGTCATTTGCTCTAGTGCTTCACTTATATCCTTTTAGAGCACGGCGGTGGTTTTATTTTGAATAAATAGATGAACTATCATGCTTCACTTATATTATTTTGAGAGTATTTAGAACAGCATGGTAATTTGCTTTGGTTATGAATTTAGTCCTAATATGATAGGCATCCAAGATGGGTATAATAAAAACTTTGATATAAAGTGCATTGAATACTATGAGAAGTTTGATTCCTTATGATTGTTTTGAGATATGAAGATGGTGATATTAGAGTCATGCTAGTTGAGTAGTTGTGAATTTGAGAGATACTTGTGTTAAAGTTTGTGATTCCTGTAGCATGCACGTATGGTGAACCGTTATGTGATGAAGTCGGAGCATGAGTTATTTATTTATTGTCTTCCTCATGAGTGGCGGTCGGGGACGAGCGATGGTCTTTTCCTACCAATCTATCCCCCTAGGAGCATGCGCGTAGTACTTTGTTTCGATAACTAATAGATTTTTGCAATAAGTATCTGAGTTCTTTATGACTAATGTGAGTCCATGGATTATACGCACTCTCACCCTTCCACCATTGCTAGCCTCTCTAGTACTGCGCAACTTTCGCCGGTACCATACACCCAACATATACCTTCCTCAAAACAGCCACCATACCTACCTATTATGGCATTTCCATAGCCATTCCGAGATATATTGCCATGCAACTTCCACCGTTCCGTTTATTATGACACGCTCCATCATTGTCATATTGCTTTGCATGATCATGTAGTTGACATCGTCTTTGTGGCAAACCCACCATTCATAATTCTTTCATACATGTCAGTCTTGATTCATTGCACATCCCGGTACACCACCGAAGGCATTCACACAGAGTCATATTTTGTTCTAAGTATTGAGTTGTAATTCTTGAGTTGTAAGTAAATAAAAGTGTGATGATCATCATTATTAGAGCATTGTCCCAGTGAGGAAAGGATGATGGAGACTATGATTCCCCCACAAGTCGGGATGAGACTCCGGACGAAATAAATAAATAAAAGAGGCCAAAGAAGCCCAAATAAAAAAAGAGAAAAAGAGGCCATAAAAAAGAGAAGGCTAAAAAAACAAAAAAAGGAGAGAAAAAGAGAGAAGGGGCAATGCTACTATCCTTTTACCACACTTGTGCTTCAAAGTAGCACCATGATCTTCATGATAGAGAGTCTCCTATGTTGTCACTTTCATATACTAGTGGGAATCTTTCATTATAGAACTTGGCTTGCATATTCCAATGATGGGCTTCCTCAAATTGCCCTAGGTCTTCGTGAGCAAGCAAGTTGAATGCACACCCACTTAGTTTCTTTTGTTGAGCTTTCATACATTAATAGCTCTAGTGCATCCGTTGGATGGCAATCCCTATTCACTCACATTGATATTTATTGATGGGCATCTCCATAGCCCGTTGATATGCCTAGTTGATGTGAGACTATCTTCTCCTTTATGTCTTCTCCACAACCACCTTTCTATTCCACATATAGTGCTATGTCCATGGCTCATGCTCATGTATTGCGTGAAGATTGAAAAAGTTTGAGAAAATCAAAAGTATGAAACAATTGATTGGCTTGTCATCGGGGTTGTGCATGATTTAAATATTTTGTGTGATGAAGATAGAGCATAGCCAGACTATATGATTTTGTAGGGATAGCTTGCTTTGGCCATGTTATTTTGAGAAGACATGATTGCTTTGTTAGTATGCTAGTATTATTGTTTTTATGTAAATACTAAACTTTTGTTTTGAATCTTATGGATCTGAATATTCTTGCCACAATAAAGAAGATTACATTGGTAAATATGTTAGGTAGCATTCCACATAAAAAATTATGTTTTTATCATTTACCTACTCGAGGACGAGCAGGAATTAAGCTTGGGGATGCTTGATACGTCTCCAACGTATCTATAATTTTTGATTGTTCCATGCTATTATATTATCCACCTAGGATGTTTTATATGCATTTATATGCTATTTTATATGATTTTTGGGGCTAACCTATTAACCTAGAGCCAGTGCCAGTTTCTAATTTTTCCTTGTTTTTGAGTACCGCAGAAAAGGAAAACCAAACAGAGTCCAATTGGCATGAAATTTGACGGAGATTATTTTTGGACCAAAAGAAGCCCACGAAGCACCGGAGATGGGCCAGAAGAGTCCCGAGGCACCCACGAGGGTGGGGGCCGCGCCCTACCCCCCTGGGCGCGCCCCTACCTCGTGGCCGCCTGGAGACCCACCTGACTTGTTCCCGACGCCAAAACCTCTTATATATACCAAAACTTCCAAAACATAACCTAGATCGGGAGTTCCGCCGTCGCAAGCCTCTGTAGCCACCGAAAACCAATCTAGGCCCGTTCCGGCACCCTGCCGGAGGGGGGATCCCTCACCGGTGGCCATCCTCATCATCCCGGCGCTCTCCATGATGAGGAGGGAGTAGTTCACCCTCGGGGTTGAGGGTATGTACCAGTAGCTATGTGTTTGATCTCTCTCTCTCTCTCGTGTTCTTGATTTGGCACGATCTTGATGTATCGCGAGCTTTGCTATTATAGTTGGATGTTATGATGTTTCTCCCCCTCTACTCTCTTGTAATGGATTGAGTTTTCCCTTTGAAGTTATCTTATCGGATTGAGTCTTTAAGGATTTGAGAACACTTGATGTATGTCTTGCATGTGCTTATCTGTGGTGACAATGGGATATCACGTGATCTACTTGATGTATGTTTTGGTGATCAACTTGCGGGTTCCGTAACATTGTGAACTTATGCATAGGGGTTGGCACACGTTTTCGTCTTGACTCTCCGGTAGAAACTTTGGGGCACTCTTTGAAGTTCTTTGTGTTGGTTGAATAGATGAATCTGAGATTGTGTGATGCATATCGTATAATCATACCCACAGATACTTGAGGTGACATTGGAGTATCTAGGTGACATTAGGGTTTTGGTTGATTTGTGTCTTAAGGTGTTATTCTAGTACGAACTCTATGATAGATCGAACGGAAAGAATAGCCGTGTTATTTTACTACAGAATCTTGAATAGATCGATCAGAAAGGATAACTTTGAGGTGGTTTCGTACCCTACCATAATCTCTTCGTTTGTTCTCCGCTATTAGTGACTTTGGAGTGACTCTTTGTTGCATGTTGAGGGATAGTTATATGATCCAATTATGTCATTATTGTTGAGAGAACTTGCACTAGTGAAAGTATGAACCCTAGGCTTTGTTTCAACGCATTGGAATACCGTTTACGCTCACTTTTATCATTAGTTACCTTGCTGTTTTTATATTTTCAGATTACAAAAACCTATATCTACCATCCATATTGCACTTGTATCACCATCTCTTCGCCGAACTAGTGCACCTATACAATTTACCATTGTATTGGGTGTGTTGGGGACACAAGAGACTCTTTGTTATTTGGTTGCAGGGTTGTTTGAGAGAGACCATCTTCATCCTACGCCTCCCACGGATTGATAAACCTTAGGTCATCCACTTGAGGGAAATTTGCTACTGTCTTTCAAACCTCTGCACTTGTTGGCCCAACAACGTCTACAAGAAGAAGGTTGTGTAGTAGACATCAGCCGTGTTATTTTACTACAGAATCTTGAATAGATCGATCAGAAAGGATAACTTTGAGGTGGTTTCATACCCTACCATAATCTCTTCGTTTGTTCTCCTCTATTAGTGACTTTGGAGTGACTCTTTGTTGCATGTTGAGGGATTGTTATATGATCTAATTATGTTATTATTGTTGAGAGAACTTGCCCTAGTGAAAGTATGAACCCTAGGCCTTGTTTCCTAGCATTGCAATACCGTTTACGCTCACTTTTATTATTTGTTACCTTGCTGTTTATATATTTTCAGATTACAAAAACCTATATCTACCATCCATATTGCACTTGTATCACCATCTCTTCGCCTAGCTAGTGCACCTATACAATTTACCATTGTATTAGGTGTGTTGGGGACACAAGAGACTCTTTGTTATTTGGTTGAAGGGTTTTTTGAGAGAGACCATCTTCATCCTACGCCTCCCACGGATTGATAAACCTTAGGTCATCCACTTGAGGGAAATTTGCTACTGTCCTACAAACCTCTGCACTTGGAGGCCCAACAGCGTCTACAAGAAGAAGGTTGTGTAGGAGACATCACGCCCCAGGGGGGTAGGGCCCGCCCTGGTGCCTCGTGGCCACTCCGTAAGGCGGTTGGTGCCCTTCTTTCGCCGCAAGAAATCCAATATACAGATAAAAATCGTGTCCAAATTTCAGCCCATATCGGAGTTATGTATCTCCGGGAATTTAAGAAACGGTGAAAGGACAGAATCAGGGAGCGCAGAAACAGAAGGAAACAGAGAGAGAGATCCAATCTCGGAGGGGCTCTCGCCCCTGCGACGCCATGGAGGCCATGGACCAGAGGGGAAACCCTTCTCCCATCTAGGGGGAAGGTCAAGGAAGAAGAAGAAGAAGAAGAAGAAGAAGAAGAAGAAGAAGAAGAAGAAAGGGGGGCTCTCTCCCCATCTCTCCCGGTGGCGCCGGAACGCCGCCGGGGCCATCATCGCGACAACGATCTACACCAACAACTTCACCGCCGTCATCACCAACTCTTCCCCCCTCTATGCAGCGGTGTAACCCCTCTTTTACCCGGTGTAATCTCTTCTTGAACATGGTGCTCAACGCTATATATTATTTCCCAATGATGTATGGCTATCCTATGATATTTGAGTAGATCCGTTTTGTCCTATGGGTTAATTGATGATCGTGATTGGTTTGAGTTGCATGTTTTATTATTGGTGCTGTCCTATGGTGCTCTCCGTGTCGCGCAAGCGTGAGGGATCCCCGCTGTAGGGTTTGCAATATGTTCATGATTTGCTTATGGTAGGTGGCGTGAGTGACAGAAGCACATACCCGAGTAAGTAGGTTGTTTGCGTATGGGAGTAAAGAGGACTTGATGCCTTATAATGCTATGGTTGGGTTTTACATTAATGATCTTTAGTAGTTGCAGATGCTTGCTAGAGTTCCAATCATAAGTGCATATGATCCAAGAAGAGAAAGTATTTTAGCTTATGCCTCTCCCTCAAATAAAATTGCAATAATGATTACCGATCTAGTTATCGATTGTCTAGGGACAAATTACTTTCTATGACAAAAAGATCTTTACTAAAACTAACTTAGTTGTGTCTTTATCTAAACATCCCCTAGTTTTTATTTACGTGCTCTTTATTATCTTGCGCCTAGCCTACAACACCTACAAAGTACTTCTAGTTTCATACTTGTTCTAGGTACGAACGTTAAGCGTGCGCAGAGTTGTATCGGTGGTTGATAGAACTTGAGGGAATATTTGTTCTACCTTTAGATCCTCGTTGGGTTCGACACACTTACTTATCGAAAGAGGCTACAATTGATCCCCTATACTTATGGGTTATCACCCTACGGGTTCGAGAACTATGTAGACATGAACGAGATACCTCTTCGGTCAATAACCAATAGCGGAACCTGGATGCCCATATTGGCTCCTACATATTCTACGAAGATCTTTATCGGTCGATCCGTTATGACAACATATGTAATTCCCTTTGTCTATCTGTATGTTACTTTCCCGAGATTCGATCGTCTGTATCTTCATACCTAGTTCAATTTCGTTACCGGCAAGTCTCTTTACTCATTCCGCAATACATCACCTCGCGACTAACTCCTTAGTCATTTCTTGCATGCTTATGATGTGTATTACCGAAAGGGCCCAGAGAGACCTCTATGATAGTCGGAGTGACAAATCCTAATCTTGATCTATGCCAACTCAACAAACACCTTCTGAGATACATGTAGAGCATCTTTATGATCACCCAGTTATGCTGTGACGTTTGATAGCACACAAGGTATTCCTCCGGTATCCGGGAGTTGCATAATCTCATAGTCGAAGGAATATGTATTTGACATGAAGAAAGCAATAGCAACAAACTGAACGATCATTATGCTAAGCTAACAGATGGGTCTTGTCCATCACATCATTCTCCTAATGATGTGATTCCGTTATCAAATGACAACTCATGTCCATGGTTAGGAAACCTTAACCATCTTTGATCAACAAGCTAGTCTAGTAGAGTCTCACTAGGGACACGGTGTTTGTTTATGTATTCACACATGTATTTAAGTTTCCAATCAATACAACTCTAGTATGAATAATAAACCTTTATCATGATTTAGGAAATATAATAATAACCATTTTATTATTGCCTCTTGGGCATATTTCCATCACATAAGGCATCTCTTCGCATGTGTTTTTCAAGCAACATTCAATCTTGAGCCAGATACACTATTAGAGAGATCCTCAAATTGGATTGGGGAACATAAGGACAGCACTATGTCTAGACTACATGGGCACTTGTGAGTTGTGTGTTGCACCGCAGACCTAGAGGGGTATGTGTTGGATGGTGGGGTTAGCCTTGCGCCGGTGGTGGTCAGGTGTGCTCCTTGGGCTAGGCCATGCGGTCATGGAAACACGCGGCATATGCCAATGGTATAGGGGTTGTTCTTGGTTTAGTAAGCCGTGATAAACAAAACAGCTTGACCAACCAATATTGGCATCGCTAGAAAAAACATCATCCTCCATAAGTAGAGTGGAATATGACCTTGACAATTCACACCGGTGCGATGAGGGGTTTGGTTGGTGGTGCCTATGGTGGCCAGTGACACTGATGTAGATGCAAAACTATAAACCTCCAGGATAAAAAAAACCATCATCCAATAATTAGATGGATTCGTAAAGAAAGATGAATTTGTGTCATTCCCTTCCCAAAGGTGTTGATATCTGTTCTCTAGGATGAAATACCAGTATGTGGTTTGTTGGATGTACCCGCTCTGTAATATGTGTGATGTATCTGGCAAGGCAATGTACAAACATCGCCCCTTTATGGAGGCGTTGTTCTCTTACAGAGTTGTTCATTATCTATCTTTGCGTCATTTAAGTGGTTACTGTAGTTGTGGCTGATTTTTCCTACCAGTGCTGGCTATGATGTAGTTATGTGCGCCAACTAGTGTTTCAAATATGTCGGAACTACCTAGTGGGGAATGCTAGTCAATTTAAAGCTCAAACCCGTGTGTGCGCGCGCGCATGCGTGTGTGTTTTATGTTGCGTTTGTTAAAGATGGTTTCTATTGTCTTTATAGTGTTGTAGTGATTTAACAACAAATGAGTTCCTAATTTCTTGCATGTTATCTCTTGTCTACTTATTGGTTCTGTACATGGTTCCTATGCAACGTGTGGAGGCATGGGAATCATTTGTCATCGGGTGGAAGCACTTGAATACAGTAGCTCGGCCTATATTTAACTGATTTGGTTAGTTTCTAGTAATGAACTTTGTGAAATGTGAGTTGTAGGTGTAACATATAATTCCTTCTATTTCTATTTCTTTTGTTTGTATGAATGTTCAAATACTTACCAACAATTTGTCCAGAATAAATGCGAGCACCAGGAATTGAACCCTGGTAGGCTGGGGATACCACTGTCCACCTAACGATCCAACCACAGGTTGGTTCACAATACACGTGTAATTTTAAAATGAAAAAAATGCATGTCAGTGCTACAGTCAACTCCAAACTCACCATAAAACATATTGATTACAACAATCAACTTGATTATATTTCCAAGAGATTATCGATGAAAGCAAAGCAACAAACCAAGTGACATGGTAGATGTCAGATCCATTGGTGCAGGAGTTGACTCGGTGTCTAGTCGTGGGTGTTCAGATTGATTTATATTGGCCATGCACGGGTGCTAGTTGATTGCATCAACACTTGAACATGCATGTACGCTGTATTGATCCGTCACGTCTGACGTGCCCCCATGATCGCGTCGGTGTTCGCGGTGCGCGCCTGTGCCTGCTGGTCTTGATGATGCATGTAGTGTGGCCCGTGTGTGTGTGCGTAGTGCCTCTGGCCATGACCCGCAGATATGCTCGTCTCTGCCCGACTAAGAGACGCAGCGCAGGGCATGGTGTGTGGCCGCCGGATTGCATCTAGGGAAATTCACATCCAACAATCAGGAGAGGATGGGTGGCGTTAGGTTAGAGGATGACCCGTGATTTGGCTCTCGGCGAAGAGCTTGACACACGACATATCCAGTATTGTGGGTGGGAATTAGAGGATTGGTGGCTAGGTTAGAGGATGTGGGAATTAGAGGAAGCAATGCTAGAACTACAGATTAGATGTATTACAAAAATCATTTTTTTTCTTTGATTATGTATCCAGGAATCAGGAAAGAGGATGGGCGGCGCTAGGTTAGAGTATGTGGGAATATGGTAAAGCAATGCAAGAAATTTAGATTAGAACTGAACTACTAAAGGACCGGAGAAATCACTATTTCTATTTATAATCATGCAAAAAAAACACAATTCTATTTTTATATTTGTACAATTAATATGAGTTAATCTACACCGTTATAACTCGGACCCATCGGATGAGCGGCTCATATTTACTAATTAACGTGGTAATTTCTAGGAGTCTCTAATAAGTATAAGTACAACTATTTCTATTTTTTATATTTGTATGATTAATACGAGTTAATGTTATAACTCGCGACCCACCGGATGAGCGGATCGTATTTACTAATTAACGCGGTAATTTCTAGGGAGTTTCTAATTAGTATAAGTATATAGATAGATAGATGGATAGATAGATAGATAGATACAAATATAGATATAGATATAGATATAGATAGATATAGATATAGATATAGAAGTATAGATAGATAGATATAGATGGAAGTATAGATATAGAAGTATAGATATAGATATAGAAGTATAGAAATCTATGATATAGAAGTATAGAAATATAGATTTCCATAATGCATCATTTTACATGTCCGCCCAACGCAGGCTGTTGCAGAAATCTGCTTCAATGGAGATTTCTTGCAAATGTTATTGGACATGTGTCCTCTCTCTTTTTCTATCATGGTTTTCGTGATTTTGTGTTGTAATTTGACATCTGTTTAATGGTATACAAAATTTCTATAAAAAGAAACGCAGGCCAAACCACTGATCCACCAGAAGTCAAAGCAACCGACTATTCCGGCATGCCCACTACGCTAAGGTTGCGGCACCTCTGTTCCCATGCTAGGATCCACATCCTCCATTTGCTAGAAATGCCTGCCAAAATCCGGAAATTCAATTTGGCAAATGTCAAAAAAATCTAGACAAATTTGTTCTGTGATCTTAGTCACATCCAAATGCTACCTGCAAATTTCGAGGCAAAAAGGTTAAATGTTTTGGCTTGTGCAATAAACAAAAATAAATTGAACACCAAATGTCACCCTAATTTGTTTTTTTTTCAGCAACGAAACACCGCTGCTCCGTTTCGCATGAAATTTGTCAAGCATGTTTGCGAGACTAACACGAACATCTATTAAAAATTTCAGATTTTTTTTTGTTTTACTTTTTATTGAACTTATTGTCATCCGGGAGCATATCCTCCCGGGAGCCAAAACGCTCCTCCCGCCAAAATCACGCTAGTATAATTATAGGAACATGTTTTTTCATTCTTTCAAAAAGGAAGTTGAAACCCCAAGCCTCCGCATCAGTGTGATGCACACAAACCATTTTTATTAAAGTTGATGCAAGAAAATGTGGTCAAAGTCATGAACAAGTGGAATACAAAAAATAGACAACTACCACATAACCATTACAAGACATGAATTATTTTGTCAGAAAAACAAGATATGAATTTAACACCCACGACTAAGTCAAAATCTTCCGCAACAAATAGATAACATGAAGTAGCATTTGATCTTCACCTCTTTTTATGGAGCACTTAAGTAAACAAGGTGATTAATCTGGCCATTAAGATTCTTACATATGTTACATTTTACTGGTATGGCCAGCAATCACGAGTCATCATACAGGGGAATGTACCCACAAAACGGAAAAAAGAAAGAAAAAATTGTGAGGGGGGCCGCTTAACTTGCAGATGCAGTGCCTTCCAAACCCATGCAACAAAGGTTAACTAAAAGCGGGAACTAGACATAGGCGATGGTTATTACATGCATGGAATAAGTACAACCAAATTAGCTAACAAACTACCCCCTCTGTAAACTAATATAAGAGCGTTTAGATCACTACTTTAGTATTCTAAATGCTCTTATATTAGTTTACGGAGGGAGTACTTAATTAAACATGCTGAAGCTTCTTGATAAATCAGTGCCAGCAGCAGCCGCTGATGTGGCAGTCTGTGACTGCGCTACACTCTTGCGCGCATCGCTGACGATGACGATGATGATCGCCGGCGCTTCCACTGCACCAAGCGGTGAAGGAACTCCATAACCTGCCGAAAACAAGGAGAAATTAATACTATGTAAGCTACAATCACTGATGACTAGACTAAGCAGGGATCTGCATCATGATATATGTATGTATATACACCTCAGTGGGGTCCTGAAGAGAGTAGGAGGCGTCGGTCTCCCTAGGGCACTTGGAGACAAGGATGCCGAGGCCATGACCTCTCTTTCTCAGCATCTAGTTGACATCAACAAAATCGAAAGATAAACAAGCAGCCAAAACAAATGAAATCACTAGGTTCGTAGCTAGCATGCATATATATGTACAAAACTACAAATGAAATCAGTTGGACGCGACGTGTGTTAATTTAATCTGTGCACCTTGAAAGCATCCTCGTCAGTGCGGTCGTCCCCGAGGTACAGCGGCAGGACGTCGCTGCGTCCGTCGAATCCTAGAGACAGCGCAGCAGCAGATTTTATATGCAACCCGTCATTTTATCCGACGAGGACGAAGACGACGCAGCAGGCAGGGTGGCAGTGGCGCTTACCCAGAGATTGGAGCAAGAACTCCACGGCCTTGCCCTTGTCCCACATGATGGACGGCCGGATCTCCAGGACCTACGCCCAGTAGATTCAATATTCACAGGCTCAGTGAGCAAACGTTAAATAACATGATTTAGTAAGCGCTACTAGTAATTAACTCCATGATCGATCCATGGCCAATCAAGTATCAACCAACCTTTCTGCCTTCGTTGAGCCTGAGATCGGGGTAGTCCCGGAGCACCTCCTTGACTTGCTCGGCCAATGGACTCCATCTCTGCAGAGGGGATCGGAGCAGTTGAGATCGATGAGGATCTCTCTCATTAACTTAGAACCTTCTTGTTTGACTTGGATTGTTGCTGATTAAATTGATTGGTGAGCTCTCTGGTTACCTTTTCATCTACGCACCGGAAGTGCACGGAGAGGCAGAACTTGTTGTTCTCCACCCTGGCCCCCGGCGTGCTCTTGGTCTTCTCCACCAGAGCCTCGTAGACCTGGCACCAAAACCAAAAATAAAACCAGAGATTAGTACATGCGCCGTTGGTAAGTTCCTCATGGCTCAACTAACTAACAAAAGTCGTGTACCTCGGCGATGACCGGGAGGAACTCGCGAGCAGGTTGCAGGAGGACCTCCTCCGCCTGCAAATAGGGAGGAATAATTGATGGAATCAGGCACAAATGATTGGAGAGGGATGGGCCATGCATGGCCAGTTAGATTCTTGCGCGACGGAGAGATGCTTGAGAGAGATGGCGTACGTTGGAGCCTGGGCCCTTGATGTCCATGCCGTGGCTGCCCGCGTAGTAGAGCTCCGAGAGGCCTACGAAGCTGCACACCTTCTCCACGCACCGGCCGGTGACGATCGCCGCCGGGAAGTGCTTCGCAACGCCGCGCACCGCCTCCCGCATCTAGATCATTTGGGCGATGTCAGCGTTACTTGAAGTAGCTAGCTAGGCTGGTTATCGCGGTCTCTTATCTTACCTCGCCGGTGATGAACGCCGTGTCGGGGTCGGCGACGATGGGCGAGAGCGTGCCGTCGTAGTCCAGGAACACGACCACCTGCTTCCCCTTGGCGGAGGCCGCGATCTGCTCGAAGCTAGCCAGAGCCGACGGGTGCTTCCTCTGCACGCGCCAACCAAGGAAAAAAGAAACGCAGATCAATCATCGGAACGGACGGAAAACAGCCCGGCCGGCGCGCTCTCACCAAACTAGCCGGCAAACTCACCGTCCACGCGGCGTACTCGTCGACAGCTGCGGAGCGAGCCGGCGAAGACGCCCGCATGGCCTGGACGACCCAGCTTGTGGCGCAGGGTGACCGGGCGCCGTAGTCGTCGTCGACGCCGGAGCGGCGCCGCAGGGAGGTCGACGCGGCGCCGCGGCACGCGAAGATCGGGCGGCTGGAGGAGCCCGGCATGGCCGCGGCCGAAGCTATGCCGCCCATGTCCGGGCGGAGCACCACGTCCTGGTTCGCCATGGCGCACGCAAACAACCACACGTGTGCTCACGACACGCGCCTCCCGCTGCGTGAGAGTGGTGCCCAGTAGTGACAGTGGGGAATAGTTCACCGAGGACGAGGGGACCAGACCGGTTTTTTCCTGGGTGAGGAAGCCAATGGCGAAGTGTCGGTACTTATAAAGGCGGAGCGGCGTTGGGTCGGCACCCATACTAGCCAGTGGAACTACTGCGTTTTTTCTAACCGGAGTGGACATGTGTCGGTTCCTCAGTTCACAATTGTAGGGTGCACAATTATATGAACAGTTAACATTCTGAAAAATTGACGACTATAGATTAAGATTCAAGAATAACATTCTCGTAAAAAGAAAAAGAATAACATTGTTGTTTTTGTCCTGCAAAATACTTTCAAATTATACACCCTTTTACTATTTGTATTCATATTTCAAGCTCGAACCAAAGTGGTGCTATGGAGGCTGTGGAAATTCAAATATTCTTTATTTTTGGATGAAATGTGTGGCCATTTCTCGATCAGTCACATATAGCCCTCTGTTGCAAGGGAGAAAATCGAGTCGAAGAACCAGAGGGACTCTGGTGGACGAAGATCCAATAAACCTAATGTCGAGACAAAAATTTGGTCAAAGGAGAAAGCAATTGATCAGTGGGGAGAGAGAAGCATAGTCCAACATGTACCATAGATAGACCAAGACCTCACCATCCGTTGACCAAGTCTCCGGATCGAGATAGACTATGTTAGCATTGTTTTATGGCGGCTGTTAGGCGTCATCTGGTAGATGCATGCCAAAAATAAACTCTCACACGAGCCGTTAGATCCGGCGCTGCGGAGTCGTCCGATTTGCGCAAGCTGGACCACGCGCAACCTCCTCCCCCTACTTGACCTTTGCAACAGACGACGTGTTGCAACGCAGCAACTAGGCTCCAAACCGCATTCCCCCCTATGCGTGTGAATCACGGGCAGCTGCCCCTTTTGCCCTGCTGTAAGGGATCCAGAATCTATGACCGTCGTCCCCCGCAATGTCCCTACACCACCACTGCAACAATGGCACCCATAGTACTCCCTCTCAACCCCGCCCCTAATCTGGCCCGGTGGCACACCATATCGTCAGAGATATGCTCTCCTCCGCCATGGCTCAAAGCTCCGAGGGGTTTACTATTCCCCGGTAAAAGAATGAAGCACTAGCAAGTGAGAGGCTACCTTGCAACATCGGATTTGATATGTTGGTTTTTGTAGAACTAGTTTTTTCTGAGAAACAATTTCCTTGTTGCATCAATAATTGCATATATGAATTTACTGAATGTTCATGTTGAATTCAGTAAAAAGTTGCATCCCTACAAAAATGATGTTGAATTCAGTAGGTTGCAAGACTTGAATTTTTGTGAATGTTGATGAGCTGATCGAATTATTCTGGATATTGGTGAGCCGAATTAGCTGAATGTTCATGTTCAAGTCAGTAATTTGCATGCCAATTGATGTTGAATTCATCGAAAGTTACAAAGTTCAATTTTTTGAGATGTTGATGATGAATACTAGTAGCAGGGGGACTCCCATTCAAATTTATGTGTTGCGATTCAGAAAAACGCGAAAACCCGATTCAAAAAGATGCATCCAGAAAACATTTTTGTCTCCCTTCTTTAAACCTAGTATTTGTTTTGGAAAAAAAGTGAGGATGCAAAAGTAACGGTGATATATTTTGATGAATGGAAAATCCTTCGAAAAACATGATGTTTGAAAAATAGAAACTACTCTTCAGAAAATACAAATTGTGCATGTTCTACTGAAGAAACCTATCGATCTGGAAATGTTGAATTGATAGTGTTGCTCTATAAATGTTTGTTGCCAAAATAGAGGGTTACTCTGGTAATCTCTGATCTTATTGTTTCTATCTGAGCAATGTTTGCACCGAAAAAGGAATTATGTTCTACTTTTTGTTCTAAATGCTACTGATGAATGATGTTCTGCTTTTGTTGTAGTGTTGGTAGGATACCGAAACGGGGACATGAGGTGAGGAGAGCATTTCACAACTCATGGCCGCATGGATCAGATCGCATGCTCAAGGCTACCGACACAATGCATGACGAGGATGAAGATGACAAGATTTCATCCCAACCGCTTGCACCATACGTTGGTATGGAGTTATCAGGAGTGCTTTCAAGTGTGCGCACATAGGGAATCCAACAAGTAGGGGTGAGATTAGTAGTGCTTTAGAAGGGATCGCAACAGAAGGGAGCTCATCTAGCAAGCAGGATGGGGTTGAAATGGATGTGATAGACAAATTTCAAAATAATAGGATGTTGCGTCATGATTGTAAAGCTGACATGATTGTTGGCTTAGGGGCAATAGGTGGATGGCTACATTCTTTGTTGCACAACATACACATTCTCTAATAAAGTAGGTCGAGCATGTAAGGTACAGCCACTCGCACCACATAATTCCAAAAGAGGATTATCAACTCCTAATGAAAATGCATGATGCGAACTAGTCAACTTTGTTATGCATGGGAATGCTTCGTAGGGTTCATGGGGGAGATCCTAGGATACTCCCATATATGAAGAGGGATGTTTCAAATGTGCATTCCAAGCTGCGGCAACATTAGTCATTCTGGGACACGGATATGACAGTCGAGTACTTTGAGAGGCGGCCACCGAAAGTCCTGAACTCTATTATGCAACACAAGTTGACAAAGAGTCAAAATATGTGATGGATTTGTTTTGGGTGGATAGAAGGACAAGGGCATTGTACACCAAGTACAAGGATTGTGTGTTCTTTCACACAACATTTTGCACTAATCAATCAACATGCCATTTGCTCGGATTGTTGGGGAAAACAACTACTTGCAGACAACCATGTTGGGTTGTGCCTTGTTGCCAAATGAGTGTTTCTACCTTGGATGATTACAATGAACAATGAGCACCTCATGAACCTTATGAACGACCAGGATAAGGTGATGGAAATAGCTATATCAGAAGTATTAACATAGTACATATGTGTTGCAAATGGTGTGTCCAGCGTAAGGCGTGTGAGAAGTTAGGGAGTCCACTAAGCACTTGTTCAAGAATTCGTCCGATTAATCAGTTAATGGGCCAGTTAATCACTACTGGTAGGGTGGCCGAATCGAATAGCACCTATTCATCGTGTTAACTTATCAGACCAATTAATTGGCCTGCCAGACAGATTAATCGGTTGTTAGGCCGATTAATCACTGCTAACCCATTTACTTGTGGGCAAACAAAGCCCAAACATTTTCCCGTAACACCTTCCATCCCCCTCTCGCTCCTCAATTGCTAGGGTTCGACCAAACGGTAGCATATTTTGGTATATTATGTAGCTGGGAGCATGAGAGTATAGTATAATACATAAAAAACTAGATATATGTTGGCAAGTTCCTATTTAGTCTACCGATTAATGATAGATCGATTAAGCCTGTTAATTGGTTGACTGACCGATTAATGGCTACTCCCAAGCCGACCGAGCAGCTACCAGTTACCGATTTCCCAAATAGTGCTACTAAGCATGGGTGAGGTTTTTGAGTAGGTTTTTTACACATGCATCGATGATTTTGACACAGTACTCGAGAGCAGGCATATGATACATTGCTTCAACTTGGTTGAAAACCGGCATCTTCAACATATGGTGTACCAGACAGACCTAGGCCCCAGCATACTTCCAGAAATGCTTATTTCCATTTATAAGCACTACAAGTAGGTCAGAAGGTCTAAACTCCTACTTCAAGACGTTGTTTCAATCCCCAATACTCGATGTGGAGGTTAGTGCAACAATATGAGGTGCTTGAGGACACAATGTTACACCATGAGGATAATGTAGGGGCTGTTTGGTTTGAGACTAAGTTTGCCTAAGGTTGCCACACCTAAGGTTAGGCAAGTTTGACCAACTTAGGTGTGTGTTTAGTTTAAACCACATCTTAGGCAAGCCACACCAGGGTCCCACATCACATCCACTCAAAAAGCGTGGCAAGATTCCTTTAGGCTTGCCAACTTGTGGCTCTCATTTTGAATAACTAACCTTAGGCAAGTTTGGCAACATTGTATGGCAAAGTGTGGCACTCCTAGGCCTAGAACGAAACATCCCCGTAGCTTTCAGTGTAGAGGAGACAACTATACACCGCTTCACTCATGGTATGTGTCAAAAAAAAGACACATTGTATGTCAGGGCGGGTACTAAAACATTATTATTTTTATTGCAACATTCAATGCCAGGTCATAAAATTTTACACCCGAAGTGTTTTTGGCAAGTTCCATATGAAGGTGATGGTGTCGGCCGGCTTCATCATCAACGAAGTACCTGTTCTTTACTTTGGAAGCATCGGGTTTGAGTTGTACTCAAGTTACTATAAGAACCCCAAGGGTATTTTCAGTGTATTTTGTGATGGTAGAGGGGATTATTTAATGCAACTGCAACTGTTTTGAAATGAATAGGATTATTTGTGCACATATCATAAGAGTGATGGTCCACCTCAATGTGTAGGTTAATCTGCAATGCTACTTGCTAGAGAGGTGGTAGTAAGTTGCAACAACGATAATTGGTAGTGTTGGACATCTTCTAAATTTTAGGCTCCCTTCAACCAACACTCTCGACTACAACTCAATGTGCAGGATATTGGATGATGCAGCTTAGTAGCTTGAGCACATTATTGTTGCAGTAAGGAGAAGGGTGATGTCAGAGCAACAGGCAGTGCAACAACACCAAGCAACACAACAATATCAAGCTCATGCGCCAAAAATTGTATGAAACCCCGAAGTTGATGGCATGCTGTAGAACCCGTCACATGTGCAGAAGAAATGGCGACCGACTAAAAAGCCTGAAAGGAGCAAGACTCTGCTCAAGCAATAAGAAGATGAGCACAACAAGAAAAGGAAGAAAGAGGATAACAAAAGAAACCCAATCCCAAAGGGAATCCTGGTCCAAATAAGAAAATAGTCAATTCTCAAATTGCACTGGAGATGATCACAATACAAAGACATGCGAGTACCTAAAAGTTGTGATGGCTATAAAAAAATGTCCCTACTGCAATGAAGTTGGTCTTGTCATCTACCTAAAATTTGCGATGACAAGAGATACCGATATAGTTAGAGAAGCAAAACATGGGATCTAATAATTGAAATTTTGCGGCTTCTTTGCATTATGTTGGCCTTTTTGGATTTTTAAGTATATCAAGCATTTGCTATGTGATTCGTGTAAAAAGGTTTTGGGATGGGGAGGAGGGTTGTGTTAAGTGGATATGTGTTTTTGCTACATTTACATTCCGATAACTGCAAAAGAAAGAGGAAAATAAAGAAAGAAGTTGTGTTGTGTGATGAAATAGATGACTGCTCAAATAATGAAAAAAAATTCAGTGTGCCAAAAAAATGAATGTGCATGGAGAAACAAAAGATCGTGGGAAACACAAAAAGGGTGTTGTTTTGTGTTTTGGCTTGGAAATTTTACATTGCAACACTGTCCCTAAAAGCTTTGTGGAAGATGATACGTCTCCAGCGTATCTATAATTTTTTATTGTTCCATGCTATTATATTATCAATCTTGGATGTTTTATAATCATTTTATATCATTTTTTGGTACTAACCTATTGACATAGTGCCAAGTGTTAGTTGCTGTTTTTTGCATGTTTTTTACATCGCAGGAAATCAATTCCAAACGGAGTCCAAATGCAACGAAACTTCACGGAGAGTTTTTATGGACCAGAAGGCACCCAATGGGCCAAGGCAGCGCCTGGGGGTGCTCCGAGGGGAGCACAACCCACTAGGGCGCGCCAGGAGGCCCAGGCGCGCCCTGGTGTGTTTTGCCCACCTCGGGCGCCCCCCGGACCGCCTCTTTGCTCTATAAATACCCCAATATTCCAGAAACCCTAGGGGAGACGACGAAAATCAATTCCAGCCGCCACAGAGTCCAGAACCACCAGATCCAATCTAGACACCATCACGGAGGGGTTGACCACTTCCATTGGTGCCTCTTCGATGATGCGTGAGTAGTTCTTTGTAGACCTTCGGGTCCGTAGTTAGTAGCTAGATGGCTTCCTCTCTCTCGTTTTTCTCAATACAATGGTCTATTGGAGATCCATATGATGTAACTCTTTTTGCGATGTGTTTGTTGGGATCGGATGAACTTTGAGTTTACGATCAGATCTATCTTTTTATATCCATGAAAGTTATTTGAGTTTCTTTGATCTCTTATATGCATGATTGCTTATAGCATTGTATTTCTTCTCCGATATTTAGGTTTTGTTTGGCCAAC
Organism: Aegilops tauschii subsp. strangulata; assembly: GCF_002575655.3. Classification (NCBI taxonomy): domain Eukaryota; kingdom Viridiplantae; phylum Streptophyta; class Magnoliopsida; order Poales; family Poaceae; genus Aegilops; species Aegilops tauschii. Next base: position 144,734,639 of record NC_053041.3, read on the forward strand.
TTGATCTATTTATCTTGCAATGGGAAGAGGTGCTTTGTAGTGGGTTTGATCTTACGGTGCTTGATCCGAGTGACAGAAGGGGAACCGACACGTATGTATCGTTGCTACTAAGGATAAAACAATGAGGTCTATCTCTACATAGATAGATCTTGTCTACATCATGCCATCGTTCTTATTGCATTACTCTGTTTCTCCATAAACTCAATACACTAGATGCATGCAGGATAGCGGTCGATGTGTGGAGTAATAGTAGTAGATGCAGGCAGGAGTCGGTCTACTAATCTTGGACGTGATGCCTATATAATGATCATTGCCTGGATATCGTCATGATTATTTGAAATTCTATCAATTGCCAACCAGTAATTTGTTTACCCACTGTTTGCTATTTTTCTCGAGAGAAGCCGCTAGTGGAATCTACGGCACTCGGGTCTCTTTCTCATATTATTTGCCTTTGCGATCTACTTTTCCTTTGCTTTTATTTTCAGATCTATTAAACCAAAAATACAAAAAATACCTTTCTACAATTTATTCTTATTTATATTATTTGGCGTTCGATCTATCAATCTACTACAATTTATTTCACGTTCGTTTGCCTATCTTGGGGCGTCGCTACCCGAAAGGGATTGACAACCCCTTTTACACGTCCGGTTGCGAGTATTTGTTATTTGTGTGCAGGGGCTGTTGACGTTGTGTTGCTTGGTTCTCCTACTGGTTCAATAACCTTGGTCTCATAACATAGGGAAATACCTACCGCCGCTGTGCTGCATCATCCCTTCCTCTTTGGGGAAATGCCAACGTAGCTTCAAGCCGCATCAGAAGACTTTGCATAAAAAGTACAAAAACACTTTGATCAATCCCGAAAAAAGGCTTTTACAAAACAAAACCTGTTTTGAAGCTTTTACAAAAACAACCTCCTAAAGATTTTACACTACCCTTTGCAAACACTATACTGAAAGCTCATAAAAACAAAAGGAGACTATGTTCTGAATCACCTGTTGCATTGAGTTATTGCCTTTCTTTTAGTTTGACCCTTGTTTTCCAATACAAAAAGAGGAAATGAGAGAGATGATCATAGGGAGGCGTGGGGATTAGAAATTTCACACATGGATATATCTCTACAATTGCAGTTAAAAAGAAAACAACATCCAAATAATCTCAATAATAGCAGCAATAAAATGCATCATATTTGCCACAGACACAAGCAAACAATATTTTCATTTAGGAGAAAGTGTATCTCATCCATGTTTCAAAAATGATTTGCATTAGAAAAAAAAGAGAAATGTTCTTCACCCCAAAGTAAAAACTTACTGCGACAATGTTTCGCTAATACAACCCTACCAAACTCTATCTTTACAAAATGAGAATGAGAGGAAAAAGATGCACGATCAACTGCGCCCCACAGAACACACCAACACCAGTCCTCACCACCTGTTGTGACAGTTGAAACACTCCCCCCCCCCCCCGGTCTCGGGGAGAATATTATCTATAGAAGAAGTTAGATAGCGGTATATGGATACAAGGAAATAATGTCTATAGTCTATACACAATATGACATGTATGATTAACCATATAAACTTCAATTTAGTCGATAGCAATTATAATCTGTTTACTATACCTATTGATTTGATGGAGAAATGTTAGTAGTGAAGTTATGGATCCTAGTCCTTTATTCCTCATAATCACAACCTCGATCATTTAACTTTCTATTGTTTACAATCTGAACACTTTTGCTTGCCATGCTACAATTCAATTCCAAACACTCGAATTGCTAATTCTTATCCCAGACCAAGTGCAAGTTTCTTACTTGGTTGTAGTTACTGGTCATTGGCTCGTTATAAGAACTCTGCAGATTCATGACCTTAGTTCTCAACTAGGGAAAGCTTACTGCTTACTTCAAATCCTTATGCTTTGGTACCTAACAAGATATTCATCTAACAGGCACGAAATCTTTGTCAGGGATATTAGTATCACCCTTTCTCTGCGGATAGCCTTACCCCCACTCTCGTGTGCTTGCCTCCTCCACCGGCTCCACTAGTGTTGTAGTGCTCCGAGGCCCTGTTGTACCGAATGGAGTTCTTGCTTTCCCCGATTTGGGGATTTTAATAGCACTAAGTGGCGACACCTCATTTGTGGTCCGCGCAATGCCGATCTAACGAATAAATTTGTCAAGCCTCCCCACCTCGGTGGTGTCGGCCGCAGCATTGTCGATGTCCTTTTTTTGTATGTTCTGATGACCCACAAGTATAGGGGATCAATCGTAGTCCTTTTGATAAGTAAGAGTGTCGAACCCAACGAGGAGCAGAAGGAAATGACAAGCAGTTTTCAGCAAGGTAATTTCTGCAAGCACTTAAATTGTCGGTACCAAGTAGTTTGATAGTAAGATAGTTTGTAATGGACAAGTAACGGTAACGGTAAATAAAGTGCAGCAAGGTAGCCCAATCCTTTTTGTAGCAAAGGACATGCTGGAACAGTCTCTTATAATAAGCAAAGCGTTCTTGAGGGCACACGGGAATTTGATCTAGTCACTTTCAGCATGTTGGTTTGATTCACGTTCGCTACTTTGACAATTTGATATGTGGGTGGACCGGTGCTCGGGAGCTGTTCTTACTTGAACAAGCCTCCCACTTATGATTAACCCCCTTGCAAGCATCCGCAACTACAGAAAAGTATTAAGATAAAATCTAACCATAGCATTAAACATATGGATCCAAATCAGTCCCTTATGAAATAGCGCATAAACTAGGGTTTAAGCTTCTGTCACTCTAGCAACCCATCATATAATAACTACTCCACAATGCATTCCCTTAGGCCCAAAGATGGTGAAGTGTCATGTAGTCAACATTCACATAACACCACTAAGGGAATCACAACATACATATTATCACAATATTGAACACATATCAAATTCACATGATTACTTGCAACATGACTTCTCCCGTGGCCTCAAGAACAAAGGTAACTACTCACAAATAATATTCATGCTCAAGATCAGAGGGATATTAAATAGCATAATGGATCTGAACATATAATATTCCACCAAATAAACCATATATCATCAACTACAAGATGTAACCAACACTACTAGTCACCCACATGTACCAATCTGAGGTGCGGGTACAAAGATTGAACACAAGAGATGAACTAGGGTTTGAGATGAGATGGTGTTGTTGAAGATGTTGATGAAGATTGGCCTCCCAAATATGAGAGGGTTGTTGGTGATGACGATGGCTTCGATTTCCCCCTCCGGGAGGGAAGTTCCCCCGGCGGAATCGCTCCGCCGGAGGGCAAAAGTGCTCCTGCCCATGTTTCGCCTCGAGACGGCAGCGTTCTGTCCCGAAAGTCCTCTCCTTATTTTTACTAGGTCAAAAGACCTTATATACCAGATGATGGGCACCAGAGGTGGGCCAGACCACTACAGGAATCAGCTACTTTGTCGTCTGCCACGGCAGACGGCAATGGCAAGGATGGCGGAAGGCAAAGGCCTTTGCTGTCTTCCGCGGACGGCAAAAGGCTCTGGCAAAGTAGGCTACAGTAAAGAGCTTCTTTGCCGTCTGCTTTCTGAAGCGGACGGCAAAGGGGCCTTTGCCATTAGCGGCGGACGGCAAAGAAAGCCGATGGCAATAAATGTGCTGTTAGTCCGTTAGGCGGCTAACGGCAGCCTTTGCCGTCCGCCGCTGACGACAAAGAGCATCCGGCCTTTGCCGTCCGCCGAATGACGTCAGCTGGACGTCACTGCGGGACAAGTCTTTGCCGTCTGCCACTGTAGGCAAAGCCTTTGCCGTCCGCCGCTGTAGGCAAACTGACCAAATGGGTCAGCTCCCAGGGAGCACAGGTGGCCGCCGAGTGCCTTCTTTGCCGTCCGCCGCCGACGGCAAAGGCGCCTTTGCCATCAGCGGCTGACGGCAAAGGTGCCTCTTTTTTCTGTTTTTTTTAAATCCAGCAATTTTCACAGCAAATATATGACACATATATATATTTCACAGGGCTATTTAACAGCAAACATATGACATATCCAGCACATAAGTTTCATCGTGCATACATATATAGTTCCATCCATTCATACATAGCAAGTTGCACATACACATTGTTCCATCCATACATATTACAATGCAAAGTTTCATCAAGATAGCAAGTTCCATCATAGCAAGCTAGAAGAATACTAGAGGAGAATGAAAGAAAAAACAAGCACTCCATCATAGCAAGCTAGCTTCCGTGAAGTGAATGAAATCTGCAAAAAGGCAAATAAGAAAGTTAGAAAAAGGTGACTAGAAGAAGAAGTATATGCCATTTATGAGCTAACTTAGGTGAAATGGATCATTTATGAGCTAACTTAGTTGAAATGGATCGTTTATGAGCTAACCTAGGTGAAATAGATCGTTTATGAGCTAACTTAGGTATAATACATCATTTTAGAGCTAACCTATGTAAGATGGGTCATTTTGGAGCTAACCTAGGTGAAATGGATCGTTTTTGAGCTAAGTTAGGTGAAATGGATCGTTTATGACCTAACCTAGGTGAAATAGATCGTTTATGAGCTAACTTTGGTAAAATGCATCATTTTAGAGCTAACCTAGGTGTGATGGGTCATTTTGGAGCTAAGCTAGGTAAAATGGATCGTTTGTGAGCTAACCTAGGTGAAATGGATCGTTTATGAGCTAATCTAGGTAAAATGGGTCATTTTAGAGCTAACTTGGGTAAAATGCATCATTTTGGAGCTAACCTAGGTAAGATGGGTCATTTTGGAGCTAACCTAGGTAAAATGAGTCATTTTAGAGCTAACATAGGTAAAATGGATCATTTTGGAGTTAGTCTAGGTAAAATGGGTCATTTTAGAGCTAACTTGGGTAAAATGGATCATTTATGAGCTAACTAAGGTATAATGGGTCATTTTAGAGCTAACTTAGGTAAAATGGATTGTTTATGAGCTAACTAAGCTAATTATGCCATTTTTGAAATAAGTAAGCTAAGTACATGTCATTATTGAGCAAACCTAGTTAACTAAGCATACTAGAGCTAACTTAGGTCATTTTGGAGGAAACAAAGCTAAGTATAGATCGTTTTAGAGCTAACTTAGGTAAAATGGATGGTTTTGGAGGTCAGTAAGCTTATTATGTCATTTTGGAGGAAAAGAAGCTAACTCTAGGTCATTGTGGTAAGCATATTGGAGGAAATAAGGCTAAGTCTAGGTCTTTATGCATTTGTTAAGCAAAACACTAGAAGAAACTTACCAGCGCCCACCATCTTTCAACACCTGCCATGACAAAGAGTAAACGAAATTAGTACAACATACAAAAAATACCGACATGAATAATAATATGTATATCACTTAAGTGTATCATCATCAAGTACAACATAAAAAAATTATATACCTCACACTACTAATAATCTCGATCACTATCATCAATAAATGCATAATCATCATCATCACTATAATCAATGACGGGCTCATAGGGTTCAGTGGCATCAACATGTGGAAGGCCACCTTGACGTAATCGGTCAAGCATTGACAGGTCATCCGCAGCAGTAACCTCTTCTTGTTCCGGCTCTTCTTGTTCCTCCTCTGGGTTGATGTCGGATTCACTGTCGCTGTCTACTTCAATATTTTGGGGTGAAGTATAGCGGTTCTTGAAACGCTTTTTGGAAAGACGTGTCTCTTGGAAGAATTCTCCTTCATATGTGTCTGGGTTAATGTGAGGTTCATAATCCTCTTCCTTTGGGGGAGATAATCTAGCACGTGGCGGCACTTCATAAACGACATCCCAACCTTTAAGATTTGGATTAGTTTGGTAGGCCCACGGTAGATAGAATACTTGGGTCGCCTGTTGAGCCGTAATATAGACATCAGGAACATCTAAATGGGTGCTTTGTTTGATTTCAACTAGCCCTATATGTTCATGAGTCCTTCTAGTCTCCTTCGGCTGAAACCAATAACATTTGAAGAGTACGACATTCGGTGGGTTGTCACCATAGAATATAAGTTCATAAATTGCTTCAACTCTCCCATAATACTCGGTACCTCCTTCGCCGATAGCAGATACACAACAATTTGTAGACTTTCGGTCGGCCATAGATAGCTCTTTGCCATAGGTACGAAAGTGATACCCGTTGATGTCGTATTTGTCAAATGAACGGACCTTATAGTCAAAACCATTAGCGACTTGTCTCAATTCGGCATCCATAGACTCTGAATTAGCCTACAAGTTTAATACGAAAGGATTGTTGCATTAGGCAGAAATTAGCGAATGTAATGAAATGGTCTAATAGAAATTACCGTTTGTTTGAACCAAGAGATGAAACCGGGATAGCCGCCTCCTTGCTTTGCGAGAAGCTCATACTCTTCGACGGAATCCTTTTGGATTACCGCTCCATACGAGAATATGGAGACGTATCGACTGTATGAAATATCCAGGAATAAGAGCAGTTCAAAGGAAATAGAAGTTGCGAAACAATGTACCGAGAACTTACTCGATGTACGGCCGCACTTCTGTCAGGTTGTTGAAGATATACAACGTAATGGTCCGCCATTCTTCGTTATCCAAAGATACTGGTTTCGAACCACTGGCTGGTGCGAGATTCCCTTTGAGTAGGCTGAGGTTGGGTCCACCCTTTTGAGGTTTGTCAGCATTGTACCGAGGCTACGGATTATGCAAATGACGATTTTTGCCTTCGTAGTGTGCTGCCACGAAGTTTGCCGCCTCCTCAGTGATGAATGCCTCAGCCATCGATGCTTCAATTCTACGTTTATTTTTACATTTTTGTCGAAGCGTCTTCTGCATCCTCTCAGTTGGGTAGCACCAATGATTTTGCACGGCCCCCCCAATCTTGCCTCGGTCGGGAGATGCAAAATCAAATGCTGCATTGGATTAAAGAAGCCCGGTGGAAAGATCTTCTCTAAGTTGCAGATCAACTCCAGCACCAACTCTTCCATTTCTTCTAGCACGCCAGGCGATAGTTCTTTCGCACAAAGAACACGGAAGAAATAACTGAGTTCTGCCAGTACAAGCCATTCATCCTCAGGGATGAAGCCACGCAACATCACCGGCATTACCCGCTCAATCCATATGTGCCAATCATGACTCTTGAGACCAAATATCTTCAATTTATCAAGACTCGCTCCCCTCTTTAGATTCGCTGCATACCCATCGGGGAACATCAACTGCATTTTCATCCACAAGATAATTTCCCTCATAGTTGGCCTTCCAAGAATGAACCATGCCTTTGCCTTCGTCCAGTTCTACTTTCCTTTCGGTTCTTTCATGTTTTGTAACGGCCTATCACATAGCGCCTCCAGATCGACTCTAGCCTTAGTATTATCCTTTGAATTCCCATCTATGCCGAACAATGTACCAAAAAGTGCCTCGGCGATATTCTTCTCAGTGTGCATCACATCGATGTTGAGTGGGCAAAGGAGGTCTTTGAAGTAAGGCAGATCCCATAAGCATGTCTTGTGAGTCCAGGCGTGCTTAGAATTATACCCCTTGAAGTACCCTGGACTCTCTGGATCTGGCTCGGGAGCGCTTAACTGATCCAGGGTCTGTTGGCCTGTCAACGCAGGTGGTGCAGAGTTTTGGACAACTCTACCTCTGATGAAGTTCTTCTTGTCTTTCCTGAACTTATGGCGAGGATCCAGGAACTGTCTATGCATGTCGAAGCAAGAAAACTTGCGACCGGCCTGAAGCCAACGAAACTCAAGAGCTCCCTTGCATGTGGGGCATGGGAACTTTCCATGCACACACCAGCCAACGAATAGCGCATACGCCGGCAAGTCATGCGTCGAGTACATGTACCAGACATGCATTATGAAGTTCCGTTTGCTATAGGCGTCGTATGTCTTGAACCCATTATCCCAGGCTTCTTGCAATTCGTCCTTAAGCGGCTGCATGTACACATTCATATTTTTCCCCGGATAGTTGGGCCCTGGAATTATCAACGTCAGGAAAATGTTCTTTCCTTGCATAATCTGTCTGGGGGGGAGATTGAGTGGAAAGACAAATACGGGCCAACAACTGTATTGGGCTGCCGTCATACCAAACACACTGAACCCATCCGTGTTGATGCCGACTCGAGGATGCCTCGGATCTACCGCTTTGTCAGCATGTAATTCATCAAACTTTTTCCACGCAACACCATCCGATGTGTGTACCATCATCAGATTCCCATTTGCATCTAGTTCGGTTCTTTTGCCTGTTTTGTGCCAGTCATCTGTCTGGCCGTCTCTTCGACCATGAAAAGACGTTGAAGTCTTGGTACGATTGGCATATACCGAAGAACACTAACGGGGATTTTGGTCTGTGTCTTCTCACCCATATCGTTGTCTACCACAACATACCTGGAAGACTTGCAACTGGGACAATAGTTCAAGTCCGCATAGTCAAGCCTAAATAAGGCACATCCTTTCTCACGGGCATGTATCTTCTCATAGGGCATCTTCAGTGCACGGAGGATTTTGTTCGATTGGTACACGTTTGCAGGCATTACATGGCCTTTGGGTAGAAAGCGTCCAAATACTGTCATTATTGCGTCGTAGCATTCTCTACCCAAGTTGAACTAAGCCTTCAGAGCCATTACTTGTGAGATGGCATCCAACTGACAAAGCTCAGTGTGCTCGTGGAGCGGACGTTTTGAAGACTCCAACATTTCATTGAAGGCCTTTGCAGATTCCTCCATCTCCTCGTCCGAATCCCGAGCATCATCATAGTCTTGCACCATGTTTTCCATCCTGGTAACATGCTCGTCGGTGCGACGACGATCCACCTCAGCTCTGTCACGTTGGGCAGACTCACCATGAAATGTCCACACCGTATAATTGGGCGTAAAACCACTCTTCTGCAGGTGTTTGCCCATTTCAGCCTCTGTCCTCTTTTCCCAATTGCCGCACCAGAAATAGGGGCACCAGGTTTTCCTCTGGCCATTTGCAAATGCGGCTTGCACAAACCCCTTGGTTTTTGTGAACCATTCAGCGCTCCATTTGTTCTGACCAGTGTGACCGGTATACATCCACGCACGATCACTCATCTTGACTTTCGGAGCTACTGGACACACAACAAATATATATATAATTCACCATGTATATATTCATTAGTTGATCTACTTTGTCAATTTTATTACATCCATGCAACCTACACTCTAATAGGTAATGATAAGTCCTAATCCCACCCAAGTATGTGTAGATTGGGTTCATTTTCCCATGCTATGCTCCGGATCCGACGCAAAATTTCGGCAGCACCTCCCCGCTGTTCTCCTGATACACGTCTCTGCAATAAACAGAGAGGATGTGTACCCGGAGAACAACAGGGGAGGCACTGACGAAATTTATGCGTCGGATCCGGAGCAAAGCATATGGGAAAACGAACCCAATCTACACATACTCGGGCTGTCCATGGATAGCGTTGGACATTTCGAAAGAATCAAGGTTATAAATATGCAAATGCATGCATATTTATAACTATAACGCTTTCGAACGGGAGACACATATTGGTTACGCATACTGATGATTCAAGACACATATATAGCTAGCTATCAAGTTTCATCGGCACGAACACCGGAACAGAGCAAATAATTAATGGGGGAGGAGGACATGTCATTTGTGCTCACCCACGAACGAAGGGGCAGAGCTCGTCAAACGCACGGCGAGGTCGTCGAACACCAAACCTCGAAGCGATGAAACAACTGCACATTTAAATCTACCCGATCAACACAATTATATATGATGTTTTTCATAACAAAATCGAAAAATATATGACCTAACTCATAATTCACAAATATATGACCCCGCCGGACTCTGGACGGCCAAAGAGCACCTTTTCGGGAGGTGTCGGGGGTCGGGGTGTCGTGTCGGTGTCGGGGTGCCGTGTCGGGTTGGGTTGCTATTTCGGGGTCGGGGTGTCATGTCGGGGTCGGGGTGTCGGGGTCTGGTGTCGGGGTCGGGGTGTCGGGGTCTGGGGTTAGGGGGTCGGGGTGTCGTGTCGGGGTCGGGGTGTCGGGGTGTGGTGTCGGTGTCGGGGTGTCGGGGTCAGGGGGTCGGGGTGTCGTGTCTGGGTCGGGGTGTCGAGGTGTGGTGTCGGGGTCGGGGTGTCGGGGTTAGGGGGTCAGGGGGTCGGGGTGTCGGGGTCGGGGTGTCTGGGTCAGGGGGTCAGGGGGTCGGGGTGTCGGAGTGTGGTGTCGGGGTCAGGGGGTCGGGGTGTTTCCTTCTACCCTTCTTCTTCTTTCTTTCTCTTCTTCTTCTTCTTTCCTTTCTTCTTCTTCTTCTTTCATCTTTTTTCTACTTCTTTTACTTCTTTTCGTTTCTTCTTTTCTTCTTCTTCTACTTCTTCTACTTCTTTTCTTCTTCTTTTTTCATCTTTTTTCTACTTGTTTTGTTTTCTTCCTTTCTTCTTCTTCTACTTCTTTTCTTCTTCTTCTTTTTTCATCTCTTTTCTACTTCTTTTCTTGTTTTCTTCTTTTCTTCTTCTTCTACTTCTTCTACTTCTTTTCTTCTTCTTCTTCTTCTTTTCTTCTACATATTTTTTTCTTCTACTTCTTTTCTTCTTTTCTTCTAACACTAACACTATATAACACATATCTAGCACTAAATCTATCACTAACAATTAAACAGCAAAAAAATGAAAAAACAGAAAGAAAAAAAAAAGAAAAAAATAACTCACCGGAGCAATGGGACAGTCGGGGCAGTGGGGCGGGTGGGCCGGCGACGTGGTGGCGCGCCGGGGCAATGGGACGGTCGGGGCAGTGGGGCGGGTGGGCCGGTGACATGATGGCGCGCCGGGGCGCCGGGGCGCCGGGATGGTGGAGCGACTGGGCGTCGGCGGGTGGGGTGGGGGCGGCGGGGTGGTGGGGCGACGGGGCAAGCGGGGGCGGGGGCGGCGCCGGGCGGCGAGATGGTGGGGCGACGGGGCGTCGGCGGGTGGGGTGGGGACGGCGGGGAGGTGGGGCGACGGGGCAAGCGGGGGCGGGGGCGGTGGCGGTGGCGGCGGCGGGGGCGGCGGTAGGCGGATCTGGTGGCGTGGCGTCGGGGAGGAGAGAGGGAGAGAAACAGAGAGGAGTAACAGGCGGGGGGGGGCTCGATCGGCCGTTAGTTAGGTTAGGCTAGTTAGCCTTTGCCGTCGGCCAAGCCTTTGTCGTCCGCTTTTTTTATGTTTGCCGTCCGCTAGCAGACGGCAAAGAGGGGGCCGTTAAGTTTTTTCTAATCGGCTCGTTAGTGGGGGCCACCTCTCTCTTTGCCGTCAGCCCGCGGACGGCAAAGACCTTCTTTGCCGTCTGCCAGTTGTTTGTCGTCTGCTTTTTGGTAGCTGATGGCGTAGACCTTCTTTGCCGTCTGCTAGCGGACGGCAAAGAACTGGCAGACGGCAAAATCCCTGATTCCAGTAGTGGGCTGCCCACCACCCACCAGGGGGCGCCTGGAGGGGCTGGAGTGCCCTGGTGTCCTATGGACACCTGACAGTCCCCCTCTGGTAGTTCTTTTCTCCAATATTTATCATATATTCCAAAATAGTTCTCCATAAAATTTCAGCTCATTTGGAGATGTGCAGAATAGGTATCTCCGACATAGCTTTTTCAAGTCCAGAATTCCAGCTACCGGTATTCTCCCTCTTTGTGTAAACCTTGCATATTATGAGGGAAAAGGCATTGGAATTACTCCAAAACTTTTATAAAGCATAAAAACATTATAAATAACAGTAGGAAAACATGATGCAAAACGGACGTATCAACTCCCCCAAGCTTAGACCTTGCTTGTCCTCAAGCGAAAGCCGATATCGAAAATCATGTCCACATGTTTAGAGAGAGATGAGTCGATAAAAACAAAATACGGACATAGTAGCATCATGCATATTATTATAATAGCAACAAACTTCATCACAAAACTTTATCATATAACTTCCCCTTATGATAGTAACCTTTATTATGAAGTCTGTCGCTTTTATTACTTTGTCATCACATGTTCGTACAACCTTATTATCACTAAAGGATCTAACACATTTAGAAGCAATTTTTATTGCCTTTTTTGCACCGATGACAACTTACTTGAAGGACCTTACTAAATCCATAGTTTGGTATGGTGGAGTCTCAAAACATGAGTTTGGATTTAAGGTTTCTGAATGCACAAGTAATATCTCTACTTAGTACGGAATTTTGTCTAGCAAAGATTGTTGGGGAACGTAGTAATTCCAAAAAAAATCCTACGCACACGCAAGACCATGGTGATGCATAGCAACGAGAGGGGAGAGTGTCGTCTACGTAACCTCGTAGACCGTAAGCGGAAGCGTTATGACAACATAGTTGATGTAGTCGTACGTCTTCACGATCGACCGATCCTAGCACCGAAGGTACGACACCTCCGCGGACTGCACACGTTCAGCTCGGCGGCGTCCCACGAACTCACGATCTAGTAGAGCTTCGAGGGAGTGCTTCGTTAGCACGACGGTGTGATGACGTTGATGATGAAGTTACCGACATAGGGCTTCGCCTAAGCACCACTACGATATGACCGACGTGGATTATGGTGGAGGGGGGCACCGCACACGGCTAAAAGATCAACTGATCAACTTGTATGTCTATGGGGTGCCCCCTCCCCCGTATATAAAGGAGTGGAGGAGGGGGAGGGACCGGCCCTCCTAGGCGCGCCCCAAGGGGAGTCCTACTCCCAGTGGGAGTAGGACTCCAACCCTTCCAAGAGTAGGAGTAGGAGAGAGGGAAGGAGGAGAGAGGGGAAAGGAAAGGGGGGCGCCGCCCCCCTCCTTGTCCAATTCAGACTAGAGGGTGTGGGGGCGCGCGGAACTTGCCCGAAGTCCACCGGTACTCCGGTATTTGTCCGAACTTGCCCGGAACCCTTCCGAAGTCCAAACATAGTCATCCAATATATCGGTCTTTATGTCTCGACCATTGCAAGACTCCTCGTCATGTCCGTGATCATATCCGGGACTCCGAACTACCTTTGGTACATCAAAACACATAAACTCAGATTACCGATCGTCACCAAACGTTAAGCCTGCGGACCCTACGGGTTCGAGAACTATGTAGACTTGACCGAAACTCGTTTCCGGTCAATAACCAATAGCAGAACCCGGATGCTCATATTCGCTCCTACATATTCTACGAAGATCTTTATCGGTCAAACCGCATAACAACATATGTTGTTCCCTTTATCATCGGTATGTTACTTGCCCGAGATTCGATCGTCGGTATCCCAATACCTAGTTCAATCTCGTTACCGGCAAGTCTCTTTACTCGTTCTGTAATGCATCATCCGGCAACTAACACTTTAGTCACATTGCTTGCAAGGCTTATAGTGATGTGCATTACCGAGAGGGCCCAGAGATACCTCTCCGACAATCGGAGTGACAAATCCTAATCTCGATCTATGCCAACTCAACAAGTACCATCGGAGACACCTGTAGAGCACCTTTATAATCACCCAGTTACGTTGTGACGTTTGGTAGCACACAAAGTGTTCCTCCGGTATTCGGGAGTTGCATAATCTCATAGTCAGAGGAACATGTATAAGTCATGAAGAAAGCAATAGCAATAAAACTAAACGATCATCATGCTAAGCTAATGGATGGGTCTTGTCCACCACATCATTCTCTAATGATGTGATCCCGTTCATCAAGTGACAACTCATCTCTATGGCTAGGAAACTTAACCATCTTTGATTCAACGAGCTAGTCAAGTAGAGGCATACTAGTGACACTCTGTTTGTCTATGTATTCACACATGTACTAAGTTTCCGGTTAATACAATTCTAGCATGAATAATAAACATTTATCATGATATAAGGAAATATAAATAATAACTTTATTATTGCCTCTAGGGCATATTTCCTTCAGTCTCCCAGTTGCACTGGAGTCAATAATCTAGTTCACATCGCCATGTGATTTAACACCAACAGTTCAAATCACCATGTGATTAACACCCATAGTTCACATCGACATGTGACCAACACTCAAAGGGTTTAGTAGAGTCAATAATCTTAGTTCACATCGCCATGTGATTAACACCCAAAGAGTAATAAGGTGTGATCATGTTTTGCTTGTGAGAGAATTTTAGTCAACGGGTCTGCCATACTCTAGCGAATTGCTCCCACTTTCTATGTCAACAATGCTCTGCACGGAGCTACTCTAGCGAATTGCTCCCACTTTCAATAGGTATCCAGATTGAGACTTAGAGTCATCTGGATCAGTGTCAAAACTTGCATCGACGTATCCCTTTACGACGAACCTTTTGTCACCTCCATAATCGAGAAACATACCCTTATTCAACTAAGGATAATTTTGACCGCTGTTTAGTGATCTACTCCTAGATCACTATTGTACTCGCTTGCCAAACTCAGGGCAGGGTATACAATAGTTCTGGTACATAGCATGGCATACTTTATAGAACCTATGGCTGAGGCATAGGGAATGACTTTCATTCTCTCTCTATCTTCTGCCGTGGTCGGGTTTTGAGTCTTTACTCAACTTCACACCTTGCAATACAGGCAAGAACTCCTTCTTTGACTGTTCCATTTTGAACTACTTCAAAATCTTGTCAAGGTATGTACTCATTGAAAAAACTTATCAAGCGTCTTGATCTATCTCTATAGATCTTGATGCTCAATTTGTAAGCAGCTTGACCGAGGTATTTCGTTGAAAAACTCCTTTGAAACACTCCTTTATGCTTTCCAGAAAATTCTACATTATTTCCGATCAACCATATGTCATTCACATATACTTATCAGAAAGGCTGTAGTGCTCCCACTCACTTTCTTGTAAATACAGGCTTCATCGCAAGTCTGTATAACACTATATGCTTTGATCAACTTATCAAAGCATATATTCCAACTCCGAGATGCTTGCACCAGTCCATAGATGGATCGCTGGAGCTTTGCATATTTTGTTAGCACCTTTAGGATTGACAAAACCTTCTGGTTGCATCATATACAACTCTTCTTTAAGAAATCCATTAAGGAATGTAGTTTATCCATTTGCCAGATTTCATAAAATATGGCAATTTCTTAACATGATTAGGACAGACTTAAGCATCACTACGAGTGAGAAAAACTCATCGTAGTCAACACCTTGAACTTTGTCAAAACCTTTTTCAACAAGTCGAGCTTTGTAGACAGTAACATTACCGTCAGCATCAACCTTCTTCTTGAAGATCCATTTATTCTCGATGGCATGCCGATCATCGGGCAAGTCAACCAAAGTCCACACTTTGTTCTCATACATGGATCACATCTCAGATTTCATGGCCTCAAGCCATTTCGCGGAATCTGGGCTCATCATCGCTTCCTCATAGTTCGTAGGTTCGTCATGGTCAAGCAACATGACCTCGAGAATAGGATTACCGTACCACTCTGGTGCAGATCTTACTCTCGTTGACCTACGAGGTTCGGTAGCAACTTGATCTGAAGTTACATCATCATTAGCTTCCTCACTAATTGGTGTAGAAGTCACAGGAACAGATTTCTGTGATGAACTACTTTCCAATAAGGGAGCCTCATCAAGTTCTACTTTCCTCCCACTCACTTCTTTCGAGAGAAAATCCTTCTCTATAAAGGATCCATTCTTAGCAACGAATGTCTTGCCTTCGGATCTGTGATAGAAGGTGTACCCAACAATCTCCTTTGGGTATCCTATGAAGACACATTTCTCTGATTTGGGTTCGAGCTTATCAGGTTGAAGCTTTTTCACATAAGTATCACAACCCCAAACTTTAAGAAACGACAACTTTGGTTTCTTGCCAAACCACAGTTCATAAGGTGTCGTCTCAATGGATTTAGATGGTGCCTTTTTTAACGTGAATGCAGCTGTCTCTAATGCATAACCCCAAAATGATAGTGGTAAATCAGTAAGAGACATCATAGATTGCACCATATCTAATAAAGTACGGTTACGATATTCGGACACACCATTACGCGTGGTGTTCCAGGTGGCGTGAGTTGCGAAACTATTCTGCATTGTTTCTAATGAAGACAAAACTCGTGACTCAAATATTCTCCTCCGCGATCAGATCGTAGAAACTTTATTTTCTTGTCACGATGATTTTCCACTTCACTCTGAAATTATATGAACTTTTCAAATGTTTCAGACTTATGTTTCATCAAGTAGATATACCCATATCTGCTCAAATCATCTGTGAAGGTCAGAAAATAACGATACCCGCCGCGAGCCTCAACACTCATCGGATCGCCTACATCAGTATGTATTATTTCCAATAAGTCAGTTGCTCGCTCCATTGTTCTGGAGAACTGAGTCTTAGTCATCTTGCCCATAAGGCATGGTTCGCAAGCATCAAGTGATTCCAAAATCCCATCAGCATGGAATTTCTTCATGCGCTTTACACCAATATGACTTAAACGGCAGTGCCACAAATAAGTTACACTATCATTATTAACTTTGCATCTTTTGTCTTCAATATTATGAATATGTGTATCACTACGATCGAGATCCAACAAACCATTTTCATTGGGTGTATGACCATAGAAGGTTTTATTCACATAAACAGAACAATAATTATTCTCTAACTTAAATGAATAACCGTATTGCAATAAACATGATCAAATCATATTCATGCTCAACGCAAACACCAAATAACACTTATTTACGTTCAACACTAATCCCGAAAGTATAGGGAGTGTGCGATGATGATCATATCAATCTTGGAACTACTTCCAACACACATCGTCACCTCGCCCTTAACTAGTTTCTGTTCATTCTGCAACTCCCGTTTCGAGTTACTACTCTTAGCAACTGAACCAGTATCAAATGCCGAGGGGCTGCTATAAACACTAGTAAAGTACACATCAATAACATGTATATCCAATATACCTTTGTTCACTTTGCCGTTCTTTTTGAAGTTCCCCTTCTTCCCTTTGCCCTTTTCTTGAAACTAGTGGTCTTGTCAACCATCAACACTTGATGCTTTTCTTGATTTCTATCTTCGTCGATTTCAGCATCACGTAGAGCTTGGCAATCGTTTCCATTATCCCTTGCATATTATAGTTCATCACGAAGTTCTAGTAACTTGGTGATAGTGACTAGAGAACTCTGTCAATCACTATCTTATATGGAAGATTAACTCCCACTTGATTCAAGTGATTGTAGTACTCAGACATTCTGAGCACATGCTCACTAGCTGATCTATTCTCCTCCATCTTGTAGGCAAAGTACTTGTCAAAGGTCTCATACCTTTCGACATGGGCATGAGTCTGAAATACTAATTTCAACTCTTGGAACATCTCATATGCTCCGTGGCGTTTCAAAAACGTCTTTGAAGCCCCGATTCTAAGCCGTAAAGCATGGTGCACTAAACTATCAAGTAGTCATCATATCAAGCTTGCCAAACGTTCATAACGTCTGCATTTGCTCCTGCAATCGGTTTGTCACCTAGCGGTGCATCAAGGACATAATTCTTCTGTGCAGCAATGAGGATAATCCTCAGATAACGAATCCAATCCGCATCAATGCTACTAACATCTTTCAACTTAGTTTTCTCTAGGAACATATCAAAAATAAAACAGGGGAGCTAAACGCGAGCTACTGATCTACAACATAGATATGCTAATACTACCAGGACTAAGTTCATGATAAACTAAAGTTCAATTAATCATATTACTTAAGAACTCCCACTTAGATAAACATCTCTCTTATCATCTAAGTGATCACGTGATCCAAATCAACTAAACCATAACCGATCATCACGTGAAATGGAGTAGTTTTCAATGGTGAACATCACTATGTTGATCATATCTACTATATGATTCACGTTCGACCTTTCGGTCTCAGTGTTCCGAGGCCATAGCTGCATATGCTAGGCTCGTCAAGTTTAACCCGAGTATTCTGCGTGTGCAACACTGGCTTGCACCCGTTGTATAAGAACGTTGAGCTTATCACACCCGATCGTCACGTGGTGTCTCGGCACGACGAACTTTGGCAACGGTGCATACTCAGGGAGAACACTTGTACCTTGAATTTTTTAGTGAGAGATCATATTATAATGCTACCGTCAATCAAAGCAGAATAAGATGCATAAAGGATAAACATCACATGCAATCAATATAAGTGATATGATATGGCCATCATCATCTTGTGCCTTTGATCTCCATCTTCAAAGCACCGTCAGGATCACCATCGTCACCGGCGCGACACCTTGATCTCCATCGTAGCATCGTTGTCGTCTCGCCAACTATTGCTTCTACGACTATCGCTACCGCTTAGTGATAAAGTAAAGCAATTACATGGCGATTGCATTTCATACAATAAAGCGACAACCATATGGCTCCTGCCAGTTGCCGATAACTCCGTTACAAAACATGATCATCTCATACAATAAAATATAGCATCATGTCTTGACCATATCACATCACAACATGCCCTGCAAAAACAAGTTAGACATCCTCTACTTTGTTGTTGCAAGTTTTACGTGGCTGCTATAGGCTGAGCAAGAACCGTTCTTACCTACGCATCAAAACCACAATGATATTTCATCAAGTTAGTGTCGTTTTAACCTTCAACAAGGACCAGGCGTAGTCACACTCGGTTCAACTAAAGTTGGAGAAACTAACACCCGCCAGCCACCTGTGTGCAAAGCACGTCGGTAGAACCAGTCTCGCGTAAGCGTATGCGTAATGTCGGTCCGGGCCGCTTCATCCAACAATACCGCCGAACTAAAGTATGACATGCTGGTGATACGTCTCCAACGTATCTATAATTTTTTATTGTTCCATACTATTATATTATCTGTTTTGGATGTTTATGGGCTTTATTATACACTTTTATATTATTTTTGGGACTAACCTATTAACCGGAGACCCAACCCAAATTGTTGTTTTCTTGCCTATTTCAGTATTTCGAAGAAAAGGAATGTCAAACGGAGTCCAAACGGAATGAAACCTTTGGGAGAGTTATTTTTGGAACGGAAGCAATCCAGGAGACTTGGAGTAGACGTCAGGGAAGCTTCGAGGAGGCCACGAGGCAGGGAGGCGCGCCCCCCACCCTCGTGGGCCCCTCATGGCTCCCCTGACTGACTTCTTTCGCCTATATATGTCCATATACCCTAAAAACATCGGGGAGCACAATAGATCGGGAGTTCCGCCGCCGCAAGCCTCTGCAGCCACCAAAAACCAATCGGGACCCTGTTCCGGCACCCTGCCGGAGGGGGGATCCCTCACCGGTGGCCATCCTCATCATCCCGGCGCTCTCCATGATGAGGAGGGAGTAGTTCACCCTCGGGGTTGAGGGTATGTACCAGTAGCTATGTGTTTGATCTCTCTCTCTCTCTCGTGTTCTTGATTTGGCACGATCTTGATGTATCGCGAGCTTTGCTATTATAGTTGGATGTTATGATGTTTCTCCCCCTCTACTCTCTTGTAATGGATTGAGTTTTCCATTGAAGTTATCTTATCGGATTGAGTCTTTAAGGATTTGAGAACACTTGATGTATGTCTTGCATGTGCTTATCTGTGGTGACAATGGGATATCACGTGATCTACTTGATGTATGTTTTGGTGATCAACTTGCGGGTTCCGTGACCTCGTGAACTTATGCATAGGGGTTGGCACACTTTTTCGTCTTGACTCTCCGGTAGAAACTTTGGGGCACTCTTTGAAGTTCTTTGTGTTGGTTGAATAGATGAATCTAAGATTGTGTGATGCATATCGTATAATCATACCCACGGATACTTGAGGTGACATTGGAGTATCTAGGTGACATTAGGGTTTTGGTTGATTTGTGTCTTAAGGTGTTATTCTAGTACGAACTCTATGATAGATCAAACGGAAAGAATAGCTTCATGTTATTTACTACGGACTCTTGAATAGATCGATCAGAAAGGATAACTTTGAGGTGGTTTCGTACCCTACCATAATCTCTTCGTTTGTTCTCCGCTATTAGTGACTTTGGAGTGACTCTTTGTTGCATGTTGAGGCATAGTTATATGATCCAATTATGTTATTATTGTTGAGAGAACTTGCACTAGTGAAAGTATGAACCCTAGGCCTTGTTTCAACGCATTCCAATACCGTTTACGCTCAGTTTTATCATTAGTTACCTTGCGGTTTTTTATTTTCAGATTACAAAAGCCTATATCTACCATCCATATTGCAGTTGTATCACCGTCTCTTCGCCGAACTAGTGCACCTATACAATTTACCATTGTATTGAGTGTGTTGGGGACAGAAGAGACTCTTTGTTATTTGGTTGCAGGGTTGTTTGTGAGAGACCATCTTCATCCTACGCCTCCCACGGATTGATAAACCTTAGGTCATCCACTTGAGGGAAATATGCTACTGTCCTACAAACCTCTGCACTTGGAGGCCCAACAACGTCTACAAGAAGAAGGTTGTGTAGTAGACATCAAGCTATTTTCTGGCGCCGTTGCCGAGGAGGTGAGTGCTCGAAGGTATATCTTTAGATCTTGCAATCGAATCTTTTAGTTTTTTGTTTTATCACTAGTTTAGTCTATAAAAGAAAACTACAAAAAATGGAATTAAGGGTGCCTCATACGCTTCATCTTTTTAATGTCTTTCGTGAAAATGATGGGAAGAAAAATTGTGCTCAAGTACTAGAGGAAGAATTACATAGAATGCTTGGCATAAAATATTTGAATGATGAGCATGATTGCAATGTTGTTAGTATGAATTCTTTGAATACCCATGATGCTAATGATATGCAAAGCCACAAGCTTGGGGATGCTATGTTTGATGAAGATGATATGTTTAGTCCCCCAAGTTTTGATGAGCAAATTTATTATGATGAAAGCATGCGTCCTATTTATGATGATTATTGTGATGACACGTATGCTATAAAGAATAAAGATCACCATGAAACTTGTCATCATGATTTGAATTTTCAATTGGATTATGCTTTACATGATAGTTATTTTGTTGAGTTTGCTCCCACTACTATTGATGAGAATAAATTTGCTTATGTGGAGAGTAATAAAAATTCTATGCTAGTAGATCATGGAAAGAATGCTTTATGTGCTGGTTATATGGTTGAATTCATTCATGATGCTACTGAAAATTATGATGAGAGAGGATCATATGCTTCTACATAATTGCAATAATATCAAGTTTCCTCTCTATGTGCTTAAAATCTTGAAGTTATGCTTGTTTTACCTTCCTATGAAAGTTGATTCTTGTTCCCGTAAGTTGTTTGCTCACAAAATCCCTATGCATAGGAAGTGGGTTAGACTTAAATGTGCTAGTCATATTCTTCATGATGCTCTCTTTATGTTTCACTTCTTATCTTTTATGTGAGCATCATTGAAATCATCATGCCTAGCTAGGGGCGTTAAACGTTAGCGCTTGTTGGGAGGCAACCCAATTTTATTTTTGTTCCTTGCTTTTGCTCCTGTTTAGTAAATAAATAATTCATCTAGCCTCTGGTTAGATGTGGTTTTATGTTTTAATTAGTGTTTGTGCCAAGTAAGACCTATAGGATCTTCTTGGATGATAATTATTTGATCTTGCTGAAAAAGACAGAAACTTTCTGCTCACAAAAACAATTGTTAAAAATCACCAGAAAGTGATAAAATATTGATTCCAATTGCACTAGATCAATAATCAAATTATCTAGGCCTTCCTATTTTTGCAGATTTTTCTGAGTTCCAAAAGTTTGCGTTTGATGCAGAATACTACAGACTGTTCTGTTTTTGACAGATTCTGTTTTCATTGTGTTGTTTGCTTATTTTGATGAATCTATGAGTAGTATCGGAGGGTATGAACCATAGATAAGTTGGAATACAGTAGATATTACACCAATATGTATTTAGAATGAGTTCACAACAGTACCTAAGTGGTGATTTATTTTCTTATACTGACGGAGCTTACGAGTTTTCTGTTAAGTTTTGTGTTGTGAAGTTTTCAAGTTTTGGGTAAAGATTCGATGGACTATGGAATAAGGAGTGGCAAGAGCCTAAGCTTGGGGATACCCAAGGCACCCCAAGGTAATATTCAAGGACAACCAATAGCCTAAGCTTGGGGATGCCCCGGATGGCATCCCCTCTTTCTTCTTTGTTCATCGGTAACTTTACTTGGAGCTATATTTTTATTCAGCACATGATATGTGTTTTGCGTGGAGCGTCATTTTGTTTTATTTTGTTTTGCTTGCTGTTTGAATAAAATACCAAGATCTGAAATTCTTAAATGAGAGAGAGTCTTCACATAGTTACATAATTATTCAACTACTCATTGATCTTCACTTATATCTTTCGGAGTAGTTTGTCATTTGCTCTAGTGCTTCACTTATATCCTTTTAGAGCACGGCGGTGGTTTTTTTTTTGAAGAAATAGATGAACTCTCATGCTTCACTTATATTATTTTGAGAGTCCTAAAGAGCATGGTAATTTGCTTTGGTTATAAAATTAGTCCTAATATGATAGGCATCCAAGATGGGTATAATAAAAACTTTCATATAGAGTGCATTGAATACTATGAGAAGTTTGATTCCTTATGATTGTTTTGAGATATGAAGATGGTGATATTAGAGTCATGCTACTTGATTAGTTGTGAATTTGAGAGATACTTGTGTTAAAGTTTGTGATTCCCGTAGGATGCACGTATGGTGAACCGTTATGTGATGAAGTCGGAGCATGATTTATTTATTGATTGTCTTCCTTATGAGTGGCGGTCGGGGACGAGCGATGGTCTTTTCCTACCAATCTATCCCCCTGGGAGCATGCGCGTAGTACTTTGTTTCGATAACTAATAGATTTTTGCAATAAGTATGTGAGTTCTTTATGACTAAGGTTGAGTCCATGGATTATACGCACTCTCACCCTTCCACTATTGCTAGCCTCTCTAATACCGCGCACCTTTCGCCGGTATCATACACCCACCATATACCTTCCTCAGCCACCATACCTACCTATCATGGCATTTCCATAGCCATTCCGAGATATATTTCCATGCAACTTTCCACCATTCCATTTATTATGACACGCTCCACCATTGTCATATTGCTTTGCATGAACATGTAGTTGACATTGTATTTGTGGCAAAGCCACCATTCATAATTCTTTCATACATGTCACTCATGAGTCATTGCACATCCCGGTACACCGCCGGAGGCATTCATATAGAGTCATACTTTGTTCTAAGTATCGAGTTGTAATTCGTGAGTTGTAAGTAAATAAAAGTGTGATGATCAACATTATTAGAGCATTGTCCCAGTGAGGAAAGGATGATGGAGACTATGATTCCCCCACAAGTCGGGATGAGACTCCGGGCGAAAAAAAAAGAAAAAAAAAGAGGCCAAAAAAAAAGAGAGAAGGCCCAAAAAAAGGAGAGAAAAGGAGAGAAGGGGCAATGCTACTATCCTTTTACCACACTTGTGCTTCAAAGTATCACCATGATCTTCATGATAGAGAATCTCCTATGTTGTCACTTTCATATACTAGCGGGAATCTTTCATTATAGAACTTGGCTTGTATATTCCAATGATGGGCTTCCTCAAAATGCCCTAGGTGTTCGTGAGCAAGCGAGTTGGATGCACACCCACTTAGATTCCTTTTGAGCTTTCATACACTTATAGCTCTAGTGCATCCGTTGCATGGCAATCCCTACTGACTCACATTGATATCTATCGATGGGCATCTCCATAGCCCGTTGATACGCCTAGTTGATGTGAGACTATCTTCTCCTTTTGTCTTCTCCACAACCACCATTCTATTCCACCTATAGTGCTATGTCCATGGCTCACGCTCATGTACTGCGTGAAGATTGAAAAAGTTTGAGAACATCAAAAGTATGAAACAATTGCTTGGCTTGTCATCGGGGTTGTGCATGATTTAAATATTTTGTGTGATGAAGATAGAGCATCGCCAGACTATATGATTTTGTAGGGATAACTTTCTTTGGCCATGTTATTTTGAGAAGACATGATTGCTTTGTTAGTATGCTTGAAGTATTATTGTTTTCATGTCAATAATAAACTTTTGTCTTGAATCTTATGGATCTGAATATTCTTGCCACAATAAATAAAATTACATTGAGAAATATGTTAGGTAGCATTCCACATAAAAAAAATCTGTTTTTATCATTTACCTACTCGAGGACGAGCAGGAATTAAGCTTGGGGTTGCTGATACGTCTCCAATGTATCTATAATTTTTTATTGTTCCATGCTATTATATTATCTGTTTTGGATGTTTATGGGCTTTATTATACACTTCAATATTATTTTTGGGACTAACCTATTAACCGGAGGCCCAGCCCAAATTGCTGTTTTCTTGCCTATTTCGGTGTTTCGAAGAAAAGGAATATCAAATGGAGTCCAAACGGAATGAAACCTTGGAGAGAGTTATTTTTGGAACGGAAGCAATCCAGGAGACTTGGAGTAGACGTCAGGGAAGCTTCGAGGAGGCCACGAGGCAGGGAGGCGTGCCCTACCCCCCTGGGCGCACCCCCACCTTCGTGGGCCCCTTGTGGCTCCCCTGACCGACTTCTTTCGCCTATATATGTCCATATACCCTAAAAATATCGAGGAGCACAATAGATCGGGAGTTCCGCCGCCGCAAGCCTCTGCAGCCACCAAAAACAAATCGGGACCCTTTTCTGGCACCCTGCCGAAGGGGGATCCCTCGCCGGTGGCCATCTTCATCATCCCGGCGCTCTCCATGACGAGGAGGGAGTAGTTCACCCTCGGGGCTGAGGGTATGTACCAGTAGCTATGTGTTTGATCTCTCTCTCTCGTGTTCTTGATTTAGCACGATCTTGATGTATCGCGAGCTTTGCTATTATAGTTGGATGTTATGATGTTTCTCCCCCTCTACTCTCTTGTAATGGATTGAGTTTTCCCTTTGAAGTTATCTTATCGGATTGAGTCTTTAAAGATTTGAGAACACTTGATGTATGTCTTGCATGTGCTTATCTGTGGTGACAATGGGATATCACGTGATCTACTTGATGTATGTTTTGGTGATCAACTTGCGGGTTCTGTGACCTCGTGAACTTATGCATAGGGGTTGGCAAACGTTTTCGTCTTGACTCTCCGGTAGAAACTTTGGGGCACTCTTTGAAGTTCTTTGTGTTGGTTGAATAGATGAATCTGAGATTGTGTGATGCATATCGTATAATCATACCCATGGATACTTGAGGTGACATTGGAGTATCTAGGTGACATTATGGTTTTGGTTGATTTGTGTCTTAAAGTGTTATTCTAGTACGAACTCTATGATAGATCGGACGGAAAGAATAGCTTCGTGTTGTTTTACTACGGACTCTTGAATAGATCGATCAGAAAGGATAACTTTGAGGTGGTTTCGTACCCTACCATAATCTCTTCGTTTGTTCTCCGCTATTAGTGACTTTGGAGTGACTCTTTGTTGCATGTTGAGGGATAGTTATATGATCCAATTATTTCATTATTGTTGAGAGAACTTGCACTAGTGAAAGTATGAACCCTAGGCTTTGTTTCAACGCATTGGAATACCGTTTACGCTCACTTTTATCATTAGTTACCTTGCTGTTTTTATATTTTCAGATTACAAAAACCTATATCTACCATCCATATTGCACTTGTATCACCATCTCTCCGCCGAACTAGTGCACCTATACAATTTACCATTGTATTGGGTGTGTTGGGGACACAAGAGACT
This sequence comes from Aegilops tauschii subsp. strangulata, assembly GCF_002575655.3. Taxonomy (NCBI): domain Eukaryota; kingdom Viridiplantae; phylum Streptophyta; class Magnoliopsida; order Poales; family Poaceae; genus Aegilops; species Aegilops tauschii. The sequence goes on from NC_053041.3 coordinate 144,760,213, forward strand.
CTTTGTTATTTGGTTGCAGGGTTGTTTGAGAGAGACCATCTTCATCCTACGCCTCCCACGGATTGATAAACCTTAGGTCATCCACTTGAGGGAAATTTGCTACTGTCTTTCAAACCTCTGCACTTGTTGGCCCAACAACGTCTACAAGAAGAAGGTTGTGTAGTAGACATCAGCTTGTAAGCAGTATGACTTGTATCGCCCACAACTCACTTGTGTACTACTAGTGCATATAACATCTACGCATAAACCTGGCTCGGATGCCACTGTTGGGGAACGTAGTAATTTCAAAAAAAATCCTACGCACACGCAAGACCATGGTGATGCATAGCAACGAGAGGGGAGAGTGTCGTCTACGTACCCTCGTAGACAGTAAGCGGAATCGTTATGACAACGCGGTTGATGTAGTCGTACGTCTTCACGATCGACCGATCCTAGCACCAAAGGTACGGCACCTCCGCGGACTGCACACGTTCAGCTTGGCGATGTCCCACGAACTCACGATCCAGTAGAGCTTCGAGGGAGTGCTTCGTCAGCACGATGGCGTGATGACGGTGATGATGAAGTTACCGACGCAGGGCTTCGCCTAAGCACCGCTACGATATGACTGGGGTGGATTATGGTGGAGGGGGGCACCGCACACGGCTAAAAGATCAACTGATCAACTTGTGTGTCTATGGGGTGCCCCCCTCCCCCGTATATAAAGGAGTGGAGGAGGGGGAGGGGCCGGCCCTCCTAGGCGTGCCCCAAGGGAGTCCTACTCCCACCGGGAGTAGGACTCCAACTCTTCCAAGAGTAGGAGTAGTAGAGAGGGAAGGAGGAGAGAGGGGAAAGGAAAGGGGGGCGCCGCCCCCCCTCCTTGTCCAATTCGGACTAGAGGGGGAGGGGGCGCGCGGCCTGCCCTGGCCGCCCCTCCTCTTCTCCACTATGGCCCAATAGGCCCATTACACTCCCCGGGGGGTTCCGGTAACCCCTCGGTACTCCGTTATTTGTCCGAACTTGCACGGAACCCTTCTGAAGTTCAAACATAGTCATCCAATATATCAATCTTTATGTCTCGACCATTTGACACTCCTCGTCATGTCCATGATCATATCTGGGACTCTGAACTACCTTCGGTACATCAAAACACATAAACTCATATTACCGATCGTCACCGAATGTTAAGCGTGCGAACCCTACGGGTTCGAGAACTATGTAGACGTGACCGAAACTCGTTTTCGGTCAATAACCAATAGCGGAACCTGGATGCTCATATTGGCTCCTACATATTCTACGAAGATCTTTATCGGTCAAACCGCATAACAACATACATTGTTCCCTTTGTCATCGGTATGTTACTTGCCCGAGGTTCGATCGTCGGTATCCCAATACCTAGTTCAATCTCGTTACCGGCAAGTCTCTTTACTCATTCCGTAATGCATCATCCCGCAACTAACTATTTAGTAACATTGCTTGCAAGGCTTATAGTGATGTGCATTACTGAGAGGGCCCAGAGATACCTCTCCGACAATCGGAGTGACAAATCCTAATCTCGATCTATGCCAACTCAACAAGTACCATCGGAGACACCTGTAGAGCACCTTTATAATCACCCAGTTATGTTGCGACGTTTGGTAGCACACAAAGTGTTCCTCCGGTATTCGGGAGTTGCATAATCTCACAGTCATAGGAACATGTATAACTCATGAAGAAAGCAATAGCAATATACTAAACGGTCAAATGCTAAGCTAACGGAATGGGTCAAGTCAATCACATCATTCTCTAATGATGTGATCCCATTAATCAAATGACAACTCATGTCTATGGCTAGGAAACTTAACCATCTTTGATTCAATGAGCTAGTCAAGTAGAGGCATACTAGTGACACTCCGTTTGTCTATGTATTCACACATGTACTAAGTTTCCGGTTAATACAATTCTAGCATGAATAATAAACATTTATCATGATATAAGGAAATATAAATAACAACTTTATTATTGCCTCTAGGGCATATTTCCTTCAAAGATATTGAGCAAGCACCACATGTTGAAGGATCTGTGACAATATTACTTCTTTCTGAATATGAACAAACATAAATCATTACGTTGTCTTCCTTGTCCAACATCAACAATTTGGCATAAGACATTTAGTGGGGGCTCACAATCATAAAGATGTCCAAGATAGTGTATTTGCATGTGAATCTTCTCATCCCTTATTAGTTCTTTCATGAATTGCATTATTGACCAATGCTATGTTTGTCAACTTTCAACAAATTTTACCACTTACACTTTTCCTTATGTGATGTCATTACTTACCATAATATTAGTATATGATCTTTTTCATTAGTTTCTTTTATTTTGATTGAAACATAAAAGTAAAGAAGAAAAAACTCAAACTAAACTTTATTGTATAACTCTCACTCAATTACGTAGATAGATAGATCAGGAAACTAGCACTCGAAAATAGATCATGCTAAAATTTTATTGAACTAAATCACGAAATAGCTAAGGATCAAACTAAGATAGGTAAAGGTAATAAAAGTGATGGTGATACGATACCAGGGCATCTCCCCCAAGCCTGGCACAAGCCAAGGGGAGTACCCATACCCGTGTACTTAAGTCTCCTTCTTTGGCGATGGTGGTGGTGATGAGGTAGAGGCAAACTTGTCCTCCGGCTTCCATGGCAGCGGCTCACCATCATAAGAGGAAGCACGAGTCTCCTGAGTCCTACAACTGGCAGCTAAACTCATACCTTTAAATCTTGCCTCATAATCAAAAACTTGATTTTGAAGATCATAGATTTGGTTTTGCAGAAAATTGATTTGTTCGTTGAAGGTGAAGACGATGTCCTTCATAGACCGGCCATCCACCTTGTGATCACGGGTGAATTCCGTGATCATGAGGTGATTGGCACTGAGCCCACGCTCCACCATCCCTTGGCACTTGAAGATATCTTGCTCCACCTCCTCGAACCTGGCCTCCACGCTTCCCGTCTTCTTGGGCCCTTGAACATCCCAAATGTGGAGCACCCCCTCACGCATCTCAATGGCTTGAGGGTGCTTCACCACCTCCGATAAGTAGGGATTGATTACTGATGACCCACAAGTATAAGGGATCTATCGTAGTCCTTTGGATAAGTAAGAGTGTCGAACCCAACGAGGCGCAGAAGGAAATGATAAGCAGTTTTCAGCAAGGTATTCTCTACAAGCACTGAAATTATCGGCAACAGATAGTTGTATGATGAGATAATTCGTAATAGGTAACAAGTAAGAAACGTAACTAAGGTGCAGCAAGGTGGCCCAATCCTTTTTGTAGCAAAGGACAAGCCTGGACGAACTATTATATAAAACAAAGCGCTCCTGAGGACACATGGGAATTACTGTCAAGCTAGTTTTCATCATGCTCATATGATTCGTGTTCGTTACTTTGATAATTTGATATGTGGGTGGACCGGTGCTTGGGTGCTTCCCTTCCTTGGACAAGCCTCCCACTTATGATTAACCCCTCTCGCAAGCATCCGCAACTACGAAAGAAGAATTAAGATAAATCTAACCATAGCATGAAACATATGGATCCAAATCAGCCCCTTACGAAGCAACGCATAAACTAGGGTTTAAGCTTTTGTCACTCTAGCAACCCATCATCTACTTATTACTTCCCAATGCCTTCCCCTAGGCCCAAATCATGGTGAAGAGTCATGTGGTCGACGTTCACATAACACGACTAGAGGAAAGACAACATACATCTCATCAAAATATCAAACGAATACCAAATTCACATGATTACACTACTAGGGAAAAGCCTAGCAGTAGCGCGGGTTTTAGGCATACCGGTAGCACGGGTGCGAGCGCTACTAGTAAGGCGCTACTGCTAAAGGTTAGCAGTATCGCGGGCCGACCCGTGCTACTGCTATATCCACTTAGTAGCAGCGCTTTCTGTAATGGGCGCTACTGGTAATTACTAGTAGCGCCTCTCGCGGCCCGCGCTACTACTACTATTCCGTATTATATTTCTTTTTTATTTCATGTTGTATTCATACACCTTTATACAAGTTTTCATACAGCAGCAATTTAGAGATTGTTTTTACATCATAATGAGTTATTACATCACTGGGTGAAAGAACCGTGGACTAGTTTCAAGTGGATGGACATCCACTTGAAACTAATCCACGGTTCTTTCACCCAATGATATAATAACTATCATCATCATCATCAACATCATACAACTTATCATCATAATACATCATTGTCATATAACACCTCCTCATGATCTTCATTTTCATCAATGAGACATCATATAGCAAGTTGGTCACTAGTCATAATCACAACTCCTCCTCATCATCATCAACTCTAAACGTTGTACCACATAATAACACATTGTACTTAGGACCTACTTCTCTCTCATAGGACCTACTACCTTCTCTTAGGTAAAATAGCATAAAACAAGATAGACCCTGACTCTCCATTATGGAGAATGGAGATTATCCTGTCTCCAATTCTTGCCCTTCGCACAATGTTGCTTCCAAGAACCTCCCTACGACTGACCATACATTTTTTCCATTCTTTGATTGGCATGTCTTCACCGGTTTTAGAAATCCGATATGGACAGGTGTGATTCATAGGATGACCTGGCTGTATGTTCAAAACATCAAGGAGACCATTCTGAAACATCAGATGAGGCACACAATCCTTCGGGATTTTCTTCGTAGTTAGCAATGTAGTTCAGTTTTAGAAGAATTTATGAAAAAGATGCACTGATGTCGTAATAGTAAAAAATCTTACCATGGCATCTCCATGGATGTTACTGTAGTTCAACACGTGCACTAGTGGCACGTATTGACCATAATGTGCAGGAGTCTGATAATAGATATTGTAATTCTCAAGATCAGTACAAAATGCGATCAGATGATTTTTCTCCTGGTAAGTTAATTCTGAGCCATCGGTGTAGTAGGTTCTGTCTACCATCTTCCGCACATTCTTTGAAGAATGAAAATAAGCTGTCAATGGAAATAAGCTGTCAACTATTTTGAAATAAACAATATAAATTACTTAATAACTATGTTTGAGAAACTCACATAGCGGTAGAATTGGAAGCGTATCAACAAGGACCCAAATGTCCAAATTGTCTTCGGCGATGTCAGGATCACCAAGATCCATGGTGACAAGCATACCCTCATAAAAACCATACATCTTGCAAAGTGCTTCCCAATTCGTGCAACCAAACTGGGTTACGCTCTCAGAATTGTACAGATTTACTTCAAAATCCATACCATGATGGGTCCTTAGGTGAATATTCTTTGATTCCATACTTTCATGATCTTCAAAATCCAGCCTCTCCAAGACATAGCGTCTTGCATGGCATGGGATAATCTAGTCGAATTGTAAAAGACGAAAATTACACGTTGAAGTAGTTGAAGTCGTGCTTAATTACGAAAAAAACTTGTCGTCGTTGCGTACCGTTGCAACATCGAAGGTTTCCTGGAGCTTAATGCTGAAGCGCCGACCTTCGTCCAGGTGAGGCCTGTCGCACAGACCCCGGTCGTCGTTGCATCAGTCGCACTCCCCCGGAAGACTTTCGTCGTCCGATGACGACATTTCCTAGGTTCATATAATTCAAAGATTATACTTGTACAATTAAAAATATGTACTACAAAAACTAAATTAGATCATTATAATTCATCACGGGTTGACTATCGGTCTGCCAAGTCTTTTCTTGAAAACTCTCAGCTCACGTGGTGTATATATTCGACCATCGGTGATGGTCGCTCCTCCATTCGTCCCCAAGTGCATTACACCAAAATGTCTAGCACACGGGAACGAAGGAGAAGCGACCCCCACGACAACAGCCGGGATTCTTCGTCCTCTCATATATGGTGGAGACTCTCCCTCACTAATTCCTCTCTGACATTTGCGACCGTCGGTGATGGTCGTTACTCCTCCTTCCCCTAGTGCATAACAAAGGTCAAGGAGAAATGACCCCCACAACAACAGTCGGGATTCTTGATCCTCTCTCATATATGGTGGAGAACCATTGAAATGTCGTTTAATTATCTTTCTAGAAAATCCAAGCCACTCGATATTTCCTACATATTCTAGCACAAGTCATGCCAAAATTCACGAAAAAATCCGGCATGACCTTTGCTAATAAGGACATATCGAGCGCCTGAAATTTGCCAGAACGGAAATTAATCAACACTCCGGCAAAACATAGGCCACTCGGAGGTGTAACCTATAAACATGGCCGACAACTTGGGCAAGCACATATCCTATTTGAGCAACACAAGATATACATGTTTATATCTACATCATATGAGCATACAAACTTGATGGTCATTGCATTTCAATGGTTCCAAATATGAACAAAAACATTTCATAATATCTTATAGGACTCATATTGACATGGAGATTTGGCTGGTCTCACCTCGAGGTCGGAGGTGGTCCGTGACGTGGACGACAACGAGGATGATGGAGGGGCTCCTGGGTTTCTGCAAAAACAAAAACCCTATAAGCTATCAACTAATCAAATGCATATGCCTTGCATAGTGGGGTCCAATTTTAGCATTCAAAATAGGAGTATTTCTCCAATTTGAGCATTCAATAAACAAAACCAAATCGTAAAATAAATAAGTATTCAAACTAGCATGCATTCAATAAGCAAAACTAAATCATCTCTTGTGTCCGTACATCGTCGAATATTATCACTAATACATCTCGAATAGTATCATACATATAACATCACTAATACAGCTAAAACCCTAGCGAACGACGGGTATCGGCGCGGGCGGTGGACACCCAAAGAGAAGGAACCATCACAGGATCATATCTCCGGTGAGATCCTTGAAGAAACTGCCAGGTATGGAGAACCTGCCCTCCAACGCAACCATATAGCGATGGACGTGCTCGTCCTCCTCGCTGACACGGTGACGTACAACCTCCGCGGGTCCTCAAGCCTCCGCACCATCACTGGCCCACGCGACCGCCACCAAAGAAGGTTCGGGTTAACGACGGGCTGGCTCCTCACCAAGCTGCGCCCCCGGTAGGTAGCACCTCCCAGTACCAGCCCTTCGGAGCCTAGTACCGAACATGGCCCCTTTGATCAAGCAGGTGTCCTCCGCCGAGTCGACGACGAGGATGCGGGATAGGCATCGTCGATGTCGATGTGGGAATAATTGCTTTAACTAAAAAAATAACAACAAATGTGACATGTTCAAAATATGACATGTCCACTTCAAAACGAATCAACCTAGAATACTGTTAAATACACCTAAAAATAAACTAGTTTTATTATTTTTCTTACTAAAAATAAACTAGTTCTATAGTAAAATTTTAATTAGATCATCAAATCTCATATACCTAAATTTTCTAACTAAAAAAACTAGTTCTATTAATTCAACTAAACACTTACTATAAATAAAAATAAATAGTTCTTACTAAAAATAAACTAGTTCAACTAGTTCTATTAATTTTCTTACTAAAAATAAACTAGTTCTATTAATTCAACTAGTTCTTACTAAATATAAACTAGTTCAACTAGTTCTATTAATTTTCTTACTAATTCTATTAAACACTTACTAAAAGACAGTAAAAAACTATATTGAATTTTTTCTCTCGAAACTAAACACTACTGCCCTAATTAACACGTAGTTAAACCCTACTGCCCTAGTTCTTAAGCATCTAGAAGTACTAACTAATTAGATGAACCCTACCTAGGTACTTAAGCATCTACAACTACTTAAGCACCCATTGATGAACCCTGGGAATTTGTCCTAAAAACTAATTAAGCATCTACAACTACTGCCCTAATTAACATCTAGTTTACAATTAAGCATCTACAACTACTGCCCTAATTAGCATCTAATTTGATGAACCCTAACTAATTAGATGAACTCTAAAATTTGATGAACCCTAGGAACCTTAGCTAGGCAGAGGTAGGGGAGGAGGAGGAGGAGGTGTAGGCGTGCTCACCTCGGGCACCAGCGGAGTTAGGGAGCGGCCGAGGGAGGGGCATGCGGCGGCGAGGTCGGGGTCGGGGCTCGGGCGCGCGGCGGAAGGCGGCGATGTAGGGTGGCGTCGAGGTCGAGGTCGAAGCAGCGTCGAGGTCGGGCATCGAGGGCGTGCGGAGGGCGACGGGAGAGATTGCCGCGGCCGATGTCGATGTAGGGCGACGGCGGCAGCGACAGCAGACGAGTTCGATTTGGGGGAAGTGGCCGTGGGGAAGAAGAACCGCGCAGTTAAGTCAAAAATAGTAGTAGTGCGGGCTAGGAAAAGTGCTACTGCTACATTAGCTATAGCTAACTTAGCTATAGCGCTGGCTGAAAATAAGCGCTATTGCTAAGTTAGCTATAGCGCATGTCAGGAAAGCACGCTGCTGCTACGCCTTTCTCCTTTATTTTTCTTTTTCATTTATTTTCCTTCACATTTTCTTTTTTTCCTTCCCCTTTTTCTATTTCTTTCATTTTCATTTACTTTTCTATATGTTTTTCATTTTATTTTCCTTTCATTAGCAGCAACGCTTTCAGCGTAAAACACGCTGCTACAACAATATTAGGAGCAGCGCGCTTCGCTTAAGCTCGCTACTACTATTGGTAGCCTGGCGAGAACAGTAGGGGAACTTTAGTTGTAGCTCTTCTTCCCTAAGACGCGCTACTGCTATAAACTTAGCTGCAACGCGTTTGTCTGCCACAAGCTGGCGGTAAGTAGTAGTAGCGCTGCTTTTTGACCCACGCTACTGGTAAATTTCTGTGTATAAGGTTTTCCCGAGTAGTGTTACTTATAACAAGACTTCTCCCATGTCCTCAGGAACAAACATAACTACTCACAAAGCATATTCATTTTCATAATCAGAGGAGTATTAATTATCATTAAGGATCTGAACATATGATCTTCCACCGAATAAACCAACTAGCATCAACTACAAGGAGTAATCAACACTACTAGCAACCCAAAGGTACCAATCTGAGGTTTTGAGACAAAGATCGGATACAAGAGATGAACTAGGGTTTGAGAGGAGATGGTGCTGGTGAAGATGATGATGGAGATTGACCCCCTCTCGATGAGAGGATCAGTGGTGATGACGATGGCGATGATTTCCCCCTCCCGGAGGGATGTTTCCCCGGCAGAACAGCTCCGCCGGAGCCCTAGATTGGTTCTGCCCAGGTTCCGCCTCGAGACGGCGGCGCTTCGTCCCGAAAGATTCCTTCCAATTTTTTCTGGTCAAAACACACCATATAGCAGAGATGGGCATCGGGGGCCTGCCAGGGGGGCCACAAGACCGGAGGGCACGCCAAGAGGGGTAGGGCCCGCCCTCCACCCTTGTGGATGGCAGGTGGCTCCCCTCTGGTGCTTTCTTCGCCCAATTTTTTTATATATTCCAAATATATTCTCCGTGAAGTTTCAGGACTTTTGGAGTTGTGCATAATAGGTCTGTAATATATGCTCCTTTTCCAGTCCAGAATTCCAGCTGTCGGCATTCTCCCTCTTTATGTAAACCTTGTAAAATAAGAGAGAAAAGGAATAAGTATTGTGCTATAACGTGTAATAACAGCCCATAATGCAATAAATATCAATATAAAAGCATGATGCAAAATGGATGTATCAATTACCCTCTCGAAGAACTTGTCCTTGGAGGAGCTTGGTGCGGCCATGGCAATCTAGGTCTGTCAGAAAAACAGCACGAAACAAGAACAAAGGATATCTACGCGATGCGGTGGTGATATCGTCCCAGGGTGTATATAAAGATTTTTTTTATCTTGGGAAACAAGTATACGGAAGGAAAACGGAGTCGGGAAGGTGCCCGAGGGGCCACCACTGTTGGGGAACGTAGTAATTTCAAAAAAATTCCTACGCACAGTCAAGATCATGGTGATGCATGGCAACGAGAGGGGAGAGTGTGTCCACGTAACCTCGTAGACCGAAAGCGGAAGCGTTATGACAACGCGGTTGATGTAGTCGTACGTCTTCACGATCCGACCGATCCAAGTACCGAACGTACGGCACCTCCGAGTTCAGCACACGTTCAGCTCGATGACGTCCCACGAACTCCGATCCAGCAGAGCTTTGCGGGAGTTTTCTCTAGGAACATATCAAAAATAAAACATGGGAGCTAAACGCGAGCTATTGATCTACAACATAGATATGCTAATACTACCAGGACTAAGTTCATGATAAATTAAAGTTCAGTTAATCATATTACTTAAGAACTCCCACTTAGATAGACATCCCTCTAATCATCTAAGTGATCACGTGATCCATATCAACTAAACCATGTCCGATCATCACGTGAGATGGAGTAGTTTTCAATGGTGAACATCACTATGTTGATCATATCTTCTATATGATTCACGCTCCACCTTTCGGTCTCTAGTGTTCCGAGGCCATATCTGCATATGCTAGGCTCGTCAAGTTTAACCCGAGTATTCTGCGTGTGCAAAACTTGCTTGCACCCGTTGTATGTGAACGTAGAGCTTATCACACCCGATCATCACGTGGTGTCTCAGCACGAAGAACTGTCGCAATGGTGCATACTCAGGGAGAACATTTATACCTTGAAATTTAGTGAGAGATCATCTTATAATGCTACCATCGATCTAAGCAAAATAAGATGCATAAAAGATAAACATCACATGCAATCAATATAAGTAATATGATATGGCCATCATCATCTTGTGCCTTTGATCTCCATCTCCAAAGCACCATCATGATCACCATCGTCACCCGCGTGACACCTTGATCTCCATCGTAGCATCGTTGTCATCTCGCCAACTATTGCTTCTACGACTATCGCTACCGCTTAGTGATAAAGTAAAGCAATTACATGGCGATTGCATTTCATACAATAAAGCGACAACCATATGGCTCCTGCCAGTTGCCGATAACTCGGTTACAAAACATGATCATCTCATACAATAAAATTTAGCATCATGTCTTGACCATATCACATCACAGCATGCCCTGCAAAAACAAGTTAGACGTCCTCTACTTTGTTGTTGCAAGTTTTACGTGGCTGCTACAGGCTTAGCAAGAACCGTTCTTACCTACGCATCAAAACCACAACGATATTTCGTCAAGTTAGTGCTGTTTTAACCTTCACAAGGACCGGACGTAGCCACACTCGGTTCAACTAAAGTTGGAGAAACAGACACCCGCCAGCCACCTGTGTGCAAAGCACGTCGGTAGAACCAGTCTCGCGTAAGCGTACGCGTAATGTCGGTCCGGGCAGCTTCATCCAACAATACCGCCGAACTAAAGTATGACATGCTAGTAAGCAGTATGACTTGTATCGCCCACAACTCACTTGTGTTCTACTCATGCATATAACATCTACGCATAAACCTGGCTCGGATGCCACTGTTGGGGAACGTAGTAATTTCAAAAAAAATCCTACGCACACTCAAGATAATAGTGATGCATGGCAACGAGAGGGGAGAGTGTGTCCACGTACCCTCGTAGACCGAAAGCGGAAGCGTATGACAACGCGGTTGATGTAGTCGTACGTCTTCACGATCCGACCGATCCAAGTACCGAACGTACGGCACCTCCGAGTTCAGCACACGTTCAGCTCGATGACGTCCCACGAACTCCGATCCAGCAGAGCTTTGCGGGAGAGTTCCGTCAGCACGACGGCGTGATGACGGCGTTGATAATGCTACCGACGCAGCGCTTCGCCTAAGCACTGCTACGATATTACCGAGGTGGAATATGGTGGAGGGGGGCACCGCACACGGCTGGGAGAGATCAACAGATCAACTTGCGTGTCCTAGGGTCCCCCTGCCCCCGTATATAAAGGAGCAAGGGGGGAGGTCGGCCGGCCCTGTTGGGCGCGCCAGGAGGAGGAGCCCTCCTCCTAGTAGGAGTGGGACTCCCCTCTTTCCTACTCCTACTAGGAGCGGGAAAGGAAGGGGGAGGGAGAAGGAAAGGGGGTGCCGCCCCCCCTCTCCTAGTCCAATTCGGACCAGACGGGGAGGGGCGTGCGGCCTGCCCTAGGCCAGCCCTCTCTCTCTCCACTAAGGCCCATAAAGCCCACTATTTCTCCGAGTCATGTCCGTGACCATATCCGGGACTACGAACTACCTTCGGTACATCAAAACACAAAAACTCATAATACCGATCGTCACCGAACTTTAAGCGTGCGGACCCTACGTATTCGAGAACTATGTAGACATGACCGAGACACGTCTCCAGTCAATAACCAATAGTGGAACCTGGATGCTCATATTGGCTCCCACATATTCTACGAAGATCTTTATCGGTCAAACCGCATAACAACATACGTTGTTCCCTTTGTCATCGGTATAATACTTGCCCGAGATTCGATCATCGGTATCTCAATACCTAGCTCAATCTCGTTACCGGCAAGTCTCTTTACTCGTTACCCAATGCATCATCCCGCAACTAACTCATTAGTCACATTGCTTGCAAGGCTTATTGTGATGTGCATTACCGAGAGGGCCCAGAGATACCTCTCCGACAATCGGAGTGACAAATCCTAATCTTGATCTATGCCAACTCAACAAGTACCATCGGAGACACCTGTAGAGCACCTTTATAATCACCCAGTTACGTTGTGACGTTTGGTAGCACACAAAGTGTTCCTCCGGTATTCGGGAGTTGCATAATCTCATAGTCATAGGAACATGTATAAGTCATGAACAAAGCAATAGCAACATACTAAACGATCAAGTGCTAAGCTAACGGAATGGGTCAAGTCAATCACATCATTCTCTAATGATGTGATCCCGTTAATCAAATGACAACTCATGTCTATGGCTTGGAAACTTAACCATCTTTGATTCAACGAGCTAGTCAAGTAGAGGCATACTAGTGACACTTTGATTGTCTATGTATTCACACATGTACTAAGTTTCCGGTTAATACAATTCTAGCATGAATAATAAACATTTATCATGAAATAAGGAAATAAATAATAACTTTCTTATTGCCCGAGGGCATATTTCCTTCAGTCTCCCACTTGCACTAGAGTCAATAATCTAGTTCACATCGCCATGTGATTTAACACCAATAGTTCACATCACCATGTGATTAATATCCATAGTTCACATCACCATGTGGCCAACACTCAAAGGGTTTACTAGAGTCAATAATCTAGTTCACATCGCTATGTGATTAACACCCAAAGAGTACTAAGGTGTGATCATGTTTTGCTTGTGAGAGAAGTTTAGTCAACGGGTCTGCCACATTCAGATCCGCATGTATTCTGCAAATTTCTATGTCAACAAAGCTCTGCACGGAGCTACTCTAGGTGATTGCTCCCACTTTCAATATGTATCCAGATTGAGACTTAGAGTCATCTGGTTAGTGTCAAAACGTGCATCGACGTAACCCTTTACGATGAACCTTTTGTCACCTCCATAATCGAGAAAAATATCCTTATTCCACTAAGGATAATTTTGACCGATGTCTAGTGATCTACTCCTAGATCACTATTTCACTCCCTTGCCAAACTCAGTGTAGGGTATACAATAGATCTGGTACACGGCATGGCATACTTTATAGAACCTATGGCTGAGGCATAGGGAATGACTTTCATTCTCTTTCTATCTTCTGTCGTGGTCGGGCTTTGAGTCTTACTCAATTTCACACCTTGCAATACAGGCAAGTACTCCTTCTTTGACTGTTCCATTTTGTACTACTTCAAAAATTTGTCAAGGTATGTACTCATTGAAAAAACTTATCAAGCGTCTTGATCTATCTCTATAGATCTTGATGCCCAATATGTAAGCAGCTTCACCGAGGTCTTTCTTTGAAAAACTCCTTTCAAACACTCCTTTTATGCTTTCCAGAAAATTCTACATCATTTCCGATCAACAATATGTCATTCACATATACTTATCAGAAAGGTTGTAGTGCTCCCACTCACTTTCTTGTAAATACAGGCTTCACCGCACGTCTGTATAAAACTATATGCTTTGATCAACTCATCAAAGCATATATTCCAACTCCGAGATGCTTGCACCAGCCCATAGATGGATCGCTGGAGCTTGCACATTTTGTTAGCACCTTTAGGATCGACAAAACCTTTTGGTTGCATCATATACAATTGTTCTTTAAGAAATTCATTAAGGAATGTAGTATTGACATCCATTTGCCAGATTTCATGAAATGTGGCAATTTGCTAACATGATTCGGACAGACTTAAGCATCGCTACGAGTGAGAAAATCTCATTGTAGTCAACACCTTTGAACTTTGTCAAAAACCTTTTTCGACAAATTTAGCTTTGTAGATAGTAACACTACTATCAGCGTCCGTCTTCCTCTTGAAGATCCATGTATTTTCTATGGCTTGCCGATCATCGGGCAAGTCAACCAAAGTCCACACTTTGTTCTCATACATGGATCCCATCTTAGATTTCATGGCCTCAAGCCATTTTGCGGAATCTGGGCTCATCATCGCTTCCTCATAGTTCGTAGGTTCGTCATGGTCAAGTAACATGACCTCTAGAACAGGATTACCGTACCACCCTGGTGCGGATCTCACTCTGGTTGACCTACGAGGTTCAGTAGTAACTTGATCTGAAGTTACATGATCATCATCATTAGCTTCCTCACTAATTGGTGTAGGAGTCACAGGAACAGATTTCTGTGATGAACTACTTTCCAACAAGGGAGCAGGTACAATTACCTCATCAAGTTCTACTTTCCTCCCACTCACTTCTTTCGAGAGAAACTCCTTCTCTAGAAAGGATCCATTCTTAGCAACGAATGTCTTGCCTTCGGATCAGTGATAGAAGGTGTACCCAACTGTCTCCTTTGGGTATCCTATGAAGACATATTTCTCCGATTTGGGTTTGAGCTTATCAGGATGAAACTTTTTCACATAAGCATCGCAAACCCAAACTTTAAGAAACGACAACTCTGGGTTCTTGCCAAACCACAGTTCATATGGTGTCATCTCAACGGATTTAGATGGTGCCCTATTTAACGTGAATGCAATTGTCTCTAATGCATAACCCCAAAACTATAGTGGTAAATCGGTAAGAGACATCATAGATTGCACCATATCTAATAAAGTACGGTTACGATGTTCGGACACATCATTACGCTGTGGTGTTCCAGGTGGCGTGAGTTGCGAAACTATTCCGCATTGTTTCAAATGAAGACCAAACTCGTAACTCAAATATTCTCTCCACGATCAGATCGTAGAAACTTTATTTTCTTGTTACGATGATTTTCCACTTCACTCTGAAAATATATGAACTTTTCAAATATTTCAGACTTATGTTTCATCAAGTAGATATACCCATATCTTCTCAAATCATCTGTGAAGGACAGAAAATAACGATACCCGCCGCGAGCCTCAACACTCATCGGATCGCATACATCAGTATGTATTATTTCCAATAAGTCAGTTGCTCGCTCCATTGTTCTGGATAACGGAGTCTTAGTCATCTTGCCCATAAGGCATGGTTCGCAAGCATCAAGTGATTCATAATCAAGTGATTCAAAAATCCCATCAGCATGGAGTTTCTTCATGCGCTTTACACCAATATGACCTAAACGGCAGTGCCACAAATAAGTTGCACTATCGTTATTAACTTTGCATCTTTTGGCTTCAATATTATGAATATGTGTATCACTACGATCGAGATCCAACAAACCATTTTCATTGGGTGTATGACCATAGAAGGTTTTATTCATGTAAACACAACAACAATTATTCTCTAACTTAAATGAATAACCGTATTGCAATAAACATGATCAAATCATATCCATGCTCAACGCAAACACCAAATAACACTTATTTAGGTTCGACACTAATCCCGAAAGTATAGGGAGTGTGCGATGATGATCATATCAATCTTGGAACTACTTCCAACACACATCGTCACCTCGCCCTTAACTAGTTTCTGTTCATTCTGCAACTCCCGTTTCGAGTTACTACTCTTAGCAACTGAACCAGTATCAAATGCCGAGGGGTTGCTATAAACACTAGTAAAGTACACATCAATAACATGTATATCCAATATGCCTTTGTTCACTTTGCCATCCTTCTTATCCGCCAAGTATCTAGGGCAGTTCCACTTCCAGTGACCATTTCCTTTGCAGTAGAAGCACTCAGTTTCAGGCTTGGGTCTAGCTTTGGGCTTCTTCATGGGGGAAGCAACTTGCTTGCCATTCTTTTTGAAGTTCCCCTTCTTCCCTTTGCCCTTTTCTTGAAACTAGTGGTCTTTTCAACCATCAACACTTGATGCTTTTCTTGATTTCTACCTTCGTCGATTTTAGCATCACGAAGAGCTGGGGAATCGTTTCCATTATCCCTTGCATATTATAGTTCATCACGAAGTTCTAGTAACTTGGTGATAGTGACTAGAGAACTCTGTCAATCACTATCTTATCTGGAAGATTAACTCCCACTTGATTCAAGTGATTGTAGTACTCAGACATTCTGAGCACATGCTGACTAGCTGAGCTATTCTCCTCCATCTTGTAGGCAAAGTACTTGTCAAAGGTCTCATACCTTTCGGCATGGGCATGAGTCTGAAATACTAATTTCAACTCTTGGAACATCTCATATGCTTCGTGGCGTTTCAAAAAACGTTTTTGAAGCCACGATTCTAAGCCGTAAAGCATGGTGCACTAAACTATCAAGTAGTCATCATATCGAGCTTGTCAAACGTTCATAACGTCTGCATTTGCTCCTGCAATCGGTCTGTCACCTAGTGGTGCATCAAGGACATAATTCTTCTGTGCAGTAATGAGGATAATCCTCAGATCACGGATCCAATCCGCATCATTGCTACTAACAACTTTCAACTTAGTTTTCTCTAGGAACATATCGAAAATAAAACATGGGAGCTAAACGCGAGCTATTGATCTACAACATAGATATGCTAATACTACCAGGACTAAGTTCATGATAAATTAAAGTTCAATTAATCATATTACTTAAGAACTCCCACTTAGATAGACATCCCTCTAATCATCTAAGTGATCACGCGATCCATATCAACTAAACCATGTCCGATCATCACGTGAGATGGAGTAGTTTTCAATGGTGAACATCACTATGTTGATCATATCTTCTATATGATTCATGCTCGACCTTTCGGTCTCCAGTGTTCCGAGGCCATATCTGCATATGCTAGGCTCGTCAAGTTTAACCCGAGTATTCTGCGTGTGCAAAACTGGCTTGCACTCGTTGTATGTGAACGTAGAGCTTATCACACCCGATCATCACGTGGTGTCTCAGCACGAAGAACTGTCGCAACGGTGCATACTCAGGGAGAACACTTATACCTTGAAATTTAGTGAGAGATCATCTCATAATGCTACCGTCGATCTAAGCAAAATAAGATGCATAAAAGATAAACATCACATGCAATCAATATAAGTGATATGATATGGCCATCATCATCTTGTGCCTTTGATCTCCATCTCCAAAGCACCATCATGATCACCATCGTCACCGGCGCGACACCTTGATCTCCATCGTAGCATCGTTGTCGTCTCGCCAACTGTTGCTTCTACGACTATCGCTATCGCTTAGTGATAAAGTAAAGCAATTACATGGCGATTGCATTTCATATAATAAAGCGACAATCATATGGCTCCTGCCAGTTGCCGATAACTCGGTTACAAAACATGATCATCTCATACAATAAAATTTAGCATCATGTCTTGACCATATCACATCACAGCATGCCCTGCAAAAACAAGTTAGACGTCCTCTACTTTGTTGTTGCGAGTTTTACGTGGCTGCTACGGGCTTAGCAAGAACCGTTCTTACCTACGCATCGAAACCACAATGATATTTCGTCAACTTAGTGTTGTTTTAACCTTCATAAGGACCGGGCATAGCCACACTTGGTTCAACTAAAGTTGGAGAAATAGACACCCGCCAGCCACCTGTGTGCAGAGCACGTCGGTAGAACCAGTCTCGCGTAAGCGTACGCGTAATGTCGGTCCGGGCCGCTTCATCCAACAATACCGCTGAACCAAAGTATGACATGCTGGTAAGCAGTATGACTTGTATTGCCCACAACTCACTTGTGTTCTACTCGTGCATATAACATCTACGCATAAACCTGGCTCGGATGCCACTGTTGGGGAACGTAGTAATTTCAAAAAAATTCCTACGCACACTCAAGATCATGGTGATGCATGGCAATGAGAGGGGAGAGTGTGTCCATGTACCCTCGTAGACCGAAAGCGGAAGCGTTATGACAACGTGGTTGATGTAGTCGTACGTCTTCACGATCCGACCGATCCAAGTACCGAACGTACGGCACCTCCGAGTTTAGCACACGTTCAGCTGGATGACGTCCCACGAACTCCGATCCAGCGGACCTTTGCGGGAGAGTTCCGTCAGCACGACGGCGTGATGACGGTGTTGATGATGCTACCAACGCAGGGCTTCGCCTAAGCACTGCTATGATATTACCGAGGTGGAATATGGTGGAGGGGGGCACCGCACACGGCTGGGAGAGATCAACAGATCAACTTGTGTGTCCTAGGGTGCCCCCTGCCCCCGTATATAAAGGAGCAAGGGGGAGGCCGGCCGACCCTGTAGGGCGCGCCAGGAGGAGGAGTCCTCCTCTTAGTAGGAGTAGGACTCCCCTCTTTGCTACTCCAACTAGGAGGGGGAAAGGAAGGGGGAGAGGGAGAAGGAAAGGGGGGTGCCGCCCCCCTCTCCTAGTCCTATTCGGACCAGAGGGGGAGGAGCGCGCGGCCTACCCTAGGCCAGCCCTCTATCTCCACTAAGGCCCATAAGGCCCACTATTTCTCCTGGGGGGTTCCGGTAACCCTCCGGCACTCCAGTTTTCTCTGAAACCACCCGGAACACTTCCGGTGTCCGAATATAGTCGTCCAATATATCGATCTTTATGTCTCGACCATTTCGAGACTCCTCGTCATGTCCGTGATCATATCCGGGACTCCGAACTATCTTCGGTACATCAAAACAAAAAACTCATGATACCGATCGTCATCGAACTTTAAGCGTGCGGACCCTACGGGTTCGAGAACTATGTAGACATCACCGAGACACGTCTCCGGTCAATAACCAATAGCGGAACCTGGATGCTCATATTGGCTCCCACATATTCTACGAAGATCTTTATCGGTCAAACCGCATAACAACATACGTTGTTCCCTTTGTCATCGGTATGTTACTTGCCCGAGATTCGATCGTCGGTATCTCAATACCTAGCTCAATCTCCTTACCGGCAAGTCTCTTTACTCATTATGTAATGCATCATCCCGCAACTAACTCATTAGTCACATTGCTTGCAAGGCTTATTGCGATGTGCATTACCGAGAGGGCCCAGAGATACCTCTTTGACAATCGGAGTGACAAATCCTAATCTTGATCTGTGCCAACTCAACAAGTACCATCAGAGACACCTACAGAGCACCTTTATAATCACCCAGTTACGTTGTGACGTTTGGTAGCACACAAAGTGTTCCTCCGGCATTCGTGAGTTGCATAATCTCATGGTCATGGGAACATGTATAAGTCATGAACAAAGCAATAGCAACATACTAAACGATCAAGTGATAAGCTAACGGAATGGGTCAAGTCAATCACAGCATTCTCTAATGATGTGATCCAGTTAATCAAATGACAACTCATGTCTATGGCTAGGAAACTTAACCATCTTTGATTCGACGAGCTAGTCAAGTAGAGGCATACTAGTGACACTCTGTTTGTCTATGTATTCACACATGTACTAAGTTTCCGGTTAATACAATTCTAGCATGAATTATAAAAATTTATCATGAAATAAGGAAATATACAATAACTTTCTTATTGCCTCTAGGGCATATTTCCTTCAACCACCCACCATGGCGCGCCAGGTGGGGCAGGTGCGCCCTGGTGTCTTTTGGGCATCTGGGTTGCCTTCCCGGTTGTTTCTTTTATTCCAAAACTGACATAAAATATTTTTGCGGATTTTTTGGAGACTGTTTACTTACCGTATCATGTACCTCTTCCTTTTCAGGGTTCTGGAGTGTTCTGGAAGGTTTTTTTTATGTGTTCCTCCGGTGTCATGGTTTAGATAATGTTAGTTTCAACATTAATAGTCGTACCTGAAATGTAGTGCTTAATTCTTTGTCCATTGACCACCCTCAGATTGGTACCTTCGGCATTATTAATCTTGATAGCTCCAGAGTGATAAGATATATGGTCCTTCCCATTTAGAGAGAAGTTTTCCTGCAGAAAATCTAAAACGAGAATAGTACAACAGATCATGTTCACCAACTTTGAATTCCCTCTTTTGGATTCTTTTTTCATGCCATCTTTAATTCTTTTCTTTGAATAGTTTGGCATTTTCATAAGCTTGGGTTCTCCATTCATCTAGTGAGCTAATATCGAATAACCACTTTTCACCGACAAGTTTGAAATCATATTTGAGTTCTTTAATTTCTCAATATGCTTTATGTTCTAACTCAAGAGGCAAATGACAAGCTTTCCCATAAACCATTTTATATGGAGACATACCTATAGGATTTTTTATAAGCTGTTCTATAGGCCCAAAGTGCATCATTAAGTTTCTTAGACCCATTCTTTCGGGACCTATTGACAGTTTTTTGTAATATTAATTTTATTTCTCTATTGCTAAGTTCAACTTGAGCACTAATTGAGGATGATAGGGTGATGCAATTCTATCGTTAACATCATATTTAACAAGCATTTTACGGAAAGCACCATGAATAAAGTGTGAACCACCATCAGTCATTAAATATCTAGGGACTCCAAACCTTGGGAAAATAGCTTCTTTAAGCATTTTAATGGAGGTGTTATAATCAGAACTGCTAGTTGGAATAGCTTCTACCCACTTAGTGACATAATCAACAACAACGAAAATATGTGTGTACCAATTAGAGGAAGGAAAAGGTCCCATATAATCAAAGCCCCAAACATCAAAAGGTTCAACAACAACTGAATAATTCATAGGCATTTCCTGACGCTTACCAATATTACCAATTCTTTGACATTCATCACAAGATAAAACAAACTTACGGGCATCCTTGAAAAGAGTAGGCCGATAAAAACCAGATTGTAATACCTTATGAGCAGTTCTATCTCCTGCATGATGTCCTTTGTAGGCTTCAAAGTGACACGTACGTAAGATTTGTTCATGTTCATGCGCAGGTACAGAACGTCTAATAATACCATCTAATCCCTCTTTATAAAGATGTGGGTCATCCCAAAAGTAATGTCTTGAGTCATAGAAGAATTTTTTTTCTTTTTGTTGGTATGTGAAACTAGGTGGTATAAATTTAGCAACGATGTAATTAGCATAGTCAGCATACCAAGGAGTGTTATGAGAAGCATTTATTATAGCTAGTTGTTCATCAGAAAAACTATCATCAATAGGTAGTGGGTCATCAAGAATATTTTCTAACCTAGAAAAGTTATCAGCAACGGGGTTCTCAGCTCCTTTCCTATCGGTAATATGTAAATAAAATTCTTGTAGCAAGCGAACCCACTTAAGGAGTCTAGGTTTAGCATCTTTCTTTTCCATAAGATATTTTATAGCAGCACGATCGATGTGAACAATTACTTTGGAATAAACAATGTAAGATCTGAATTTATCACAAGCAAACACAACTGCCAAAAATACTTTCTCAGTAGTAGCATAATTTCTTTGGGGACTCTCTAGAGTTTTGCTAGCATAATAGGTAACATTTAATTTCTTATGAACTCTTTGTCCTAGAACAGCACCAACAACATAATCACTAGCATCACACATAATTTCAAAAGACAAGTTCCAATTTGGTGGTTGAACAATAGGTGCAGAAGTTAAGGCTTTGTTAAGTGTTTCAAAGGCTTCTACACAATCATCGTCCAAAACAAATGGAACATCCTTTTGTAAAAGATTAGTAAGAGGCCTAGAAATTTTAGAGAAGTCTTTAATAAACGTCCTATAGAAACCAGCTTGACCGAGGAAACTACGAATACCTTTAATATTTTTAGGACATGGCATTTCCTCAATTGCATCAACTTTAGCTTTATCCACCTCAATACCTCGTTCGGAAATTTATGCCCCAAGACAATGCCTTCATTAACCATAAAGTGGCACTTCTCCCAATTCAAGACAAGATTAGTTTGTTCACATCTCTACAAAAATCGATCAAGGTTGCTTAAGCAATCATCAAAAGAAGTTCCGTAAATGGGGAAATCATCCATGAAAACTCAAGAATCTTTCACAAAAATCAGAGAATATAACAGTCCTACATCTTTGAAAAGTAGAAGGTGCATTACATAAACCAAAGGGCATACGTCTATAAGCATAAGTTCCAAAAGGATAGGTAAAAGCGGTTTTCTCTTGGTCGGATTGTGATATGGGTATTTGAGAGAAACCGGAGTATCCATGAAGAACACAAAAGTGTGTGTGCTTGGATAATCTTTCTAGAATTTGATCGATAAAAGGCAGAGGGTAATGATCTTTTCTAGTAGCTTTGTTTAATTTTCTAAAATAAATTACCATTCTATGGCCAGCCACTATTCTTTGTGGAATAAGTTCATTTTTATCATTAGGAACAACAGTAATACCTCCTTTCTAAGGGACACAATGAATAGGACTTACCCATCTACTATCAGCTATGGGATAGATTATACCTGCTTCCAGAAGCTTTAATATTTCAGTTCTTACCACTTCTTTCATCTTAGGGTTCAAACGTCGTTGGTGACCAACAACGGGTTTAGCACCAGGTTCCATATTAATCTTGAGCTGACAAAGAGTGGGACTAATGCCCTTAAGGTCATCAAGAGTATATCCAATAGCAGCATGGTGCTTCCTCGGAATTTTCAATAATATCTCTTCTTCGTG
The DNA here is from genome assembly GCF_002575655.3 of Aegilops tauschii subsp. strangulata. Taxonomy (NCBI): domain Eukaryota; kingdom Viridiplantae; phylum Streptophyta; class Magnoliopsida; order Poales; family Poaceae; genus Aegilops; species Aegilops tauschii. Next base: position 144,782,981 of record NC_053041.3, read on the forward strand.
TTCTGAAAGGTTAGCACTAATAATAATAAGATATATCTTCTTCTCATCAAGATAAGCATATTTCAAAGTGTCAGGCAATTGCTTTAATTCAAACACAGGATAACCTTTAGGGGGAGGAGGACCTCCTAGAGTTTCAATAGGCAAATTGTGTTTAAGGATAGGTTGTTGTTCAAAGAATATTTTATCTATTTCATTTCTTTCACGCAAGTGCATATCATTTTCATGGTCTAGCAAATATTGTTCTAGTGGATCAGTAGGAGGTACGTCAATATAAGCAAGACCAATTATTTCATCTTTACTAAGTGATTCTTTATCATGAGGTTGTCTATGAAATTAGAGAAATTAAACTCATGAGACACATCACCAAAATTAACACTGACAGTTCTTTAAGGCAAACTATCTTAGCATTGACAGTGTTCAAGAAAGGTCTACCAAAAATTATGGGATAGTCATCTTGTGCGGAACCAAGAACTAGAAAATCAGTAGGGTATTTTATTTTCCCACACAAGACTTCAACATCTTCAACAATCCCAAGTGGTGTGATGTGATACGTCTCCAACGTATCTACAATTTTTGATTGTTCCATGCTATTATATTATCTATCTTGGATGTTTTATATGTATTTTGGTACTATTTTATATCATTTTTGGGACTAACCTATTAACCTAGTGCCCAATGCCAGTTGCTGTTTTTTCCTTGTTTTTGACTTTTTCAGAAAGGAATATAAAACGGAGTCCAAACGGAATAAAACTTTACGATGATTTTTCTTGGACCAGAAGACACCTACGCGACTTGGACAGAGGGCCAGAAGAGTCCCGAGGAGGCCACAAGCCTCTAGGGCGCTCCCCAAGGGGGCGCCCCCCGGCTTGGGGGCCCCTCAAGGGTCCTCTAACCCTGGTTCCACCTCTATATATTCTCAAATATTCCCCAAACATCAGGAGTGTCCCCAAAAGTACTTTTCCTCAACCGCAAGCCTCTGTTCCCGTGAGATCCCATCTTGGTGCCTTTTTCGGCGATTTGCCGGAGGGGGATTCGATCACGGAGGGCCTCTACACAAACCTTGCTACCCTACCAATGATGTGTGAGTAGTTTACCACAGACCTATGGGTCCATAGCTAGTAGCTAGATGGCTTCTTCTGCTCTCTCTTTGATCTTCAATACCAAGTTCTCCTTGATGTTCTTGGAGTTCTATTCGATGTAATCTTCTTTTGCGGTGTATTTGTTGAGATACGATGAATTGTGGGTTTATGATAAGATTATCTATGAATATTATTTGAGTCTCCTCTGAATTCTTATATGCATGATTTGATAGCTTTGTATTTTTCTCCGATCTATCGATCTGGTTTGGCCAACTAGATTGGTTTTCTTACAATGGGAGAGGTGCATTGTGATGGGTTCAATCTTTCGGTGTCCTCACCCAATGACATAGTAGGGGTAGCGAGGCACATATTGTATTGTTGCCATTAAGGGTAAAAAGATGGGGTTTATATCATATTGCTTGAGTATATCCCTCTACATCATGTCATCTTGCTTAATGCGTTACTCTGTTCTCTTAAACTTAATACTCTAGATGCAGGTAGGAGTCGGTCAATGTGTGGAGTAATAGTAGTAGATGCAGAATTGTTTCGGTCTACTTGTCACGGACGTAATGCCTATATTCATGATCATTGCCTTAGATATCGTCATAACTATGCGCTTTTCTATAATTGCTCAACAGTAATTTGTTCACCCATTCAAGAGAGAATCCTCTAGTGAAACCTATAGCCCCCGGGTCTATTTTCCATCATATATTTTTAGATCTATAAAACCAAAAAAAACCTTGCTGATTTTATTTACTTTTATTTGTTTTAAATCTATCACTATTAGATCTCACTCTTGCAAGTGACCGTGAAGGGATTGACAACCCATTTTTCGCATTGAGTGCAAGTGTTTGTTAGTTTCTGTAGGTGAGTATATTGGAGACTTGCTTGTGCCTCCTACTGGATTGATACCTTGGTTCTTAATTGAGGGAAATACTTATCTCTACTTTGCTGCATCACCCTTTCCTCTTCAAGGGAAAAATCAACGCAAGCTCAAGAAGTAGCAGGAAGAATTTCTGGCGCCATTGCCGAGGAGGTTCTACATATAGCCTACCAAATACCTATCATAAACTCTCATCTCTTGCATTACACTATTTTCCATTTGCCTCTCGTTTTCCTCTCCCCCACTTCGAAAACGTTTTCAGAAAAACACAAACATATTTGCCTTTTTATTCGCCCTTCTTTCGTTTGTCTTTCCGTTTTCCTTTTGTTTGCTTGTGTGTTAGATTGCTTGTTTGGCTATCATGGCTAGTCCTCCTACCATTGTTAGTACTCCTGAAAGTGAGGTTCTCAATTTTAAACAAAGGAAGGGAGAAAATTTAAAAGATGCTTGGTATAGAATTTGCAATGCTCAAAATAGATCTACTCGTAAGCAATCTACTACCGTTCTCCTTTGTAATTTTTATGTGGGTGTTACTACTTGGTATAGATATGTGCTAGATAGCATTACTGGGGGTAATTTCTTGGGTAGCCATACTTTGGATGCTTACAACGCTGTGATAGATTTGGTAGGTTCACCACCACTCATGGTTAATGAAACAATTTTAACTTTGGAACATGTGATGCAAAGGCTTGATAGTACTGAGAATAAAATTTCTACGGTAGAGCTTATTGAAAATTTGGATAAAAAGATTCATAATCACATTACTCAAATTGGATCAAAGGTAGGAATTACTTTAAAGAATCTAAAGGAAAAGGAACCTATAGTTAATGATAAAATAGATCAAGGTTCTTCTAGAATTGATAAATTAGAAGATATTATTACCAACTTGGGTTCCTCTTTTCCGCTGTTAAAACTACTCCGAATTTTCCTCCTACCAAAGCTAATAAGTTTATTTACGTTCATAAAGATAAAGGTGAATCATCTAGTAAAGGAAACGAAGATCTTAAGATGATAAGTATTTTTCCTAGCTTTGTCAATATTATTAAAGAACCAATTGCTACAAGTGAATTTCTTTATTTCCTACCTAGGAGTGTGACCATCAATAAACCCAATGAATCTCCTAGGGAATATAAACGCGCAATTGAAGAATTGAATACCAAAGATGGCAATACCTAGATCTATTGCAATATGCCTAGCTAGGGGCGTTAAACAATAGCGCTTGTTGGGAGGCAACCCAATTTTATTTTTGTTTTTACCTTTTTGCTTCTGTTTTGCCATAATTTTATGATCTAGCGAATGGTTAGGTGTGTTTTTATGGTTTAATTAGTGTTTGAGCCAAGTAAGACCTTTGGGATGGTCTATGGTGATAGTTGATTTGATCTTGCTGAAAAACAGAAACTTTTGTGCTTGTTGCCAGAATTTTAAAAAATCAAAAAAGCATGATTTGATCTAATTTTTTTACACAAGATTGATATACAAATTTCCTAGATTTTCCTAATTTTTCAGAATTGTTGGAGTTACAGAAGTATACGAAGTTTTCAGATTGCTACAGACTGTTCTATTTTAGACATATTCTGTTTTTATTGCGTTCTTTGATTATTTTGATGAATCTATGGGTAGTATCGAGGGGTATGAACCATGGATAAGTTCGAATACAGTAGATATAACACCATTATAACTTTAGAATAAGTTCACAACATTACCTAAAAGTGGTGATTTGCTTTATTATACTAACAGAGCTTATGAGTTTTCTGCTGAGTTTTGTGTTGTGAAGTTTTCAAGTTTTGGGTAAAGATTTGATGGACCATGGAATAAGGAGTGGTAAGAGCCTTAGCTTGGGGATTCCCAAGGCACCCCAAGGTAATATTCAAGGACAAGCAAGCATCTAAGCTTGGGGATGCCCCGGATGGCAACCCCTCTTTCGTCTTCAATCCATTGGTAAATTTATTTGAGGCTATATTTTTATTCACCACATGATATGTGTTTTCGGTTGAGCGTCTTGTATGATATGAGTCTTCGCTTTTTAGTTTGCCACAATCATCCTTGCTGTACACAGCTTTTGAGAGGGACACACATTAATCGTGAGTTTATTAGAATACTTTATGTGCTTCACTTATATCTTTTGAGCTAGGCAGTTTGCCTAGTGCTTCACTTATATCTTTGTAGAGCACGGCGGTGGTCTTATTTTATAGAAATTATTGAACTCTCATGCTTCACTTATATTATTTTGAGAGTCTTAAAATAGCATGGTAATTTTCTTAGGTTATGAATTTAGTCCTAATATGATGGGCATCCAAGAGGGACATAATAAAAACTTTCATATAAAGAGCATTGAATAATATGAGAAGTTTGATTCCTTTCATTTGTTTTGAGATATAAAGATGGTGATATTAGAATCATGCTAGTGAGTAATTGTGGATTGGTAGAAATACTTGTGTTAAAGTTTGTGATTACCATAGCATGGACGTATGATGAACCGTTATGTGATGAAGTCGGAGCATGATTTATTTTTTGATTGTCATCCTTTGTGTGGAGGTTGGGAGCGCACGATGATGGTTAACTCCTACCAACCTCTTGAAGGAAATATGCTCTAAGGCAATAATAATGTTTTTATTTATATTTCCTTATATCATGATAAATATCTATTATTCGTGCTAGAATTGTATTAACCGGAAACTTGATAGATGTGTGGATACAGAGACAAAACACAGTGTCCCTAGTAAGCCTCTACTAGACTAGCTCGTTAATCAAAGATGGTTAAGTTTCCTAACCATAGACATGTGTTGTCATTTGATGAACGGTATCACATCATTAGGAGAATGATGTGATGGACAAGACCCATCCGTTAGCTTAGCATAATGATCGTTAAGTTTTATTGCTATTGCTTTCTTCATGACTTATACATATTCCTTTGACTATGAGATTATGCAACTCCCGGATACCGGAGGAATACCTTGTGTGCTATCAAACGTCACAACGTAAATGGGTGATTATAAAGATGCTCTACAGGTATCTCCGAAGGTGTTTTGTTGGGTTGGCATAGATAGAGATTAGGATTTGTCACTCCGAGTATCGGAGAGGTATCTCGGGGCCCTCTCGGTAATGCACATCATAATAAGCCTTGCAAGCAATGTGACTAATGAGTTAGTTGCGGGATGATGCATTACGGAACGAGTAAAGAGACTTGCCTGTAACGAGATTGAACTAGGTATGAAGATACCGACGATCGAATCTCGGGCAAGTAACATACCGATGACAAAGGGAATAACGTATGTTGTCATAATGGTTCGACCGATAAAGATCTTTGTAGAATATGTGGGAGCCAATATGAGCATCCAGGTTTCGCTATTGGTTATTAACCGGAGAGGTGTCTCGGTCATGTCTACATAGTTCTCGAACCCATAGGGTCCGCACGCTTAACGTTCGATGACGATTTGTATTATATGAGTTATGTGATTTGGTGACCGAATGTTGTTCGGAGTCCCGGATGAGATCACGGACATGACGAGGAGTCTAAAAATGGTCAAGAGGTAAAGATTGATATATTGGATGATAGTATTCGGACACCGGAAGTGTTCCGGAGTGTATCGGGTACATATCAGAGTACCGGGGGGTTGCCGGAACCCCCCGGGGGAAGATATGGGCCATAGGAGGGAGGCACACCAGCCCACAAAGGGGTGGCGCACCCCCCACAGGGAGGTAGTCCGAATAGGACTAGGAGAGGGGGCGGCGTGATACGTCTCCAACGTATCTATAATTTTTGATTGTTCCATGCTATATTATATTCTGTTTTGGACATTATTGGGCTTTATTATACACTTTTATATTATTTTTGGGACTAACCTATTAACCGGAGGCCCAGCCCAGAATTGCTATTTTTTTGCCTATTTTAGAGTTTCGCAGAAAAAGAATATCAAACGGAGTCCAAAGGGAATGAAACCTTCGGGAACGTGATTTTCGGAACGAACGTGATCCAGAGGACTTGGACCCTACGTCAAGACATCAACCAGGAGGGCACGAGGTAGGGGGCGCGCCATAGGAGGGAGGCACACCAGCCCCCAAAGGGGTGGCGCGCCCCCCACAGGGAGGTAGTCCGAATAGGACTAGTAGAGGGGGCGGCGTGATACGTCTCCAACGTATCTATAATTTTTTTATTGTTCCATGCTATATTATATTCTGTTTTGGACATTATTGGGCTTTATTATAGACTTTTATATTATTTTTGGGACTAACCTATTAGCCGGAGGCCCAGCCCAGAATTGCAGTTTTTTTGCCTATTTCAGAGTTTCGCAGAAAAAGAATATCAAACGGGGTCCAAACGGAATGAAACCTTCGGGAACGTGATTTTCGAAACGAATGTGATCCAGAGGACTTGGACCCTACATCAAGACATCAACCAGGAGGGCACAAGGTAGGGGGCGTGCCTGCCCCCCAGGCGCGCCCTCCACCCTCGTGGGCCCCCTGTTGCTCCACCGACGTACTCCTTCCTCCTATATATACCTACGTACCCCCAAACTACCAGATACGGAGCCAAAAACCTAATTCCACCGCCGCAACCTTCTGTACTTGTGAGATCCCATCTTGGGGCCTGTTCCGGAGCTCCGCCGGAGGGGGCATCGATCATGGAGGGCTTCTACATCAACACCATAGCCTCTCCGATGATGTGTGAGTAGTTTACCTCAGACCTTCGGGTCCATAGTTATTAGCTAGATGGCTTCTTCTCTCTTTTTGGATCTCAATACAATGTTCTCCCCCTCTCTCGTGCAGATCTATTCGATGTAATCTTCTTTTGCGGTGTGTTTGTTGAGACCGATGAATTGTGGGTTTATGATCAAGTTTATCTATGAACAATATTTGAATCTTCTGAATTCTTTTATGTATGATTGGTTATCTTTGCAAGTCTCTTCGAATTATCAGTTTGGTTTGGCCTACTAGATTGATCTTTCTTGCAATGGGAGAAGTGCTTAGCTTTGGGTTCAATCTTGCGGTGTCCTTTCCCAGTGACAGTAGGGGCAGCAAGGCACGTATTGTATTGTTGCCATCGAGGATAACAAGATGGGGTTTATATCATATTGCATGAGTTTATCCCTCTACATCATGTCATCTTGCTTAAAGCATTACTCTGTTCTTATGAACTTAATACTCTAGATGCATGCTGGATAGCGGTCGATGTGTGGAGTAATAGTAGTAGATGCAGGAAGGAGTCGGTCTACTTGTCTCGGACGTGATGCCTATATACATGATCATACCTAGATATTCTCATAACTATGCTCAATTCTGTCAATTGCTCAATAGTAATTTGTTCACCCACCGTAAATACTTATGCTCTTGAGAGAAGCCACTAGTGAAACCTATGGCCCCCGGGTCTATTTTCCATCATATTAATCTTCCAACACTTAGTTATTTTTATTGCCTTTTATTTTACTTTTCATCTTTATCATAAAAATACCAAAAATATTATCTTATCATATCTATCAGATCTAACTCTCGTAAGTGACCGTGTATGGATTGACAACCCCTTATCGCGTTGGTTGCGAGGATTTATTTGTTTGTGTAGGTGCGAGGGACTCGTGCGTGGCCTCCTACTGGATTGATACCTTGGTTCTCAAAACTGAGGGAAATACTTACGCTACTTTGCTGGATCACCCTTTCCTCTTCAAGGGAAAACCAACGCAGTGCTCAAGAGGTAGCACGGCGCCCCCTTTCCTTCTCCCTCTCTCTCTCTTTCCCCCTGTCCCCCTCCGGTAAAAGGAAGGGGGGCCTGACGAATCCTACTAGGAGCCCAAGTAGGACTCCTCCTACTTGGGGCGCGCTCAGGGCCGGCCTCCTCCCCTCTCCCTCCTATATATACGGGGGTAGGGGGTGCCTCTAAGACACAAAATTGTTCCAAGCCATGTGCGGCGCCCCCCTCCAAAGTTTACGCATCCAATCATATTCCCGTAGTGCTTAGGCGAAGCCCTGCGCGGATAACATCACCATCACCGTCACCACACCGTCGTGCTGACGGAACTCTCCCTCGACACTTTGCTGGATCAAGAGTTCGAGGGACGCCATCGAGCTGAACGTGTGCAGAACTCGGACGTGCCGTATGTTCGGTGCTTGATCGGTCGGAACGAGAAGAAGTTCGACTACATCAACCACGTTAGCAAACGCTTCCGCTTTCGGTCTATGAGGGTACGTGGACATACTCTCCCCCTCTCGTTGCTATGCATCTCCTAGATAGATCTTGCGTGAGCGTAGGAATTTTTTTGAAATTGCATGCTACGTTCCCCAACAGTGGCATCAGAGCCAGGTCTATGCGTAGATGATATGCATGAGTAGAACACAAAGAGTTGTGGGCGGTGATAGTCATACTGCTTACCACCAACGTCTTATTTTGATTCGGCGGTATTGTTGGATGAAGCGGCCCGGACCAACCTTACATTACCATGTTCATGAGACCGGTTCCACCGATAGACATGCAGCTAATTTTGCATAAAGGTGGCTGGCGGGTGTCTGTTTCTCCAACTTTAGTTGAATCAAATTTGACTACGGCCGGTCCTTGTTGAAGGTTAAAACAGCAAACTTGACGAAACACCGTTGTGGTTTTGATGCATAGGTAAGAACGATTCTTACTAGAAGCCCGTAGCAGCCATATAAAACTTGCAACAACAAAGTAGAGGACGTCTAACTTGTTTTTACAGGGCATGTTATGATGTGATATGGACAAGACATGATGTGATATACGTTGTTGTATGAGATGATCATGTTTTGTAAAAGTTATCGGCAACTAGCAGGAGCCTTATGGTTGTCGCTTTGTTGTATGAGATGCACACGCCATGTAATTGCTTTACTTTATCACTATGCGTTAGCGATAGTTGTAGAAGCAATAGTTGGCGAGACGACCACGACGCTACGATGGAGATCAAGGTGTCAAGCTGGTTGATGGGTAACGCAGCAGAAAACAAAAAAATTCTGACCTACGCACCAGCCCAGGACCACTATGGAGACTGCATACAAGGTTTGATCTTTTTCGTTACCGACTCGTAGCGCGGCGGGAAGTAGAGTCGATGACGATCGGCGGTGCAGATCCCCGCAGCTAGGATTTACAACCTCCCAACCGCGAGGATGTATACCCTCATCTGCTCCTCAGACAGCCCTCCGGGAGGCGGTCGAACAGTCCCCCGGACGGTGTCGCGGACAGCCCTTCGGGAGGACCTTCAAAACTCGAACGGTGACTCGGACAGCCCTTCGGGAGGACCTTCAAAACTCGGACGATCACACGGACAGCCCTTCGGGAGGTACTCACGAACTAAGACCGAAACTACGATCTCTCTACAGAGTTGCACACATACGGTGTCATCTATCCGGCAGGGCTTCGCCGTCCAGAACTAGTTCCCACCGGAACCCAGACAGCCTTTCGGCTCTATGAAACTATTTCACTGGGAGGGAGAGAGAAGCCAGATCATGCATGGCACTTGTATGTGAGAAGGGATGAGTGTGGAGGGCTGCCCCTCCACCTCTATTTATAGGAAATCCCAAGGGGTAGGGTAGTTTCACACAAAAACCCAAAATGCACATGAAAGAAGTCCTTCCACAAGGACCTAGGAGTGAAACCAATGAACAAGAGGGTCCCCAAGGGGGGATACCCCATGTGGCCGGCCACACACCCATGAGGGGCCCAAAAATGGCTCCTATCCATCCATGTCATCCCCAAGATCTTTTGGAGCAAAGCCCCAAAAGGTGACTTTCCATAAAGTAACCATAAAGCTAATTTTCACTATTCACGACGACATTTTTCAGCGTCCGTTCGAACTGAAAATATTTGTGTGGGCTTAGAACATTTCCAGTACCCACCAAAATTATTTTCAACGCGTTCCGAAACAATTCCGGTTTAGTGATTTTCATCTGCGAAAAGCATCTGAAGTGGTTCCGGCAGCTCCGGAGCATATCCAGTTATTATCCCGGAAAATTCCAGAAAGCTTCCAGAATGATTCTGGCATCCTCCAAGTATTATCAGGCATGTGCCGAAACCAATTTGACTTTATGGTATCCCCTGAAACAACTTTTCAGTTTCACCGGAACTCATCCGGTGACCTCTCTCTGCGGAACTTTTCCATTGTCCGAAACTTTTCCGGTGTCCGAAACTTTTTCGGTGATTTTCTCTCAGACTCCCTGTCTAGTATTCAGCAGATAGATGACCCTTAAGCATGTGACCCTATAGGTTCGGTGAAGTATAGACATGACCTGGAACCCCTTCCGATCAATGATCAACATCGGAGCCGTGGACACCCATATTGACCCCTATACCCACACGAATGAATATTCGAGTGAACCTCCAGTTGAGGTGAGCTATTCATGTTGCTTCATGATATATCACAAACACCTGAGGTGAGATTTATTGCATCCCCGTGGGCCAACACTTTGTCCACTATGCAAGTTACCTCGTTACCGGTTTTGTTCTCTTTTCTCGTTTCGTGTTCCAGCATCCCCATGATCAAATCACAAAGTGTCTGGCCAGACGATGATGGACACCGTAACACCGAGAGGGCCCGGGTATATCTCTCCATCGTCGGAGGAGCAAATCCCAATCTCGAGCTATCAAGTTACTTAACATACTTTCCCATGAACCCGTAAGCCGCCGTAATAGCCATCCAGTTACGGATGACGTTTAACAAACCCCAAAGTTCATGAAGCAAGCATGAAGAAACTCGATACTCTCATGGTCTAAGGAATTATGCAAACATTAACTATCTTTGTGTTATAAACCATTAACTTGTGACAAATGTATCTCATAGCATAACATCAATTCGGGTCGATTCAACACAAATGTCCTTCCTGACATTGTGCCCTCAAAGTTGCTTGGCATAGACATGCCCATGATTGGGAAAACATAATCATCATGCAACACTTGAGCTAGTCTTAGAGGCACGACTAGGAATACATTTTACCGTTTATTATTCCACACATGCATATGGGTTCTCCCCAGAGCCTTTATGGATATACGGGCTCGGGAACCACAGCAGGTATAGCATGGAACATAAACATAATTATGAACAGGGAGATAATCAATAACAATTATTATTGCCTCTAGGGCGTATCTCCTACAGAATCCCACTTGCACTAGAGACAATATTCTAGCTTATGCTAATGCACTTCACACCTGTGGCACACTGGTGTAAATATGCTTCGCTTGTGGTATAGCCTGATGTCCAACGGATCTGGAGACTTCAGCTCCTTGTGTATCTTTGCATGTCCTCGCGTTTTCACATTTTCACAAAATTCATATTTTGTGTGGACTTGGCTTTGTATGTATGTGAATCACAGGTCGAACCTGGATTCCTCAGACTGAGTTATGGAGCAACTATCTGCAGTAGTGTCCCATTGTCAAAAGCCATCTTGGAACCGTACTAAGTTCATGAATGAATTATATGATTCAACATCTTCTTTGTCACTTCTAAAGCGTCAACATATTTAGCCCTTGTTATAGAATACGCCACAGTAACTAGTTTGAACAAATTCCAACTAACTGTGCCACCACATTGTGTGTTACACAAAACCCTTAATTTAAATTGAAAATCGCATGGAGAAAAGATGAAGACTGTATCGATGTAACATTTTACAACGAACTCTTCATGATCTTTGCTTGCGAGAAAACCATGTCATCAGTACTTACTCTAGTACCCTGTGACATCTTTCACTGTTGTCCCATGATCAGTAATTTGATCACTTTGGTATCCATACTCGCAACACCTTGGGAGTATCGGACATGTAACATCCCAAATTTTCAATTTGGTATGTTATACATAGATCATCATTGCATATCATGTTTTATTGCATTTTGACAAACCCTCGATAAATCCTAAGCAACTCAAGGACCCTCGGAGAGAGTTGGGGATTTTCTCGAATTTTCATATTTGATTTTCATCAAATAATAAGACGAGGATTTTGGTTTTAATTATTTTCTCTCCGGAATAATATTTCATTCTTAAAAATAAATGAGAGGAGAAAATATGACTTCTCCAAAACAATTGAAATACTGGAGGAAAATTGTTAAAATCATTTATTGGAATTTATTTGGATTTTATTTGCAATTTTTATTGCATTAAAAATATTGCATGTTTTCAAAATATTTATTTTATGTTAAAAAAATGTTCACCCTATTCTAGATTTTTTAACTAGACGGGGAAAATTTATTTTATATTTTTCTGACTTTTATTTATTTTTCTACGAATTATTTTCCGCGGAATGTTTTAAAAAAAACTGCGCGCGCCCGCGCTGGGCCGAGCCCAGGCCGCCGGCCCACCCCGTCGCCCTCTCCTTCTCCAGCACGCGCCCGCCGCCGCCGGAGTCCGCCATGGCCACGGGAGCCGCCTCCCGCTCGGCTTGCCCCCTCCCCCAAGCCACCGGAGCCCCCTCCCTCCTATATATACCCCCCCTCTCTCTCTCCTCTCATCTCGCTCGCCGCCGCCGCCCGCCTTGCCCGCCGTCGCCGCCGCCAGAGCCGCCCCTTGCACCCCCCCCCCCCCCGAGCCCGCACCCCGCGCCCCTCGCCGCCCCTCGCCCGGAGCCCCGCCGGAACCCCCGCCCCGACGAGGTACTGCCTCGCTGCCCGTTCGTCGTTGCCGGTTTTTGTTAAAAAAACCCTAGATCGGTTTTTTCGGTTTTATTATTTTGCGAGCGTTCTCCGAACCGTTCGTTTTAACGAACGCGTTCGTCGGTTTTTCTCTGTTAACGAACGTCCGTTCTTTAACCGTTCGTCCATTTTTCTTTTTCATCGGATTTTTCTGCGATTATCTCAGATTCGGTTTCTGATCGAATCTTCGTTTCTGTTTAACTTCTCGCTCGTTTATCGGAATCAGGCGATTCAAGCGCCTAGAGTTTCGTCTCGAAATTCTCTTTCCGTTTAACCTACTCAAACAAGTTTTTGCTACAGTAAAATTTGACCTAGATCCAGATTAGTAAACGAAGCTTCTTTCTTTCGCCGTTTGACTTTCGTTGCTTCGTTCGAGTTGATTCTTTTTGTAAACCGGAGTTCTTAAGTTGAACTTTCTGGTTGGATCTTTCATTCGAGTTTACCTGTGCATTAGATGAGTACTGATTGTATGCTTGTTTGTTTGCGATAGAGTACCCGGAGTGTGCCGCTTGTTACTTCGACTCGTTAGGTTTTGCGGATCATCAGCAAGGCAAGTAACACTTTGATCATACTTTTCATACCCAGTTTTATTGCATTATATCTTTTCCTCAAACATTGCATGACTAGGATCTAAATTAAATTGTGGGTATTGGGAAGTAGTTGAGGTAGTACCTATTACCTGTTTTCTATTCAAACCCTTGGGAGTTACTTCTACGTTGCTATTATATTGCCATGCTATGCTCGTAGACGTGGATGGGTTTGAGAGATATTCATGACAGATGTGAGATGTTTATTAATGGTTCAACTTAAGGTGGCAACTAAAACTCACATCTGGGTGGATTGAGGCACCTGGAGAACCTAGTGTTGTCTGTTTGTATAAGGACCGCCACCCAGGCTCAAAGGGATCATAAGATTATTCATGCTAGAAACTTCCGTGTGCAGCCACAAGCTATTATGGGCTCTAGCATAGTTGAGTAGGTTACAAGATCTCTTGAAGAGGTGGGCTAGAAGATGTAGGGGAAAGTAGGTGTACCGGTCCATCCAGAGTAAAGAGTGATTGTTTCTGAAAGACTGTGTCTCGGTCATCCGTTTCTCAAACATCATGTAGTGCGAGAATCAAGCGGAGGCGATCGAGTCTTGTGGGGAAAAGTGCGCAAACCTCTGCAGAGTGTACAAACTAATCATGGTTAGCCGTGTCCCCGGTTATGGACAACTTGAGTATCTAGTACCTGGATTATCATTTGAATCTCATCACTATGTTACTTTTAATTAATTTTGTTGGGTTAATGATGATACCTAATTGGGATTGAGTTGGAGGTACCTTCTCAATGTTTCACAACCACCATGATAGTTAAATAAGATTTATTCCTTTGAAGTAGGATAAAATTGGCTTTTCGCAAAACTGTAACCATAGAGCTTTCCACCAGCCATATATGCATGTAGTATAGCTTTATTACTGTACATTATTCTCTATGTGATACTTTGCCAGCATATCCTATGTGCTGACCCGTTTTCGGGCTGCAACGTTTCATGTTGCAGACTTTTCAGACGACGAGTAAGGTGCCTTAGGTCGTGGTCTTATACTCAGTGATGCCGCTGGAGTTGATGGACTCACTTATCTTCCAAGTCTTCCGCTGTTATCGTTATTAGATGGCCTTAAGCCATGTTTATCATACTTAATCTCTTCGGAGATATTCGATGTAATAAGTGTGTGATTGCTACTCTGTTATAAATCCTCCATTTGTACTGTGCGTGTCAGCATTACTGATCCAGGGATGACACTGGTGCACAGCAGCACAGACCATTTGAGGTCTGGTCGCTACAAAGTTGGTATCAGAGCACACACTGACTGTAGGACACGACCACTAAGCTTAAGCCCTAGAAAGCTTCTCTCTTCTCATTTCTGACCCCTCTCCACTTTCTACTCTTTTAGGAATGGCGAATGCAAGGAGCAAGTTCATGCAACCAGATGAAGACACGCCGTTTGGTCGACACTTGAAGGAAGTCACCAAGTACTTGAACATAGGAATACCAAGCATCACCGGAACCTACAACGCCACATTACCTGAAGAGGAGAGCTGGAAGATTCAAGTTCTTATCCCAGGAAGGACGTTTGTGCCAGTTACTGAACCCATAAGATTGGTTTTCGAAGCACCAACTTGGAGTCTAGGGAAGAGCATGGCCGCACACATCGCCATGGGACGCATTGGAGAAGTCTACCACCAGGAGCTTAAGGATACAATTTACAAAATTTGTGGACGCCGAGACGCGCAATGGGAGATGATCAGAACCAGGAAGGATGGATCAATTGCAGCTTTCATCCAGGAGCAGAACCAACATATTCGTCGCCAGGAGAACCAGATGTGCACGGACAAGGAAGAACTGAAGAAGGCATTAACGAAGATCAAAGAGCTCCAAGAAGAACTCAAGGCTACACGTGAAGATTATTTGGAGGAAATCAACGCACTAGTAGGGAAGAATGACGACCTGGAGAAGAAGATTGGAGTATTCATGGGAAATCCAGTGCCAAAAGCAGAAGTCGACGAATGCACTTGTCCGGATAACTACATCATCATCGACGACACCGACTCAGAACCAAGTGAAGACGACTGGGTTGATGAAGCTGGAGCAGACATCATGGAGTCTTCAACGGATCAGAATTTCTAGTAGACCACCATATCAGTAGTAGTTTTCCCCCATTTAATAGTATAGTTCAAGCACTTTGTAACGCTAGTTAGATCGGTTGTTTTGCCTTGTTTGAATTGATTGAGTGATATTGATTGATTTGTCTCATGAGCATATGGGTAGTGTTTTCCCTCTAGACCTCATTCTATTCTTAACTCTCATCTTTTCTAAACCTATCAGATGCCTCCGAGACGCGACACCGGATTTGTTTTCCTGCCAGAGATCACCCAGTTGATTCAGCAACAGAATGCCCTGATGCAAGTGTTAGTGCAGAACCAAGGCAACAACAACAACAACAACAACCCACCGCCACCACCACCTGTTGATCACTTAGCCCGTTTCTTAAGGCTAAACCCGCCGGTGTTTTCTAGTAGCACCGAGCCGATTGTTGCAGATGATTGGCTCCGCAAAGTTGGAAGGGAGTTGACCACTGCAGGATGCACATATGCGGAAAGAGTGCGTTTTGCCGCACATCAACTTGATGGACCCGCAGCATCGTGGTGGGAGAATTATACAGCCACGCACCCTATTGACACTGTCACATGGGACCAGTTTCAGCAAGCTTTCCGTACAGCTTATGTTTCAGCAGGAGCTATGGCTATGAAGAAGCGTGAGTTTCGCAACCTACGCCAAGGAGGACGCACCGTAGGCCAGTATGTGGAGGATTTCAGTAAGTTAGCACGTTATGCACCAGATGACGTTGCTACAGATGCTGCCAAGCAGGAGAAATTTTTGGAAGGGTTGAATGATGAACTGAGTATGCAGTTGATGGTAGCAACCTTCAACAACTACCAGGAGCTGGTAGATAGAGCTCTCATGATTGAAGGGAAGCAACAGCAGATTGAAACCGTAAGAGGAAGTATGGACAAGGGAAGTACAATTCTGGAGCCCAGCAGAAGCCACGATTTACCCCGAAGCCGGGAGGACAGTTTCAGCATACCCATGGAGGAGGTAGTTAGCACAACCATAATGGCTCCAAGAATGGTAATGGGAATGGAGGAGGCAACGGACAGAACCGCACCAACCCATCTACCCCAACCAAGAGGGATCTAAGTCACATTACTTGCTTCAAGTGCCAGAAGACTGGACATTATGCAACTGATTGTCCTGAAGCCCAAAATGGAAATGGCAATGGAAGCTCTGGGAAGAAGCCGAACCCGTTCAACAAAGGACATGTGAACCACGTGAGCGTGGAGGAAGTTGAAGCTCAGCTTGATGCAGTAATAGGTAAGTTTTTGGTTAAGTCATTTACTGCAACTGTTCTTTTCGATACTGGTGCATCGCATTCATACATATCAAGGGGATTCGTGAATAAGTTTAAGATGTCCACCCAAGTTCTGAAAACCCCTATGTTAGTAACCTCGCCAGGAGCAGAGTATATGGCAACCCAAGGATGTTTTCAGATACCATTGGCCATTGGAAGGCATGTTTTCCCCTCAGACCTCATTGTTTTGGAATCGCAAGGTTTGGATGTGATTTTGGGAATGGATTGGCTATCATTGTATGGAGGAAACATCGATTGTGCCAGCAAGACGATTTTGCTTACCACCCCAGAAGGAAAAAGGATCAAGTATGTATCCCGGCATATGCCGAAGAGGACTCAAGTAAATTCCTTATCAGGAGTTTTACAGGAGGAAGTACCAGTGGTGAAGGATTATCCGGATGCATTTCCAGAAGAGTTGCGAGGCATGCCACCAGATAGAGACATTGAGTTCTTGATTGAACTTTTGCCAGGCACAGGGCCAATATCTAAGAGACCGTACAGGATGCCCGCAAAGGATTTGGAGGAGATTAAGAAGCAGATTAAGGAGTTACTGGATAAAGGCTATATTCGCCCAAGTTCGTCACCTTGGGGATCACCAGTACTTCTAGTGGAGAAGAAAGATGGATCGCTGAGGATGGTTGTTGATTACCGAGGATTGAATGAAGTGACCATCAAAAACAAGTACCCACTGCCGATGATCAATGATTTGTTTGACCGCCTACAAGGAGCTAAAGTATTTTCCAAGATCGATCTACGATCAGGATACCATCAGTTAAAGATTCAAGAGCAGGATATACCAAAGACGGCTTTTACCACCAGATATGGATTGTATGAGTATACCATTATGTCATTTGGACTGACTAACGCACCTGCCTATTTCATGAACCTGATGAACAAAGTGTTTATGGAGTTTTTGGATAAGTTCGTCGTGGTGTTCATTGATGACATTTTAATCTTTTCCAAGGATGAAGAAGAGCATGAGGAGCATTTACGATTGGTACTTGAGAAGCTCAGAGAACATCAGTTATATGCCAAGTTCAGCAAATGTGAGTTTTGGCTGAAGGAAGTTGGATTCCTTGGACATGTTATTTCTGGAGAAGGAATAGCAGTAGACCCTGCCAAGGTTGACACAGTGACAAGTTGGGAATCACCCACGACAGTTGGAGAAATCCGGAGTTTTCTTGGACTTGCAGGATACTACCGGATATTCATCGAGAATTTCTCAAAGATTGCTAAGCCCATGACTGAGCTATTAAAGAAGGACACCAAATTCAATTGGACTGAGGAATGTGAAGCTAGTTTCCAAGAGTTGAAGAAACGATTGGTTACATCACCAGTGTTGATTCTGCCCGATCAACGCAAAGACTATGAAGTTTATTGCGACGCTTCTCGTCGAGGACTTGGAGCAGTTCTTATGCAGGAAGGAAGAGTTGTGTCATATGCTTCACGACAACTTAAACCCCATGAGAAGAATTATGCTACGCACGATTTGGAATTAGCAGCCGTGGTGCATGCATTGAAGACATGGAGACATTTCCTCATCGGAAACCATTGTGAGGTGTACACGGATCACAAGAGTTTGAAGTATATTTTTACGCAGAAGGAGTTAAATCTCAGACAGAGGAGATGGCTGGAGCTCATTAAAGATTATGATATGAGATTGCATTATCACCCTGGAAAGGCTAACGTAGTAGCAGACGCGTTGAGCCGCAAGAGTCATGTCAAGACCCTCATGACAGGAGAGTTACCTCAGGAGTTAGCCGAGGACCTTCGCGAGCTATGTTTGGAGATAGTCCCAAGAGGCTATTTAGCGGCATTGGAGATTCAGTCTACCTTGATGGAAAAGATCAGAGAAGCTCAGAAGACAGACAAGGAGATTGAAGAGATAAAGGAGAAGATGAGCAAAGGAAAAGCCAAGGGATTTCGTGAGGATGAGCACGATACCTTATGGTTTGAGGACTGCGTATATGTGCCAAATGATCCGGAGATCAGGAAGTTGATTTTGCAGGAAGCCCATGATTCACCGTACTCGATTCACCCAGGGAATACCAAGATGTATTTGGATTTGAAGAATACTTTCTGGTGGACCGGAATGAAGAAGGATATTGCAGAATACGTAGCAGTTTGTGATGTATGTCAGAGAGTGAAGGCAGAGCATCAGAAGCCAGCAGGATTGCTACAACCATTGCCGATACCCGAATGGAAGTGGGATAAAATAGGCATGGATTTTATCACCGGATTACCTAGGACTCGTTCAGGCTATGACTCAATATGGGTTGTAGTCGACCGTTTGACGAAAGTGGCTCATTTCATTCCAGTGAAGACCACTTACACCAGTGCTAAGTTGGCAAAGATATACATGAGCAGGATCGTATGTTTGCATGGAGTTCCGAGGACCATTGTATCAGACAGAGGAACCCAATTTACCTCGAAATTTTGAAAGCAGTTACATGAAACATTGGGAACCAGGCTGGAATTTAGTACCGCTTTCCACCCACAGACAGATGGACAGACCGAGAGAGTCAACCAGATTTTGGAGGACATGTTGAGAGCATGTGCACTAGATTATGGATCCAGTTGGGACGACAATTTGCCATATGCGGAGTTTTCTTATAACAACAGTTATCAAACCAGTTTGAAGATGGCCCCTTTCGAAGCTTTGTACGGAAGGAGGTGTAGAACACCGTTGTTATGGGACGAAGTTGGAGACCGTCAGTTGTTTGGACCAGATTTGATTAAGGAGTCTGAACAGAAAGTGAGGTTGATTCGCGACAGGCTCAAGGTAGCCCAGTCCAGGCAGAAGAGTTATGCTGGTTCTAAACGAAAGGAGACAGTTCACGAAGTCGGAGACAGAGTGTATCTTCGAGTATCACCACTTCGAGGAGTGAAGCGCTTTGGAGTTAAGGGAAAGTTAGCGCCCCGTTTTATCGGACCATACAGAGTGTTGGAACGTATGGGAGAGGTTGCTTACAAGCTGGAATTGCCCGAAGGATTGTCTGGAGTACATGATGTATTTCACGTTTCGCAGTTGAAGAAGTGCCACGCAGAGATGGCTGAGATACCACTGAGAGATACTGTGCCACTGGAAGCGATTCAGCTGGAAAGTGATTTGACCTATGAGGAGAAACCAGTTAAGATTCTCGAGTATGCCAGCCGAGTTACCCGCAGCAAGGTTATCAAGTTTTGCAAAGTCCAGTGGAGTCACCACACGGAGGATGAAGCCACCTGGGAGCGAGAGGAAGATCTACGGAAGGACCACTCCCACCTGTTTTCTAGCCAACCCGAATCTCGAGGGCAAGATTCATCTTAAGGGGGGTAGGTTTGTAACATCCCAAATTTTCAATTTGGTATGTTATACATAGATCATCATTGCATATCACGTTTTATTGCATTTTGACAAACCCTCGATAAATCCTAAGCAACTCAAGGACCCTCGGAGAGAGTTGGGGATTTTCTCGAATTTTCATATTTGATTTTCATCAAATAATAAGACGAGGATTTTGGTTTTAATTATTTTCTCTCCGGAATAATATTTCATTCTTAAAAATAAATGAGAGGAGAAAATATGACTTCTCCAAAACAATTGAAATACTGGAGGAAAATTGTTAAAATCATTTATTGGAATTTATTTGGATTTTATTTGCAATTTTTATTGCATTAAAAATATTGCATGTTTTCAAAATATTTATTTTGTGTTAAAAAATGTTCACCCTATTCTAGATTTTTTATCTAGACGGGGAAAATTTATTTTATATTTTTCTGACTTTTATTTATTTTTCTACGAATTATTTTCCGCGGACCGTTTTAAAAAAAAACTGCGCGCGCCCGCGCTGGGCCGAGCCCAGGCCGCCGGCCCACCCCGTCGCCCTCTCCTTCTCCAGCACGCGCCCGCCGCCGGAGTCCGCCATGGCCACGGGAGCCGCCTCCCGCTCGGCTTGCCCCTCCCCCAAGCCACCGGAGCCCCCCCTCCCTCCTATATATACCCCCCCTCTCTCTCTCCTCTCATCTCGCTCGCCGCTGCCGCCCGCCTGGCCCGCCGTCGCCGCCGCACTCGGGAGCCGCCGCCGGAGCCGCCCCTTGCACCGCCCCCCAAGCCCGCACCCCGCGCCCCTCGCCGCCCCTCGCCCGGAGCCCCGCCGGAACCCCCGCCCCAACGAGGTACTGCCTCGCTGCCCGTTCGTCGTTGCCGGTTTTTGTTAAAAAAAACCCTTCGTAAAAAAAAACCCTAGATCGGTTTTTTTTCGGTTTTATTATTTTGCGAGCGTTCTCCGAACCGTTCGTTTTAACGAACGCGTTCGTCGGTTTTTCTCTATTAACGAACGTCCGTTCTTTAACCGTTCGTCCGTTTTTCTTTTTCATCGGATTTTTCTGCGATTATCTCAGATTCGATTTCTGATCGAATCTTCGTTTCTGTTTAACTTCTCGCTCGTTTATCGGAATCAGGCGATTCAAGCACCTAGAGTTTCGTCTCGAAATTCTCTTTCCGTTTAACCTACTCAAACAAGTTTTTGCTACAGTAAAATTTGACCTAGATCCAGATTAGTAAACGAAGCTTCTTTCTTTCGCCGTGTGACTTTCGTTGCTTCGTTCGAGTTGATTCTTTTTGTAAACCGGAGTTCTTAAGTTGAACTTTCTGGTTGGATCTTTCATTCGAGTTTACCTGTGCATTAGATGAGTACTGATTGTATGCTTGTTTGTTTGCGATAGAGTACCCGGAGTGTGCCGCTCGTTACTTCGACTTGTTAGGTTTTGCGGATCATCAGCAAGGCAAGTAACACTTTGATCATACTTTTCATACCCAGTTTTATTGCATTATATCTTTTCCTCAAACATTGCATGACTAGGATCTAAATTAAATTGTGGGTATTGGGAAGTAGTTGAGGTAGTACCTATTACCTGTTTTCTATTCAAACCCTTGGGAGTTACTTCTACGTTGCTATTATATTGCCATGCTATGCTCGTAGACGTGGATGGGTTTGAGAGATATTCATGACAGATGTGAGATGTTTATTAATGGTTCAACTTAAGGTGGCAACTAAAACTCACATCTGGGTGGATTGAGGCACCTGGAGAACCCAGTGTTGTCTGTTTGTATAAGGACCGCCACCCAAGCTCAAAGGGATCATAAGATTATTCATGCTAGAAACTTCCGTGTGCAGCCACAAGCTATTATGGGCTCTAGCATAGTTGAGTAGGTTACAAGATCTCTTGAAGAGGTGGGCTAGCAGATGTAGGGGAAAGTAGGTGTACCGGTCCATCCAGAGTAAAGAGTGATTGTTTCTGAAAGACTGTGTCTCGGTCATCCGTTTCTCAAACATCATGTAGTGCGAGAATCAAGCGGAGGCGATCGAGTCTTGTGGGGAAAAGTGCGCAAACCTCTGCAGAGTGTACAAACTAATCATGGTTAGCCGTGTCCCCGGTTATGGACAACTTGAGTATCTAGTACCTGGATTATCATTTGAATCTCATCACTATGTTACTTTTAATTAATTTTGTTGGGTTAATGATGATACCTAATTGGGATTGAGTTGGAGGTACCTTCTCAATGTTTCACAACCACCATGATAGTTAAATAAGATTTATTCCTTTGAAGTAGGATAAAATTGGCTTTTCGCAAAACTGTAACCATAGAGCTTTCCACCAGCCATATATGCATGTAGTATAGCTTTATTACTGTACATTATTCTCTATGTGATACTTTGCCAGCATATCCTATGTGCTGACCCGTTTTCGGGCTGCAACGTTTCATGTTGCAGACTTTTCAGACGACGAGTAAGGTGCCTTAGGTCGTGGTCTTATACTCAGTGATGCCGCTGGAGTTGATGGACTCACTTATCTTCCAAGTCTTCCGCTGTTATCGTTATTAGATGGCCTTAAGCCATGTTTATCATACTTAATCTCTTCGGAGATATTCGATGTAATAAGTGTGTGATTGCTACTCTGCTATAAATCCTCCATTTGTACTGTGCGTGTCAGCATTACTGATCCAGGGATGACACTGGTGCACAGCAGCACAGACCATTTGAGGTCTGGTTGCTACAGGACATATCTGGTTGTTTTACATACCATGGAATACATGATTAATCCAAACACAAGAGTGTGTGGAATCTCCATCATGTATTTTACTCATCAGTGTTTTGGGACACCGAGTCTTGCAAAAACTCTTTCCATGTGACTTCGGCAAGAATCACTCCTTGGCGTTTTAAATGCTAAAAGGTTTTAGCATCTTGTCAATATGTATTCATTGCTTAGACCCATTAGGTAAATCTATCTCCATAGATCATCATGCCTAATATTGAGGCTATTTAGCCTAAGCACTTCGTCGAAAAACTATTTTCAAATGAAGTCCTAATTCATGTCAAGAAATTTATTTCCAATTACCAATGTGCCAAGCACATAAGGTTTTTAGAAATATTATTACGCTCCCACTTACTTTCTTGAATTACAAGCATCTTCGTTACCCATTGATGAAGTCAAACCCCTTTGACCATTTCATCAAAGCACGAAGATTCCAACTCCATTTTGCTCTCTTCTATCCATAGCTGGAACTCTGAAGTTTGCACCCTTACTAGCATCCTCTGGATAGACAAAATGCCTTGGACTGTAACACATGCAAGTCCTTGGTTTCATTTCCATCAGATGGAAATCCTATTGTCATCCATGTTTCATATCTCATGATTGAAATATGTATTAATTGCTACTTCAACCCGAACCGACTTTAAGCATCGCTACGATGAAAACAACCTCATCGTAGTCAACTCTTGAACTTGTTATTTCAACAAGTCGGGCTTTATGGATAAAACATTTTTATCCGTATCAGTTTTAAGTTCCATAAATATTCGTTAGACTCTAAGTCTTCCGAAAGGTGTATCAAGGTTTTAATCTTGAATCACTTATATGGAAACTAACTCGGGTTGTATTGGCATTTAGCCAATTCTGGAGTCAGGGCCCATCAACGCTTCCTTGTGTATCGTAGGTATAATGTTGTCTAACAACAATATCTCGTTTGCGCACCTGAGAGGTTTGCACGAGCCTTGCCTACGTGGTTCAGCTGCAAGTTCGACCGAAGTTCATACATTTTATTGTAGAGACTTCCGTATCAGTCGCAGTAGGAAACTCTAGAATTACTTCCACGGTCTCTTTCCTTTGATCTGATGACGAAGATATTGTTTATCTCGTCAAGTTGCACTATTCTCCCACTCACCTTTTTGAAAGAACCATTCTCTTTAAAAGCACACCGTTTCACGGCAAAACTATTTGCCTCGGTATAGTGAGGGAGGAATACCCAACATTTTGGTATAACCTACAAAGTAGCACTTGTCTGATTTGGAATAGGTTTGTAACCTTTTACACAAGCCCCATATTCCAAATGTTAAGAAAAGATATAACATGGTTGGGCGTACCATACGATGGCTTCATTTCAACAGACCCGATGT
The DNA here is from genome assembly GCF_002575655.3 of Aegilops tauschii subsp. strangulata. Taxonomy (NCBI): domain Eukaryota; kingdom Viridiplantae; phylum Streptophyta; class Magnoliopsida; order Poales; family Poaceae; genus Aegilops; species Aegilops tauschii. The sequence goes on from NC_053041.3 coordinate 144,806,943, forward strand.
AGCTCTTTTCAGTGTAAAAGCCACAGTCTCTAAAGCGTCACTTTAAAAAGAATAATGGCAAAATTTATTTATGTCATCTTTGACCTTACCATGTCATAAATGGTTAGATTACATCTCCACGGACTTTTCACTTGCAGTGGTGTTCCGGGAGGTGCAAGTTATGAAACCCCTTTCACAACTCATCAGACATTCACTAAACATGTAACTCAAATATTCCTTTGTGCAATCAAATTGCAGAAACATAATTTTCTTGTTACAATAACTTCTACTTCATTTTTGAAAACCTTTCGAATGATTTCAAAAGATCCAGACTTACGTCTCATCAAGCAAATATCCATATATCTACTTGAGTCATTTCTGAAGATATATAAATCCACTACTTGCAACAACATTTATTGAACTACACACATCAAAATGTATGATCACCAATAAGTTTGTTGCTCGTTCCTTATGGCATGTGAACGGTATTTCAGTCACTTCACTTTTCGGAGAAAAGTTGCAAGTGTCAGATGATTCAAAATCAAACGACTTCAAAATCCATCATAATGGAATTTTTCCATGCGGGTTTCTCCAATGTGACCAAGTACAGTGCCACGCATGTGTGGTATTCTCATAGTCTTGCGACATTTAGCGTCAGTGTTATGGATGTATTATATTACCATCAATATTCATAACATACATCCATATTGGATGGAAGCATGGCCCTTCATGTTATTCATAATACTTAACAACAATTGTTGTTTTTATGAACAACTCTTTTGCAACAAACATTGTGCAATGGGCTAGAGTTTATGAAACTCTGAAATGAATTATGAAAGTAAACCCAGAGGTATTGTATTATTTATCAATATTCATAACATACATCTCATTCATAATGAAAGTATGGCCCTTGTGTTATTCATAACATCGAACATAAAATGTTCTCTTATGAACAACATTCTTGCAAGATACCTTATGCAATGGGATAGAGTTTGTAAAACTCTAAATAAATTATGAAAATAAATACAGACGGCAATACACTGATGGAAGGTATAGTAACATTTACTATGTTCCCTGTGTATACCTTAACCTCATTTCTGGCTAGCCTTTTAGGCCATAGTAGCTCTTACATTGATTCGTAACAGAATGCAATCGAGTGGGTATCTTTGTGATTAACTCACAATACCCAAGAATTAGTGATTAACATGTTTAACCATAATTCCCAAGAACTATATCTTTGACCAGCCTACTATACATCAAAAACTTGTATGACATTCATACATGAGCTGGATATTCCAGTCATCTTTCTTTCTGCCTTTATACTTCTAACAGTTTAACTTTTAGTATTTCTCCTACTCGCAAAAGAAGCACCCAACTTAAGAGTGGCGTTAGCCCCGGACTTCCTAGGCGTGTAAGTCATACTAACACCCTTTGGACACTTCCTTTCTCTTTAAGTTGTTTGTTTTATTCACCTTTCATAATATGACAGGCGTTCTTCTGGATCCCTCTCTTATCAGTCTAGTGCATAGTAAACACTTTACTAATAATTTGCAATCAAACATTGCTTTGGATATTTCATATCTTTCAGCCTTTGTTTGTATCTGAAAATTAATCTCCAGTTCCATGAATATCACATAACTATCCCAAACTTTCGAAGTTCGAGTTTCATGGAAGCAAACATATTTCACTTGACCGTAACAGAATTCTAGCTTTTGGATCGAAGGACGAGAGTCACATGATCCATAGCATTAGCGGGAGGATACGGAAAGCATCCGATAGGACAAAGTCCTTCTCGGCACTTTTGAGGACAATCCTCATATTACGTTACCAATCGTAAAGTTTTAACCAGATATTTAACAGCTATTCAATTTTAATAGGGAAGGTGGAAACGCGAGCCATTATTCTACAACTATTTTGCATATAACACTTAGACAATGTTCATAATTAATTGCACTAAGAATTAAACATGTTAATTCAACAGTGCGCTCCCACTCAAATCAATATCTCTCAAAATTGATTGTGAGTGATACAAGACCCACATTTCAATTGTTCGTCATTGGTGTAACACCACTGATGACGAAAAATCTCAACCGGTAGGCCAACTTGCCAATCACATCTCTATGTGACTCTTGTTCCTCTTTCGATGCGTGTGTTCCGAGCTCATGACGGTCATGCCTGAACGTCAAGACAGCCAAGTGATCTCGCTGCGAGGTCTCAACTCACCCGCCTCACACTTCTCTAATCGTTCGTACCCGTGTGACACGGCGCACCCCGAAAATATAGGTGCCGTGACGGTGCTACACTTGGGAGAACACTAACTACTTGGTATTTTAAGTGAGAGATCACCCTAATAAAAGCGACTACCGCGCAATCAAGAAGGGTGCATCATAAGGGATAAACATCTCAGGTAATTCATAATAGCATGATATGGTATAGCCCTTTCTGACGGAGAAGTCTTTCATTTCTTCGTCTTCGGCATTCGCGTCGGTGTTCACCTTCGCGAAGATTGCCACCACCTTGTCGATGCACCAGATAATATTGCTATCTCTATAGCTAACAAAATAATGCATTACAACAAGGTTGACACGCAGGTCATTAAAGTGCAATCATATGGCTCCAGCCATCATGCCGAATCATGACACGCAGGTCATGTTAATCAAATTACATCATATAGTCATCTCATACATAATCGAATTAGTATGAGCACTGCTATACCACATCACATGCACATCCTGCAAAACCAAGTTAGACGCCTCTAATCAGTTTATGCAAAATTTATTTTACGTGGCTTCTAAGGTTTTGACTTAAACCGCAGCGACCAACGTTCATCATCAAGTATGATAGTTCATGTCGCTAGATTAACTTTGCAGGGTGTATGAAGCACGAGACAATAAAATCTCAAACCCCATACTAAACTTCGTCATACGCATGACCCCCGTGCAGATCATATCTGCATTGCCCTGTCGTCTGCGAATTTCATCTTTCTTTTGACTACGGCAGAACCCAAAGAACTGATAGCACTTCCATGATCAATCAGGATCACGGATTGCCAGAACTTTGTCAAATTCCACCATGCTGTCTCGAGATTGAGCAAACGCAAATTCTAGGGAAGCAACAAGAACATCGGGTAACAGATTTCATCTGTCGCCTGCATAAATAATTTTCAGCAATAGATCTCATCTACTACCTAATTATATTATGCAATACCCATACATCTCTATGTATTCTAGATCGCAACCTGCATCTACGCATAGCACGGCTCATGATGCCACTGATGGGTAACGCTGCAGAAAACAAAAAAATTCTGACCTACGCACCAGCCCAGGACCACTATGGAGACTGCATACAAGGTTTGATCTTTTTCGTTACCGACTCGTAGCGCAGCGGGAAGTAGAGTCGACGACGATCGGCGGTGCAGATCCCCGCAGCTAGGATTTACAACCTCCCAACCGCAAGGATGTATACCCTCATCTGCTCCACAGACAGCCCTTCGGGAGGCGGTCGAACAATCCCCCGGACGGTGTCGCGGACAGCCCTTCGGGAGGACCTTCGAAACTCGAACGGTCACTCGGACAGCCCTTCGGGAGGACCTTCGAAACTCGGACGGTCACACGGACAGCCCTTTGGGAGGCACTCACGAACTAAGACCGAAACTACGATCTCTCTACAGAGTTGCACACATACGGTGTCATCTATTCGGCAGGGCTTCGCCGTCCAGAACTAGTTCCCACCGGAACCCAAACAGCCTTTCGGCTCTACGAAACTATTTCGCTGGGAGGGAGAGAGAAGCCAGATCATGCATGGCACTTGTATGTGAGAAGGGATGAGTGTGGAGGGCTGCCCCTCCACCTCTATTTATAGGAAATCCCAAGGGGTAGGGTAGTTTCACACAAAAACCCAAAATGCACATGAAAGAAGTCCTTCCACAAGGACCTAGGAGTGAAACCAATGAACAAGAGGGTCCCCAAGGGGGGATACCCCATGTGGCCGGCCACACCCCCATGAGGGGCCCAAAAAATGGCTCCTATCCATCCATGTCATCCCCAAGATCTTTTGAAGCAAAGCCCCAAAAGGTGGCTTTCCATAAAGTAACCATAAAGCTGATTTTCACTACTCACGACGACATTTTTCAGCGTCCGTTCGAACTGAAAATATTTGTGTGGGCTTAGAACATTTCCAGTACCCACCAAAATTATTTTCAACGCGTTCCGATACAATTCCGGTTTAGTGATTTTCATCTGCGAAAAGCATCTGAAGTGGTTCCGGCAGCTCCGGAGCATATCCGGTTATTATCCCGGAAAATTCCAGAAAGCTTCCAGAATGATTCTGGCATCCTCCAAGAATTATCAGGCATGTGCCGAAACCACTTTGACTTTATGGTATCCCCTGAAACAACTTTTCAGTTTCACCGGAACTCATCCGGTGACCTCTCTCTGCGGAACTTTTCCGCTGTCCGAAACTTTTCCGGTGTCCGAAACTTTTTCGGTGATTTTCTCTCAGACTCCCTGTCTAGTATTCAGCAGATAGATGACCCTTAAGCGTGTGACCCTATAGGTTCGGTGAAGTATAGACATGACCTGGAACCCCTTCCGATCAATGATCAACATCGGAGCCGTGGACACCCATATTGACCCCTATACCCACACGAATGAATATTCGAGTGAACCTCCAGTTGAGGTGAGCTATTCATGTTGCTTCACGATATATCACAAACACCTGAGGTGAGATTTATTACATCCCCGTGGGCCAACACTTTGTCCACTATGCAAGTTACCTCGTTACCGGTTTTGTTCTCTTTTCTCGTTTCGTGTTCCGGCATCCCCGTGATCAAATCACAAAGTGTCTGGCCAGACGATGATGGACACCGTAACACCGAGAGGGCCCGAGTATATGTCTCCATCATCGGAGGAGCAAATCCCAATCTCGAGCTATCAAGTTACTTAACATACTTTCCCATGAACCCGTAAGCCGCCGTAATAGCCATCCAGTTATGGATGACGTTTAACAAACCCCAAAGTTCATGAAGCAAGCATGAAGAAACTCGATACTCTCATGGTCTAAGGAATTATGCAAACATTAACTATCTCTGTGTTATAAACCATTAACTTGTGACAAATGTATCTCATAGCATAACATCAATTCGGGTCGATTCAACACAAATGTCCTTCCTGAGATTGTGCCCTCAAAGTTGCTTGGCATAGACATGCCCATGATTGGGAAAACATAATCATCATGCAACACTTGAGCTAGTCTTAGAGGCACGACTAGGAATACATTTTACCGTTTATTATTCCACACGTGCATATGGGTTCTCCCCAGAGCCTTTATGGATATACGGGCTCGGGAACCACAGCATTTATAGCATGGAACATAAACATAATTATGAACAGGGAGATAATCAATAACATTTATTATTGCCTCTAGGGCATATCTCCTACACTGGTGACGATGGAGATCATGACGGTGCTTTGGAGATGGATATCAAAAGCACGAGATGATGATGGCCATATCATGACACATATTTTGATTGCATGTGATGTTTATCTTTAATGCATCTTATTTTGCTTAGTACGGCGGTAGCATTATAAGATGATCCCTTACTAAAATTTTAAGGTATAAGTGTTCTCCCTGAGTATGCACTGTTGCGACAGTTTGTCGTGCCGAGACACCACGTGATGATCGGGTGTGATAAGCTCTACGTTCACGTACAACGGGTGCAAGACAGTTTTGCACATGCGGAATACTCGGGTTAAACTCGATGAGCCTAGCATGTACAGACATGGCCTCGAAACACTGGAGACCGAAAGGTCGAGCATGAATCATATAGTAGATATGATCAACATACAGATATTCGCCATTGAAAACTACTCTATCTCACGTGATGATCGGACATGGTTTAATTGATTTGGATCACGTGATCATTTAGATGACCCGAGGGATGTCTATCTAAGTGGGAGTTCTTAAGTAATATGATTAATTGAACTTAATTTATCATGAACTTAGTCCTGATAGTTTTTGCATATCTATGTTGTAGATCAATGGCCCGTGATACCGTTCCCTTGAATTTTAATGCGTTCCTAGAGAAAGCTAAGTTGAAAGATGATGGTAGCAACTACACAGACTAGGTCCGTAACTTGAGTATTATCCTCATTGCTGCACAGACGTATTATGTCCTTGATGCACCGCTAGGTGAAAGGCCTGCTGCAGGAGCAGATGCTAATGTTATGAACGTGTGGCAAGCTCGATCTGATGACTACTCGATAGTTTAGTGTGACATGCTCTACGACTTAGAATCGGGACTTCAAAGACGTTTTGAACGTCATGGAGCATATGAGACATTCCTGGAGTTGAAGTTAATATTTCAAGCAAATGCCCGAGTTGAGAGATATGAAGTCTCCAACAGGTTTTATAGCTGCAAGATGGAGGAGAACAGTTCTGTCAGTGAACACATACTCAGAATGTCTGGGTATCATAACCACTTGACTCCGCTGGGAGTTAATCTTCCAGATGATAGTGTTATTGACAGAGTTCTTGAATCACTGCCACGAAGCTATAAAGGCTTCGTGATGAACTATAATATGCAAGGGATGGATAAGACTATTCCCGAGCTCTTCGCAATGCTCAAAGCTGCGGAGGTAGAAATCAAGAAGGAGCATCAAGTGTTGATGCTTAACAATACCACTAGTTTCAAAAAAAGGCAAAGGAAAGAAGGGGAACTTCAAGAAGAATGGCAAGCAAGTTGTCACTCCCGGGAAGAAGCCCAAATCTGGACCTAATCCTGATACTGAGTGCTTCTACTGCAAAGGGATTGGTCACTCGAAGCGGAACTGCCCCAAGTATTTGGCGGATAAGATGGCAAAGTGAAAAAAGGTATATTTGATATACATGTTATTAATGTGTACCTTACTAATGCTCGTAGTAGTGCCTGGGTATTTGATACCGGTTCGGTTGCTCATAATTGTAACTCGAAACTGGGACTACGGATTAAACAAAGATTGGTTGAGGATGAGGTGACGATGCGCGTCGGGAATGGTTCCAAGGTCGATGTGATCGCCGTCGGCACGCTACCTCTACATCTACCTTCGGGATTAGTTTTAGACCTGAATAACTGTTATTGGTGCCAGCGTTGAGCATGAACATTATATCTGGATCTTGTTTAATGTGAGACGGTTATTCATTTAAATCAGAGAATAATTGTTGTTCTATTTAGATGAGTAATATCTTTTATGGTCATGCACCCTTGAGGAGTGGTCTATTTTTGTTGAATCTCGATCATGGTGATACACATATTCATAATATTGATGCCAAAAGATGCAAAGTTGATAATGATAGTTCAACATATTTGTGGCACTGCCGTTTAGGTCATATTGGTGTAAAACGCATGAAGAAACTCCATGCGGATGGACTTTTGGAATCACTTGATTATGAATCATTTGATGCTTGTGAACCATGCCTCATGGGCAAGATGACTAAAACTCCGTTCTCCGAAACGATGGAGCGAGCTACTGACTTATTGGAAACAATACATACCGATGTATGCGGTCCAATGAGTGTTGAGGCTCGTGGCGGGTATCGTTATTTTCTGACCTTCACAGATGATTAGAGCAGATATGGGTATATCTACTTGATGAAACACAAGTCTGAAACATTTGAAAAGTTCAAAGAATTTCAGAGTGAAGTGGAGAATCATCGTAACAAGAAAATTAAGTTTCTATGATCCGATTGCGGAGCCGTATATTTGAGTTACGAGTTTGACCTTCATTTAAAACAATGTGGAATAGTGTCACAACTCACGCCACCTGGAACACCACAGCGTAATGGTGTGTCCGAACGTCGTAACCGTACTTTATTAGATATGGTGCGATCTATAATGTCCCTTACTGATTTACCACTATCGTTTTGGGGTTATGCATTAGAGATAGCTGCATTCACTTTAAATAGGGCACCGTCTAAATCCGTTGAGACGACACTGTATGAAATGTGGTTTGGCAAGAAACCTAAGCTGTAGTTCCTTCAAGTTTGGGGTTGCGATGCTTATGTAAAAAAGCTTCAGCCTGATAAGCTCGAACCCAAATTGGAGAAGTGCGTCTTCATAGGTTACCCAAACGAGACTGTTGGGTACACCTTCTATCACAGATCTGAAGGCAAGATCTTTGTTGCTAAGAATGAATCCTTTCTAGAGAAGGAGTTTCTCTCGAAAGAAGTGAGTGGGGGGAAAGTAGAACTTGATGAGGTAATTGTACCTTCTCTTGAATTGGAAAGTAGCTCATCACAAAAAACCGTTCCCGTGATGCCTACACCAACTAGTGAGGAAGCAAATGATGATGATCATGAAACTTCGGATCTAGTTACTACCGAACCTCGTAGGTCAACCAGAGCATGTTCCGCACCAGAGTGGTACGGTAATCCTGTTCTGGAAGTCATGTTACTAGACCATGACGAACCTACGAACTATGAGGAAGCGATGATGAGCCCAGATTCCGCAAAATGGCTTGAGGCCATGAAATCTGAGATGGGATCCATGTATGAGAACAAAGTATGGACTTTGGTGGACTTGCCCGATGATCGGCAAGCCATAGAGAATAAATGGATCTTCAAGAAGAAGACTGCCGCTGATGGTAATGTTACTGTCTACAAAGCTCGAATTGTCGTGAAAGGTTTTCGACAAGTTCAAGGAGTTGACTACGATGAGACCTTCAAACCCGTAGCGATGCATAAGTCTGTCCGAGTCATGTTAGCAATTGCCGCATTGTATGATTATGAAATCTGGCAAATGGACATCAAAACTGCATTCCTTAATGGATTTCTTAAAGAAGAGTTGTATATGATGCAACCAGAAGGTTTTGTCGATCCTAAAGGTGCTAACAAAGTGTGCAAGCTCCAGTGATCCATTTATGGACTGGTGCAAGCATCTCGGAGTTGGAATATACGTTTTGATGAGGCGATCAAAGCATATGGTTTTGTACAGACTTTCGGAGAAGCCTGTATTTACAAGAAAGTGAGTGGGAGCTCTGTAGCATTTCTAATATTATATGTGGATGACATATTGTTGATTTGAAATGATATAGAATTTCTGGATAGCATAAAAGTATACTTGAATAAAAGTTTTTCAATGAAAGACCTCGGTGAAGCTGCCTATATATTAGGCATCAAGATCTATAGAGATAGATCAAGACGCTTCATTGGACATTCAAAAAGCACATACCTTGATAAAGTTTTGAAGAAGTTCAAAATGGATCAGTCCAAGAAAGGGTTCTTGCCTGTGTTACAAGGTGTGAAGTTGACTCAGACTCAATGCCCGACCACTGTAGAAGATAGAGAGAAAATGAAAGTCATTCCCTATGCCTCAGCCATAGGTTCTATCATATATGCTATGTTGTGTACCAGACCTGTTGTGTGCCTTGCTATAAGTTTAGCAGGGAGGTACCAAAGTAATCCAGGAGTGGATCACTGGACAGCTGTCAAGAACATCTTGAAATGCCTGAAAAGGACTAAGGTTATGTTTCTCGTTTATGGAGGTGACAAAGAGCTCGTCGTAAATGGTTATGTCGATGCTAGCTTTAACACTGATCCAGATGACTCTAAGTCACAAACCAGATACGTATTTATATTTAATGGTGGAGCTGTCACTTAGTGCAGTTCCAAGCAAAGCGTCGTGGCGGGATCTACGTGTGAAGCAGAGTACATAGCTGCTACGGAAGCAGCGAATGAAGGAGTCTGGATGAAGGAGTCCATATACGATCTAGGTGTAATACCTAGTGCATCGGGTCCAATGAAAATCTTTTGTGACAATACTGGAGCAATTGCCTTGGCGAAGGAATCCAGATTTCACAAAAGAACCAAACACATCAAGAGACACGTCAACTCCATCTGTGATCAAGTCAAGGAGGGAGACATAGAGATTTTCAAAATACATACGGATCTGAATATAGCAGACCCGTTGACTAAGCCTCTTCCACGAGAAAAACATGATCAGCACCAAGACTCCATGGGTGTTAGAATCATTACATTGTAATCTACATTATTGACTCTAGTGCAAGTGGGAGACTGAAGGAAATATGCCCTAGAGGCAAAAATAAAGTTTTTATTTGTATTTCCTTATATCATGATAAATATCTATTATTCATGCTAGAATTGTATTAACCGGAACCTTGATACATGTGTGGATACATAGACAAAACACAGTGTCCCTAGTAAGACTCTACTAGACTAGCTCGTTAATCAAAGATTGTTAAGTTTCCTAACCATAGACATGTGTTGTCATTTGATGAACGGTATCACATCATTAGGAGAATGATGTGATGGACAAGACCCATCCGTTAGCTTAGCATAATGATCGTTAAGTTTTATTGCTATTGCTTTCTTCATGACTTATACATATTCCTTTGACTATGAGATTATGCAACCCCCGAATACCGGAGGAATACCTTGTGTGCTATCAGACGTCACAACGTAAATGGGTGATTATAAATATGCTCTACAGGTATCTGCGAAGGTGTTTTGTTGGGTTGGCATAGATCGTGATTAGGATTTGTCACTCCGAGTATCGGAGAGGTATCTCTGGGCCCTCTTGGTAATGCACATCATAATAAGCCTTGCAAGCAATGTGACTAATGAGTTAGTTGCAGGATGATGCATTACAAAACGAGTAAAGAGACTTGTCGGTAACAAGATTGAACTAGGTATGAAGATACCGACGATCGAATTTCGGGCAAGTAACATACCGATGACAAAGGGAATAACGATGTTGTCATAACGGTTCGACCGATAAAGATCTTCGTGGAATATGTGCGAGCCAATATGAGCATCCAGGTTCCGCTATTGGTTATTGACCGGAGAGGTGTCTCAGTCATGTCTACATAGTTCTCGAACCCGTAGGGTCCGCACGCTTAACGTTCAATGACGATTTGTATTATATGAGTTATGTGATTTGGTGACCGAATGTTGTTCAGAGTCCCGGATGAGATCACGGACATGATGAGGAGTCTCGAAATGGTCGAGAGGTAAAGATTGATATATTGGATGATAGTATTCGGACACCGGAAGTGTTCCGGAGTGTATCAGGTACATATCAGAGTACCGGGGGGTTACCGGAACCCCCAGGGGGAAGATATGGGCCACAGGAGGGAGGCACACCAGCCCACAAAGAGGTGGTGCGCCCCCCACAGGGAGGGAGTCCGAATAGGACTATGAGAGGGGGCGGCGCCCCCCTTTCCTTCTCCCTCTCTCTCTCCTTCCCCCTTTCCCCCTCCGGTAAAAGGAAGGGGGGCCGAATCCTACTAGGAGCCCAAGTAGGACTCCTCCTACTTGGAGCGCGCCTAGGGCCGGCCTCCTCCCCTCTCCCTTCTTTATATACGGGGGCAGGGGCGCCTCTAAGACACACAATTGTTCCAAGCCGTGTGCGGCGCCCCCCTCCATAGTTTACACCTCCGGTCATATTCACGTAGTGCTTAGGCGAAGCCCTGCGCGGATAACTTCACCATCACCATCACCATGCCATCATGCTGACGGAACTCTCCCTCGACAGTTTGCTGGGTCAAGAGTACGAGGGACGTCATCGAGCTAAACGTGTGCAGAACTCGAAGGTGCCGTACGTTCGGTGCTTGATCGGTCGGAACGAGAAGCTCGACTACATCAACCGCGTTAACAAACGCTTCCGCTTTCGGTCTACGTGGGTACGTGGACATACTCTCCCCCTCTCGTTGCTATGCATCTCCTAGATAGATCTTGCGTGAGCGTAGGAATTTTTTTGAAATTGCATGCTATGTTCCCAACACCTCTCCCATAGGAGCATGCGTATTAGTACTTTGTTTCGATTGCTAATAAACTTTTGCAATAAGTATGTGACTTCTTTATGACTAATGTTGAGTGACATGACCATGGGTAATCTAACTATGGTGGTTGCAGCTGATGATATGGTGGATGCAAGTGTTGTTGATGTTCAAAAAATACGATCGGATGTCAATTCGTTAAAGAAAGAAACGTCTCTGGATGAGCATGTATTAAAAGAGAATAATTACATGCAAGGTGACGTGCTAAATAAAGACAGGAGCTATCGTTTTGGCAAGGAGAAATCAACGTTCATTAATATTTGGAAAGGGAACGTAACCTACGTTGATGCAAAGGAACAGGTCGGATATGACATATTTGGCTCAGTCAACAACGTCAAGAAAAATATTTATTTCTATTTTGGCCGGTTCCACGTACAGAGAAGGTTTCTCAACTTGGCAAGACTTCGAGGCTGCTATGAGATTTTATGTCATCGAAGGACACGGGCTGGGGTCCTGCTTCAATATTCTTCGGTCTGTTAGCTAGAAAACCCAATCTAAGATGTAAAAGGATTGGAGTATTTTATTTTAATACTCGTTTATTTTCTTTTCAAAGCCATGTGCGTGCGTGAGGGGTTTGGCCAGCGTCAAGTCTTTATTTAAAGCCATCATGCGTGGATGTAAAGATTAGGTTATTTTTCGACAGTTTAGACAACATGTGTACCGAACATTAAGCGGCCCTCTTTGGGAGCCGTCGTTATTTATTTTGTGTGAATTTTTTGCATGAAAGTTTCACTTGGCTCAAGGTCTGTCATCACCGATGGGTTGCGCACTGGTTATGTCTACTACGGCAGGAGGTTCCTCGTGCATCGAGGGATTGTCTGTTGGTCGTCGTTGCCCCATCTTACGTACTCTCACCCTTCCACCATTGCAAGCCTCTTTAGTGCCGCGCAACATCCGCCAGTGCATTACACCCACCATATACCCTTCCTCAAAACAGCCACCATACCTACCTATTATGGCATTTCCATAGCCATTTCGAGATATATTGCCATGCAACTTCCATCGTTCCATTTATTATGACACACACCATCATTGTCATATTGTTCTCATATGCATGAGGCATTCATATAGTCTTATCTTTTTTCTAGCATCGATTTGTAATTCTTGAGTTTTAAGTAAATAAAAGTGTGATGATCATCATTATTAGATCATTGTCCCATGTGAGGAAAGGATGATGGAAGCTATGATTCCCTCACAAGTTGGGATGAGTCTCCGGACTTTATAAAAAATAAAAGAGGCCAAAGAAGACCAAATAAACAAAAAGAGGCCAAAGAATCCCAAAAAAAAAGAGAAAATGAGAGAAGGGACAATGTTACTATCCTTTTCCACACTTGTGTTTCAAAGTAGCACCATGATCTTCATGATAGAGAGTCTCCTATTTTATCACGTTCATATACTAGTGGGAATTTTTCATTATAGAACTTGGCTTGTATATTCCAATGATGGGCTTCCCCAAATTGTCTTAGGTCTTCATGAGCAAGCAAGTTGGATGCACACCCACTTAGTTTCTTTTTGACCTTTCATACACTTATAGCTCTAGTGCATCCGTTGCATGGCAATCCCTACTCACTTGCATCGATGTCAATTAATGGGCATATTCATTACCCATTAATTTGCCTAGTTGATGTGAGACTTTCTACTTCTTTTTGTCTTGTCCACAACCACCATATTCTATTCCACCTATAGTGCTATATCCATGGCTCACGCTCATGTATTGCGTGAAAGTTGAAAACGTTTGAGAACACTAAAAGTATGAAATAATTGCATGACTAACATCGGGGTTGTGCATGATGAAATATTTTGTGTGATGAAGATGGAGCATAGCCAGACTATATGATTTTGTAGGGATAACTTTCTTTGGCCATGTTATTTTGAGAAGACATGATTGCTTTATTAATATGCTTGAAGTATTATTGTTTTTATGTCAATATTAAACTTTTGTTTTGAATATTATGAATCTGAACATTCATGCCATAATAAAGAAAATTATATTGATAAACATGTTACGTAGCATTCCACATCAACAATTCTGTTTTTATCATTTACCTACTCGAGGACGAGCAGGCATTAAGCTTGGGATGCTTGATACGTCTTCAACGTATCTATAATTTTTTATTGTTCCATGCTATTATATTCTCTATCTTGGATGTTTTATATGTATTTTGGTACTATTTTATATCATTTTTGGGACTAACCTATTAACCTAGTGCCCAGTGCCAGTTGCTGTTTTTTCCTTGTTTTGGACTTTTTCAGAAAGGAATATCAAATGGAGTCCAAACGGAATTAAACTTTACGATGATTTTTCTTGGACCAGAAGACACCTACGTGACTTGGAGAGAGGGCCAGAAGATTCTCGAGGAGGCCACAAGCCTCTAGGGCGCTCCCCAGGGGGCGCCCCTGGCTTGTGGGCCCCTCGAGGGTCCTCTAACCCTAGTTTCACCTCTATATGTTCTCATATATTCCCCAAACATCAGGAGTGTCCACAAAAATACTTTTCCGCCACCGCAAGCCTCTATTCCCGTAAGATCCCATCCTGGGGCCAATTTCGGTGATCTGCCGAAGGGGGATTCGATCACAGAGGGCCTCTACACCAACCTTGCTACCCTACCGATGATGTGTGAGTATTTTACCACAGACCTACGGGTCCATAGCTAGTATCTAGATGGCTTCTTCTCTCTCTCGCTCTTTGATATTCAATACCAAGTTCTCCTCGATGTTCTTGGAGTTCTATCCGATGGAATCTTCTTTTGCGTTGTGTTTGTTGAGATCCGATGAATTGTGGGTTTATGATCAGATTATCTATGAATATTATTTGAGTCTCCTCTGAATTCTTATATGCATGATTTGATAGCTTTGTATTTCTCTCCGATCTATCGATTTGGTTTGGCCAACTAGATTGGTTTTTCTTACAATGGGAGAGGTGCTTTGTGATGGGTTCAATCATTCGGTATCCTCACCCAGTAACATAGTAGGGGTAGCGAGGCACGTATTGTATTGTTGCCATTAAGGGTAAAAAGATGGGGTTTATATCATATTGCTTGAGTTTATCCCTCTACATCATGTCATCTTGCTTAATGTGTTACTCTGTTCTCTTGAACTTAATACTCTAGATGCAGGCAGGCGTCGGTCGATGCGTGGAGTAATAGTAGTAGATGCAGAATCGTTTCGGTCTACTTGTCACAGACGCGATGCCTATTCATGATCATTGCCTTAGATATCATCATAATTATGCGCTTTTCTATCAATTGCTCAACAGTAATTTGTTCACCCAGCGTATGATTTATTCAAGAGAGAAGCCTCTAGTGAAACCTGTGGCCGCCGGGTCTATTTTCCATCATATATTTTCAGATCTATAAAACCAAAAAAACAAAAAAAAATGTGCTGATTTTATTTACTTTTATTTGTTATCTCTATTAGATCTCACTCTTGCAAGTGAACGTGAAGGGACTGACAACCCCTTTTTCGCGTTGAGTGCAAGTGTTTGTTAGTTTGTGCATGTGCATATATTGGAGACTTGCTTGTGCCTCCTACTGGATTGATACCTTGCTTCTTAACTGAGGGAAATATTTATCTCTACTTTGCTGCATCACCCTTTTCGCTTCAAGGGAAAAATCAACGCAAGCTCAAGAAGTAGTATGATGGTGTCTCTATTTGCAAGTTTAATAGTAACGTCTATGTCTTCTATTTCAGCGGGTGCTATGTCATTCATAATTTCTTGGTATAAGGTAAAAGGAATGGCACTCACACTAGCACATAAGTCACATAAACCATGATAGCAATGATCTCCTATTTTAACTGAAACAACAGGCATGCGAATAATAGGTCTATGTTTATCTTTTTTACTGAGTTTGGCAATTCTAGCTGCTTCATCGCAGAAGTAAATGACATGCCCATCAATATTATCGACCAAGAGATCTTTAACCATAGCAACACTAGGTTCTACTTTAATTTGTTCAGAGGGTTCAGGTGCTCTAATATGACTTTTGCGAACCACTGTTGATACCTTAGCATGTTCCTTTATCCTAACAGGGAAAGGTGGTTTTTCAATATAAGTAGTTAGAACTACTAGATCAGCATTGTAAATGATAGTTTCATCTTTAGCTATGACCGCTTCTTTAATTTCTTCTTCAATAGGGGGATGATATTTAAACCACTTCTCCTTAGGAAGATCAACATGAGTAGCTAATGATTCACAAAAAGAGGCTACTATCTCAGAGTCAAGTCCATATTTAGTGCTAAACTTGTGAAAAGCATCGGTATTCATAAAAGATTTAACACAATCAAACTCAAGCTTAATACCCAACTCTTTACCTTCGGCGAGTTCCCAATCTTCAAAGTTTTGTTTAATTACTTCTAAAAGGCCCCACCTGAATTCAATAGTTTTCTTCATAAAAGAACCAGCACAAGAAGTATCGAGTATGGATTGATCATTACGAGAAAGCCGAGCATAAATATTATGAATAATATTTTTTCTTGAGAGCTCATGATTGGGGCATGAATATAACATTGACTTAAGCCTCCCCCAAGCTAGAGCGATACTTTCTCCTTCACGAGGACAAAAATTATATATATAATTCCGATCACGATGAACTAGATGCATAGGATAAAACTTTTGGTGAAATTCCAATTTCAGTTGATTCTAGTTCCAAGATCCAATATCATCGCATATCCTATACCATGTCAATGCTTTTCTCCCCAAAGATAAAGGGAAAATCTTTTTCTTAACTTCATTTTTGGGTAAACCTGCAAGCTTAAATAATCCGCATATTTCATCGACATGTATCAAATGCATATCGGAATGCTTCGTTCCCTTTCCTGCATAAGGATTAGCTAGCAGTTGCTCTATCATACCCGAAGGAACTTCATAACTAATATTTCCAGTAGGTGCTGTAGGTTGAGGGGAAACTCTTTGTGTTTCCAGTCATGGTGAAGGCACCGCGAACAAACCACTCAAAGGATTTTTTTTCCATAGTAACAAGTGACAATAAAATTTCAGCATGTAATATAATTTTTCCTTACAGATTTCCACTTATCAAGAGCGCTTCACTCCCCGGCAACGGCGCCAGAAAAGAGTCTTGATGACCCACAAGTAAAGGGGATCTATCGTAGTCCTTTCGATAAGTAAGAGTGTCGAACCCAATGAGGAGCAGAACGAAATGACAAGCAGTTTTCAGCAAGGTAATTTCTGCAAGCACTGAAATTGTCGGTAACAAGTAGTTTGATAGTAAGATAATTTGTAACGGACAAGTAAAGGAGTAAATAAAATGCAGCAAGGTAGCTCAATCCGTTTTGTAGCAAAGGACGGGTTGGAACTGTCTCTTATAATAAGCAAAGCGTTCTTGAGGGCACACGGGAATTTCATCTAGTCACTTTCATCATGTTGGTTTGATTCACGTTCGCTACTTTGATAATTTGATATGTGGGTGGACCGGTGCTTGGGTGTTGTTCTTACTTGAACAAGTCTTCCACTTATGATTAACCTCCTCGCAAGCATCCGCAACTACGAGAAAAGTATTTAGATAAAATCTAACCATATCATTAAACATATGGATCCAAATCAGTCGCTTACGAAATAGCGCATAAACTAGGGTTTAAGCTTCTGTCACTCTAGCAACCCATCATCTAATAACTACTCCACAATGCATTCCCTTAGGCCCAAAGATGGTGAAGTGTCATGTAGTCGACGTTCATATAACACCACTAAGGAATCACAACATACATATCATCAAAATATCGAATACATATCAAAGTCACATGATTATTTGCAACATGACTTCTCCCGTGGCCTCAAGAACAAAGGTAACTACTCACAAATAATATTCATGCTCAAGATAAGAGAGATATTAAATAGCATAATGGATCTGAACATATAATCTTCCACCAATAAACCATATAGCATCAACTACAAGATGTAATCAACACTACTAGTCACCCACAGGTACCAATCTGAGGTTTCGATACAAAGATTGAACACAAAAGATGAACTAGGGTTTGAGATGAGATGATGTTGTTGAAGATTGGCCTCCCAAAGATGAGAGGGTTGTTGGTGATGACGATGGCTTCGATTTCCCCCTCCGGGAGGGAAGTTCCCCCGGCGGAGTCGTTCCGTCGGAGGGCAAAAGTGCTCCTGCCCAAGTTCCGCCTCGAAACGGCGGCGCTCCGTCCTGAAAGTCCTCTCTTTATTTTTTTTTCTAGGCCAAAAGACCTTATATACCAGAAGATGGCAACCAGAGGTGGGCTAGGCTGCCCACCACCCACCAGGGCGTGCCTGGAGGGGCTAGCGCTCCCTGGTGTCTTGTGGACACCTGGCAGCCCCCCTCTGGTAGTTCTTTTCTCCAATATTTATTATATATTCCAAAATAATTCTCTTTAAAATTTCAGCTCATTTGGAGATGTGCAGAATAGGTATCTCTGACATAGCTTTTCCAGGTCCAGAATTCCAGCTGCAGGTATTCTCCCTCTTTGTGTAAACCTTGCATATTATGAGAAAAGGCATTAGAATTACTCCATAAAGTGTTATAAAGCATAAAAACATTATAAATAACAGGAGGAAAACATGATGCAAAATGGACGTATCATGTTCCTCTTCCGTCGAGGTTAGAGTTTGTAGGGTTTGTTGGTGTGGTGGCGGTTGCTTCCTTTTGCATTTCAGTTCTCCGGCACCCTCCGTCGTATTCAGGGGCGGATCCAGCCCAGCGGGCCGCCCCGGCCCCCTTTGTATATTGTAGCAATTGCTACAGTATTGTGCTACAGTATACAAAATAGTTGGGCCTCATGCCACTCTCCCTCCCCCCCTGACCTGGGGCCTTGGTCCGCCACTGGTCATATTGGTGTGACCTCGGTGCTGGCATGAGGCATGTGAGCTTTTTGGGGGGTTTGGATCTTTGATTTGTGGATCTTTCAACGGTGATGGTTTTGATGGCAGCAATGGCGACCCGCCCTTGGCCCGTTCGAGCAAAATAAGATGATCGGCTCTAGAAACCTCGGTGTGTTTCCTTTACTTTTCAGGGGAGTATGTACTACTAGTTTTTTTCGAGAGTACGCCAATGGCGTACCATATCTTTATAGAAGGCAGAGAGTATAATTACAAGAGGCCAAATTGGGATGTGAACATCCCGTTTGGCTAACACCCACACCACGCCCGACAACATAACCTAGGTCACTCTCACACAAAAGGGTCTAGACCTCCGACACCGAGACCGGCCAGTCTCCGCTCCTTGATCTCCTGGAGTACCTGCTCGACTAGTTGGGATGGTTTTTTTTTGTTGACGCACTCGGTTGAACACCCTAGCATTTCTTTCCTTCCAAAGCGCCCAAGCCGTCCCTATTATGAAATAATCGAATCCATGCACGGTGCTGCCGGTGAGGTTCCTCCTCTGTTGGAGCCTCCATTCTTGGAACGTGCTCGAGTGGGTCGGGGGGTTGATGTTCAACTGCAGGGTGTCGAAACATCGGTGCCAAACCTCACTGACATAAACGCACTGGACTAGGATGTGGTCGACGTTATCCTCTTCTTGGAGACACGTGAAACAGGGGGAAGGCTGGTCCTATAGGCCGTGTCGCGCTCGCTTGTCCGAAGTCCATAACCTGTACTGCACCATGAGCCACGCGAAAATTTTGCACCGATAGATGTGGGAACCTTTTGCTTTTTTAAGAAAGAACATCTTCATTCCACCAGCTTGTGCATGCCTCATCCACATGTCAAGCACTGATGTCGCTCAGCATCGCTAGCCCTTGAGCTTCCTTATGGCGCCGTGTAGAGCCGTGGGACTCTACTCCTCCACAGCCGCATGGAGACTCACCCGTGATGTTGGTTTTTTGCAATTAACTTGATGACCAACACATTTTGATTTTATATTTTTCTGGTAGTCATGTCGTGTGATCAGATTCGTTTTCATCTTTTTTTGACTCATACAAATCTTAATCCGTAGATTGGACGAATCTTAGCATCGTATTTTTGTAGTGTATAATAGGAAATAGTAAAACCCTGTTCTTTTGTCTGTCAGCAGGGGCATAGGTACCTCAGCCCATTGCTTCGTTGCGTACTTGACGGGTGACTGTCTAGTTGCATGCGCTCACTAATTAAGCTAACACTGGAGTTAGATAATCTGTTCTGGGAAATGAAATTTTCTCCGCGTTTGCACCGCGGAGCGCAAGTATCTGTGACGGCGATCAACGAGATTATAATAAGATCACTACAGTAAAAGATTTAGGCGATCGATGGAACGATGTCGATGGCTAGCTGGATTTTGTCAGGGCCTCGTCGTGGACGTACTTGGAACAAAAAAGCTAGGGCTTGGGGAAAACAAGAAATGTTTGCTTAAATAAACTTAGTACTAATTACAAAAGAAATAAACTTAGTATATATACTATAAAAAGGAAAAACCGGGAGATTACAATGCATGCAATCTGGATGACCCTTCACCCGTGTGCGTGCCCATCCACGCTGAACACTACGTGCGCGCTTACGATCTAGAGTTCTCGGAGGTTGCGTCATGTGCAGGGCATGTCTACGCACGGCGCTTAAGCGTGTGGTTGGCTATTAGTACATGTCCTAAATATGAGATGTTTTTTTAACATATTACAAACACGGACGCAGATGGTCACATATACGCACGTACACACATCTCTATGAGCATGCACACTTTTAAGATATGATATTTCAAACGCCAATGAAGATGGCCGCCTCAAAGGCAACCACATTTAGAGAGAAACTATGGTGTCGCCCCGCTAACCCTCACACAATAGCTCGAGATTGTCCATGAAGAAGTGGGCCCTGCCGCGGCTCGCAGGGAATGTTACCAAGGTGTCATGAGGTTCGACGTTCCACCGTGCTTCCACACGTTGTAAGCCCCTGACCCCACGTTGTCGCTCGACGACCTCACCGCCATTCAATTCTTGCTCAGTCGAATGGGATCTGCAGTAATGGGCACCGCGACCTCCATTGCCATGATCCCGAGGCTCAACCATTTTCATCATAAATGTAACATAGCCTAATAGGTGATGCAATAGCCGACAAAGATGCTTCTTTACAGAAATTAAGTTCGAATTTGCTATATAAAATTAAGTTTATAGTCTTTGTTTTTTGGTAAAATAAGCCTAAATACAGCATCAAGAAATGAACAAATTATTGCGACCGATAAGATCAAGTCGAGATTTGAATTCCTTGAGAAAAAAAGTTGAGATTTGAATAATAGAAACTTCAGCTGTTCATGTGCCATACAGACAAAGACTACCAAAAGCTACAGCCTACACACGAACTTCTTATGTATGCCCCAAGGTGGGCACATTATTGAGTTCTCCTATGTTGCCATTAATTATAACCGTTAGCTAGCTAGGGTGCAGCTTGCGCAGGAAGCAACAATCTTATGATTAACTACATCATATCCTGTCCCTTGGACCCCGATCAACCTCAGTAACTGATTGGCAATCCTTAAACTCCGCGTGCCGTGACCGGATCTTTCGTTAATGTGATGCCCTCTGAAGAATCTGAGGCTGCTGTACACTGAACTGCACTCATGAATCCGTGACAAAAGCAAGCAGATGCTGGAGTATATTCCATCTTCCTCCTTGAATGCTTACATGAAAAGACGCAAAGTGGTACGCGCCATATTTCTATTAGTGCTATCTTCTGTCGTTCCAGTGCATGCATGTTCTTGCTGTCCCAGGTACGAGTTATAAATGGAAATTATCAATAAGAATATATTCTGACCACTGGCTAGCTGCCAGTTGGTTCTGAAACCAACAGTTCTATACTGATCATATGCGAGTAGATAGATGCGACCTGTCCATATTTGGGCACACAAGTCGGAAAGCAGATGTACAGGGGTCTAGCTGTCTACGAGGAGGATTAAGTTCTTAATCTCGATCGGCGGCCACTTAATTGCTAGCTGGCTAGTTAATCTATGTTTTAAAACCTAGGAATCTACATCAATCTATAGACAAACCGATGAGTTCGATTCAGTTTCATGAATTAGCTTAAATTTTACCTCGCTTAGTGTGGCTGGCAGTCTAGACTATATACTAACTACTATGTAGGTTACTCCGTTATTTCAGGTCAGATCATTTCATTAGAGTCCTGTTAAAACATGCATCATAACTTCCCGAAATGTGCAGACCCTTAAGGGGCCGCTTTGATTCAAAGGATTTTAATTCACATGAATTTTGAAGGGTTGGAATCCTCCTACTTTGGTCGTTTGATGTGCAGGTTTGAATCCAATAGGATTTTTTTCCTAAGGGTTCCTTTGTACTATGTTCTATAGAAATTTTAACATCCAAAAAACATCCTATTTCCTATATGATTCCAAAGGGCATGACATTGTAACAATCCTATGTTATTTCTATTCCTACGTTTTTAAAATCTTGTTAGGGCTTCTTTGATTCACGGGACAGATTGGAAAAGCACAGGAATAGGAAGAACATAGGATTGAAATGTCATGCATATTTGGGTCTTACATGATTTTGCATTGTTTGATTGTCTCACAGGAAATATAAATGATTTTTACAAGAAGTTTGAGTGGAAGTTAAAATTCCTATGGAATTTAGTACAAAGGAATCCTTAGTAAATATTTATATATGATTCAATCCTATAAATCAAACGACCAACATAGAAAAATTCTAAGGAATTCAATCCTTCATAATTCGTTTGAAAACATACTATATACCATTAGAAACTTTTCTGATCTAGCTAGTCAAATTGACAACTAGAAACTAAAAGGAAGTGGTCTCTGCTAACACATCCCCGACATGTGTCTCAAATTGATTTTCGGCCATCTCAGCCTGGGGCGGAAAGTACCTTTCGGCTACAAAAATAGATTTGGTCAAATTTAACAAACTTTGGTCAAATTTCAGACAAATTTTGGTCAAGTTTTGGTCAAATTTCAGCTGAATTTTTTGAAAATGGCCGAAATCCGGCCATCTCAGCATGAGGCGAGAAAAATTACAAACCGAAAATCAAAACTCTGGTCTGCGTCCATTCTCCACATGAGAGCACATGCAAGCGGTTCGATATTTGATACTTTTACCTGACACATGCAACTAGCATTTCTATTGGGCATCAAACCAATCCTCTTATTGCTATTTGCTGCTATCTGCAAGTGTACAGAGTCAGTTGAACGGAAAACTCAAAGCGAGATACACGTCATATTACAATGCTTTCCTCGACGTTCCGATGCATCAATGCCTGCACAGGTATAAGTTAGAATTGGACATCTTGTTAGTACAGAGGCCGGATGTAATTGATATCTTCGCAATATTAATATATTTTCTTTGTCAAAAATAAGTTAAAATTGGAAATTATGAACAAGCTATCAACAAGAATATATGCAGGCCACTGGCTAGCTGCCAGTTGTTTCTGAAACCAACAGTTCTATACTGATCATGCATCAGTAGATACATGCGACTTGTCCTTATTTGGGCACACATGTCGGAGGGCAGATGTACAAGGTCTAGCTGTCTACGAGGACCACGCAATTCTTAATCGATCGGCTCCCACTTGATTGCAAGCTAGGCATTGGTTTAAAGACGTAGGAATCTACATTGCAATATATGTTCAAAGACGTAGGAATTTTTTGGGTAATATATTCAGGTGGTGGAGGGGCCTCCCCCCCCCCCCCCCCCCCCCCCCCTGCGCGCATGAAAATTCACAAAAAAAAAGACGTAGGAATTTACATCGATCTATAACAATCAATGAGTGTTTTCAAGGTACTAGATTCACTTTGCACTGCATTCGTTTGAAAGTCTACACCACTTACTGTGGCTGGTTTAGACAATAACTATACATTTTCGTAGATTAGTCCCTCATTACTGATGACACCGCAGAATCCGCTAAAAAAAAGGTATTCCTTCTATCCCACAATATAAGATATTTTTTTAAGCTAAGATCGTTAGAGCTATGTTAGCTTGAAAAACGATTTTATATTATGAGACAGAGGGAGTAATATTCACTATGGCAAAACAGTCAATATGTTGGCCAAGAACGTGCATTGCTGCGTGCGTTGTCCAAGCCTACTACACCACAGTACTACACATGCACAGTCGGTGGTGGCGTACACCTGGCTCGCCACTGCCGGCACGGACTACTGCAGCGGGAGCGGCAGCTGATCCTCCTCCTCGTCAGAGGAGCTGACGATCTCCGCCTTCGTTGTGGAGCCGCCCGCAGATGAGGACGATGGCCCCGGAGTTCGAGGGCGGCGTCGCCACGGTCCACTCGAGCCCGCCCCGAAACCGCCGCCTGCCGGCACCGACGCCCACGACTTGCCCATCGTCAGAGTTGTGGAGGGAGATGGGCGGGGAGAGGGGAGGAGGAGGTAGATAGATTGCGATATGGACGGCACTGGAGCGCCGCTTATATAGCCGCGGCCAGGACATGCGAAGGACCAATCAGCCGCTTCAATGCGGCGCAGCGGCCTGAATTGGTTCCTCGGGAAGCTGCGTCCGCATTAAAGCGGCGGCTACCGGGAGGTCGCGTCGGTCAGGGCCGCCCTCTCCCCCTCCAGTCACATCGCGACATTAATGCCGGCCACTGTGTGCTCTAGACCGGCATGAATGCAGCACGGTAAGTGGCGCGTGCATCGAAAGGATAGCGCGAGAGGGGCGGGTGGGGGGTTTGGGTGGGCCAGGGCGGTCAGAAGTGGATGTGGCAGCGGTCCGGACTCCCTCAAATCACCCACGTTTGTCTCTGCTTTGCGGGGGAAAACGCGTCCGGACCGCCCTGTAGACCAATACAGGTTTACATTGGATGACTTTCGCAGTCCGGATAATGCAGTTCAAACGTATGCCGGCAGTTTGCTGGTCGCCGTAAGATGCCCTGACCACGTAGTGCGTTCCTTCGAGGACATCGGTTGAACGGTGTGTAGGGCATGCACAAAGGCGTGCATTACTGGATGCAAAGTAGCCAACAAATGATTGTCGTTCTACATGTGTGTGGGCCTTACTGTCGTATTGGACTATTGTTTTCCTCTGGTTGTAGAAGTCCAGATAAGTTGAGGGTTTCTAGAGATCGAATCGATCATGGGCGCATGGTCATGCGACTGCATGGACCACTGCTGCATGACAGTAGCATAAACCTTCTGGATACATGTATCTTTAGAGAGATACTCTAGCTTTACACTAGCCAGTACCACTTGTACACTAGAGTAGAGTAGAGTCGGGTACCCCGTCAACTCCCAGTCCCATACCATCCATTCAACCATGACCGGCCGTTTGTTGGCGGCTCCATCGTCGATGCGCTGCTCTGTTGCATGTTGCTCCGCCGGCCTGTGCCTCTCTGACTGAGCCACGACGACCGGCCGGCCTGCCACACCCACACCAGCCAGGTGAGTGTTTTGTACCCGTCTCGTGCATAGAGATGGATGAACGACACGACACGACGCGTCGCTGACTAGCTACAGTCCGGTCAGTGGGCGGCCGGCCGGGCAGCCAGCGGGTGTTGAAGAGCTAGCTATAGGAGGATATGCCTTTTACGTGGTGCATACTGCTGCGGGAGTGACTCGTCGAGCCAGAGGCGTGCCGGCCGGCTGCATGCTCCCGCCTCGGTTGGTGCACGCGTGGCTGCTGCTGCATGCAACATGCATGCATATCTGCACAGAACATGCAGAGGCAGGCGTCGTACCGTCACTCCGGTACTCAACCGGGGTCCGGCCGCCATTAACTCACTCTCCGCAAGACCAGTGCGCGCAACTGTGCCTGACTCACCTTGCACGTACCCACGGTAGCCCAGAATGGCAACGGTGGCCGCCTCCTTCCTGGTAGTATAACAATACAATATTTCTCTCTCTCTCCTCGTAACAGTACTATACAAGTACGTACTCGACGTGGATCTGACAACACAATGTGGCATGGCGTTTTGGCATGCAATGTTTTCCATGGTGGCATATGCACGTACTCCACGTTCGGTGCTGTACACGCTCCACATGGGCTTCGATAATTGGCGCCACGTACCGAGACGATAAGCTCGACGGGTCTAGCTAGTTTTGGATTGCTCCCATGGGCAAGCGTACTTGATAGTATTATTGTTCCTGGCCGGGCTCGACAACTTGCATCACCACTGGCACTCCGGCCGGGCGGGCGGGATCACGAACGCATGCCGAGGAGTGACACACAGGCCACGATACGATAAGGCGCTTCACGTGTGGGCCGATCAAAAGGTGTCCCGTCGCGTCGCCAAAGTCGTTTTATAAGCCCGGACGCCATCGCAGAGCTAGTACGAACTCCGTGATTAGCTAGCTGGCTTGCCTTTTGTTGTACCGTGGCCATGATGCCTTTTATTGCATGCCATGGTGAGATCCAAAAACGGCCATATTTGTCAATGATATTGGACGGGAATCTTGGCACGCATTGACCAAGATTCTCCTCTATCGGGGAGGGCGAGTTGGAATATTCTGGTTGGAAACGACAGTGCACAAGTGCACACAATACGAGGAGATTCTATTGGTTGCTTGGTGCTTGCATGGGCCGTGTCAGCAGCTCACATGCGCGCAGTGCGTGCTTAACCAACCTGAGCATGCAGGCAGCTGGGCTGACAGCTGTGCGCGTGCTTCCTTCGTACGGCGTGTATGCAAGCGCCGGCGGTGTGTCGTCTATAATTGGCTGTTGTCGCGCGTATATCCCTCTAATTATTTAGTACAGTATATGATAACAATAGCTAAAAAAACTGTTTATCAGGTAACAATATCTATATGTAAGGTGACTGAATTTGTAACTTGATTATATCAGTTTTGTGGGAGGAGGAACGACTGGAGGAGGAAGAAAGCTAGAGGAAGAAGAAAGAAGGACTCCCCACAGAGAGAGAGAGAGAGAGAGAGAGAGAGAGAGAGAGAGAGAGAGAGAGAGAAGGACGGCCGTTCGAGCTTAATCTAATGGTCTCGAAATTAATGGCTTAGATTATTATTTTTGGTGAACAATTTCTGGAGGAAAAGTGCTCTGGCATGTAGAACAGACTTTCGAACTATTGAGACGTGCAACTAATTCAACAGGGAGATGAGATCAATAAAAAAATCGTCAATGAGATAAAGCAAAAAACTACAACTCTCGATAAATCACGTAATGGTACATTTGGTACTTGATAGGGCACCCAAGTCCCAGCTCAAGGTATCCGCCACGGAAGTACTAGTGACCCCCAACCTTTTCTCTAGCTGGCACTTCTATCCGGCATTTCCTGTCTGACGCATATGTGCCAAAAATAGGGAGCTCCTATAACGCGCTCTCTGCGTCAAAATGACCGAGAAATGCACAGGACGCTCACCTAGGCCGGCCTACTCGCCGGCTGCAGCACATCACTTCGTTGCGTACGATTTTCTCTGTAGCAACAAACCACTCTAGCGGCTCAGAGCACCCACGCGATTTTTTCAATTACTTAAAGTAAAAAAATAAAATTCTGATATTCTCAAAAAAATAAAGAAATTGGCACAACTTTTGGAAATGCATTTTTTTAAAACATGACATTTTTTAATACCTGAGTTCTTTTGAAAAGTGAAACTTTTTTAGAAATTGAAAAAAAATGAAAATCAAAAGTTTTTCCGATATGTGAACATTTTTTGAGAACACGAATATTGTTTTTGAAAACTCAAATATTTTTTGAAAACACAACATTTTCTATAAAAATATGCAAACATTTTATTGAAATGACAACATTTTTTAAGTATCTGATTAAAAAAGTAAAACAAACTTGAGAAGAAAAAACCGAATAAAACTGGTCAAGAAAAAAAAGGAAAGAGAAAACAAAAACCACACTAGAACCTTCTAGAAGATGCGCAAAACCAGGAAAACATGATTTTTTTAGCAAAACGGGGCGACCCAGAATGAATTAGCAGTATTCCTTCCCTATCCAATTCAGTAGCAAATTACCGGGATGAATGGCAAATAGGAATTGCACCAAATATACAAATATAGTCTTGATCATACCTGGTGCATATCTCCCCACTCCCCCACTTGAACGTTCTCTCACAACGGGTTGGCCCATCTCAAGGTCTATTGTGTTTTGGTTTGCACGAGCTCCAAACGGTTTTGTGAAGTTTCTAGAAGCTTCCATTTTGATATTACGAAGCTTCTGATCCAATTTTCTTTGTCATTTTCCTTGTTTTCGTCTCAGGTTTCTCCCATTTTGATTTTTATTTCAGTTTTCATTTTTTTTTAATTTCAAATTTCTAGAATTGTTTCAGGTTTCGTGAACTTTTTTTTTGTGAACATATTTTTGAAATCCACGAACATTCTTTTAGATTCTGAACTCCTTTTAAAATTCCTGAAATTTATTCAAAGTTCACGATATGTTCTTCAAATTCCATGAAGTTCCTTCAAATTCATGAACTTTTTCTGAAAGTGAACTTTAAAAATCAAATTTGTGAATTTTATTTAAATTTGCGAATATTTTTGTAGCTACAAACATTCTTTCCAAATTCATTTACTTCTCCAGAATTCATTAACCTTTTTTTGAATTTGTGAACATTTTTTGTTTTCACCATGGTTTTGAAAGTTAACAAGGAAAAATAAGTTGGTTTTTCGTGCGAGGGGTTGAGCGAAAAAACCCAGCTAATAGCTAGGCCGAGCGAGCTCACAACCGAGCTTACTAGGTTGCGACACTCCCACTAGAACAGGAATGCTTATGAGGAGAAGGCAACGATCGGAGGCCGCGGATGCGAGGCAACGAAGCAAGCAGTGGACATGAGCCGTCTCACAATGGGGTGCAAAGGCCACAGTCATTGCGGGATGAGAGTAGGGTTGCCTTGCTCATTGGACCATTTATATCGCCGGCCATGATGATAGATGTCATGGAGACCATGGTCAAAGAGAAAACGCAAGAAGTGATTCATCATGCGCCGGTTGAGACGGTCATTGTTTTTGTCCGCAGACGAGGTAATCATATTGAGGTAACCACCAACGAGCCAAGGCCCAGTAATATTGAGTGTGTGAGTCTTGGAGCTCGGCGAACATTTGTATACATTTGAGCTCGGCAAACATTTTTATACATTCTATAAGAAATGTTGTGTACTGGCATGAAGGAAATAAAATAGAGAAGAAATAAACCGAAAAGGAAAAAACTGAAACTAGTGAGAGAAAAAACTAAGATAAAAAAAATCAAAAGAAGCATAGAAAGACAGAGAAAAGGGAATTTATGGAAAGAACAATAAATCTCAATCGTATTGGACACGACCCACGCACAGGGCGACACGAGGGTAGCCCATATTTATCGATCAAGGTAACAAATGGGGAATTTAAGGACAATCCTATTTCACTCTCATAGCGTCACGTAGTGGGAAAACGCACAGGGGCCCACATGTCCTCGGCCGCTAATCATCCTTTTTCACTAGTTGGCTTGTTTTCCTTTTGTCTCCTTTTCGATCTCTTATTTAAAATTTTCTTTTCTTGTTCTAACCTTTTTCTTCATTTATGTTTTTTATTTTAAACTTGAAAATTTCCAACATTACTAACTGACGGCGGGTACCCCTTGCGGGAGCCCCTTAAGGGTCTTTTTTGATGGGTTAAGAGCGCACCACTTGGCGCACACTCAGCCGCTGCCATGTGTCACGTGCTGGGCGTTCCTTTCAAAAGAAAAAAAACTTTTTTTTGTTCTTCGATGAATGGCACAAGTTTGCTTCTTGTGGAGTCACATGCTTGCTTATATGAAACTGTGCCTCTAGACAAAAAAAATATGTTTTTTCTACGAGAGACATATATTTGCTTCTTGTGGTGGCACAAATATGCTTCCTTGAGAGGCACAACTGTTCCTCTCGAAATGCGAGAAATAAAAATAAAACATGTTTTGGGCTATGACTTTTTATTGATATTTTGTGTGGGGGGGGGGGGGGGGGGGGGGGGAATCCGTCAAAACCTTTTAACATGGGATCTAATTTCAAACATCTCGACGCGAGAAATCCAACGATGAAAATGGTTCAGGATTTGTACACGCGGTACAAGAGATAAAATGTTTTTGAATGAACGTCTGGAAAACGGGAAAACTCACTTCTCAAGGATGTGAGTGTGACCTTTGGGGTACCCCTAGTGATTTCGCATATACCTTGGTCCATATAAACATTTTAAGGGGAGCTTCTATATATCACTTGTAGCGCTCTAGAGTATTAATGCAAGTACAGTGGGCCGGCCCAACTAGTGCTAGGTTTTTTTATATTTTTAACTCCAAATGATATTATAAAAAATCTATCATACTCCCTCCGTCCCAAAATAAGTGACTCAACTTTGCACTAACCTTAGTACAAAGTTAGTGCAAAGTTGAGTCACTTATTTGGGGACGGAGGGAGTATGTTTTAAAGTTTAATTTATTTAAACCTTCTCCGTGGCCAGGACATTCGGTTTTTCACTCCTCCAGTTTTTTCAATAGCTTTTTTATTTCGGTTGTTTCTTTCCTTTTTTTTGTTATTTCATTTTAGTTCTTCAAATCCATGAATTTGTTTATACCCATGAACATTTTTTAATTACTGAAGTTTTCCAAGATTAGTGATTTTTTCCAATTTTCTGAATTTTATGCAAATCACGAAAACTTTCCAAATTCCTGAATATTTTTTAAATTGGCGATATTTTTACAAATATCGGAACAATTCAAAAAATCATGGCAATTTTTCGGAATTGTGCTTTTTTCAACAGTTCATGACCGCTTTATGAAATCCGACGACTTTTTGCAAATACATTAACACTTTTCTAAATTCAAGAGCAATTTTTTAAAACGCGTCAACATTTTAGGAATCAGAAAAAACTTTTGGAATCAACTAGTCCCTACGATCCATATTAATCGACGGTGCTTTACTACAATTTTGATTGGAGGGGTGACATTTTGAAGAAAAAACTTTTTTATTTAAAAACTTTTTTTATAGATTCAAACTTTTTTCAAAATGTTAACATTTTTCAATCCGAGAATAATTTTTAAATTCCAAATATTTCAAAATATGCGAAATTTATTTTTGAAATTCGAATTTATTATTTACAGTCACGACATTTTTTGCAATTTGTGAACATTTCTTAAGTAAGTGGTCATTTTTTAATTGGTGAATTTATTTTCCAATTGGGGAAAGAATTTCAAATCCTGAACAGTTTTTTGTATAATGAATTATTATTTTTATAAATTAGCTATTTTGTTTTGGATTTGAATCTTTTTTTATATCCTGAACATGTTTTAGAGAGCCAATAAACAAGAAAAACGAAGGAAAAAACAAGGGGAACCGCACCCCGCAATGGACCGGTCACCGGGCCCAAAGCGCATGCGGGAGTGCATGTTTGCGCCCCAGCACGTAGTTCAGACACATCTGACCAAAGGTCATTCCCCATCTCCTTAGGTGCCGACAAGTGAGCGAACTGCATGTGTTATTTATCGCAAACTAGAAGTTTTCCTTATTTTTTGTAAGTTCGCTTATTTAAAACGTTTTATTTCTGAAACCGTGAGTCCAAATACTGAACCATTTATCGTAGAATTTCTCGCGTCGAGATGTTCGAAACTAGATCCCACGTTAATAAGTTTTTTTCCCTTTTCCACACATGCTGTGCTTTTTCCTGACGGAAGCACAGGTTGTGCTTCTTGTAGAAGCAAATATATGCTTCACGCGGAAGTAGATTTAAGCTCTTAAGAGAAACACAACTGACTTCTCTTGGCAGAACATTTTTTTTAAGAAGCACAATAGAAGAAATAAAAAACATATTTTTCCTCCAAAATCTAGGGAAAACCAGGTAATCAAACAAAATAAAAAATTTAAATTCTGAAAACGCTTACACGAAATAAAGAAATAACTCCAGAACGAACACCCAACACAAGACACATGACCGCGACTAGACGCACCACTTGACGCTCTCCTAAGTAAAAAACGTGACCCTCGTGGCAGCCACCAAAGGGTAACGGTTGGTCAGTTGCTCGCCATATGTAGTTCCTAATGCGGGTAATAGGGGTAGAACGCCCACAACATTTTCAAACAGGCCTGGTCAGGTGTGGTCTATGCACAATTGCTTTTCCTTTTTTTCTACAATTTTATAACATTATATATGAATTACAGTTACATTAATAATAAAAGGTAAGGATATACATGTGTTATAATTGTTTTCCACACATGCAAAAGAATATAAAATTAATGTACTTTTCGAAATGTTCAAGTATTTTACATAAATTTTTCATGGTGTTTAAAAAAATGTTTATGCTATTAAAAAAGCCATCACATATTTTCAAAAAATTATTCATGTAATAAACAAACAATGTGTTTTTAAAAAAATATTGCAAATTTGAAAAGTTTTGACTTTTTTAGAAATGTATGCGTAAGTTTTTATAAACTGCAACTAAATTTTAAAAGTCCAAATATAATTTTAAATTTGTTAAATTAATGCTATTTCTAAATTATTGATAAAATTAACTTTTTATTCAATTTGATTTTTTTGCAATTATAAACACTGTTCATGTAGGTTAACGTATTTTAGTAACTTTAATAATTCACGCCTTTTCTAATGTTTGTATAATTTAGAAAATATTTTTTTATTTATCTAAAAATACATTTTAAAAATAAACCTAAATATAAAAAGGTAAATAAAACAAGAAGAAGAAAAGGAAAAAATAGAAATAGAAATAGAAATTGAAAAAAGAAAAAGGAAAAAGGAAATAAAAAAACTCTTTGGGGAGGTAGTGGCTGGAAACTAGAAATGAAAAAAAAGGAGAACCAGAGCAAAAGAAAAAATGCTAATTGACCCAGCCTCATGTACAGTAAGGTGATACCCAGACTATATAGCGATATATAGAATTTGGGCCACCACACAGCTTGTAGTTGTAGTGTGGGTTGTTGAAATTAATTGCATTGGAACTACTTGACTATAAATTGAGCAGAAACTAATACTATCTTTTTTTCTCTGAAATAACCACTTATATTCCATTATACAAACACATTAGGCAGAGTGCATATGTGGTCACCACACGAGACATACATAGGTGTCTTGCATTTTGGCACCAAGGATTTTACACGCAGTAAAACTACAATTTCATTCATGGAGAATCTTGTCGCTTGCTGAATCGTGGTCCGCCATTGTCCTCCGCCACCACCAACACTATGCCGGAGGAAAAGGAGAACCACTGCTTACCCAGATCTAGGGGAGCACCTTCGCATACAATGATGCTTGTTGAGCCGATGAACTGGACCGCCTCAAGCGACAAGACCGAGGCTTTGTGGCAAACCAACATTGGACTCAATGGAGCTATTTTACAAATATTATCCCATGGATTTATTGGTGCTACACTTTTTTCTTGGCAGGAATCGCTTCCGATAGAATGCTCGACTGGGGTTCTTCTCCATGAACACTAGATTCTAGCTCCATCAATTTCATCTGATGTGATCGAGAAAGAGGGGCATCGTTGTCTGCCGCCATCCAAGGAAACCATTGGAAGACATCAAACACAACTACAGTTGCATGACAACACCACCTTGTAGACAGTGAGAGTCTACCACCGGACACAAGTCTTACCAATCCAAAGACCAAGTTGCTTGCTCCGAGGTGCCGCCAATTAGAGCACCACCAATATGGGGGGAGACATAGGTGATACTTCTCCAACGTATCTATAATTTTTTATTGTTCCATACTATTATAGTATCAATCTTGGATGTTTTATATGCAATTATATATCAACTTTTTGGGACTAACCTATTAATCTAGTGCCCAGTGCCAGTTGTTGTTTTTGGCTTTTCAAGAAATCAGTACCAAACGGAGTCCAAACGCTACGAAACTTTTTGACAATTTTTTCTAAACCAGAAGGGGCCCTAGAAGCTTCGGGAGAAGACCAGAAGAGTCAGCGGGAGCGACAAGCCTGCCAGGCGCGCCCCTCGTGGCACCTATTGACTTAATTCCACTTCTACAAATTTCGAAATATTCCCAATACATCAGAGAGCCACCAGTAATATTTTTTTCCACCGCCGCAAGCCTCTGTTCCTTCGAGCTCCCATCTGGAGGCCTTCTCCGGTACTTTGCCGGAGGGGGATCAACCATGGAGGGCGTCTACATCAACCTTGCCGCCCTTCTGATGATGCATGAGTAGTTTACCACGTACGTATGGGTCCATAGCTAGTAGCTAGATGGCTTCTTCTCTATCTTTGATCTTCGATAGAATGTTCTCGATGTTCTTGGAGTTCTCTTCGATGTAATACTTTTTTCGGTGTGTTTGTTGGAATCTGATGAATTGTGGGTTTATGATCAGATTATTCATGAGAAATATTGAGTCTTTTCTGAATTCTTTTATGCAGGATTGTTATAGTTTTGTATTTCTCTCCGAAATATCCTTTTGGTTTGGCCAACTAAATTGATTTATTTTAGAATGGGAGAGGTGCTTTGTGATGTGTTCGATCTTGCGGTGCTCAATCCCAGTGACAGAAAGAGACACGACACATATTTGTATCTTTGCCATTAAGGATAAAAAGATGGGGTTTATTCGTATTGATTGGGCTTACTTTGTCTACGTCATGTCATCTTTCTTAAGACGTTACTCTGTTTTTATTAACTTAGCGGTCGATGGGTTTACTCTGTTTTTTACACAAGCCACATAAAATGTTGTTTTTCACCGAAACTTTGTGCACGCACATAGAATGTCCGGATATACCCGCGGGATTTTTGTTCCGAATTTTTCAACTTTTTAAAATGTGTATTTAGACAATGGATGCATATGCACCTAAGAGCCAAAACACCGCGTCCATAAAAATCCTATTTTTGTAGGGAAGATAATTTGGTGTGCGAGGCGCTCTCCAAATCTCAGATCATTTGATGTATTAGTAGCTCTCAGCAAAAAAAGATAAAATGAGGTAGAATAATACATGAACAGTTAACTTTTTCACATATCCAAAATTTGTCTTTTTTGTCGAGAGCTACTCCGATGTCCAAATAATCTATTTTGAAGCGCACCTCACGCATCAAATTATCTTGCATGCAAAAAAGAAAATCGATTTTTTTAAAGTTTTCTAGTATTTGTTTCTAAATTTTCTATTTATCGCAGGTGTAGCTAAGCATGGGCACCGAATCGGCTCGTCCCACTCTTAACTCATACTCAACTTATTCTTGTAGAATACACCTTGAGTGGTTCATGGTGCTTGAGCTTTTCTTGCAGCCCTATTTGCTGCAGGAAAATTTTCTAGGCCCGTCCAAAATGCACATTAATAAACTTATACAACCATTGACTAACTTATACTTCTCCCGTCCGGAATTAGTTGACGATCAAACAGATATATCTAGCACTTAAATATGTGTAGATGCATCCATTTGAGCGTCAACTAATTCCCATGGAGGGATTGCATTCATACAATAGGCATGTGAATCCTGTTTTATCAACATGATTGACACATAAATATACAAATTTAATGGTACCGGGAGATATGTGCACGCGTGCGCGCGCACGCACACACAGAGAGAGAGCGCGCGCAGCCATAGTGTTTTGCAGCTCGGGCTCATGTGCTCTGGCATGAACAATATTTTTTAATTATGAAAATGATCAATAACTATGCAATGTTTTGACAATGAACATGAATGTGTCCTACAGCTGCATGACATATATACACGCGGGATTTTTGTTCGGAATTTTTTAACTTTTCAAAATGTGTATCTAGAAAATGGGTGCATATGCACCTAGGAGCCATAGCCAATTACCAGATTCTTATAGTTTTTTTTGTGATTTTTCTCTTCACTGGGTGTAGACGAGTCTGGGCTCAGAAACGAGTATTCGTTAAAAGTGCTCTTTTGATCCCCGTGCTTGCTGTCCCCCTGATGAATAGTAAAATTCAAAAAATAGTAAAAGAAATCAGCTTTTTGTGATAAACATTGATGAATGTTTTAACGGCGTGCAAAATTGTGTGATGAAATTGTTGGGAATCGTTGCATGGAAAACAAAAAAAATTCTACGCACACGCAATGATCTATCCATGGAGATACATAGCAACGAGGGGGAGAGTGTGTCTACGTTCCCTCGTAGACCGCAAGCGGAAGCGTTTCACAACGCAATTGATGTAGTCGAACTTCTTTGCGCTTCAACCGATCAAGTACCGAACGCACGGCACCTCCGGGTTCAGCACACGTTCAGCTCGGTGACGTCCCTCGCCTTTTTTATCCAGCAAGACGTGGAGGTAGTAGATGAGTTCCGTCAGCACGACGGCGTCATAACGGTGATGGTGAATGATCTCCGCAGGGCTTCGCCTAAGCACTACAAAAATATGACCGAGGGTGTAAACGGTGAAGGGGGGCGCCGCACACGGCTAGGCGATTATCTGGTACGTGCTAGGGCGCTGTCGGTGTCAAAACGGGCAGATCTCGTGTAGGGGGTCCCAAGCTGTGTGTTATGGATCGATGGGTAACAGGAGACAGGGGACACGATGTTTACCCAGGTTCGGGCCCTCTTAATGGAGGTAATCCCCTACTTCCTGCTTGATTGATCTTGATAAATATAGATATTACAAGAGTTGATCTACCCCGAGATCATATGTTGTGGTCTAAACCCTAGAGGTATGATGAGTGATGTCATAATCATCTATCGACTAGCCTGGCCTCGGCTTATATAATGTACCAGAGGCCTAGGATAACAAGAGTCCTAGTCGAATACGCCGGTGGAGAGGAGTCCTTGTCTTGATCACCAAGTCTTGTGGAATCTTCCTCGTGTATACATCGGCTGTCCGAACTGGCCCATGAGTAAACGGCCATGGGGGTCCTCGGCCCAATCCAACTGATCGGGAGACGACGTGGTGAGTACCCCTAGTCCAGGACAGCGTCAGTAGCCCCCCGAACCGGTCTTCAAGTTGGGGACGCTCCTCGATTCTTCCGAACTGTTCTTCATCTTCGGTCGTCGGTCTTGAAAACGGGTTCAACAAATCATCTCATATTCGATCTTGAGGATCGCCGAAGTGAATCCAAAGAGTCTACACGTCGGGTATCCGAGGATCCCCTTTAAGTTCTCGGCCTTTATCAATGCCTTGTTATTTTTTATGCCACACCTCGGGTTTGAAGTTGTTCACGTGCGGCGGTGTCCTCTTGCATCCGAGCTCCAACGCCGCACTGCATTCGAGATATCTTTTGCAGCCGAGCACCAACGCCGGACTATATCCGAGCTCCAACGCCGGACTATATCCGAGGTGTCATAGATCACCTTGGCTTGAAAAGTTTGAAGGAGGTTATCCGAGTTTAACGCTGAAAAGTTCTCTATGGAACAAGCCATTCGAATCCGAGCTTTATGCCGGACCACTTCCGAGCTCCAACGACGGTCAGCGTCCGAGGTGTCGTAAACTACCTCGGTTGTTTAAAAGATTGAACGAATTCAGTCGAGCTTAATGCCGGAAATGCCCTCTATGGAGCCAGCCACAGGCGCTCGAGCTTTATGCCGGACTGCTTCCGAGGTGGTGCACCACCCCGACCGTGGGCTGATTTTTGTGTGAATATTTTTGATTGGTGCAATTTATTCTCTGCCGAGGGGTCCTTGTCTTGATCACCAAGTCTTGTGGAATCTTCCTCGTGTATACATCGGCTGTCCGAACTGGCCCATGAGTAAACGGCCAAGGGGGTCCTCGGCCCAATCCAACTGATCGGGAGACGACGTGGTGAGTACCCCCTAGTCTAGGACACCGTCAGGCGCCCCCCCACATATATATAGGTGGGAGGGAGAGGGGAGAGGCCTAGGGGCGCCCCAAGTAGGACCGAATCCTACTTGGGCTCCTGCCCTTGGCCGCCCCCCCTTGTCATATATGTCGGAGGGGGAAGGAAAGAGGGGGAGAGAGAAGGAAGTGGGAATCCTAATTCACACTTACCTTTCCTCCTTCCCCTTTCCTTCTCCACCTTGGCCGGCCCATATCTGGGGGCGCACCAGCCCCTTGTGGCTGGTGCGTTTCCCCTCTTAGCCCATAAGACCCGTCTTTTGTCGGGGGTGCCCGGAACCCCTTCCGGTGACCCGATATGTACCCAGTACCCCCTGGAACACTTCTGGTGTCCGAATACCATCGTCCTATATATCAATCTTTACCTCTCGACCATGTCGAGACTGCTCGTCATGTCTGTGATCTCATCCGGGACTCCTAAAAACATTCGGTCACCAAATCATATAACTCATATAACACTATATCGTCAACGAACGTTAAGCGTGCGGACCCTATGGGTTCGAGAACTACGTAGACATGACCGAGACACCTCTCCGGTCAATAACCAATAGAGGAACCTGGATGCTCATATGGGCTCCTACATATTCTACGAAGATCTTTATCGGTCAAACCGTTATGACAACATATGTAATTCCCTTTGTCCATCGGTATGTTACTTGCCCGAGATTCGATCGTCGGTATCTTCATACCTAGTTCAATCTCGTTACCGGCAAGTCTCTTTACTCACTCTGTAATACATCACCTCGTGACTAACTTCTTAGTCGTTTGCTTGCAAGCTTATGATGTGTATTACCGAGAGGGCCCAGAGATACCTCTCCGATACTCGGAGTGACAAATCCTAATCTTGATCTATGCCAACTCAACAAACACCTTCGGAGAGACCTATAGAGCATCTTTATGATCACCCAGTTACGTTGTGATGTTTGATAGCACACAAGGCATTCCTCCGGCATCCGGGAGTTGCATAATATCATAGTCGAGGGAATATGTATTTGACATGAAGAAAGCAATAGCAATAAAATGGAACGATCATTATGCTAAGCTAACGGATGGGTCTTGTCCATCACATCATTCTCCTAATGATGTGATCCCGTTATCAAATGACAACTCGTGTCCATGGTTAGGAAACCTTAACCATCTTTGATCAACGAGCTAGTCAAGTAGAGGGTCACTAGGGACACGGTGTTTGTTTATGTATTCACATATGTATTTAGGTTTCCGATCAATACAATTCTAGCATGAATAATAAACCTTTATCACGAATAAGGAAATATAAAATAACAACTTTAGTATTGCCACTAGGGCATATTTCCTTCAGTCTCCCACTTGCACTAGAGTCAATAATCTAGATTACATTGTAATGAAT
The DNA here is from genome assembly GCF_002575655.3 of Aegilops tauschii subsp. strangulata. NCBI lineage: Eukaryota > Viridiplantae > Streptophyta > Magnoliopsida > Poales > Poaceae > Aegilops > Aegilops tauschii. Next base: position 144,845,708 of record NC_053041.3, read on the forward strand.
CTAACACCCATGGAGTCTTGGTGCTGATCATGTTTTGCTCGCGGAAGAGGCTTAGTCAACGAGTCTGCCACATTAAGATCCGTATGTATCTTGCCAATTTCTATGTCTCCATCCTTGACTTTTTCACGAATGGAGTTGAAGCGTCTCTTGATGTGTTTGGTTCTCTTGTGAAACCTGGATTCCTTCGCCAAGGCAATTGCTCCAGTTGTTGTCACAAAAGATTTTCATTGGACCCGATGCACTAGGTATTACACCTAGGTTGGATATGAACTCCTTCATCCAGACTCCTTCATTTGCTGCTTCCGAAGCAGCTATGTACTCCGCTTCACACGTAGATCCCGCCACGACGCTCTGCTTGGAACTGCACCAACTGACAGCTCCACCATTCAATATAAATACGTATCCGGATTGTGACTTAGAGTCATCCGGATAAGTGTCCACTACTGCAGGATGGTCCAAACGCGACACTACGATCAGAGACCCTTCGACGAAACTGTGTGTGATGCCATAATCGCAAACGGTGGTGTAAAAAACCCGTAAAAAAAGGTGCAAATCATTTGCGATGACGGATGCATCAAACACAGTTCAGATTTTAGTTGCGTGTGCGATGCAGGGCATATGGTTCAATTCAATTAACTGTTTGGGATGAGGAGGAACAAAAGAAACGAGCAGCCAGACGAAGGCGTGTGCTATATACAGCATACGGTTCACTAGAATGAACTGTGTGTGATTAGGCAACACAATGGAAACGGTTCAACTGTACAAGATGTGTGTGATACGCGGCAAATAGGTCCGTAATCAGAAATGTGTGCGAAGACCAATAATAACAGATATGATTGCTGCTAATAAGCTGTGCGATTTGCTCTGTCTACAGTAGAATAACATGTATATATATATAATTGAAATAAATATCCAATTACATAAGTGACAATACAGATCATTCACACACACACCTCAATAAACAATTGCATGCATTCTAAAGTAGGAGAAACGATCGTCTAGTCATCTACTTCTTGTGACGCTCCCGCCATTGCTCTATGGCTCGATCCCTCGTCTGGGGCAGGAAGAAGACACTTCCTCATGTCAACGATCCGCCTGTACATCTCGTAGCTTGTGTACGCGTCCATGGCCGCGTACTTGACATGTTGTTCATCTAGTCTCTAATGCACACACTGTGCCAGGCGTTCTTGTCCTTATTGCTCTCATTCTTCATCTTCATGTAGTAGGGGTGAATGATGGCCGAGGCAAGGTCAACCAGGGAGTTTAGTTTGTTTTTGTCGCTGCCCCAGACCTTGTAGTGGTGCTGGATGTTGACAAGATTCGGGCATTTTAAGTCCGAAACCTTGAGCGCTTTTAGATCGTTGGTGGTGTCCACCGTAGCGAAACTATAGTCGGAGCTGTTGATAAACCTGGAGAAACGCTCGCAAGGCCTTGTGGCAAGGTGGTACTGGTAGACGAGGACGTCATGTCGCACGCACAACTGGGCGACGGCAACCTTCTGATCGTGCCCGGCACGACCGATGGTGTACTTGAGGTCGAAGCCGACCACTTGGTACTTGTCCTCGGCAAGGAACTGCTCCATAGTTTGGATGGACCTCTCTACCGAGACCGGATCGTTCGTGTACACCACCGAGAGGGCCTTCCCCCTCACGTGGGTGTCCACTACGTGATGCGTGGTGAACTGCCGGCCGTTGTCATCGTCGGCCGCTGGGAGCGCCATTGGAGCCACTGGGAGCGCCATTGGAACCGCTGGATGTCCTCTCTGTATGTGTCGTCGTAGGTGTGCTTATTGTGTCGTCTGACGCAAGAGATATAAGGTAAATGGCCGCAGGAATAAATGGGGTCGGGCGGCCTGGATTCTCTGCGCGTCCGCATGGCAGTTTGGTTCTCTTGTGAAACCTGGATTCCTTCGCCAAGGCAATTGCTCCAGTTGTTGTCACAAAAGATTTTCATTGGACCCGATGCACTAGGTATTACACCTAGGTTGGATATGAACTCCTTCATCCAGACTCCTTCATTTGCTGCTTCCGAAGCAGCTATGTACTCCGCTTCACACGTAGATCCCGCCACGACGCTCTGCTTGGAACTGCACCAACTGACAGCTCCACCATTCAATATAAATACGTATCCGGATTGTGACTTAGAGTCATCCGGATAAGTGTCCACTACTGCAGGATGGTCCAAACGCGACACTACGATCAGAGACCCTTCGACGAAACTGTGTGTGATGCCATAATCGCAAACGGTGGTGTAAAAAACCCGTAAAAAAAGGTGCAAATCATTTGCGATGACGGATGCATCAAACACAGTTCAGATTTTAGTTGCGTGTGCGATGCAGGGCATATGGTTCAATTCAATTAACTGTTTGGGATGAGGAGGAACAAAAGAAACGAGCAGCCAGACGAAGGCGTGTGCTATATACAGCATACGGTTCACTAGAATGAACTGTGTGTGATTAGGCAACACAATGGAAACGGTTCAACTGTACAAGATGTGTGTGATACGCGGCAAATAGGTCCGTAATCAGAAATGTGTGCGAAGACCAATAATAACAGATATGATTGCTGCTAATAAGCTGTGCGATTTGCTCTGTCTACAGTAGAATAACATGTATATATATATAATTGAAATAAATATCCAATTACATAAGTGACAATACAGATCATTCACACACACACCTCAATAAACAATTGCATGCATTCTAAAGTAGGAGAAACGATCGTCTAGTCATCTACTTCTTGTGACGCTCCCGCCATTGCTCTATGGCTCGATCCCTCGTCTGGGGCAGGAAGAAGACACTTCCTCATGTCAACGATCCGCCTGTACATCTCGTAGCTTGTGTACGCGTCCATGGCCGCGTACTTGACATGTTGTTCATCTAGTCTCTAATGCACACACTGTGCCAGGCGTTCTTGTCCTTATTGCTCTCATTCTTCATCTTCATGTAGTAGGGGTGAATGATGGCCGAGGCAAGGTCAACCAGGGAGTTTAGTTTGTTTTTGTCGCTGCCCCAGACCTTGTAGTGGTGCTGGATGTTGACAAGATTCGGGCATTTTAAGTCCGAAACCTTGAGCGCTTTTAGATCGTTGGTGGTGTCCACCGTAGCGAAACTATAGTCGGAGCTGTTGATAAACCTGGAGAAACGCTCGCAAGGCCTTGTGGCAAGGTGGTACTGGTAGACGAGGACGTCATGTCGCACGCACAACTGGGCGACGGCAACCTTCTGATCGTGCCCGGCACGACCGATGGTGTACTTGAGGTCGAAGCCGACCACTTGGTACTTGTCCTCGGCAAGGAACTGCTCCATAGTTTGGATGGACCTCTCTACCGAGACCGGATCGTTCGTGTACACCACCGAGAGGGCCTTCCCCCTCACGTGGGTGTCCACTACGTGATGCGTGGTGAACTGCCGGCCGTTGTCATCGTCGGCCGCTGGGAGCGCCATTGGAGCCACTGGGAGCGCCATTGGAACCGCTGGATGTCCTCTCTGTATGTGTCGTCATAGGTGTGCTTATTGTGTCGTCTGACGCAAGAGATATAAGGTAAATGGCCGCAGGAATAAATGGGGTCGGGCGGCCTGGATTCTCTGCGCGTCCGCATGGCAGTTTTTGCAGCGGGTAACTGCATCGCCGCACCGCGTCCGGCGCAACCGCTTGCACACGAACGTGCGTGATCGTGCGCTGGCCCCAAACACTGGCAGCGGGCATGGAGGGACGAGGGCAGAACGCCTGGAGGGACGCGAGAGCAGAGCGCGCGCGGTGGGACGCGAGCAGAGCGCACCTCAGCCGCCTGAACCGCAAGCAACCACACACATAGAGCAGTTGAACACGCAGGAAATGGCCGCCTACAAGCCGGCCGACAGTTGCGTCGCTGCGTAGAGAGCGGCCGTGTGCTACCACCTGTGTGTAGTCTATAGTCCCCTTTATATTCTGTGCCATACTTTGCCCTCAAATTTAACCAACAAAATGTTAATGCATGTTATAAAAATTATATAATTGGAAACTATGTTCAAATACGAATCCAATTATATAATCTTTGGTGACATGCATTCATATTTTATTAGTTAAATCATACTTATAAACCAGGACGGGGGTATAGTAGGTAATTAAATCGCAAACGTTTTTTTATTAACCGTGTGTGTACGTGGCCTTTCGTCCTCCTCTCACACGTCTTGACACCCCGCTGCCGCCACACCACCTTCGAAAGCCAGGGCTAGTGATTTTAGCTGCATATGTTGACAAATCGCAGTGTTACAAGGTTGACAAATGGCAATGTTACTAGATCAACAAATGTCAATTTTTCCAGTTTGACAAATGGCAACATACCCAATATGACAGATGCAAATCTTACCAAGTTGTTTGTAAGTGGTTGCACATGGGTCATCCAAAAGATCTGTTTGCGTTGAAGAGATGCACAAATCCTGCTCTCACTTTGCATCATGTCGTCCCGGGATCGACGGGCGGGGCGCGGGAGGGCGGCAGCTGGCGACGCTGAGAGGTAGCGTTCGACGGCGCCGTCCCATGCCGCTGAGGGGGGCGCGCGCACGGAGAGGAAGGCGGGCGGTCATGGAAGTCAAAGGGCTCGCTTCCTGGTGAGCCTGCATAGCATACAGCTCGCACGCTTCCCGGTGAGCCTGCGCATTCGAGGACAGCTTGCACGCCTCTCGGTCAGCCTGCGCATCGGACTGCGCTCGCACGCATTCCGTTTAGTCAAGGTCAAGCAGATGTCCGCACGACACCTCCTACAACCATTAAAACCAAGACACGTGGCGTCACGTGAATGGTTAACAGAACGCACACGGTTTGAATTATACAAACGTTTGAGATATTAAAGTGGCAGCTATTTTTTCAAAATGCCTTTGTTGGCTGTCATTATTCAAGTGCGCCTTCTCTCAAAATGGACACGAAAAATACCACAGCATGTCGGGTGCCATACCATGATAGCATGCCAAGTTTCATGAATTTCAGACGAGTTTTGGATTTACTAGAATTTAAAAATAAAGTATCTCAACGTTTTGTCGGCAATCAACGGTGCTCTGGTGTTTGAAATTCATTCCCATTTCTTGCATGGGACCTAAGCATGCACCCAAGGACACATATTTGATTTTTCAACCAATTTATATGCACTAGAGCATGTGCATGTAGTTCAAATTTGAATTATGCACATAAATGCATTGAAAACTCAGTTAATGCATAAAAATGTCCAAACGAACCCCGAAAAATCACAAAAAATGACACAATACTCTTGTTGTTCTATGTTGACATGAGAAATTTTTTGAAAGCAATAAGAGGTAATGGATATCATTTCGTCCCCAAAGGTGGGACGTTCCCTACCGAAACCATCATGCTTGTTGTGAGAAGCTTTGGTTTTTAGAAGCATATACCCAAACCTGCCCCAAATGGGACAAAAAATTTACCACGACATGTTGATGCCGCTCCATGATAGCATGCCAAGTTTCATGAATTTCAGACGAGTTTTGGATTTACTAGAATTTAAAAACCATGTATCTCAATGTTTTGCCGGCAATCAAAGGCGCCCTGGTGTTTGAAATTCATTACCATTTCTTGCATGGGACCTAAGCATGCACCCAAGGACACAGATTTGATTTTTCAACCAATTTATATGCACTCGAGCATGTGCATGTAGTTCAGATTTGAATTATGCACATAAATGCATTGAAAAATCAGTTAATGCATAAAAATGCCAAACGAACCCCGAAAAGTCACAAAAGTTGACACAACACTCCTGTTGTTCTATGTTGACACGAGGAAAAATTTGAAAGCAATAAGAGGCAATGGATATCGTTTCGTCCCCAAAGGTGGGACGTTCCCTACCGAAACCATCATGCTTGTTGTGAGAAGCTCTGATTTGTGAGAAGCATATACCCAAACCTGCCCCAAATGGGACAAATTTTTTACCACGGTATGTTGATGCCGCTCCATGATAGCATGCCAAGTTACATGAAACTCAGACGAGTTTTGGACTTACTAGAATTTAAAAACCAGGTATCTCAATGTTTTGCCGGCAATAACCGGTGCCCTGGTGTTTGAAATTCATTACTATTTCTTGCATGGGACCTAAGCATGCGCCCAAGGACACAGATTTGATTTTTCAACCAATTTATATGCACTGGAGCATGTGCATGTAGTTCAAATTTGAATTATGCACATAAATACATTGAAAACTTAGTTAATGCATAAAAATGTCCAAACGAACCCAGAAAAATCAGAAAAATTGACACAACACTCCTGTTGTTCTATGTTGACACGAGAAAAAAATTTGAAAGCAATAAGAGGCAATGGATATCGTTTCGTCCCCAAAGGTGGGACGTTCCCTACCGAAGCCATCATGCTTGTTGTGAGAAGCTCTGGTTTGTGAGAAGCATATACCCAAACCTGCCCCAAATGGGACAAAAATTTTACCACGACATGTTGATGCCGCTCCATGATAGCATGCCAAGTTTCATGAATTTCAGACGAGTTAGGATTTACTAGAATTTAAAAACCAGCTTCTCAATGATTTGCCGGCAATCAACAGTGCCCTGGTGTTTGAAATTCATTACCATTTCTTGCATGGGACCTAAGCACGCACCCAAGGACACATATTTGATTTTTCAATCAATTTATATGCACTGGAGCATGTGCATGTAGTTCCAATTTGAATTATGCACATAAACGCATTGCAAACTCAGTTAATGCATAAAAATTTCCAAACGAACCCCGAAAAATCACAAAAATTGACACAACACTCCTGTTGTTCTATGTTGAAACGAGAAACTTTTTGAAAGCAATAAGAGGCAATGGATATCATTTCATCCCCAAAGGTGGGACGTTCCCTACCGAAACCATCATGCTTGTTGTGAGAAGCTCTGGTTTGTGAGAAGCATATACCCAAACCTGCCCCAAATGGGACAAAAAATTTACCACGGCATGTTGATGTCGTTCCATGATAATATGCCAAGTTTCATGAATTTCAGACGAGTTATGGATTTACTAGAATTTAAAACCAGGTATCTCAATGTTTGCGGCCGAGTGACGGTGGCAGGGTGTTTGACATTCATTCCATTTCTTGCATGGGACCTAAGCAGGCAACCAAGGACACATATTTGAATTTTCAACTAATTTATATGCATTAGAGCATGTGCATGTAGTTCAAATTTGAATTATGCACATGAATGCATAGAAAACTCAGTTAATGTATAAAAATGTCCAAGCGAACCCCGAAAAATCCCAAACATTGACACAACACTCCTGTTGTTCTATGTTGACACTAGGAAAAAAATTGAAGTCGAAAAGAGGCAACGGATATCGTTTCGTCCAGAAAGGTGAAACGTTCCCTACCGAAACCATCACACTTGTTGTGAGAAGCTCTGGTTTATGAGAAGCTTATACCCAAACCTGCCCCAAATGGGACAAAAAATTTACCACGACATGTTGATGCCGCTATATGACAGCATGCCAAGTTTCATGAATTTCGAACGAATATTGGATTTACTAGAATTACAAACGCAAGTACGTTGACGTTTGTCGGAGAGCCACGGTGCAGTGGTGTTTGAATTTCATCCTCATTTCTTGCATGGGACATAAGCATAAACCCATGGACACATATATGATTCTACAACCCATGTTGGTGCACCGGAGCATGTGCATGTAGTTTAATTTTGAATTGTGCACCTGAAATGGCTAGAAAACCAATTTAATGTATAAAATGTTCAAACGACCCTGAATAATTCCAATTCTTTTACGACACAGATATAGTTGCATGTTCACTGCAGATAAAAGGTCTAGCAATTCAAACACCGTCCATTGCCGTTGTGACCCCATTATGTAATTCAAATCAAGATAAAAAATCAAGTAGATCGCACACAGTTTATTATCACCAACCGTGTGAGATGCAGCACAAAATATCCTGGAGCACCGTCGGTGTATATATATAGTACGCCTATGGCTTACGCAAGAAGGTGCGTCGGCTACAGTCCACAGCCGGCGTCTCAAGCACACTAGCTCGCTCCCCAAATATCATTTCACTGTTCAATCGTCGCCGGTGAAAGATGGGCATGTGGACCCGCGTCGTGAGGGCAACTTCGATGACCTACTCCAGCGAGAGCGCGGCCACAGCCACCATGCGCGTGCTAACAAGGTGCATGAGCGCGGCCACAATCTGCGACTGGGCCGCCAAGGCAGCCCAAACGGCCGCTGTTGCTTCTCAGGTGGCGGCAACAACATTTGCCTCGGGGATAGCAAATGGCGAGAGCGGCACAACAACTGTCTGTTCCGCAGCGGCGGCCTTATCCCTGATGGAGGCTGCCCACGACCATGTCGAGGCCGCCCACGCCCAGCTCGTGGCAGTCACTGCACAAATCGAACGAAGCTTCTCCGACAACGGTCGGTAACCCACGGCCGAAAAGTTGGCAATCGCCGAGAGCGTTCGAGCAGCCGTCCGTTCCTCTGCCACATACCTTGCAATGACGGAGCCCGTCCAAGCCCAGATCGCGGCCCCCACGCCCAGCTCGTCGCGGCCTTTTCCAAAGAGATGGCGGATGCGAATGGCGAGATGCTTGCCGAGTATGGTGCGATGGATGCCATGGAGCCCCTTCCCCAGGAGACCGTCGGACGCGAGCTGGACATGGAGGCGCCGGCGGAGATCGACGAGCACCAGCCGTAGTACTAGTACTCTTTGTTTTGTTTAATTAAGAGCACCGTTCTTTAATTTGTTAGAGTAATGTTTAGGTCAGCTAGCTCCGTTTAATTGCTGAACTTGCTTGATTAAGAAGTGTGGGTGTGCTGTAGTCTCCTTTGTGTACCCTAATTATGCAATGACGTGGATGACCACTGTAACCATGGAAATTCGAACCAAATTTTTTGACGTTCAAACTCATCACACACGGGTTAAGCTATCTGAATCGTTTGTGATGTTCACATATCGTACACAGTTCTGAATAAGGGACCGTGTCTGATGGCACTTTGCGCGCCAGTTTTTTCGCTGAAACGATTCCAAATTTTCGGCTTCCGCGGAAATATCTACCTCCCCGCCCCCCCTTACCAAAAGCCACATTTCCCCTGTTTCCGCCTTCCTTTCCAAGTTGAAACCTTCACTCCTTGCTTGCAGCGCCGCCTCCTCACCGGCAACCCTCCTTCACGCTGCTCGGCCTCGTCTATCCAGACATGTAATCCACACCCGACCTCCATCCTCCTCCTCCTTCCACATCCCACATGCCCCAACCGCTGGCGCGAGCGCGACACCTTCCACCCAAATCACCGACCCCTCCACCAAATAAGCGCCACCCTAAGCCATGGTGCACGCAGTTTAGCCAGGATCTGAAGGAGCATTTGACAGCGGAGAAGCAAATCGCGGCCGCACGCGCGGATGAGATCGCGATGGCTGCCATTCGCGCCGACCCCCGGATCTTGGATGAGCAACTTGCCATTTGCTAGCTACGCCGGTTAAGCATGCTCGGTTTACTCGTTGCATGTGCTGCTCCTGCCTTCCCTTCACAAACTCTAGTGAATTGTGCTATCTAATTTTATCGTGCAATCTGTTGCTCTAGTGTATACTAGTAGAAGGCCCGTGCGTTGCTACGGGCTACATAATGCATATATAAATGAATCAAACAAATAATTAAGATTGCCTCCAAGGTTGAAGCTCATTTCTCCCTCGTACGTTCGAGCATGTTCGGACATCAAACGGGTGCCTAGCAGGGCCCCCAAAATCCAACCATCTGGATGGTCCGGGCTCCCCCAAATTCAGCCCATATGTGGGGGAGAAATGTGGTTGTCCGAACTATCCGTCATGCTATCTCCAACACACGGTCTGTAGCGGGACATTTCTCGCTCGAGCCGAGGCCATCTCTATTGAAATGTAATTTTTCACATCTTCAAAGTAGGGAAATTATTCCGCTCAGACCGCCATAACTGAACGGGCCAATCCGAACCCCCATCACACTCACTCTCAACCATCACTCTTATCACAAATCCAGTAACTCGTGTTCTAAGTTAGCCAGTGATTGCAGCAAGGGACAAGGGCCGTAACTACCTTCCTATCTTAGTGCTAGTAGGACAACAGCAAGGGACAAGGGCATCAACCGCCATCCTATCTTAGTGCTAGTACCTACTGGTTTTAAAACGATTGTGAGAAATATGGAAGAAGACCGTAGATCAGCAATCTGAGTAAGGAAATGATCGCGAGAACAACATGAAGATTTTGTGAGGATTTTTTTCCTACACAACCCATTCCTTTTCTGCTCTATGTGTTCTTTTTTTTTTTCAAAGAGTCAAAAGCCCACACACCTCACCTCAACAGCAAGCTCGGCTGAGCTCTTGCTAGACGGAGCAGGATCAAATTGTAGGGAATATAGAGCTATGCTGTACAAACTAATGCTTGAATAAAATAAATTGTCAGGGTGGTACCTTCATGTATCTTGCTAGCAAGTTCAGGATCAAAAACTAACTCTTCGCAAAGATTTTGGAGGAATGATACTTTGGTAGGAGCTACAGACAAATCAGTATTGAAGTCACAAATCTCTTTCTGTATACTTGAGGTTTGACATCTCAGATTATTGTTTATGCTTGACGCTTCCCCAATCCAAATAAGATCATTCAAAGGAATAAGCTGCAATTTTTTATCACAAAAAGATTTATGTTAGATAGTGATGTATAAAACATTTCCATGGACATACAACATGGACAAAATATAAATTGTGGAAGACCATGTATCATATAATTTGAGTCTCATGGCCATACGCAACTCATGAACTCTTTGAAACATAGGGTAGCTCATAGCTTAATACCATTAAAGAACATAGGACAGTTCATGGTGATAGACGCCTCTACAACGACAGCAAGCAAAAGAATTGAGCGGCCATAGGAAAACTTTTTCATGTAAATCTTGCAGCCGTAAGAAGATATCACTAATCTAGACACAATCATTTGTTTTAAACATGCGAAATTTTAGCTTTATCTAAATAAAACATTTAAAAGATGGCCGCGATCACCTTTAACGTTGAAAAATCATTTAAGACATGCACAAAATCTAAACATGGATGACATCGTTGATACAACTGAGGTAATTTTTTAGTTGTATTAAGCTCATCTCGACATCGAGATAATAGTCTTTGTGACACAATTCTCTCTGCTCTTTCCCTCAATCTCTCACAGTCAGGAGTACCATAAGCAGGAAGCAAGTGGCAAAATCAGCACTTCTCTAGCAACAGAAAAACTATCCCCTAGTCTCGATCTCAACATTTTTCTCTCACCAATAGTAGCGGGCTAGCAGCACCCGCCATCTCTTCCTCCTCTCTCATTTCTAGCAACAACAGAACCATTCCCAATCAACCGATGATCTCTCTCTTACACACACAACAAAGCTAGCACATGAACAACATGTAGCATGACTGGGCCACATTCCGTCGTCTCGTCTCCCTGCGAAGGTGTTGCTTTCGCATCACCATGGAGCCTGCTGTAAGGGATTGACCAGTGCAGAATCACGCGAGCAGTCAAAAGTTCCAAGAGAAGGTAACCCCACCACCGAGCCTCCATGTCCATCCTACACGCCGAACAGGTGCGCTGGAAGCCGGAGTTCGCTGGCGTCAAAGTCAACCCCAACCCTGTCCAGCTCCTGACTACTCCGGCAGAGAAAGCACGACAACACGACCACTCCATCTCCACAGCCTGGCCGCATGCATAGTCGCAGAGTGGCAAGCACCCCATCAAGGGGCTTCTGGTGTTTCGAAATCGGAGCCCCATGGGCTTAATCCACTAACTAAGAAGTAGGAAATTGCATGATTAATTACTGCAAAACCGGGCTAAAACTGTCCTCGTGGTTCACAATCAATATACCCATTGTAAACGAGACATATACACCTGAATTTATGAGCAACAATGGAACATATTTTTTTGGAGATAAGGCCAGAAGCAAAAAAATACGAAAAATATATCACCAATATGTTCTCGATACGGAATGCACTAAAGCTTTAAAAAAATTGAATGCAATAAGAAGCCAACTGATGGTACCTAACCTTAAACCACTGAGTGTTATATGTGATGGAATTAATCTTGACATGTAGCTTGTGCACGTATGTGTGAATGGGTCATGCGGATCCTGGGGCTTACGTGCATGTAGCTGGGTGTTGGTGCATGCATGGATTAGTTGCTAAGTGGCCGGCTGTGCCGAGTCGTTAGGTGCATGCGTCGTTGTTGGCCTAGTAGTTGGGATCCTGGAGAGATTCCAGGCCAAGGATAAGGTCATCAGTTTAGTGGGCTTATGGCTGCGTGGTGACCGGTTTAGTGGGTGCGTCAAGTCTTTCTTGTACAGGCTATTTAAGCCAGAACAAATGAATGTGAATGAGGCCGTGAGGGCCAGTGCAAAGATGTAGCATTCGTGGTAGCCAAGGGAGATTGACTGGGCAAAGCTATGTGTTCTTCGTTGGTCTATGCGTGTGTGTTCTGTGTGTGTTCTCTCACTGTGTCCTTGTGTTCATGGAAGTGTTTTTGAGAGAAGCCATTAGAGAGAGTTGTGAGAGCCAGCTCAAGGTAGAAGAAGGAGCGGCGCCGCGAGGAGGCGGCGCCAACAATATGCAACTAACTTTAGAGAAAGGAACCATACTAAATAATATGCACCTGTAATTTGCTCCCCCTCTTCCATCACCAAACATCAAACCTAGGCGCACAGAAGTCTCATAATTGTCCTGGGAAAAAAACATACATCAAAGACATCTTGCCGGTTTGTTCTAATGCAAAACGATATGCATTAGGGTGTGAGTTCAAGAAAGGGGGGGGAGGGGGGGGGGGGGGGTTGTTCTTCGACAAAGGCATCCGATCAATGCAAACAAGGAATAAGTAGAAACGAAAAACCAGACAACCGATAGAGTTAAAATGAATTAGAAAGGGGGTTGAACCTCATCCATGTAGAGAATGCAAACGACCTCTAACTTCACAGTGAATTGGAGCCACATATATGACGCAAGCAATTTTTACGTCAACCACACAAACAACAGATATGACTTGGATTAAGGATGTTGACAAACATTTCTGGCATAATCGGAAAAAGACAGGGGTATGTTATATGAAAATTTCAGTAAAAAGGCATACTCTGTACCTCAAGCAACATAAAATAAGACTGGTATCTGAAGGAAAAAAAATACAAAATGGTCAAGCAGCAGAACCAACAAAATATCACTAAATGCTGAAATGAAAATTCTAAGCCAAACCTGCAGAAAGTCAACAACAAGGAACGAGGTTATGGCTAGTCCCTTGTGAGATCAGTAGTATGTTGTGCCTTGACCATTTATAACGTAAATGTCACGCTTATCAACATCCGTGACTACCATTATGCCTCTGGCTACTACTATCTTGTCACCCGGAAGGCCGAGTGAATAGCAAAAAACTACCACATTACAGGTCATCGTTCCAAAAAACTACCGCTTTTTTAATCTTTTCAAAAAACTACCACAAAATTGATCTGCTGTTCCAAAAAACCCAAATGACCATCTGACTTAGAATTAATCCCGTTTATGACAGGTCTGGCCCGCTACTAAACAGATCGTTTGTTGACTGTTTGTTTGACCGTTAACTTACAGCTGGGTCCCACATGTAAGTACTCTCTCTCCCTTATCTCTCCTCTCCCCCTCTCTCCCTTATCTCTCAAAATCGCGAGAGCCATGGCCGGCGGAGCCACGACCGCGGCCGCCGCCTGGTCCGGCCACCACCACGCCATGGGGAGCGCTTCCAGGCCGTCCACCACCACGGTTGGCGCAGCCACGGCCGCCGCCGCCAGGGCCGACCACCACGGCCGGTGCAGCCACAACCTCCGCTGCCAGGGCCGACCACCACCACGCCATGGACGCGCCACCGCTGGCCACGAGCAGCCGCCCCGCCGCTGGACGCGAGCTCGAGCATGGGCGGGGAGCAGCCAGGGAGCTCGGGCGGTTCCAGCCCGCCGCGGCTGCTGCTTCCCGCCGGCCACGGCCAGAGCTAGACGGCCCTGACGAGCTCGCCGGCGTGGTGCCGGCCGACTCCGATGACGAGCTCCCCGGGAGGACGGGATTGCTTTTAAAAAAATCAGGGACCCGATTGCTTTTATCTTTTGTTTCAGGGACCTGTTTTCTAAAAAATACTTAGGCCCCATCTGTCATAACCTCTCAATGGTCAAACTAAAGGTCAAATCAAACGGTCAACCTGACGAGTGGACCCGAGCTGTCATAATAACGTTTAAAGTTAACCAAAGTAGTCATCAGTGCGACATGGTAGTTTTTTGGAACAGCAGAACAATTTGTGGTAGCTTTTTAAAAAGATTAAAAAATCGGTAGTTTTTTGGATCGATGACCTGTAATGTGGTAGTTTTTTGCTATTCACTCCCGGAAGGCTGGAACTGAGAAGGGTATATCTCGATTGGGTAAAAGCTTGCAACTGAACCAGACAAGGCTGCACAGGAAATAATAAGTATTCTGATCCAAAGTATGCATGGCGCAGTAATTCGTGAAAAAAACTGAAGCAAATATCATGTGATTTGGGTGTAAAAGAGTTTAATTTGCACCTTCCAATTTGTTGACCAAACATGTGGTTTCGGTTCCTGATCTCTCCTCGACTGAAAGCATTAGCCCAAAACATCAAATCTAGCACATATACCAACACAACTAAAGCTGGGCTAATCCACGGGTGCACAACGAGATTCATAGAGCAAGCGATTTACCCTGTCTTTCCTTGCCCCTTGATAATATCTTCCCCTGTTTGTCGCCAAAATATAAATTGCAGCCGAAGCACATGACCGAGCTGTAGGTACCAGAGAAGCCATGGATGCGAGTTGAAAGCCTCCGACGCGCAGATCAACAAAGATTGACGACGCCCTGGCCATCTTCGTTAAAAGCTTGCTTGCGAAATAAGAACAAGCACGCTAGTGCTCTACACATCGGCGCCCGCGCTTACCTCCGGTCATGGCGTGTCTGATCCGATCCACACCGATGCAGCCAAGAGGCGAGGATGGAAAAAAGGAGGAGGAGGAGTTCGAGGACCGACATGACGAGGATGACTGGCCTGCTGGGAGGTTGAGGATCGAGGGAGAGGGAGGCTCCATCGGTGGCGGCCATCTAGGTTTACACACGGTGGGAGGTCGGTTTGCTCGTGAGGGGAGAGGTGACAGATAGAGAGGCTTCCGACTATGTAAAAAGGAAATAAGAAAAAAAGTCGTGGGGGAGAGAAAACCGGTGGGGTAAGAGAAAAATCGGTGGGACGGATCAAGGGGATCCTATCGATCAATGGGAGGTGAGCGACGAACAAACGAATGAACGACGTACGAGACTCCAACATTAGGAGTAGAGAAGATATGTTCTATATGTCATACAGTGTGGTGCTCACTTATTAACTGTTTTGTTAATTAGTTGTTGTCTTAAGTTAACTGTTTGGTTCAATTATGCAAATGTGATGTTTAATTCTTCATGCTACAATTTTGTATTGTCTTCCATGTGAGAAATAAATCGAATTTATCTTTACAAAATACATGAGAAACGAATACAATTGCCGAATTTCTAAGTTGTCAAGCATGCTTGGTTTGGTTATACATTGTGCAATATGGTGCTCAGTTAACGTTTGGTTCATTTGTGTTGTGGTGTTTAGTTAACTGTTTGGTTTAATTCTGCAATGCGATGTTCAATAGTTGTGGGTGCATTCTGTTATTGTATACCATGTGAGGAATAAATTGAATTTGGCTGTAGTAAATACATGAGAAACAAATACAATTGCTATATTTCCAAGTTGTTAAGCATGCTTGGTTTGGTTAACTGTGTGATCTTCTATTAGGAGTATGTTATATTATGCAATGTGGTGCTCAGTTAATATTTAGTTAATTTCTTGTGGTGTTTACTTAGTTGCATGGTTCAATTCTGCAATGCGATGTCCAATTGTTGTGGCTGCATTCTGTTATTGTATACCATGTGAGAAATAAATCGAATTTGGCTTTACTAAATACATGAGAAACAAATACAATTGCTGTATTTCCAAGTTGTTAAGCATGCTTGGTTTGGTTAACTGTCTGATCTTCTATTAGGAGTATGTTATATTGTGCAATGTGGTGCTCAGTTAAGGTTTGGTTCATTTGTTGTGGTGTTTAGTTAACTGCTTGGTTTAATTCTGCAATGCGATGTCCAATTGTCGTGGGTAGAATTTTGTATTGTTGTGCATGTGAGGAATAAATCGAATTTGGCTGCACTTAATACATGAGAAACATATACAAGTGCTATATTTCTTAATTCTTAATCATGCTTGGTTTGGATAAATGGGTTTTCCAAGTGGCTTGAATTAATCTGATGAATCTGCAATGTGCTTATTTTTTATCAATATATTTTACTGATAGCATGCGAACCCTTACTTAACTTGATGACTAACTACCTTATATGTGTTACAGGGAAACAATGGGAAGCACTGAGGTTTACAATCGAGGTTAGCACGTGCATGGTCCGTTGTCTAATAGCACATTATTGTGCAATTGCAGGAACCATTCTAATATTTAGGTTTTTAACAATTTGGTCTTGCACATGTAGGTCCTGCTGTCAGAGGTTTTGACCCACTGTTCAACCATTTTTTGCGTATGGGGAAATGAGTTGTCCATGAATATCAATCAAATCAAGAAACTCAGAAAGATTATTAGGATAAAGAAATTAGTGACAAAAAACAACAAGATCTTTGTCTGCACAATGAAGAAGACATCAGTTCACTGCAAGATGGTACTAACTATTATACCTTGCCTTTTTTTATTCTTTGCCCCATTTCCAATATAGAGAAGATATTTATGCACATCCTTATTTTCAGGCCTTTCCAAAGTAGTTCACTGATGCTTACCTCTCAAACCACCTATATGGCCAGGAGGCGAGGAAGGTTTTCATACAACACTCACGGTTTAATATTGAAGTGTTCCTGAAGAGGACGAAGGACGAACGATCAATCATCCACAGGCACTGACCTAAAGTTGCAAAGACTTTCAACATGAATGAATGCTCAATATTCGCCTTCCACTTTAGCAGTTTTCCAGATGAGATGCATCTGTCTATATACCGTCTATGGTGCTAATTTCGAAAGGTTCTACATGTTGCATGTCAAACTTGGTGCTGGTGTAGTTGTGTAATGGGGCAACTGACTTATGAAGCTATATCATGTTGTACTCTGATGTATTTCAGTTTCAAAATTTCGCTTCCTTAATATGGAAATTAAATATATTATGTGCTTAATATGAATGTCAATTAGATTAACAAATGGATTATTAATAATAGGGAAATTAGCCTGCTAATGACGAATTAGCCCGCTAATTGGGTTTTGCTATTGCAAAAGGTTATTGAAAAAATACCGTGGACAATGACCTCAGGCAACGCACACAGTTTCTAGGAATAAACCGTGTTGGATCAATGAACAATCACACATGACTTTCTCTTGAAAAACTATTTCCGTTAGGCCACCTTACGCAAACGTTTACCACATAAAAACTGTGTGTGATGGATAGCCTTTGCCACACAGTTTCTTCTACGGACTGTGTGTGATGCATTCAATAACGCAAACGATTTAACGGGAAAAATTGTGTGTGATGTACCTGTGAACGGAAAAGTTTTCCTTGGAATGACTGTGTGGGATGTACATACGAATGGAAACGTTTAGCGGGGACTGACTGTGTTGGATGTACTTGCGACCGGAAACAATTTCACATGTATAATTGTATTTTTAGTTCTACTGTACGTATTTCAGTATTTAAGCGCTCGCCGGTCGCACACGACCTCGTTTTGCCGAGCGTGTGTGCCAGGAGGGCATATCCCCGACGGTTTTTGGGTCGTGTGGGAAGGACCCCCCTATTGCCCACACTCACTAGGCGACGGTTCCAAATGCCGTCGCGAAAAGGGGTTAAAAACCGTTTGTATAGGACCGACGCGTACCAGCGGTCAAAGCTAGCATCGACGTAACTATTTACGACGAGCTCTTTGTCACCTCCATAAACGATAAACATATCCGTGGTCCTTTTCAGGTACTTCAGGATGTTCTTGACCGCTGTACAGTGATCCACTGCTGGATTACTTTGGTACCTCCTTGCCAAACTTATGGCAAGGCACACATCAGGTCTGGTACACAGCATAACATACATGATAGAACCTATGGTTGAGGTATAGGGAATGACTTTCATTTTCTCACTATCTTCTGCAGTGGTCGGGCTTTGAGTCTGACTCAACTTCACACCTTGTAAGTTGTAACACAGGCAAGAACCCTTTCTTTGACTGATCCATTTTGAACTTCTTCAAAACTTTATCAAGGTATGTGCTTTGTGAAAGTCCTAATAAGCATCTTGATGTATCTCTATAGATCTTGATGCCCAATATATAAGCAGCTTCACCGAGGTCTTTCATTGAAAAACTCTTATTCAAGTATCCCTTTATGCTATCCAGAAATTCTATATCATTTCCAATCAACAATATGTCATCTACATATAATATTACAAATGCTACAGAGCTCCCACTCACTTTCTTGTAAATACAGACTTCACCGAAAGTCTGTATAAACCATATGCTTTGATCACCTCATCAAAGCGTATATTCCAACTCCGAGATGCTTGCACTAGTCCATAGATGGATCGCTGGAGCTTGCACAATTTGTTAGCACCATTAGGATCAACAAAACCTTCTGGTTGCATCGTATACAATTCTTCTTTAAGAAATCCATTAAGGAATGCAGTTTTGACGTCCATTAGCCAGATTTCATAATCATAAAATGTGGCAATTGCTAACATGATTCAGACGGACTTAAGCATTGCTGCGGGTGAGAAAGTCTCATTGTAGTCAACCCCTTGAACTTATCGAAAACCTTTTGCAACAAGTCGAGCTTTGTAGACAGTAACATTACCATCAGCATCAGTCTTCTTCTTGATGATCCATTTATTCTCTATGGCTTGCTGATCATCGGGCAAGTCCACCAAAGTCCACACTTTGTTCTCATACATGGATCCTATCTCAGATTTCATGGCCTCAAGCCATTTATCGGAATCTGAGCTCATCATAGCTTTTTCATAGTTCGTAGGTTCGCCATGGTCTAGTAACATGACTTCCAGGACAGGATTACCATACCACTCTAGTGCGCAACGCGCTCTATTCGACATACGAGTTCCAGTAGTAACTTGATCTAAAGTTTCATGATCATCATCATTAGCTTCCTCTCTAGTTGGTGTAGGCGCCCCGGTAACGAATGTCTCTGATGTGCTACTTTCCAATTCGAGAGAAGATACGATTACCTCATCAAGTTCTACATTCCTCCCACTCACTTATTTCGAGAGAAACCCCTTCTCTAGAAAGGTTCCATTCTTGGCTACAAAGATCTTGCCTTCGGATCTGTGGTAGAAGGTGTACCCTATTGTTTCCTTAGGGTATCCTATGAAGATGCACATCTCTGATTTGGGTTCGAGCTTAACAGGCTGAATCCTTTTGACATAAGTGTTGGAATCCCAAACTTTAAGAAACGACAGCTTAGGTTTCATGCCAAACCACAGTTCATACGGTGTCGTCTCAACGGATTTAGATAGTTCCCTATTTAATGTGAATGCAGCTATTTCTAATGCATAACCCCAAAACGATAGTGGTAAATCGGTAAGAGACATCATAGATCGCACCATATCTAATAAAGTATGGTTACGACGTTCAGACACACCATTACGTGGTGGTGTTCTAGGTGGCATGAGTTATGAAACTATTCCACATTGTTTTAAATGAAGGCCAAACTCGTAACTCAAATATTCGCCTCTGCGATCAGATCATAGAAACTTTATTTTCTTGTTACGATGATTCTCCACTTCACTCGGAAATTCTTTGAACTTTTCAAATGTTTCAGACTTGTGTTTCATTAAGTAGATATACCCATATCTGCTCAAATCATCTATGAAGGTCAGAAAATAACGATACCCTCCGCGTGCCTCAACACTCATCGGACCGCATGCATCAGTATGTATTATTTCCAATAAGTCATTGGCTCGCTCCATTGTTCTGGAGAACGGAGTTTTAGTCATCTTGCCCATGAGGCTTGGTTCGCAAGTATCAAATGATTCATAATCAAGTGATTCTAAAAGCCCGTCTGCATGGAGTTTCTTCATGCGCTTTACACCAATATGACCTAAACGGTAGTGCCACAAATATGTTGCACTATCATTATCAACTTTGCATCTTTTGGCATCAATATTATGAATATGTGCATCACTACAATCGAGATTCAACAAAAATAGACCCCTCTTGAAGGGTGCATGACCATAAAAGATATTACTCTTATAAATAGAACAACCATTATTCTCTGATTTAAATGAATAACCGTCTCGCACTAAACAAGATCCAGATATAATGTTCATGCTCAACGCTGGCACCAAATAACAATTATTCAGGTCTAAAACTAATCCCGAAGGTAGATGTAGAGGTAGCATGCTGCCGCGATCACATCGACCTTGGAACCATTCCCGACGCGCAACGTCACCTCGTCCTTAGCCAATCTTCGTTTAATTCGTAGCTCCTGTTTCGAGTTACAAATATGACCAACCGAACCAGTATCAAATACCCAGGCGCTACTACGAGCATTAGTAAGGTACACATCAATAACATGTATATCAAATATACCTTTGTTCACTTTGCCATCCTTCTTATCCGCCAAATACTTGGGGCAGTTCCGCTTCCAGTGACCAGTCCCTTTGCAGTAGAAGCACTCAACTTCAGGCTTGGATCCGGCTTTGGGCTTCTTCCCGGGGGTGGCAACTTGCTTGCCATTCTTCTTGAAGTTCCCTTTCTTTCCCTTGCCCTTTTTCTTGAAACTAGTGGCCTTGTTAACCATCAACACTTGATGTTCCTTCTTGATTTCTACCTCCGCGGCTTTAAGCATTGCGAAGAGCTCGGGAATTGTCTGTTCAACCCTTGCATAGTATAGTTCATCACGAAGCCTTTGTAGCTTGGTGGCAGTGATTGAAGAACTCTGTCAATGACACAATCAACTGGAAGATCAACTCCCAGCTGAGTCAAGTGATTATAATACCCAGACATTTTGAGTATGTGTTCACTGACAAAACTGTTCTCCTCCATCTTGCAGCTATAGAACTTGTTGGAGACTTCATATATCTCAACCCGTGCATTTGCTTGAAATATTAACTTCAACTCTTGGAACAGCCCATATGCTCGATGACGTTCAAAACGTCTTTGAAGTCCCGGTTCTAAGCCGTAAAGCAAGGCACACTGAACTATCGAGTAGTCATCAGATCAAGCTTGCCAGACATTCAAAACATCAACATCTGCTCCTGCAGCAGGCCTTTCACCTAGCGGTGCATCAAGGGCATAATTCTTCTGTGCGGCAATGAGGATAATCCTCAAGTTACGGACCCAGTCCGTGTAGTTGCTACCATCATCTTTCAACTTAGCTTTCTCTAGGAACACATTAAATTCAGGGGAACGGTAGCATGGGCCATTGATCTACAACATAGATATGCAAATACTATTAGGACTAAGTTCATGATAAATTAAGTTCAATTAATAAAATTACTTACGAACTCCCACTTAAATAGACATCCCTCAAGTCATCTAAGTGATACGTGATCCAAATCAACTAACCATGTCCGATCATCACGTGAGATGGGGTAGTCATCAATGGTGAACATCTCTATGTTGATCATAACTTCTATATGATTCACGTTCGACCTTTTGGTCTCTAGTTTTTCGAGGCCATGTCTGTACATGCTAGGCTCGTCAAGTTTAACCCAAGTATTCCGCATGTGCAAAACTGTCTTGCACCCATTGTATGTGAACGTAGAGTCTATCACACCCGATCATCACGTGGTGTCTCAACACGATGAACTGTAGCAATGGTGCATAATCAGGGAGAACACTTTTACCTTAATATTTAGTGAAGGGATCATCTTATAATGCTACCGTCGTACTAAGCAAAATAAGATGCATAAAATATAAACATCACATGCAATCAAAATATGTGACATGATATGGCCATCATCATCTTTTGCTTCTGATCTCCATCTTGAAACGTCTCCAACGTATCTATAAATTTTGATTGTTCCATACTATTATATTATCTGTTTTGAATGTTTAATGGGATTTACTAAGCACTTTTATATTATTTTTGGGACTAACCTATTAACCGAAGGTCCAGTGCAAATTGCTGTTTTTTTTGCCTATTTCAGTGTTTCGTAGAAAAGGAATATCAAATGGAGTCCAAACGGAATGAAACCTTCGGGAGAGTTATTTTTGGAACAAATGTGATCCAGAGGACTTGGAGTGGACGTCAAGAAAGAAGCGAGGAGGCCACCAGGCAGGGAGGCACGCCTGCCCCCCTGGGCGCGCCCCCACCCTCGTGGGCCCCTCGTAGCTCCACCGACCTACTTCTTCATCCTATATATACCCATGTACCCCAAAAACATCCAGGAGCACCAAGAAACCCTATTTCCACCGCCACAACCTTCTGTACCCATGAGATCCCATCTTGGGGCCTTTTCCGGCGCTCCGCCGGAGGGGGAATCGATCACGGAGGGCTTCTACATCAACACCATAGCCTCTCCGATGATGTGTGAGTAGTTTACCACAGACCTTCGGGTCCATAGTTATTAGCTAGATGGCTTCTTCTCTCTCTTTGGATCTCAATACAAAGTTATCCTCGATCTTGTTGGAGATCTATTCGATGTAACTCTTTTTGCGGTGTGTTTGTCGAGATCCGACGAATTGTGGGTTTATGATCAAGATTATCTATGAACATTATTTGAATCTCCTCTGAATTCTTTTATGCATGATTGGTTATCTTTGCAAGTCTCTTCGAATTATCAGTTTGGTTTGGCCTACTAGATTGATCTTTCTTGCAATGGGAGAAGTGCTTAGCTTTGGGTTCAATCTTGCGGTGTCCTTTCCCAGTGACAGTAGGGGCAGCAAGGCACGTATTGTATTGTTGCCATCGAGGATAACAAGATGGGGTTTATTTCATATTGCATGAGTTTATCCCTCTACATCATGTCATCTTGCTTAAAGCGTTACTCTGTTCTTATGAACTTAATACTCTAGATGCATGCTGGATAGCGGTCGATGTGTGGAGTAATAGTAGTAGATGCAGGCAGGAGTCGGTCTACTTGTCTCGGACGTGATGCCTATATACATGATCATACCTAGATATTCTCATAATTATGCTCAATTCTATCAATTGCTCGACAGTAATTTGTTCACCCATCGTAATACTTATGCTCTCGAGAGAAGCCACTAGTGAAACCTATGGCCCCCGGGTCTATTTTCCATCATATTAATCTCCCGACAACAAGCTATTTCTGGCGCCGTTTATTTTGCTTTTATTTTACTTTGCATCTTTATCATAAAAATACCAAAAATATTATCTTATCATATCTATCAGATCTCACTTTCGTAAGTGACCGTGAAGGGATTGACAACCCCTTTATTGCGTTGGTTGCGAGGTTTTTATTTGTTTGTGTAGGTGCGAGGGACTCGTGCGTGGCCTCCTACTGGATTGATACCTTGGTTCTCAAAAACTGAGGGAAATACTTACGCTGCTTTACTGCACCACCCTTTCCTCTTCAAGGGAAAACCAACGCTGTGCTCAAGAGGTAGCAAGAAGGATTTCTGGCACCGTTGCCGGGGAGTCTACGCAAAAGTCAACATACCAAGTACCCATCACAAACTCTTATCTCCCGCATTACATTATTTGCCATTTGCCTCTCGTTTTCCTCTCCCCCACTTCACCCTTGCCGTTTTATTCGCCCTCTCTTTTCCGTTCGCCTCTTTTTCGCTTGCTTCTTGTTTGCTCGTGTGTTGGATTGCTTGCTTGTCACTATGGCTCAAGATAATACCAAATTGTGTGACTTTACCAATACCAACAACAATGATTTTCTTAGCACTCCAATTGCTCCTCTTACCGATGCTGAATCTTGTGAAATTAATGCTGCTTTGTTGAATCTTGTCATGAAAGATCAATTCGCCAGCCTTCCTAGTGAAGATGCCGCTACCCATCTAAATAGCTTCGTTGATTTGTGTGATATGCAAAAGAAGAAAGATGCGGACAATGATATTGTTAAATTGAAGCTATTTCCTTTTTCGCTTAGAGAGCGTGCTAAAGCTTGGTTTTCGTCTTTGCCTAAAAATAGTATTGATTCATGGAATAAGTGCAAAGATGCTTTTATCTCTAAGTATTGTCCTCCCGCTAAAATCATCTCTCTTAGAAACGATATTATGAATTTTAAGCAACTTGATCATGAACATGTTGCACAAGCTTGGGAGAGGATGAAATTAATGATATGTAATTGCCCTACACATGGTTTGAATCTTTGGATGATTATACAAAAAAATTATGCCGGATTGAATTTTGCTTCTAGAAATCTTTTAGATTCAGCCGCGGGAGGCACTTTTATGGAAATCACTTTAGGAGAAGCTACTAAAATCCTAGATAATATTATGGTTAATTATTCTCAATGACACACCGAAAGATCTACTAATAAAAAAGTGCATGCGATAAAAGAAATTAACTTTTGAGTGGAAAGATGGATGAACTTATGAAATTATTTGCTACTAAGAGTGTTTCTTCTGATCCTAATGATATGCCTTTGTACACTTTGATTGAGAATAATAATGAATCTAGGGATGTGAATGTTGTTGGTAGGAATAATTTTGGTAACTACGCGTATAGAGGAAACTTTAATCCTAGGCCGTATCCTAGTAATTCCTCTAATAATTATGGTAATTCCTACAACAATGCTTATGGAAATTTCAATAAGATCCCCCTCTGAATTTGAGACTAGTGTTAAGGATTTTATGAATTCGCAAAAGGATTTCAATGCTTTACTTGAAGAAAAATTGCTTAAAGTTGATGAATTGGCTAGGAACGTTGATAGAATTTCTCTTGATGTTGATTCTTTGAAACTTAGATCTATTCCTCCTAAGCATGATATCAATGAGTCTCTCAAAGCCATGAGAATTTCCATTGATGAGTGCAAAGAAAGAACCGCCAGGATGCGTGCTAAGAAAGATTGCTTTGTGAAAGCGTGTTCTTCTAGTTTTTATGAGAATAAAGATGAAGATCTAAAAGTTATTGATGTGTCTCCAATTAAATCTTTGTTTTGCAATATGAATCTTGATAATGATGGGACTGAATATGATCCACCTTTGCCTAGAAGGCATTCCAAAAATTCGGAGTTTTTAGATCTTGATGCTAAAATTGGTAAAAGTGGGATTGAAGAAATCAAAAATCTAGATATTAATGAACCCACTATTTTGGATTTTAAGGAATTTAATTATGATAATTGCTCTTTGATAGATTGTATTTCCTTGTTGCAATCCGTGCTAAATTCTCCGCATGCTTATAGCCAAAATAAAGCTTTTACTAAACATATAGTCGATGCTTTGATGCAATCTTATGAAGAAAAACTTGAGTTGGAAGTTTCTATCCCTAGAAAACTTTATGATGAGTGGGAACCTACTATTAAAATTAAAATTAAAGATCATGATTGCTATGCTTTGTGTGATTTGGGTGCTAGTGTTTCCACGATTCCAAAAACTTTGTGTGATTTGCTAGGATTCCGTGAATTTGATGATTGCTCTTTAAACTTGCACCTTGCGGATTACACTATTAAAAAACTTATGGGAAGAATGAATGATGTTCTTATAGTTGCAAATAGGAATTATGTGCCCATAGATTTTATTGTCTTGATATAGATTGCAATCCTTCATGTCCTATTATTCTTGGTAGACCTTTCCTTAAAACGATTGGTGCAATTATTGATATGAAGAAAGGAAATATTAGATTCTAATTTCCATTAAAGAATGTCATGGAACACTTCCCTAGAGAGAAGATAAAATTACCTTATGAATCTATTATGAGAGCCACTTATGGATTGCCTTCCAAAGATGGCAATACCTAGATCTATCCTTGCTTTTATGCCTAGCTAGGGGCGTTAAACGATAGCGCTTGTTGGGTGGCAACCCAATTTTATTTTATTTTTTTGCTTTTTGCTTCTGTTTAGGAATAAATATTTGATCTAGCCTCTGGTTAGTTTTGTTTTTATGTTTTAATTAGTGTTTGTGCCAAGTTAAACCTATAGGATCTTCTTGGATGATAGTTATTTGATCTTGCTGAAAATTCCAGAAACTTTCTGTTCAGGAAAACAATTGTTAAAAATCACCAGAACGTGATAAAACATTGATTCCAATTGCAGCAGATCAATAAACAAATTTTTTAGGTCTTCCTATTTTGGCTGAATTTTTTGAGTTCCAGAATTTTGCGTTAGTTACAGATTACTACAGACTGTTCTGTTTTTGACAGATT
The DNA here is from genome assembly GCF_002575655.3 of Aegilops tauschii subsp. strangulata. Lineage (NCBI taxonomy): Eukaryota > Viridiplantae > Streptophyta > Magnoliopsida > Poales > Poaceae > Aegilops > Aegilops tauschii. The sequence goes on from NC_053041.3 coordinate 144,872,011, forward strand.
CTGTTTTTCGTGTGTTGTTTGCTTATTTTGATGAATCTATGGCTAATAAAATAGTTTATAAACCATAGAGAAGTTGGAATACAGTACGTTTAACACCAATATAAATAAAGAATGAGTTAATTATAGTACCTTGAAGTGGTGTTTTGTTTTCTTTCGCTAACGGAGCTCATCTGATTTTCTGTTAAGTTTTGTGTTGTGAAGTTTTCAAGTTTTGGGTAAAAGATTTGATAGATTATAGAACAAGGAGTGGAAAGAGCCTAAGCTTTGGGATGCCCATGGCACCCCAAGATAATCTAAGGACACCAAAAAGCCAAAGCTTGGGGATGCCCCGGAAGGCATCCCCTCTTTCGTCTACTTCCATCGGTAACTTTACTTGGAGCTATATTTTTATCCACCACATGATATGTGTTTTGCTTGGAGCGTCTTGTATGATTTGAGTCTTTGATTGTTAGTTTGCCACAATCATCTTTGCTGTACACACCTTTTGCGAGAGACACACATGATTCGGAATTTATTAGAATACTCTATGCGCTTCGCTTATATCTTTTGAGGTATATAGTTTTCGCTCTAGTGCTTCACTTATATCTTTTAGAGCACGGCGGTGGTTTCGTTTTATGGAAACTATTATTCTCTCATGCTTCACTTATATTATTTTGAGAGTCTTAAACAGCATGGTAATTTGCTTAAATAGGAAAATTAATCCTAATATGTTAGGTATGCAAAACTAGTAAAAAACTTTCTTTTGAGTGTATTGAATACTAAGAGAAGTTTGATGCTTGATGATTGTTTTGAGATATGGAGGTAGTGATATTAAAGTTGTGCTAGTTGAGTAGTTGTGGCATTGATAAATACTTGTGTTGAAGTTTGCAAGTCCCGTAGCATGCACGTATGGTAAATGTTATGTAACAAATTTTAAACATGAAGTGTTCTTTGATTGTCTTCCTTATGAGTGGCGGTCGGGGACGAGCGATGGTCTTTTCCTACCAATCTATCCCCCTAGGAGCATGCGTGTAGTGCTTGGTTTTTGATGACTTGTAGATTTTTGCAATAAGTATATGAGTTCTTTATGACTAATGTTGAGTCCATGGATTATACGCACTCTTACCTTTCCATCATTGCTAGCCTCTTCGGTACCGTGCATTGCCCTTTCTCACATTGAGAGTTGGTGCAAACTTCGCCGGTGCATCCAAACCCCGTGATATGATACGCTCTATCACACATAAACCTCCTTATATCTTCCTCAAAACAGCCACCATACCTACCTATTATGGCATTTCCATAGCCATTCCGAGATATATTGTGACGCCCGGGTAATCAAGCTACAGTAACCCTCTGGTAATGATGCCATGTCACCTCGATTACTCTTGATAATCTCGCGTTAGTTTAGAACCGATCCAAATTCAAGTTTGAATCAAAGTCAAAACAATTAAAGTTTTCAAAAGTCAAAACTAAATTGTTCCTAATGTGTCAAATAATCCATAATAAATGTTGGTGAAGAAATCATCTTTTAATAAAATACTTAAATGCACTAAATAAACTAAAACAACGATAAAACAATTATCTAAAGTGCTTTTAAAGTAATAAGCAAATGCAAAATACTTTATTTAAAGTGCCAAAGTATTTGGGGCTGTGACCAATTTAATAACACCAAATTAGTTGTCGCTTTTAAATTTTATAAAACAAAAATAAAAGAAAACAGAAAAGAAATAGAATAATAAAAAAGGCAGAACAAACAAAAAGAAGAAGAAAAGGAAACCCCCTTCCCCCCCACTGGGCCACGGCCCGGCAGGCCGGCCCAGCCGCACCCCCACACCCTCCCCCTTATCCACCCCACTGGGGGGAAAACCCTAACCACTTCCCCCTCGGTCCACTCCTCCCTCTCCCCCCGATCTGGATCGGGGGTAACCGGCCCCGAGCCGCCACGACGCCACCGGACTTCGCCGGATCGCTTCCCCGGCCTCACCCGCACCGGCGCCGCCTCATCGCACGTCGTCCCCGTCTTCCTCCCCGACAACCGCTGCCATTCCCCTACGGCTCGCGGTAAGGCCCTCGGCCTCCTCTTCCCCTCTCCGCTACCTCACCCCCGCGAAGACCACGCCGCGCGCCCCGCCGTCCGCCTCTGCTCACTACTGCCCTCTCCTCTGCGCCTCCTTGCTAGCCCTGCCTCCACGCGATGCCCCGTGCCGCTGCAGCCCGGCCGCCGCATCCGGCTGCACCCTCGCACGCCTGCGTCGGCCTGGCCCGCCCTACTGTAGCCTCCTACGCCACGGACCTCGCCGCCGTCGCTGCCGGACATCTTCGGCCACGCCACCGCTACCGCTGGACGCGCCGCGATGCGGACGTTCCAGAGAGCCCATCCACGCGTCCTGGGGTCGCCTGTACCGGGTCCCCGATGCAGCTCCGTCGCCACCGCGGCTCGTCAGTCGTCGTAGCCATCGCTCCGGCCACCCCCCCCGCACCTACTGACGCCTCTCCTCGACTCGCGCCATCGCCCTCTCCCGTAACCGCTCCCGGCTGACCAAATGGTCGCCGGAGCCGCGAGTCCGGCGAGGCCCCGTCGCCTTTGTACGCCACCGCCGGCGCGCTGGTTAAAACCAGCGGGTGGGCCCGACCCTATTAATTAGGCACTAACCTAACCCCCTACCTAATATCCCACTGACTAGTGGGCCCCTTTTGATAAACTAACTAATTAAAACTGCAGTTAATAAAACATCCTATGACACCTGGGTCCCACCCCCTGTTTGACTGGTCCACGTTGACCTTTGACTTGCTGACTGTGCATGCTGACTCAGCCTCTGGCCCCCACCTGTCATACTCAGTAGCTAGCTGCTGCTAGGTAGAAAAGAATATTACACTGTTTAAATTCGAATTAAATTAAATTTCGAAAATGAATAAAACTTTGGAAATTAATATAAAATAAACAGTAACTCGGATGAAAATGTTTTGTACATGAAAGTTGCTCAGGACGACGAGACGAATCCGAATACGCAGCCCGTTCGTCAGCCACACATCCCTAGCATAGCGAACACGCAACTTTCCCCCTCCGGTTCATCTACCTGAAAACGCGAAACACTGGGGATACTTTCCCGGATGTTTCCCCCCTTCGCTGGTATCACATATCCCTGCGTTACGTCACCCCTAGCACAACGTACTGCCGCGTCTTGCTTTGTGTTACATTTGATTGCTCTGTTATTTATTGTGTTCCCCCTCCGTAACTTCTTTCCGGTAGGCTCCGAGACCATTGCCGATACCCCTGTGATCGGCTACATCGACGACGACCCCTTCTTCTTGCCAGAGCAACCAGGCAAGCCCCCCCTTGATCACCAGATATCGCCTATTCTTCTCTGTACTGCTTGCATTAGAAGAGTGTAGCATGTTACTGCTTTCGGTTAATCCTATTCTGCTGCATATCCTGTCATTGTTGCTACAGATGTTACCCTTACCTGCTATCCTACTGCTTAGTATAGGATGCTAGTGTTCCATCAGTGGCCCTACACTCTTGTCCGTCTGCCATGCTATACTATCGGGCCGTGATCACTATGGAGGTGATCACGGGTATATACTATATACTTTATATACATGACACATGTGGTGACTAAAGTCGGGTCAGCTCGTTGAGTACCCGCAAGTGATTCTGATGAGGGGGCTGAAAGGACAGGTGGCTCCATCCCGGTAGAGGTGGGCCTGGGTTCCTGACGGCCCCCGACTGTTACTTTGTGGCGGAGCGACAAGGCAGGTTGAGACCACCTAGGAGAGAGGTGGGCCTGGCCCTGGTCGGCGTCCGCGGATACTTAAAAATAACACGCTTAACGAGTTCTTGGTATTTGATCTGAGTCTGGCCATTTGGTCTATACGCACTAACCAACTATGCGGGAACAGTTATGGGCACTCGACGTCGTGGTATCAGCCGAAGCCTTCGTGACGTCAGCGACGGAGCGGCGCGCGCCGGATTGGACTGGAACGCCTGCTAGGCTAGGTCTGCTTCCGGCCGCCCTCGCAACGTGCAGGTGTGCAATGGGCGATGGGCCCAGACCCCTGCGCCATAGGATTTAGAACGGCGTGCTGACCTCTCTGTTGTGCCTAGGTGGGGCTGCGACGTGTTGATCTTCCGAGGCCGGGCATGACCCAGGAAAGTGTGTCCGGCCAAATGGGATCGAGCGTGTTGGGTTATGTGGTGCACCCCTGTAGGGAAGTTTACCTATTCGAATAGCCGTGTCCCTCGGTAAAAGGACGACCCAGAGTTGTACCTTGACCTTATGACAACTAGAACCGGATACTTAATAAAACATACCCTTCCAAGTGCCAGATATAACCCGGTGATCGCTCTCTAACAGGGCGACGAGGAGGGGATTGCCGGGTAGGATTATGCTATGCGATGCTACTTGGTGAACTTACCATCTACTCTCTTCTACATGCTGCAAGATGGAGGTGGCCAGAAGCGTAGTCTTCGACAGGATTAGCTATCCCCCTCTTATTCTGGCATTCTGCAGTTCAGTCCACCGATATGGCCCTTTACACATATACCCATGCATATGTAGTGTAGCTCCTTGCTTGCGAGTACTTTGGATGAGTACTCACGGTTGCTTTTCTCCCTCTTTTCCCCCTTTCCTTTCTACCTGGTTGTCGCAACCAGATGCTGGAGCCCAGGAACCAGACGCCACCGCCGACGACGACTCCTACTACACCGGAGGTGCCTACTACTACGTGCAGCCCGCTGACGACGACCAGGAGTAGTTTAGGAGGATCCCAGGCAGGAGGCCTACGCCTCTTTTGATCTGTATCCCAGTTTGTGCTAGCCTTCTTAAGGCAAACTTGTTTAACTTATGTCTGTACTTAGATATTGTTGCTTCCGCTGACTCGTCTATGATCGAGCACTTGTATTCGAGCCCTCGAGGCCCCTGGCTTGTATTATGATGCTTGTATGACTTCTTTATCTTTTATAGTTGTGTTGTGATATCTTCCCGTGAGTCCCTGATCTTGATCGTACACGTTTGCATGCATGATTAGTGTACGATTGAATCGGGGGCATCACATATATTGCCATGCAACTTTCCACCGTTCTGTTTATCATGACACGTTCATCATTGTCATATTTCTTTGCATGATCATGTAGTTGACATCGTATTTGTGGCAAAGCCACCGTTCATAATTTTTCATACATGTCACTCTTGATTCATTGCCTATCCCGGTATACTGCCGGAGGCATTCATATAGAGTCATACTTTGTTCTAGTATCGAGTTCTAATCATTGAGTTGTAAATAAATAGAAGTGTGATGATCATCATTCATAGAGAATTGTCCCAATAAAAAAAGAGAAAGGCCAAAAAAAGAAGGCCCAAAAAAATATAAATAAAAAGGGACAATGCTACTATCCTTTTTCCGCACTTGTGCTTCAAAGTAGCACCATGATCTTCATGATAGAGAGTCTCTTGTTTTGTCACTTTCATATACTAGTGGGAATTTTCATTATAGAACTTGGCCTGTATATTCCAACAATGGGCTTCCTCAAATGCCCTAGGTCTTCGTGAGCAAGCAAGTTGGATGCACACCCACTTAGTTTCTTTTGTTGAGCTTTCGTACATTTATAGCTCTAATGCATCCGTTGCATGGCAATCCATACTCCTCGCATTAACATCAATGGATGGGCATCTCCATAGCCCATTGATTAGCCGCGTTGATGTGAGACTTTCTCCTTTTTTGTCTTCTCCACATAACCCCCATCATTATATTCTATTCCACCCATAGTGCTATATCCATGGCTCGCGCTCATGTATTGTGTGAAGGTTGAAAAAGTTTGAGATTACTAAAGTATGAAACAATTGCTTGGCTTGTCATCGGGGTTGTGCATGATGAGAGCATTCTTGTGTGACGAAACTGGAGCATGACTAAACTATATGATTTCGTAGGGATGAACTTTCTTTGGCCATGTTATTTTGAGAAGACATAATTGCTTACTTAGTATGCTTGAAGTATTATTACTTTTATGTCAATATTAAAATTTTATCTTGAATCTTTCGGATCTGAATATTCATACCACAATTAAGAGGGTTACATTAAAAAAATTATGCCAAGTAGCATTCCTCATCAAAAATTCTGTTTTTATCATTTACCTACTCAAGGACGAGCAGGAATTAAGCTTGGGGATGCTTGATACGTCTCCAACGTATCTATAATTTTTGATTGCTTCATGCTATATTATATTCTGTTTTGGATGATTAATGGGCTTTGTTATATACTTTTATATTATTTTTGGGACTAACCTATTAACCGGAGGCCCAGCCCAGAATTGTTGTTTTTTGCCTATTTCAGTGTTTCGTAGAAAAAGAATATCAAACGGAGTCCAAACTGAATGAAACCTTCGGGAACGTGATTTTCGGAACACACGTGATCCAGAGGACTTGGACCCTACGTCAAGAAAGCAACCAGGAGGGCACGAGGTAGGGGGCGCGCCTACCCCCCTGGGCGTGCCCTCCACCCTCGTGGGGCCCACGTTGCTCCACCGACGTACTTCTTCCTCCTATATATACGTACCCCCAAACCAACAGAGGCATCCACGAAAACCTAATTCCACCGTCGCAACCTTCTGTACCCGTGAGATCCCATCTTGGGGCCTTTTCCGGCGTCCTGCCGGAGGGGGCATTGATCACGGAGGGCTTCTACATCAACACCATAGCCTCTCCGATGATGTGTGGGTAGTATACGTACCCCCAAAATGACTTCTTCTCTCTTTTTGTATCTCAATACAATGTTCTCCCCCTCTCTGTTGGAAATCTATTCGATGTAATCTTCTTTTGCGGTGTGTTTGTTGAGACCGATGAATTGTGGGTTTATGATCAAGTTTATCTATGAACAATATTTGAATCTTCTCTGAATTCTTTTATGTATGATTGATTATCTTTGCAAGTCTCTTCGAATTATCAGTTTGGTTTGGCCTACTAGATTGATCTTTCTTGCAATGGGAGAAGTGCTTAGCTTTGGGTTCAATCTTGCGGTGTCCTTTCCCAGTGATAGTAGGGGCAGCAAGGCACGTATTGTATTGTTGCCATCGAGGATAACAAGATGGGGTTTATTTCATATTGCATGAGTTTATCCCTCTACATCATGTCATCTTGCTTAAAGCGTTACTCTGTTCTTATGAACTTAATACTCTAGATGCATGCTGGATAGTGGTCGATGTGTGGAGTAATAGTAGTAGATGCAGGCAGGAGTCGGTCTACTTGTCTCGGACGTGATGCCTATATACATGATCATACCTAGATATTCTCATAATTATGCTCAATTCTATCAATTGCTCAACAGTAATTTGTTCACCCACCGTAATACTTATGCTCTCGAGAGAAGCCACTAGTGAAACCTATGGCCCCCGGGTCTATTTTCCATCATATTAATCTCCCGACAACAAGCTATTTCTGGCGCCGTTTATTTTGCTTTTATTTTACTTTGCATCTTTATCATAAAAATACCAAAAATATTATCTTATCATATCTATCAGATCTCACTTTCGCAAGTGACCGTGAAGGGATTGACAACCCCTTTATTGCGTTGGTTGCGAGGTTTTTATTTGTTTGTGTAGGTGCGAGGGACTCGTGCGTGGCCTCCTACTGGATTGATATCTTGGTTCTCAAAAACTGAGGGAGATACTTATGCTGCTTTACTGCACCACCCTTTCCTCTTCAAGGGAAAACCAACGCAGTGCTCAAGAGGTAGCATATCTTGAGAGAAGCCACTAGTGAAACCACTTTTCCACTGCCGCAACCTTCTGTTCCCGTGAGATCCCATCTTGGGGCCTTTTTCGGCGATCTGCCGAAAGGGGAATCGATCACGAAGGTCTTCTACATCAACACCATTGCCTCTCCGATGATGCGTGAGTAGTTTACCACAGACATTTGGGTCCATAGTTATTAGCTAGATGGCTTCTTCTCTCTCTTTGATTCTCAATACAAAGTTCTCCTTGATGTTCTTGGAGATCTATTCGATGTAATACTCTTTTGCGGTATGTTTGCCGAGATCCGATGAAATGTTGATTTATGAAAAAGATTATCTATGAATATTATTTGGTTCTTCTCTGAATTCTTATATGCATGAATTGATATCTTTGCAAGTCTCTTCGAATTATCGGGTTTAGTTTGCCTACTAGATTGTTCTTTCTTGCAATGGGAAAAGTGCTTAGCTTTGGGTTCAATCTTGCGGTGTCCTTTCCAAGTGACAGTAGGGGCAGCAAGGCACGTATTGTATTGTTGCCATCGAGGATAAAAAGGTGGGTTTTATATCATATTGCTTGAGTTTATCCCTCTACATCATGTCATCTTGCTTAATGCGTTACTCTGTTCTTATGAACTTAATACTCTAGATGCATGCTGGATAGCGGTTGATGTGTGGAGTAATAGTAGTAGATGCAGAATCGTTTCGATCTACTTGACACGGACGTGATGCCTATATTCATGATCATTTCCTTAGATACTCTCACAACTATGCGCTTTTCTATCAATTGCTCGGCAGTAATTTGTTCACCCACCGTAATACATGCTATCTTGAGAGAAGCCACTAGTGAAACCTATGGCCCCCGGGTCTCTTTCTTATTATATTGCATCTCTTTTATTTAGATCACATCTTGTTTACTATTTTGCAATCTTTACTTTCCAATCTATACAACAAAAGTACCAAATATATTTACTTTACTATCTTTATTAGATCTCACTTATGCGAGTGACCGTGAAGGGATTGACAACCCCTTTATCGCGTTGGTTGCAAGGTTCTTAATTGTTTTTGCAGGTACTAGGTGACTTGTGCGTTGTCTCCTACTGGATTGATACCTTGGTTCTCAAAAACTAAGGGAAATACTTATGCTACTTTGCTGCATCACCCTTTCCTCTTCAAGGGAAAACCAAGGCATGCTCAAGAGGTAGCATTGATTACATCTTGTAGTTGATTACTATATGGTTTATTTGGTGGAAGATTATATGTTCAGATCAATTATGCTATTTAATGATCCTCTGATCATGAGCATGATTATTATTTGTGAGTAGTTAGTTTTGTTCTTGAGGTCACGGGAGAAATCAAGTTGCAAGTAATCATGTGAATTTGATATGTGTTTGATATTTTGATAGTATGTATGTTGTGATTCCCTTAGTGGTGTCATGTGAACGTCGACTACATGAAACTTCACCATATTTGGGCCTAAGGGAATTCATTGTGGAGTAGCAACTAGATGGTGGGTTGGGAGAGTGACAGAAGCTTAAACCCGAGTTTATGCGCTATTCTGTAAGGGACCGATTGGATCCAAAAGTTTAATGCTATAGTTAGAATTTATTTTTAATACTTTTCTCGTAGTTGCGGATGCTTGGGGGGGGGGGGGGGGGGGTTAATCATAAGTAGGAAGTTTGTTCAAGTAAGAACACCACCTAAGCACCGGTCCACCCACATATCAAATTATCACAGGAGCGAACACAAATTAAACCAACATGATGAAAGTGACTAGATGAAATTCCCGTGTACCCTCAAGAACGCTTTCCTTATCATAAGAGACCGTTTTGGCCTGTCCTTTGTCTCAAAAGGATTGGGCTACCTTGCTGCACTTGTGTTACTACTATCGTTACTTGCTCGTTACAAATTATCTTGCTATCAAACTACTCCGCTACTTATAATTTCAGCACTTGCAGACATTACCTTACTGAAAACTACTTGTCATTTCCTTCTGCTCCTCGTTGGGTTCGACACTCTTACTTATTGAAAAGAGCTACAATTGATCCCCTATACTCGTGGGTCATCAAGGCTATTTTCTGGCGCCGTTGCTGGGGAGTGAAGCGCCTTTGGTAAGTGGAATTTGGTAAGGAAACATTTATATAGTGTGCTGAAATTTATTGTCACTTGTTACTATGGAAAACAATCCTTTGAGGGGTTTGTTCGGGGTATCTTCACCTCGTCCGGAACCACAATTAGCTACCCCTCAACCTACTGCACCTACTAAAAATATTGAATATGAAATTCCTTCGGGTATGATAGAACAACTGCTAGCTAATCCTTATGCAGGAGATGGAACCGGACATCCTGATATGCACTTGATATATGTGGAACAAATTTGTGGATTGTTTAAGCTTGCAGGTTCACCCAGACATGAAGTTATGAAAAAGGTTTTCCCTTTATATTTGATCATGGAATTGGAATCGTTTGAAATTGGAGTTCCACCAAAATATTTATCCTATGCATCTAGTTAATCGTGATCGGAATTATATATATAATTTTTGGCCTCGTGAAGGAGAAAGTTTCACTCTAGCTTGGGGGAGGCTTAAGTCAATGTTATATTCATGCCCCAATCATGAGCTCTCAAGAGAAATTATTATCCAGAATTGTTATGCTCGGCTTTCTCGTAATGATCAAACCATGCTTGATACTTCTTGTGCTGGTTCTTTTATGAAGAAGACTATTGAATTCCGGTGGGATCTTTTGGAAAGAATTAAACGCAACTCTTAAGATTGGGAACTCGACGAAGGTAAAGAGTAGGTATTAAACTTAAGTATGATTGTGTTAAATCTTTTATGGATACCGATGCTTTTCAAAAGTTTAGCACTAAATATGGACTTGACTCTGAGATAGTAGCCTCCTTTTGTGAATCATTTGCTACTCATGTTGAACTCCCTAAAGAGAAGTGGTTTAAATATCACCCACCTATTAAAGAAGAAATTAAAGAACTGGTACCAGTTAAAGAATAAACTATACTTTATAATGTTGATCCAGTTGTTCCTTCTGCTTATATGGAGAAACCACCTTTTCCTATTAAGATAAAGGAACATGCTAAAGTTTCAACCGTGGTTAACAAAATCTATATTAGAACACCTAAACCTGATGAACAAATTAAAGTAGAACCTAGTATTGCTATGGTTACAGATCTCTTGGAAGAAGATATTGAGGGGCATGTTATTTACTTCTGTGAAGAAGCTGCTAGAATTGCCAAACCTGATAAAAAGGATAAACATAGACCTATTGTTGGCATGCCTGTCATCTCAGTTAAAATAGGAGATCACTGTTATCATGGTTTATGTGACATAGGTGCTAGTGTGGGTGCTATTCCTTATACCTTATATCAAGAAATTATGAATGACGTAGCACCGGCAGAGATAGAAGACATAGATGTTACTATTAAACTTGCTAATAGGGACACTATATCACCAATTGGGATTGTTAGAGATGTTGAAGTCTTGTGTGGGAAAATAAAATACCCTACTGATTTTCTTGTTCTTGGTTCCCCATAAGATGACTTATGTCCCATTATCTTTGGTAGACCTTTCTTGAACACCGTTAATCCTAAAATAGATTGTAAGAAACAAACTGTTGGTGTTAGTTTTGGTGATGAGTCTCATGAGTTTAATTTTTCCAAGTTTAGTAGAAATCTTCATGAAAAAGAATTGCCTAGTAAGGATGAATTAATTGGTCTTGCTTCTATTGTTGTACCACCTACCGATCCTTTAGAACAATATTTGCTAGACCATGAAAATGATTTACATATGCATGAAAGGATTGAAATAGATAAGATTTTCTCTGAACAACGTCCTCTGCTTAAACACAATTTGCCTATTGAAACTCTAGGAGGTCCTCCTCCACCTAAAGGTGATCCTGTGTTTGAATTAAAACAATTGCCAGACACTTTGAAATATGCTTATCTTGATGAAAAGAAGATATATCCTGTTATTATTAGTGCTAACCTTTCAGAACATGAAGAAAGATTATTGAAAGTTCTAAGGAAGCACCGAGCTGCTATTGGGTATACTCTTGATGATTTAAAGGGCATTAGTCCCACTCTATGTCAGCACAAGATTAATATGGAACCTGATGCTAAACCCTTTGTTGATCACCAACGTCGGTTAAATTCAAAGATGAAAGAGGTGGTAAGAACGGAAATATTAAAACTTCTGGAAGCAGGTATAATCTATCCTATAGCTGATAGTAGATGGGTAAGTCCTGTTCATTGTGTTCCTAAGAAAGGAGGTATAACTGTTGTTCCTAATGATAAGAATGAACTTATTCCAGAAACAATTGTCACATGCTATAGGATGGTAATTGATTTTAGAAAATTAAATAAAGCAACTAGAAAAGATCATTACCCTCTGCCTTTTATTGATCAAATGATTGAAAGATTATCTAAGCACACACACTTTTGCTTCCTTGATGGATATTCTGGTTTTTCACAAATACCTGTTTCTCAACCTGATCAAGAAAAGACCACTTTTACTTGTCCTTTTGGAACCTATGCTTATAGACGTATGCCTTTTGGTCTATATAATGCACCTGCTACCTTTCAAAGATGTATGACTGCTATATTCTATGACATGTGAAAAGATTGTTGAGGTTTTCATGAACAAATTCTCTGTTTATGGGAAGTCTTTTGATGATTGTTTAAGCAATCTTGATCGAGTTTTGCAGAGATGTGAACAAACAAATCTTGTCTTGAATTGGGAGAAGTGCCACTTTATGGTTAATGAAGGCATTGTCTTGGGTCATAAAATTTCTAAAAGATGTATTGAAGTGGACCAAGCTAAGGTTGATGCAATTGAGAAAATGCCATGACCTAAAGATATAAAAGGTATTCGTAGTTTCCTAGGTCATGCTGGTTTCTATAGGAGATTTATCAAAGACTTCTCTAAAATTTCTAGGCCTCTTACGAATCTTTTGCAAAAGGATATTCCTTTTGTTTTTGATGATGATTGTTTAGAAGCCTTTGAAACACTCAAGAAAGCCTTAATTTCTGCACATATTGTTCAACCACCTGATTGGAACTTGCCTTTTGAAATTATGTGTGATGCTAGTGATTATGTTGTTGGTGCTGTTTTAGGACAAAGAGTTGATAAAAAAAATTGAATGTTATTCATTATGCTAGTAAAACTCTAGACAGTGCTCAAAGAAATTATGCTACTGCTGAAAAAGAATTCTTAGCAGTGGTGTTTGCTTGTGATAAATTTAGACCTTATATTGTTGATTCCAAAGTAACTGTTCACACAGATCATGCTGCTATTAAATATCTTATGGAAAAGAAAGATGCTAAACCTAGACTTATTCGTTGGGTTCTCTTGTTACAAGAATTTGATTTACATATCATTGATAGAAAAGGAGCTGAGAACCCTGTAGCTGATAATTTATCTAGGCTTGAAAATGTTCCTGATGACCCACTACCTATTGATGATAGTTTTCCTGATGAGCAGTTGGCTGCAATAAATGTTGCTCACAGTACTCCTTGGTATGCTGAGTATGCTAATTACATTGTTGCTAAATATTTACCACCTACCTTTACTTACCAACAAAAGAAAAAAGTCTTCTATGATTTAAGACATTACTTTTGGGATCACCCACATCTTTATAAAGAAGGAGTAGATGGTATTATTAGACGTTGTGTACCTGAGCATGAACATGGACAAATCCTATGGAAATGTCACTCCGAAGCTTATGGAGGGCATCATGCTGGAGATAGAACTGCTCACAAGGTATTGCAGTCTGGATTTTATTGGCCTACTCTCTTCAAGGATGCCCGTAAGTTCGTCTCATCTTGTGATGAATGTCAAAGAATAGGTAACATCGGTAAGCGTCAAGAAATGCCTATGAATTATTCACTTGATGTTGAGCCATTTGATGTTTGGGGATTTGATTACATGGTACCTTTTCCTTCGTCTAATGGGCATACACATATTTTGGTTGCTGTTGATTATGTTACTAAATGGGTAGAAGCTATTCCAACCAGTAGTGCTGATCACAACACCTCTATTAAAATGCTGAAGGAAGTTATTTTCCCAAGGTTTGGAGTCCCTAGATATTTAATGACTGATGGTGGTTCACACTTTATTCATGGTGCTTTCCGTAAAATGCTTGCCAAGTATGATGTTAACCATAGAATTGCATCACCCTATCATCCTCAGTCTAGTGGTCAAGTTGAACTTAGCAATAGAGAAATAAAATTAGTTTTTCAAAAGACTGTCAATAGGTCGAGGAAAAATTGGTCTAAGAAATTAGATGATGCACTTTGGGCTTATAGAACAGCATATAAAAATCCTATGGGTATGTCTCTTTATAAAATGGTTTGTGGAAAAGCTTGTCATTTGCCTCTTGAGTTAGAACATAAAGCATTTTGGGCCATCAAAGAGCTCAACTATGATTTCAAGCTTGCTAGTGAATAGAGGTTATTTGATATTAGCTCATTAGATGAATGGAGAACCCAAGCTTATGAAAATGCAAAATTATTCAAAGAAAAAGTTAAAAGATGGCATGACAAAAGAATCCAAAAGCGTAAAGTTGGAGAATATGTTCTTTTGTACAACTCTCGTTTTAGATTCTCTGCGGGAAAACTCCTCTCAAAATGGGAAGGCCCCTATGTTATCGAGGAGGTTTATCGGTCTGGAGCCATCAAAATAAATAATTCCGAAGGTACTAACCCGAAGGTTGTCAATGGACAACGAATAAAGCATTAGATCTCAGGTACACCCATTAATGTTGAAAGTACTATTATCCAAACTTCGACACCGGAAGAACACATAAGAGAGTCCTTCCGGAACACTCCAGAATCGTGAAAATAAGGAGGTACGTGATACGGTAAGTAAACGGACTCCGAAAAATCCGCAAAAATATTTTTTATCAGTTTTGGAATATTTAAAAATTTAGGAAATAAAGAAACTTCCAGGAGGCATACCCTGGTGGGCACAAGACACCAGGGCGCGCCCAGGTGGGTTGTGCCCACCTGGGACACCTTTTGGACAAGCATCGTATTGCGGAGAAATCCTCTGTTCTCTTTTCTTGCTGTTTTCTGTGCAATTTTGAAAATATGTCGTCTCAAGACTCTGACGGATAGAGCTATGTCTCACATCTCATTGCTGACCCAAAGACCTATGGGGACCTATCTCCCAATGGTCGAACTACGGATGACGAGGAGGATGCTCATTTGATGAGGATTGATGATTCAAGCTCAGAGGAGGAGGATGTTCCTCTACCTCAACCCGGGGATATGCACGTGGAGTTCAAGAAGTCAAGTCTCCCTAAGAGAGCTAACTGTTCTAAAAATCAATCTATTCCTTCTCGTTTTTGGCAGAAAAGCAAAGGGGATTTATGTGACAAGATCTTGAAGATGGAGTTGGAAGTCAATGATTTAAAGGAGGAAATTGCTCTCCTCAACTACAATATGAAAAAGTTGAAGGCAAAATTGTCATCACCACCACCATCTTCTTCACCACCAAAGGAGAACTGAGTATCGGGTATGGGCACTCCCCTTAGCTTCCGCCAAGCTTGGGGGAGATGCCTTGGTATCGTATCATCCCACTATCTTTTTGCTTTTACTTATTTTAGTTCGATCTTTTTCTTTAGATGAATAAAAGTTTAGTTCGATCCTTTCTTATTTGAGAGTTTGCTTAGTGATCTATCCTTGTAATCATGTGCAAGTTATATAATAAAGTTTAGTTTGAGTTTTTTCTTTCTTTACTTTCATGTTGCAAATAAAGAAAATAAATAAGAAAGGAAAAAGAGAAAGGAAATAGATAAAAGAAAGGAAATAAATCAATAAGATCATATACTAATCCTATGGTAGGTGATAGCACCACATAAGGAAAAGTATAAGTAGAAAATTTTATGAGAGATTGACAAACATAGCATTGGTCAATGATGCAACTGATGAAAGAATTAATAAGGGAAGAGAAGATTCACATATAAATATACCATCCTAGAAATCTTTTGTGATTGTGAGCCCTCATCAAAATATTATATGCCAAAATTGTTGACGTTGGACAAGGAAGACAACTTAATGGTTTATGTTTGTTTATATTCACATAGAATTCATATTGTCATAGATCCTTTAACATGTGGTGCTTGCCCCCTATCTTTGCTAGCCAAAAATTCCGCACTAAGTAGAGATACTACTTGTGCATCAAAAAACCCTTAAACCCAAATCTTACTTTCAAGTGTCCACCATGCCTACCTAGGGATTGAGCAAGATCCCTCAAGTAAGTTGTCATCAGTGCAAAAAGGCAATAAAAATTGCTTCTAAATGTGTGAGATCATTTAGTGTAAGAGAAAATTGAGCGTTGCACGAACTTGTGATGGTGAAGAATAAAAGCGACAGACTGCATAATAAAGGTCGCTATTACAAGGGGCAATGCAACGTGCGTTCCTTTGCACTAAGGGGTTGAGCATACAAACAAATAAGCGCATGGCAACCTCTGTTTCCCTCTGCGAAGGGCCTATCTTTTACTTTTATCTATTTACTTTTATGCAAAGAGTCAAAGTTTTGCTTCTATTCCTTTTTATTTTTCTCCTTTGGCAAGCATCATGTGGTGAGGAAAGATCTAGGCACATATGTCCAGTTGAATATAGATAGCATGAGTTATTATTGTTGACACCACCCTCGAGGTGAATATGTTGGGAGGCGAAACTATAAGCCCCTATCTTTCTATGTGTCCGGTTGAAATGTTTGCTCATGTGTACCCGGTGAGTGTTAGCAATCATAGAAGACTATATGATGGTTGAGTATGTGGACTTGCCTAAAGGCTCCGATACGTGACCCTTCCTGAGAAGATGATGAATTGTAGTTGCAAAGTTGGCTGAGAACATAGTTTGTTGGTTTCTAATAGATTTTTTGCTTTATACTTCGATTGTGTGATGAATTGTTACTTATTCATGAGAACTATATGATAAAAGTTCTATGATAAAAGTCTTATGTTGCTGTTATAATAATCAACATGATGCTTCTATATCCGTATTTTGTTTTTATCGACACCTCTCTCTCTCAAAGCATGTGGACATGTTTTTCGGTTTCGGTTTTCGCTTGAGTACAAGCGAGGTCTAAGCTTGGGGGAGTTAATACGTCCATTTTGCATCATGTTTTCTTACTGTTATTTATAATGTTTTTATCCATAATAATGCCTTTTGGAGTAATTCTAATGTCTTTTCTCTCATAATTTGCAAGGTACACTCAAAGAGGGAGAATACCGGCAGCTGGAAATCTGGACCTGGAAAAGCTACGTCAGGCTACATATACTACACAACTCCAAACAAGCTGAAACTTCACGGAGATTTTTTATGGAATATTTAAGGAATATTGGAGCAAATAACTACTAGAGGGGGCCCACTAGGTGGGCACAACCCACCAGGGCGCACCAGGGAGCCCAGGCGCGCCCTGGTGGGTTGTGCTCACCCAGGCCCACCTCCGGTGCCCATCTTCTGGTATATAGGTCATTTTGACCTAGAAAAAATAAGGAGAGGACTTTCGGGATGGAGCGCCGCCGTCTCAAGGCGGAACTTGGGCAGGAGCACTTTTGCCCTTCGGCGGAGCGATTCCGCCGGGGGAACTTCCCTCCCGAAGGGGGAAATCGTCGTCATCATCATCACCAACAACTCTCCCATCTTGGGGAGGGCAATCTCCATCAACATATTCAACAACATCGTCTCACCTCAAACCCTAGTTCATCTCTTGTGTTCAATCTTGTTACCGGAACTATAGATTGGTGCTTGTGGGTCACTAGTAGTGTTGATTACTAAAGGAAATATGCCCTAGAGGCAATAATAAAGTTATTATTTATTTCCTTATATCATGATAAATGTTTATTATTCATGCTAGAATTGTATTAACCGGAAACATAATACATGTGTGAATACATAGACAAACATAGTGTCACTAATATGCCTCTACTTGACTAGCTCGTTGATCAAAGATGGTTGAGTTTCCTAGCCATGGATGCTACCTCTTGAGCACTGCGTTGGTTTTCCCTTGAAGAGGAAAGGGTGATGCAGCAAAGTAGCATAAGTATTTCCCTCAGTTTTTGAGAACCAAGCTATCAATCCAGTAGGAGGCTACGCGCGAGTCCCTCGCACCTACACAAACAAATAAATCCTCGCAACCAACGCGATAAGGGGTTGTCAATCCCTACACGGTCACTTACGAGAGTGAGATCTGATAGATATGATAGGATAATATTTTTGGTATTTTTATGATAAAGATGCAAAGTAAAATAAAAGCAAAGTAAAAAGCGACAGAAATAACTAAGTGTTGGAAGATTAATATGATGAAGATAGACCCGGGGGCCATAGGTTTCACTCGTGGCTTCTCTCAAGAGCATAAGTTTTTACGGTGGGTGAACAAATTACTGTTGAGCAATTGGACAGAATTGAGCATAGTTATGAGAATATCTAGGTATGATCATGTATATAGGCATCACGTCCGAGACAAGTAGACCGACTCCTGCCTACATCTACTACTATTACTCCACACATCGACCGCTATCCAGCATGCATCTAGAGTATTAAGTTCATAAGAACAGAGTAACGCCTTAAGCAAGATGACATGATGTAGAGGGATAAATTCATGCAATATGATAAAAAACCCATCTTGTTATCCTCGATGGCAACAATACAATACGTGCCTTGCTGCCCCTACTATCACTGGGAAAGGACACCGCAAGATTGAACCCAAAGCTAAGCACTTCTCCCATTGCAAGAAAGATCAATCTAGTAGGCCAAACCAAACTGATAATTCGAAGAGACTTGCAAAGATAACCAATCATACATAAAAGAATTCAGAAGATTCAAATATTGTTCATAGATAAACTTGATCATAAACCCACAATTCATCGGTCTCAACAAACACACCGCAAAAGAAGATTACATAGAATAGATCTCCACGAGAGAGGGGGAGAACATTGTATTGAGATCCAAAAAGAGAGAGGAAGCCATCTAGCTACTAACTATGGACCCGAAGGTCTGAGGTAAACTACTCACACTTCATCGGAGAGGCTATGGTGTTGATTTAGAAGCCCTCCGTGATGGATGCCCCCTCCGACGGAGCTCCGGAACAGGCCCCAAGATGGGATCTCATGGGTACAGAAGGTTGCGGTGGTGGAATTAGGTTTTTGGCTCCGTATCTGATCGGTTGGGGGTACGTATGTATATATAGGAGGAAGGAGTACGTCGGTAGAGCAACGTGGGGCCCACGAGGGTGGAGGGCGCGCCTGGCGGGGGGGGGGGGGGTAGACGCGCCCCCCTACCTCGTGGATTCCTGGAAGCTTCCTTGACGTAGGGTCCAAGTCTCCTGGATCATGTTCGTTCCAAAAATCACGTTCCCAAAGGTTTCATTCTGTTTGGACTCCGTTTGATATTCTTTTTCTGCGAAACTCTGAAATAGCCAAAAAACAGCAATTCTAGGCTGGGCCTCCGGTTAATAGGTTAGTCCCAAAAATAATATAAAAGTGAATAATAAAGCCCAATAATGTCCAAAATAGAAGATAATATAGCATGGAGCAATCAAAAATTATAGATACGTTAGAGACGTATCAATGGACATGAGTTGTCAATTGATTAACGGGATCACATCATTAGGAGAATGATGTGATTGACTTGACCCATTCCGTTAGCTTAGCACTTGATCGTTTAGTATGTTGCTATTGCTTTCTTCATGACTTATACATGTTCCTATGACTATGAGATTATGCAACTCCCGTTTACCGGGGGAACACTTTGTGTGCTACCAAACGTCACAACGTAACTGGGTGATTATAAAGGTTCTCTACAGGTGTCTCCGAAGGTA
This sequence comes from Aegilops tauschii subsp. strangulata, assembly GCF_002575655.3. NCBI lineage: Eukaryota > Viridiplantae > Streptophyta > Magnoliopsida > Poales > Poaceae > Aegilops > Aegilops tauschii. The sequence goes on from NC_053041.3 coordinate 144,891,554, forward strand.
CTTGTTGGGTTGGCGTATTTCGAGATTAGGATTTGTCACTCCGATTGTCGGAGAGGTATCTCTAGGCCCTCTCGGTAATGCACATCACTATAAGCCTTGCAAGCATTGTGAATATGTGTTAGTTGCGAGATGATGTATTACGGAACGAGTAAAGATACTTGCTGGTAACGAGATTGAACTAGGTATTGAGATACCGACGATCGAATCTCGGGCAAGTAACATACCGATGACAAAGGGAACAACGTATGTTGTTATGCGGTTTGACCGATAAAGATCTTCGTAGAATATGTAGGAGCCAATATGAGCATCCAGGTTCCGCTATTGGTTATTGACCGGAGACGTGTCTCGGTCATGTCTACATAGTTCCCGAACCCGTAGGGTCCGCACGCTTAAAGTTAGATGACGATCGGTATTATGAGTTTTGTGTTTTGATGTACCGAAGGTAGTTCGGAGTCCCGGATATGATCACGGACATGACGAGGAGTCTCGAAATGGTCGAGACATAAAGATTGATATATTGGAAGCCTATATTTGGATATCGGAAGTGTTCCGGGTGAAATCGGGATTTTACCGGAGTACCGGGGGTTACCGGAACCCCCCCCCCCCGGGGAAGTAATGGGCCTATTGGGCCTTAGTGAGAGAGGGCAGCCAGGAGGTGGCGCGCGGCCCCCCTTGCCCCAGTCCGAATTGGACAAGGGAAGGGGTGGCGGCCCCCCTCTCCTTCCTTCTCACCACCTCCTCCTTCCCCCCTTCTCCTACTCCTACTAGGAAAGGAGGAGTCCTACTCCCGGTGGGAGTAGGACTCCCCCCTTGGCGCGCCCTCCCTGGCAGGCCGCCTCTCCCCCCTTGCTCCTTTATATACGGGGGCAGGGGCACCTCTAGACACAACAATTGATCTCTTGATCTCTTAGCCGTGTGCGGTGCCCCCCTCCACCATATTCCACCTCGATAATATCGTAGCGGTGCTTAGGTGAAGCCCTGCGTCGGTAGCATCATCATCACCGTCACCATGCTGTCGTGCTGATGGAACTCTCCCTCAAAGCTCGGCTGGATCGGAGTTCGAGGGGCATCATCGAGCTGAACGTGTGCTGAACTCGGAAGTGCCGTACGTTCGGTACTCGGATCGGTTGGATCGTGAAGACGTACAACTACATCAACCGCGTTGTGCTAACGCTTCCGCTTTCGGTCTACGAGGGTACGTGGACACACTCTCCCCTCTCGTTGCTATGCATCACCATGATCCTGTGTGCGCGTAGGAATTTTTTTGAAATTACTACGTTCCCCAACAGTGGCATCCGAGCCAGGTTTTATACGTAGATGTTATATGCACAAGTAGAACACAAGTGAGTTGTGGGCGATACAAGTCATACTGCTTAGCAGCATGTCACACTTTGGTTCAGCGGTATTGTTGGATGAAGCGGCCCGGACCGACATTACGCGTACGCTTACGCGAGACTGGTTCTACCGACGTGCTTTGCACACAGGTGGCTGGCGGGTGTCAGTTTCTCCAACTTTAGTTGAACCGAGTGTGGCTACGCCCGGTCCTTGAGAAGGTTAAAACAGCACTAACTTGACGAACTATCGTTGTGGTTTTGATGCGTAGGTAAGAACGGTTCTTGCTCAGCCCGTAGCAGCCACGTAAAACTTGCAACAACAAAGTAGAGGACGTCTAACTTGTTTTTGCAGGGCATGTTGTGATGTGATATGGTCAAGGCATGATACTATATTTTATTGTATGAGATGATCATGTTTTGTAACCGAGTTATCGGCAACTGGCAGGAGCCATATGGTTGTCGCTGTATTGTATGCAATGCAATCGCCGTGTAATGCTTTACTTTATCACTAAGCGGTAGCGATAATCGTAGAAGCATAAGTTGGCGAGACGACAACGATGCTACGATGGAGATCAAGGTGTCGCACCGGTGACGATGGTGATCATGACGGTGCTTCGGAGATGGAGATCACAAGCACAAGATGATGATGGCCATATCATATCACTTATATTGATTGCATGTAATATTTATCTTTTATGCATCTTATTTTGCTTTGATTGACGGTAGCATTATAGGATGATCTCTCACTAAATTTCAAGATAAAAGTGTTCTCCCTGAGTATGCACCGTTGCCAAAGTTCGTCGTGCCGAGACACCACGTGATGATCGGGTGTGATAAGCTCTACGTTCATATACAACGGGTGCAAGCCAGTTTTGCACACGCAGAATACTTGGGTTAAACTTGACGAGCCTAGCATATGCAGATATGGCCTCGGAACACTGGAGACCGAAAGGTCGAGCGTGAATCATATAGAAGATATGATCAACATAGTGATGTTCACCATTGAAAACTACTCCATCTCACGTGATGATCGGACATGGTTTATTTGATATGGACCACGTGATCACTTAGATGATTAGAGGGATGTCTATCTAAGTGGGAGTTCTTAAAGTAATTTGATTAATTGAACTTTAATTTATCATGAACTTAGTCCTGGTAGTATTAGCATATCTATGTTGTAGATCAATTGCTCGCGTTTAGCTCCCCTGTTTTATTTTTGATATGTTCCTAGAGAAAACTAAGTTGAAAGATGTTAGTAGCAATGATACAGATTGGATCCGTGATCTGAGGATTATCCTCATTGCTGCACAGAAGAATTATGTCCTTGATGCACCACTAGGTGACAGACCGATTGCAGGAGCAACTGCAGACGTTATGAACGTTTGGCAAGCTCGATATGATGACTACTTGATAGTTTAGTGCACCATGCTTTACGGCATAGAATCGGGGCTTCAAGGACGTTTTTTGAAACGCCACGGAGCATATGAGATGTTCCAAGAGTTGAAATTAGTATTTCATACTCATGCCCGTGTCGAGAGGTATGAGACCTCTGACAGTACTTTGCCTACAAGATGGAGGAGAATTGCTCAGCTAGTGAGCATGTGCTCAGAATGTCTGAGTACTACAATCACTTGAATCAAGTGGGAGTTAATCTTCCAGATAAGATAGTGATTGGCAGAGTTCTCTAGTCACTATCACCAAGTTGCTAGAACTTCGTGATGAACTATAATATGCAAGGGATAACGGAAACGATTCCCAAGCTCTTCGTGATGCTGAAATCGACGAAGGTAGAAATCAAGAAAAGCATCAAGTGTTGATGGTTGACAAGACCACAAGTTTCAAGAAAAGGGCAAAGGGAAGAAGGGGAACTTCAAGAAGAATGGCAAGCGAGTTGCTGCTCAAGTGAAGAAGCCCAAGTCTGGACCTAAGCCTGAGACTAAGTGCTTCTACTGCAAAGAGACTGGTCACTAGAAGTGGAACTGCCCTAGATACTTGGGGGATAAGAAGGATGGCATAGTGAACAAAGGTATATTTGATATACATGTTATTGATGTGTACTTTACTAGTGTTTATAGCAACCCCTTAGTATTTGATACTAGTTCAGTTGCTAAGATTAGTAACTCGAAACGGGAGTTGCAGAATGAACAGAGACTAGTTAAGGGTGAAGTGACGATGTGTGTTGGAAGTAGTTCCAAGATTGATATGATCATCATCGCACACTCCCTATACTTTCGGGATTAGTGTTGAACCTAAATAAGTGTTATTTGGTGTTTGCGTTGAGCATGAATATGATTTGATCATGTTTATTGCAATACGGTTATTCATTTAAGTTAGAGAATAATTGTTGTTCTGTTTAAATGAATAAAACCTTCTATGGTCATACACCCAATGAAAATGGTTTGTTGGATCTCGATCGTAGGGATACACATATTCATAATATTGAAGCCAAAAGATGCAAAGTTAATAATGATAGTGCAACTTATTTGTGGCACTGCCGTTTAGGTCATATTGGTGTAAAGCGCATGAAGAAAATCCATGCTGATGGGCTTTTGGAATCAGTTGATTATGAATCAGTTGATGCTTGCGAACCATGCCTCATGGGCAAGATGACTAAGACTCCGTTCTCCGGAAAAATGGAGCGAGCTACTAACTTATTGGAAATAATACATACCGATGTATGCGGTCCGATGAGTGTTGAGGCTCGCGGCGGGTATCGTTATTTCCTGACCTTCACAGATGATTTGAGCAGATATGGGTATATCTACTTAATGAAACTGAAACAGTTGAAAAGTTCAAAGAATTTCAAAGTGAAGTGGAGAATCATTGTAACAAGAAATAAAAGTTTTTCTGCGATTTGATCGCGGAGACGAATATTTGAGTTACAAGTTTGGCCTTCAATTAAAACAATGTGGAATAATTTCACAAACTCATGCCACCTGGAACACCACAGCATAATGGTGTGTCCGAACGTCATAACCATACTTTATTGGATACAGTGCAATCTATGATGTCTCTTACCGATTTACCACTATCGTTCTAGGGTTATGCATTAGAGACAGCTGCATTCACATTAAATAGGGCACCGTCTAATCCGTTGAGACGACACCGTATGAGCTATGGTTTAGCAAGAAACCTAAGCTGTTGTTTCTTAAAGTTTGGGGATACGATGCTTATGTGGAAAAGTTTCAACCTGATAAGCTCGATCCCAAATCGGAGAAGTGCGTCTTCATAGGATACCCAAAAGAAAATGTTGGGTACACCTTCTATCATAGATCCGAAGGCAAGACATTCGTTGCTAAGAATGGATCCTTTCTAGAGAAGGAGTTTCTCTCGAAAGAAGTGAGTGGGAGGAAAGTAGAACTTGATGAGGTAACTTTACCTGCTCCCTTATTGGAAAGTAGTTCATCACAGAAATCTATTCCTGTGACTCCTACACCAATTAGTGAGGAAGCTAATGATGATGATCATGTAACTTCAGTTCAAGTTACTACCGAACCTCGTAGGTCAACCAGAGTGAGATCCGCACCAGAGTGGCACGGTAATCCTGTTCTGGAGGTCATGTTACTTGACCATGACGAACCTACGAACTATGAGGAAGCGATGATGAGCCCAGATTCCGCGAAATGGCTTGAGGCCATGAAATCTGAGATGGGATCCATGTATGAGAACAAAGTGTGGACTTTGGTTGACTTGCCCGATGATCGGCAAGCCATAGAAAATAAATGGATCTTCAAGAGGAAGACGGACGCTGATAGTAGTGTTACTATCTACAAAGCTAGACTTGTCGAAAAAGGTTTTTGACAAAGTTCAAGGTGTTGACTACGATGAGATTTTCTCACTCGTAGCAATGCTTAAGTCTGTCCGACTCATGTTAGCAAATTGCCACATTTTATGAAATCTGGTAAATGGATGTCAAAACTACATTCCTTAATGGATTTCTTAAAGAAGAGTTGTATATGATGCAACCAGAAGGTTTTGTCGATCCTAAAGGTGCTAACAAAATGTGCAAGCTCCAGCGATCCATCTATGGACTGGTGCAAGCATCTCGGAGTTGGAATATACGCTTTGATGAGTTGATCAAAGCATATAGTTTTATACAGACTTGTGGTGAAGCCTGTATTTACAAAAAAGTGAGTGGGAGCACTACAGCCTTTCTGATAAATATATGTGAATGACATATTGTCAATCGGAAATGATGTAGAATTTTCTGTAAAGCATAAAGGAGTGTTTGAAAGAATTTTTTCAAAGAAAGACCTCGGTGAAGCTGCTTACATATTGAGCATCAAGATCTATAGAGATAGATCAAGACGCTTGATAAATTTTTTCAATGATTACATACCTTGACAAGTTTTTGAAGTAGTTCAAAACGAAACAGTCAAAGAAAGAGTTCTTGCCTGTGTTGCAAGGTGTGAAGTTGAGTAAGACTCAAAACCTGACCACGGCAGAAGATAGAGATAGAATGAAAGTTATTCCCTATGCCTCAGCTATAGGTTCTATAAAGTATGCCATGCTATGTACCAGACCTATTGTATACCCTGCCCTGAGTTTGGCAAGGGAGTACAATAGTGATCTAGGAGTAGATCACTGGACATTGGTCAAAATTATCCTTAGTGGAATAAGGATATGTTTCTCGGTTATGGAGGTGACAAAAAGATCAGCGTAAAGGGTTACGTCGATGCAAGTTTTGGCACTGATCCGGATGACTCTAAATCTCAATCTGGATACATATTGAAAGTGGGAGCAATTAGCTAGAGTAGCTCCGTGCAGAGCATTGTTGACACAGAAATTTGCAAAATACATACGGATCTGAATTTGGCAGACCCGTTGACTAAACTTCTCTCACAAGCAAAACATGATCACACCTTTGTACTCTTTGGGTGTTAATCACATGGCAATGTGAACTAGATTGCTGACTCTAGTAAACCCTTTGGGTGTTGGTCACATGACGATGTGAACTATGGGTGTTAATCACATGGTGATGTGAACTATTGATGTTAAATCACATGGCGATGTGATCCAGATTATTGACTCTGGTGCAAGTGGGAGACTGAAGGAAATATGCCCTAGAGGCAATAATAAAGTTATTATTTCATTCCTTATATCATGATAAATGTTTATTATTCATGCTAGAATTGTATTAACCGGAAACATAATACATGTGTGAATACATAGACAAACATAGTGTCGCTAGTATGCCTCTACTTGACTAGCTCGTTGATCAAAGATGGTTGAGTTTCCTAGCCATGGACATGAGTTGTCATTTGATTAACGGGATCACATCATTAGGAGAATGATGTGATTGACTTGACCCATTCCGTTAGCTTTGCACTTGATCGTTTAGTATGTTGCTATTGCTTTCTTCATGACTTATACATGTTCCTATGACTATGAGATTATGCAACTCCCGTCTACCGGAGGAACACTCTGTGTGCTACCAAACGTCACAACATAACTGGGTGATTATAAAGGTGCTCTACAGGTGTCTCCGAAGGTACTTGTTGGGTTGGCGTATTTCGAGATTAGGATTTGTCACTCCGATTGTCGGAGAGGTATCTCTGGGGCCTCTCGGTAATGCACATCACTATAAGCCTTGCAAGCATTGTGACTAATGTGTTAGTTGCGAGACGATGTATTACGGAACGAGTAAAGAGACTTGCCAGTAACGAGATTGAACTAGGTATTGAGATACCGACGATCGAATCTCGGGCAAGTAACATACTGATGACAAAGGGAACAACGTATGTTGTTATGCGGTTTGACCGATAAAGATCTTCGTGGAATATGTAGGAGCCAATATGAGCATCCAGGTTCCACTATTGGTTATTGACCGGAGACGTGTCTCGGCCATGTCTACATAGTTCTCGAACCCGTATGGTCTACACACTTAAAGCTAGATGACGATCGGTATTATGAGTTTTGTGTTTTGATGTACCGAAGGTAGTTCAGAGTCCCGGATATGATCACAGACATGACGAGGAGTCTCGAAATGGTCGAGACATAAAGATTGATATATCGGAAGCCTATATTTGGATATCGGAAGTGTTCCGGGTGAAATCGGGATTTTACCGGAGTACCGGGGGTTACCGGAACCCCCCCCCCCCCCGGGGAAGTAATGGGCCTATTGGGACTTAGTGGAGAAGAGAGAGGGCAGCCAGGAGGTGGCGTGCGGCCCCCTGGCCCCAGTCCGAATTGGACAAGGGAAGGGGGCGGCGGCCCCCCTCTCCTTCCTTCTCTCCACCTCCTCCTTCCCTCCCTTCTCCTACTCCTACTAGGAAAGGAGGACTCCCCCCTTGGCGCGCCCTCCCTGGCCGGCCGGCCGCCTCTCCCCCCCCCCTTGCTCATTTATATACGGGGGCAGGGGGCACCACTAGACACAACAATTGATCTCTTGATCTCTTAGCCGTGTGCGGTGCCCCCCTCCACCATATTCCACCTCAATAATATCGTAGTGGTTCTTAGGCGAAGCCCTGCGTCGGTAGCATCATTATCACCGTCACCACGCCGTCGTGCTGACGGAACTCTCCCTCAAAGCTCGGCTGGATCGGAGTACGAGGGACGTCATCGAGCTGAACGTGTGCTGAACTCGGAGGTGCCGTACGTTCGGTACTCGGATCGGTTGGATCGTGAAGACGTACGACTACATCAACCGCGTTGTGCTAACGCTTCCGCTTTTGGTCTACGAGGGTACGTGGACACACTCTCCCCTCTCGTTGCTATGCATCACCATGATCCTGTGTGCGCGTAGGAATTTTTTTGAAATTACTACGTTCCCCAACAATTACATCTTGCAGTTGATTACTATATGGTTTATTTGGTGGAAGATTATATGTTCAGATCCATTATGCTATTTAATACTCCTCTGATCATGAGCATGGTTATTATTTGTGAGTAGTTACTTTTGTTCTTGAGGTCACGGGAGAAAACATGTTGCAAGTAATCATGTGAATTTGATATGTGTACGATATTTTGATAGTATTTATGTTGTGATTCCCTTAGTGGTGTCATGTGAACGTCGACTACATGACACTTCACCATATTTGGGCCTAAGGGAATGCATTGTGGAGTAGCAACTACATGATGGGTTGGGAGAGTGACAGAAGCTTAAACCCCAGTTTATGCGCTATTTCGTAAGGGTCTGATTGGATCCAAAAGTTTAATGCTATGGTTAGAATTTATTTTTAATACTTTTCTCGTAGTTGCGGATGCTTGTGGGAGGGTTAATCATAAGCTGGAGGTTTGTTCAAGTAAGAACAGCACCTAAGCACCGGTCCACGCACATATCAAATTATCAATGTAGCGAACACGAATTAAACCAACATGATGAAAGTGACTAGATGAAATTCCGGTGTACCCTCAAGAATGCTTTGCTTATCATAAGAGACCGTTTTGGCCTGTCCTTTGCCTCAAAAGGATTGGGCTACCTTGCTGCACTTTTGTTACTACTATCATCACTTGCTCGTTACAAATTATCTTGCTATCAAACTACTTCGCTACTTACAATTTCAGCACTTGCAGACATTACCTTACTGAAAACTACTTGTTATTTCCTTCTGCTCCTCGTTGGGTTTGACACTCTTACTTATCAAAAAGAGCTACTATTGATCGAAAAGTCCATTCTGCACCCGAGCTCATACGCTCCCGCATGAACAGTAAAATCAAAAAAATCAAAAAAATTCAAAAAATTCCAATTTTTTTTTGAGAGAAACATTGACAAAAGTTCTAAGTGCCTGCAAAAATTCATCATGAAATCACATTCCTGTAAGGCGTGGCAAAAAAAAACAAATTCAGTGCTTCAAAATGCGTTTGAAAGTAGCTTTTTTCAGAGTACTGTTTTTGTTTTTTTGCCACGCCTTCTAGGAATGTGATTTCATGACGAATTTTTGCAGGCACTTAGAACTTTTGTCAATGTTTCTCTCAAAAAAAATTGTAATTTTTTGAATTTTTTTCGATTTTTTTTCGATTTTACTGTTCACCCGAGCTCATTTGAGCTCGGGTGCAGATTAGCCGCGTCCTACTATTGATCCCCTATACTTGTGGGTCATCAGTATGTTACTTGCCCGAGATTTGGTCGTCGGTATCTTCATACCTAGTTCAATCTTGTTACCGGCAAGTCTCTTAACTCGTTCCGTAATACATCACCTCGTGACTAACTCCTTAGTCATTTGCTTGCAAGCTTATGATGTGTATTACCGAGAGGGCCCAGAGATACCTCTCCGATACTCGGAGTGAAAAAACATAATCTCGATCTATGCCAACTCAACAAACACCTTCGGAGATACCTGTAGAGCATCTTTATAATCACCCAGTTACGTTGTGACGTTTGATAGCACACAAGGCATTCCTCCGGTATCCGGGAGTTGCATAATCTCATAGTCGAGGGAATATGTATTTGACATGAAGAAAGCAATAGCAATAAAACTGAACGATCATTATGCTAAGCTAACGTATGGGTCTTGTCCATCACATCATTCTCCTAATGATCCAGTCCCGTTATCAAATGACAACTCATGTCCATGGTTAGGAAACCTTAACCATCTTTGATCAACGTGCTAGTCAAGTAGAGGCTCACTAGGGACACGGTGTTTGTTTATGTATTCACACAAGTATTTAGGTTCCGATCAATACAAATCTAGCATGAATAATAAACCTTTATCACGAATAAGGAAATATAAAATAACAACTTTATTATTGCCTCTAGGGTATATTTCCTTCAGAAATGATATTCGGGAAGGTCTGGGCAAAAATAACAAACTCGATGCTCCGAAATGCTTCCAAAAATAGTCTTTTTGGAGCATCAAATTTTTTCCTAGACCTCCACGAATGTCCTTTCATCACAAAAATTTGCACGCAATTGAAATTCATCTTATCACTTAAAATTTTCAGAATTTTTTGAACTTTTTTGAATTTTACTGTTCATCGGGGAGCATGTGAGCTCGGGATAAGAATCTCCATGTCCGAGTATGAGTCTTTTTTTACCTCGGTTGGAATACGAGTCGTATTTCGGCCAAGACCAGCTCCGTGGATGGAGCATTCTCATCGACTGATGGTTCGGCAGCGGCCGGGATGATCTTGAGGAGGTCGGATGGAAGCATTATCTTTGCAGCGTATCGGTGTTATTTAACTGCAATGATGCTCTGGAGGAGAGTTGCAAGGGCTAATGCAAGGTATGGCGTTTTATAGTCCAATCGGACTCCTCGGAAGCATTGACAACATTAACCGATGATAATTTATCCCGGTCGGCATATGGACATTTGGTAGAGGAAATCAAGCATGTTCTGATAGGGCATGAGTTTATTCCGCAGAAAATTAAGCGTGAGCAAAATAGGGTAGCAGATCGGTTGGCATTGTATGGTTGTACGGAAAGTACTACTACTGTATGGCTTGTGCATGGACCACCGTGCATTGAGGAGTTGGTGTCTCTCGATTGTAACCCTATGGATATGAAATAAAACTCTTTTACCCTAAAAAAACATAGCAAAACATCTTCCCACAAAAAAACATAGCAAAACATCTACAGGCTAGGTAAAAATGAAAGGAAAACGTTTCCAGCCGAGTCTTCGGCCGGACGCGCATGCTTTGTTCGATTGCTTCATATCCTACGGCCGCGCGTGCCCCTCCTCTAAATACAGTTTGACTAATTGCCTGGGCCCGCCATCAATCATTTCTTTTTATTTCTCGTTTTCTTTCTTCTTCCTCTTGTTCCTTTTCTTCTCTCTCCTGTGCAGGACGACGGCGAGGCGCAGGTCGCTTGTGACAGATCTGGACTCCCCATGCTGCAACCGTAGCGCTTGTGGCGCGGCAACTCGAACGATTTTTCGCTATTGGTGTGTCCATACACATCTTCTTCTTCTTTTTTATGGAGTGGGAGATGTTGCATCCGGCGGCAAGGGATGTTACAACCGACAATTTTTTTGTTAGAACCAACAACAGGATTTGTCGTTGATATTTATTTTGCTGGAACCAGTGTCTTGTTTTGCTACTACCGGTGGCTTCATTTGCTACTACCGGTGACAACGTTTTTTTTTGCGACATAATTCGTGAAGATGATGCAACCTCGACGACGGGCGACAACGTTTTTTTGCTGCAAACTATGAAGTTTTTTGCTACCACCGGCTACAGGGTTTGTTACCACCATACACAACGGCCGACAGATGTTTTTTTGTTTTTGCTACAACCATGTCATTTTTTTGCTGCAACCGGCAACCACAAAAGCTATATCCAGTAAACATTTTTGCTACAATGACGACGGCAGGCAGCAGCGGTAAGCTTTTTTTGCTGGAAGCGATAAACTTTTTTGCTACAATCGGCATCGTTTTTTGTTGGAACCAGCAAGGGCCTCGGGCAGGCACACGGCAAGGTACAGCGTGCCCTCAATGACAGGTGCTGCGGCCGGCGGCCGGCACCACCGGAGCTGCGGCCATCTCCCCCGGAGCTGCAACCACAAGTGCACGTTGTTGCATGCATGGAGCCGGCGAGAAACGCCGGCGTCGAGGGCGGCCACCGGTGGTGACCGACAGCGAGCGCGGCGGCGGTTCTTCAAGGTTTGCTACATCGGCCATCCATGGCGAGTGTTGGCGGCCGCGCTGCTTTTGTTTTTTCCTCTACGCTTTATTTGGAAAGAAAACGATTCGGGGTCTGACTGTTAAATATAATCAAATCAAACGGCCGCGCGGTGTCCGGCCGAATTGATTGCGCCGGCGCAGAGTAGTCGCCAAAATGAAAATGTTAAGCTACTTTTATGTCTTAAGTACCTTTATGACTAACGTGTTGCTTTAGATTTTGCACGGCCTAACAAGTAAGCGGATACAAAAAGTCTTTCACACGGCTCGATATTCCAACCTAGCTCATTCCTTTGGCAATGCAAAGTGAGCCGGGCCCAGTTTGAATCACCCAGACTCAGGCCCGTGTACACGCCAAGGTGGCGAACTGGGATTTCCGCTGAATTTTACTGCCAGTACTGTCCAAAACCCGGCGGATCCCAAGGCTGCACAGCACGAATCCGGAGAGCAGAGCAGCACGATCCACGCATGCCCGGTTTGCAGCTTCAGGTGCTCGATCCAGCAAACCTCGTCCACCTCCTCGGCGCTTTCTTCCGTTCCTTCCCTCTGCAGATTCTGCCGATCCGTCAAAGGAATCGTATGCCGCCGCAGAGGGCCTTTCCTGACATCAAATCCTCCCGTATCTCCATGGATGGGATTAAGTAACAAGCTCTTTTGGAACTGGCAGCGCTAAAAACCGGCGCGGGCATCTGTTCCCTGCTGGGTTTGTTTCTCCTAGCTAGTCACCAGATTCCGGAGCGATTCGCCGCGTGCCATGCCCACGCGTGCAGCTTCCGGTCTGCTTCCAGCCCATGGCCTCGTCCGGAGTGCGGCTGAGTTGTATCGTCGCCGCAGGTTTGTTTAGGTGGACACGGGTTAGTCTCGCCTCTCGCGGTGAACGGGGGGTCTCTGAATTGGTTGGATCCGATCACCGTCGAACAAAATGTGGACCAGTTGTAAGAGCATTGAGAATTTTGGAACGCCTTCAACCATCCTAGAGCGCTCGGCATAATTGTTTTGTTTTCTTTAAACTGATCTCCGCATAATTGTTGGTTCATGTAAACGAACCCGGGAGAAATAACTCTTCCACTGTCGAAGAAGAGTACTACTTTGGGAAGAAAAAAGATAGTTTCTGAAAGAATAAAACCCAAGTCGCTAGTATAGGCACATGTTTTCTCATGATTCTTTGAGAAAACTTTATTTTATTGGATTAAAATGAAGCATTGAGAGGATACAAATACGATGAGCACACATCCGGCCTCTTTATAGGTAGGATGCATGCAGCCAACACTAACACACAAAAACATACCAACATCTGGCAAAGTCATATAACATCAATGCTATGAGGAGGCGAGGAAAAAGAGGAAAACACCGAAGCGATCAGATCCGTAATCGGCAAACTACTGAAATGACCATATCAGCACCAGCCACCTCATGACACCACATGGACGGGAGAATATCTAGTGTGCCCAACCTTGTGGTGCTACCTGTGCACCAAACTCGCCTAGCATATTTTAAAATGTTTGAAGAATTCTGGGAAAAAAAAGTTGGGCTTTCGATTTGACCCATTTTCACACGGATGTCAAATTTGTCATTTTTGTATCTCGAATAATGTTTTGAATTTTGATCTGAAATTGTGTAACAACATACATCTATGTTGTGTCAGTGTGCTACTTTTTTTCTAGATTTTTTTCCAGACATTCTACGGTATCCAGTGCACCGGTGGCACCACAATGTTGGATGCACCACATACATCCTCTGAATGGACAACGAGGTTCTTCAATAGCAACACCTTTAGGTAGGGAGCGACACTCAAGCACCTTCGTCTATGAATCCAAACACGGCCATAATCCGGTGACCCGCGAGCACTGCAATGTCGTGGATGCCAGGGTGTGGTCACGCACGGGCCATGCCTCACTGGTCAGCTTCGGCAGCTGCCCGAGGTGGTGGTGCCACACGGCATGGGTACTGCACCGGAGAAGGAAGAGGCCTTGCGGAGGGTCGCAAGGGAGCCACGCGTGTGGAATGGGGCGCGGCGGTACCGGAAAAAGTGGAGTTTGGCGGTGTCGTTCTTGCCTTACGCAAAACGCCAGAGGGAGGGGGGGGGGGGGGGTCAACTTAGTCAACTTGACCGCATGGCAATTTTTTGTCAGGTCAGCCTTGACGTATGGGCCACAGATGTCACAAAAACGCTTAATTTTATTCCAAACGGTCATCAGTGTTTTTGAAACAAAAAAACAACTTTGTGGTAAGTATCACAAAAAAAGGTAGTTCTATGGAACCCTTGCCTGAAAACAAGCAATTTTATGCTATATACTCCAAGTCTAGCTTTGGCCCAAGTCAAACTTTTTTACATTTGACCATGTGTATAGAAATCTATGCTAATGTCTACGCCACCAAAGATATATTAGTGCAAAATATAGTTTTAAGGTATAGTTTGATGGAACTAATGATGTTGTAGATGTGGATATAATTTACTAATGATTTGCTGAGACTTAAAAGAAATTTGACTTGGGACAATACTAAAATTTGAAACAATTTGAAACGGAGGAAGTATGATCATTCACTCTTTTATGTAACCTGCTACGTTCTGTTTGATTTCACAGTTGCCTGCTAAACAGTCAATCATTGCCATCAACGATCAGCCCATGCCTCAGGCAGCAGGTTCGTTTGCACTCATCGGCAAATTTGACAATTTTGACCTCGAAACCAAATCAATTCACAGAATGAACTGCCCGTGAAACTATTTCACCCCCCTGACCTTTTTGTGCAGCGCCCGCCACGCCGGCGTCACACCCAACGGTGCAGCGCCTAGCTCTGGGGCGTTGCACTCCAGTCCACCGTGGCAGCCCTGGGCCCCGGACCTAGCAGTGCAGCGCCTACGAGGTAGGCGCCACACATGTAATGTGCAGCGCCTAGCCCTTAGGCGTTGCACTGTGACTTAGATGCCAGCCGCCCGCTCCCCCTCCCGCCACCCCACCCATTCGTTCCAGGAGTTACGGAACAGCGCCGGCGGCTTCCTCCTCTCCCCCTCTCAATCCCCTCTCCCAAATCCTTCAGATCCGACGATTTGGTCCGTGCATTTCTTCACCAATCCATCCTAGAAGGTACTCTCCTCCGATCCCCTTCTTTCTATCCATACAAAATATGGTATTTCAAAGATTTGGGGAATCCTTGTTTGATTTGATTAGATATGAATCTTGCATGTATTAGAAATTTGCATGTATTACAACCCTTGTTTGTTTGATTTGTGGAACCATAGTGTATTTTATTTTATTGAAAAGATATGGTTGGATATATAGATTGACATGTTATTTCTATGGAAAAGTTATTTGTATGAAGTAGGCCTAGTTTAGTTTTGGATACATATGCTTTGAATTATACTTGTATTGAGAAAACTGCTTTGGATACATATGCTTTGAATCTTGCATGTAGTAGGCCTACTTTAGTTTTTTTGAATTGAAAAGATAATCGTGTTGACAAGAATGCTTTGTTGAAATTGTTAGGATGGTTTGGCTTCTCGATGATCATTGGGACAAACAACACCGGTCGTACGCTATGTCGGTGGAGCAGCGGGTAATACTGAAAGTGGCCGGTGTTATGAATTTCGTATTTTTTTTCAAACACAAATGCCCCATATGTAATGTTATGATTTGTTTGTTTGTAGGAGCTTGCACCTCTAAAGCTTCGGTCTCACGGGATCAGCCTTGGATGGATGCGCTATGATGAGCGGTACACACCGTATGTAAGGGAGGCAGGACTTCTCCCTTTCATTCAGTTGGTCCGCCGGTCGACGCCACCCAACAATGCTGCAGCACTCACCGCGCTTATTGATCATTGGAGGCCGGAGACACACACTTTCCATCTTCGGACCGGGGAGATGACCGTGACGCTGCAGGATATTGCTATGATCACCGGTCTTCCTATCGATAGCAATCCTTTATGTATGAACACCGATTCTGATGGGTGGCGCGCGCAGATGCATGCCCTTATCGGTATGGTTCCTCCAGAGCCTCGGGAACTAGAAGCAGAAGATAAGAAGAAGGAAAGAGTCGCAGCGGGCGCTACTTTCACGTGGATATCACCGAACTTCAGTCATTGCCCTGAGGATGCTAATGAGGACATGGTGAAGACATATGCTCGTGTCTACATGTGGTATGTGATATCCAGGACAATGTTTGTTGATGGCACAGGCAAGAATGCTCCATGGATCTGGCTGAAGGCGTTGACCGTCTTCGATAGCAAATGGAGTTGGGGTTCGGCGACACTGGCTTACTTGTATCGACAGGTATGAAGTTGTTTCCTTTTCACTTCATTGATTCATTATCAATGCGATCTTGCGGCAAATTTGACCATGTTCTCTTTTATGTGCAGTTGGACGAAGCCTGTTGTAGGCACACTGGAGGTATTGGTGGTTGTCTGCTCGCACTTTCCATATGGAGCTGGGAGCGTTTGCCGGTTGGACGACCGAAGACCGTGAAGTACGAGGATTGGGACGATAAAGACGACCCACTACGGCTCCCCACTTGGGCTTACAAGTGGGATGTGTTAAATGAGACGACGGATGATCCCTCGGTAATGTACAAGTTGTACAAGAGCGAGCTGGACGCGATCACGCCTGAGCAGGTGAACAGACATTGCATAAGTGATTATCATGCTTGTATCGTAACTCGATATCAATTTTGCATTCAATCCCATTTTGCAGGTGGAATGGGAGCCGTATGGAAAAGGAGAGAGTTTTGGTAACCCTATAGAGTTCAGGCTGAATCCGATGTGCACTAGGGATAGGGATCTCTGGCATATGCGGTGCCCACTGATATGCAACTGGGCGGTTGAGCTTCACCTGCCACATCGGGTGTTCCGCCAGTTTGGTTTGTTCCAGCCACACCCGCCGGAGTGGGAGGACACGGACAAGTTGCTACACGCGTAAGATATAATTAACCTTGAGCACTTAGCAGCTTCTCGACGGTTTCGATGATGCTAATATTCTATTTCTAACTTGCAGGTTGGATAGGAAAAAGCAGCGGAAGATCAAGGATTGGGCCAAGCATCACAGGAAGTATGTCGTGCAGTTCGCTCTTAGTGTGGAGCAAGCAAGGGCTGGAAAACGAGCCCAGCTTCGTGAGCACTGCCCGATCGCGTTCAACAACTATCTCACATGGTTTCTTGCAAGTACCCGCGTGGAGGTATGCCAGCCGGCGTATGCTGAGGAGATTCTGGAAGAACCCACCGTTTTTGATGAGGTAGCCCAGCACCAGTACAACGCATTAGTCAGGAAAGGCAACTCAGTGATCCCTTCAGCTCCAATGATGAACTTTGTGGTTAGCCCTTTTTGCTTTTCCATTCGCACTATTCACATCTTCGCTTTCCTAACACTTTGATACCGTTTCTGTTCATAGCGTGCCCAGATCAAGAAAGCAGCTGATGAGACCGAGACTATTCTGGAAACAACCCCGGCTGGCAAAAGCGATGGGGAAGGTGCACTTCGAGCATTCATTAAGGTTCACACCTCCTTCAAACTAGCACTTAACATTTGTTGCTACGTTCCATGTCTCATTCAATTGTACATGTTGCAGCGCCAGGGCCAAAAGTTAAGGCGGCTATCAAACCTTTTCGGTTGTCGTGACCCCGAGTATGTATCACCAGAACGGTCTAGGTCGGCGACACCATCAGATCCCGCTTCGGGGCAGGGCCATGGTGAACCTTTCGAGGATGAGGACGTGGGTGTGGTCGCCCAAGAGGTATGTCACGACGATATATATCCATTTGTTGATGCATTGCTAACTATATCGTCACACACGGTCTTTCCATATCTTCTGTTGATGCATAGGTTGCTGATGATATGACCGTGCGGAGGTACCAGGCTCGGTCTGCATACGAGTTGAAGCCTAGGACGGGAATCAACAAGTACACACCTGAAGACTTCACCCAAAGAGGCCAAAGAGGCAAAAGGACGGTCGGCACCTCGCGGATGGCGGCTTTGGATGACTATTTGGATGACTATGTAGATGACGTGGACGAACCGGAGCCGGAGCCGGAGCCGGAGCGGGTTCCTCTTCCTAGGAAGGTGAAGAAGATAAGCGTCAAGAGGGGGGGAGGAGCCAGCAAGCGTGGAAAGCACTAGTCATCGTCATTTTTTTATAATGTTGAACTTAGAGTGGAATTTGTTATGTCGTTGAACTTGGAGTGGTCGTACCTATTAGTAATGTGGAATTTGTTATGTCGTTGAACTTGGAGTGATGGTAGCTCTATGTTAAACTTGAACTTATTGTGATGGTCCTTTCTAAGAAATGATGTCTGTGGTGAACCCTTTTTGAACCTTAATGTTTATTATACGAATTGTTGAACTGTGACTGAAAATGACCCAGTAGAGGGGGGAGGAGGCACAGAAGGTAGGCCTCCAGTTTGAGGCAAAAAATTTGCTAAGTGTTTATGCAGCGCCTAGCTCGGGGGCGCCACACTATACGGTGCAACGCCTAGCCGTCAGGCGCTGCACAGTAGAGTGTGGCGCCTCCAGGCTAGGCGCTGCACAGGTCTGTAACTTGCCATACCTTCTGTTGCTGTCTGGATAGCTAAAGACCTGTGCAGCGCCTAGCCTGGAGGCGCCACACTATACTGTGCAAGGCCTAGCCGGCAGGCGCTGCACTGTAGAGTGTGGCGCCTCCAGGCTAGGCGCTGCATAGGTCTGTAGCTATCCAGAGAGCCACAGAAGGTAGGCCTCCAGTTTGAGGCAAAAAATTCGCTAACTGTTTGTGCAGCGCCTAGCCTGAAGGTGCCGCACTATACTGTGCAACGCCTAGCTGCCAGGCGCTGCACTGTAGAGTGTGGCGCCTCCAGGCTAGGCGCTGCACAGGTCTGTAACTTGCCATACCTTCTGTTGCTGTCTGGATAGCTACAGACCTGTGCAGCACCTAGCCTGGAGGCACCACACTATATTGTGCAACGCCTAGCCGGCAGGCGCTGCACTGTAGAGTGTGGCGCCTCCAGGCTAGGCGCTGCACAGGTCTGTAGCTATCCAAAGAGCCACAGAAGGTAGGCCTCCAGTTTGAGGCAAAAAATTCGCTAAGTGTTTGTGCAGCGCCTAGCTCGGGGGCGCCACACAGTAGAGTGTGGCGCCTCCGGGCTAGGCGTTGCACGGGTCTATAACTTGCCATACCTTCTGTTGCTGTCTGGATAGCTACAGACCTGTGCAGCGCCTAGCCTGGAGGCGCCGCACTCTACTGTGCAACGCCTAGCCGGCAGGCGCTGCACTGTAGAGTGTGGCGCCTCCAGGCTAGGCAATGCACAGGTCTGTAGCTATCCAAACAGCAACAGAAGGTAGGCCTCCAGTTTGAGGCAAAAATTTCGCTAAGTGTTTGTGCAGCGCCTAGCCTCAAGGCGCCGCACTATACTGTGCAACGCCTAGCTGCCAGGCACTGCACTATAGAGTGTGGCGCCTCCAGGCTAGGCGCTGCACATGTCTGTAGCTATCCAGAGAGCCACAGAAGGTAGGCCTCTAGTTTGAGGCACTTGGACTTGGACTTAGTGAATTTTTTAGCTATCCAGAGAGCCACAGCAGCTAGGCGCCACACGGTAGATTGCAGCGCCCAGATGCTAGGCGTTGCACTTGGACTTAGTGAATTTTTTAGCATATGCAAGCATAGTAAGTAACAACTGTAGATTGCAGCGCCCAGATGTGAAGTAGGATTGATACGTAGCAAGCAAACAACTGTGAAAAGAACATATGCACGAAGTACTTCACGACACATAGTAGTTCATAACACATAGTACTTCACGACACATAGTAGTTCTTACAACCAAATCGAGGAGGAGACATAGTAGTTCACCGCACATAGTAGTTCTTACAACCAAATCGAGGAGGAGACATAGTAGTTCACGGCACATAGTAGTTCACAACCAAATCGAAGAGAAGACATAGTAGTTCACAACCAAATCGAAGAGGAGACATAGTAGTTCACAACCAAATCGAAGAGGATGACATAGCTCTATTGCGTAGAGCAAGGCCCCTTTCCCTTCTTCTTCTTCCTCTCTTCTTCCTCTTCCTCCTCCCTTTTTCTTATGAGGTGAGCCTCCTTAACCACCCTCTCCATGAATATCTGATTGTCCCTCTCTTCTTTTTCAGCTGCAATTGCCCAAAGCTTCATGGTTCTTTCTTCAAAATCCTGTTGACGCTTCTTCTGTGCCTCCTCAACTTTCCTCATCAACGCTTGCTCCCTAGCGCGCATCGCATTTGCCGCAGTCTGTTTTCGCTTCCTCTCCTTCTCAAGCTCCTCTTCCTTCTTCTTCTTTAGCTTGGCTGCATCCTCCTCTCTAAGCTTCTTCGCAGCCTTCTCCCACCATCCCGCCATCTCATCTTCGCCATCCTCCTTCATCGTTGGTTTGTTGGGTTGGGAAGCCGCCATACCTACAATGAGTGAAACATAATGGTTAGTAAGGACAATAAGAACAAATGGAAGCACATATGAAAAAGAAGAACATATGAAAAAACAAGAACATATGATACATTATAGTTAGTGAGGAACATACGGAAACGGTCCATCTAGGTATCCAAACATTCCTCTATAACGAACTTGCGCTTGTCCATCACCACGGCCAAGTCCACCACCAAGGCCAAGACCATCACCAAGGCCGAGACCATCACCACGGCCATTACCACCACGTCGAGCTCTACCACCACCACGGCCTAGACCACCACCACCACCTCTACCACCACCACGGCCTCTTGTAAGTCCAAGTTGCCGACCTCTTTGTTGCCTAGATCCTCTTTGGCTAACACTTGGTTGGCTAGGCACTTGTTGGCTACCACTTGGTTGCCTTGGCACTTGTTGGCTACCACTAGGTTGGCTACCACTTGGTTGGCTTGGCACTTGTTGGCTACCACTAGGTTGGCTACCACTTGGTTGCCTCCCTTGTGTAGCTCCTTGTTGGCTTGTGCTTGCATCATTTTTCTTGGACCTTTTCCTTGGTTTCGTACATTTTCTTTTGTTGTGGCCATGACCTTTGCACTCCCCACAACGGGAGCTCTCACGAGGCTCTTGGAATTGGTCGTTGCCCGCTTCGCGGCGCCCACCATGGCCCCATCCGTCCATGTCGCCTCTAAGACGCTTTGTCTTACGTCTACCCCGTTTAAAAACCTTCAACTCCGGATCCGGCCATAGTTGAACTCCATGATACTCCGGCCATTGTGATTGGTCAAAGTATGGGTGAAAGCGGGGAGCCCATGTTTTCTTGGCCGTCATGATTGAGAACTCCGACTCCCTCACGGTGCATGGGTGATTGATGTCCACATTCCTAACGCGACCGGTGGCATACAAATGTGAGCATGGGAGATGAAGCAACAATGGCCTCCCGCAAGTGCAATCACATTGTGTTAACGACACCTTGAAAGCTCGACCTCCATGTTGCCGGCCATCGTTTGTGGTTCCTCCTGGCTCTTTCACTTCGTACTTCCACTCTTCGTTGTCATATAATATAGCTTCTTCTGAGTCCGCCTTCCGTGATTGAAATACCAACCATTCATAAACTTTGGGTGGGAACTTGTACTTGTACTTCCGTGGGTTCTCATCCGCTATCTGTGCATCGGTTTCCATCGAGTACTTTACAAAGTACGCATTCATCTTGTCAAATGTGTATTGAACTATTGCCGTCACGGGTAATCCACGTGCACCTTTGAGCACCCTATTGAAGCATTCGGCCATATTGCTTGTCATTTGACCGTATCTCCGGCCATCTTCATCAAAAGCACGTGCCCACTTGTTCCGGTATTGAATGTGCCTATTGAGAAATTCTTGACCCCCCGGGATCAAGTTTTTTGTGTGCGAGCAATTTGTTGTACAAAGTGGCGAAGCGCTTATCGGAGAAAGCGAGACAACAATCTTGAAGATCATCGGCCAACTCCTTAAGGCCACATGCCCTATAGAAGTTCGAACAAAAGTGCCTCATGCACCATCGATGGTGCAACGGAGCATGCCCGGGAATGTCAATCTCCACGGCGTTAAGAATTCCTTGATTCCAATCCGATATGACACAAATTTCCCTTTGAGCGGGTAACATCTTCGTCCTCAAAAGATGCAGAAACCACTCCCAGTTGTCATTGTTTTCCACCTCAACCAAAGCAAATGCCAATGGCAACACCCGGTTATTGGCATCACTTGCTATCGCAACCAACAAGGTGCCCTTGTATTGTCCGGTCAAGAACGTGACATCAATTGCGATGACCGGCCTACAATGTTCGAAAGCCCTCACACATTGCTCGAACGCCCAAAAAGCATGGCCAAATACTCTGACTTTCCTTCCTTCATGAACCGTTGTTTGGTGCCCATGAGGCTCGACCACATGAACCATGCTCGGGTTTGTCGCGGCCATGGCTAACAACAACCTAGGGATTCGGTTGTATGCTTCCTCCCGTGTACCATACAACATCTTAAATGCGGCTTGCTTCGCCTTCCATGCCTTGCCGTATTTCACCTTGTAATGAAAGATGGCTTTCACAAGGTCAATGACATGTTGGACGCTCATTGTTGGAAGTGTGGATATTGAGTTGGAGAGCCTGTAAGCGATGAACTCGGACGTGAGTTGTTTGTGGTCTTGGGACACAATCTTGCCATCCACCCTTTTGCCTTGGCACATGTGAGTTGGCACACAACTCACTACATGCCAAGTTGGACCTCCTTTCCATGGTCTTGCACGCACAATCCACGGACAACCGCCACGGCCTCTTGTAAGTCCAAGTTGGACCTCCTTTCCACGAGCTCTACCACCACCACGGCCTCTTGTAAGTCCAAGTTGGACCTCCTTTTCATCTTCACATGCACATGCAACCGTGTAGCGCACATTGACGTCCGAGTTCACCATCTTGTGTGGACGATAATGCGTAACCGAGTAGTTGTCGAGCCACATCTTCAATTCCAACAAGCTGTCGAACTTAGAACCTTTAGCAATCCGGTTCTTGTCGTCTACCAAATCACGATGAGAGCTTGGCCTAACCCCAAGAGGTACACATTGGCCACCATCTACCACGGCTTCATCCGCGAGACTAACATCCTTGAACAATGTAGTCCGATGATCCCGACCAAATACCTTCTCGAAAGCTTCGGCCTCCTTCACCGTGAACCCTTCCGCATCAACTTGTTCATCGGGACCATCGTCATCCGAGTCCGATGCATATGCACGAGAAAAAGGGATGGAATGGTCCATTGTCTCTTGTAAATGATATTTGTCGAGATCACCCACATTGTTGTCATGGAGATCAACTTCATTGTCATCGTCCGCATGCTCATCATTGTCCTCTTGCAAAGATTCATCTTGGTTGTTTGTATACGGTCTCAATGTTGGCCTCACTTCTTGGGTCAAAAGAGGTTCAACAATTTCATCTCGCTTCAAGGGTGGGGGGCTACTAGCAACCAAAGGGGAGGGGTTCCGATTCAAGTCCAAATGCAAACTTGAATCAACCTTCTTCGTTGCAAATAACTCAAGAGCCTTGTCTAGTGATTCGGCCACCGTCTCCTTGTATGCAACCCAACGTTGCTCCGAGTTGACACGCATTGTCTTCCAACGGATGTGCATTCCAAAACCAACATTATGCCTTCCCTCCAACTCAATGATATCACTAGGGTCCATCCAATTCAAATCTTTCCTAACTTGTTGCAAGAGCTCCGCATAGCTAGGACTACTATCAAACACCATGTCAAGCTCATCCGGGTCCGGTTCTTTATTGCCTTTCAAAAAGGCGTCTTTGTCCCCATGATGAACAAACACACATGTTCTTCCCATCCCTATAAGCATTCAAAGAACACAAGGTAACATTGCTTCCATGAGTACTAATCCATGGATTAACACGGAATACAAACCCTAATATATATATGAAACAACAACCCTAACCCTAA
Source organism: Aegilops tauschii subsp. strangulata (assembly GCF_002575655.3). Taxonomy (NCBI): domain Eukaryota; kingdom Viridiplantae; phylum Streptophyta; class Magnoliopsida; order Poales; family Poaceae; genus Aegilops; species Aegilops tauschii. The sequence goes on from NC_053041.3 coordinate 144,915,311, forward strand.
CCATAACCCTAACCCTAACCATAACCCTAACCATAACCCTAGCCCTAAACCTAACCCTAGCACCAACATAAGAACACCCATAAGAATAACCCTAGCATACTAACAAAGCCTAATCATAGAAATTGGCAAACAAACATCTCACATCTCCATGCAAATCTCTAGATCCAAACAAAACTAGGGTTTCCCCAAACTAGCAACAAATGAGCAATGGGAGACCTTTACTTGGATCAAAACAAGGGGATCGGAGATTATTACCTTGAGGGAGGGTTTGACTTCGAAATCCACGGATAAATTCTTCAAATTTGCAAGATTTGGAAGAAGATTTGAGAGGGGGAGAGAGTGGGAGAGGGGGCAAAGCTCGGGGAGAGAGTGAGAGAGTGTGTGGTGTGGGGGGGCTGCCAAGTGGCTGGATAAGTCACAGTGCAGTGCCTAGCCGCTAGGCGCTGCACATTACATGTGTGGCGCCTAGCCCGGAGGCGCTGCACTGCTGGGTGCGGGCCCAGGGGCTGCCACGGTGGACAGGAGTGCAACGCCGCCGCGCTAGGCGCTGCACAGTAGGGTGTGGCGCCGGCGTGGCGGGCGCTACACAAAAACGGTCAGGGGAGTGAAATAGTTTTGCACCCAGTTCATTCTGTGAAATGATTTCGTCCCGAGGTCAAAATTGTCAAATTTGCCGCACTCATCCAATGCGCCCTAGCTGAAGACAAGTAGGATAGGCACACCCAAAAAGAAAATGCTATTCCATTCTGAAGCTAAAATCCACAGATTGCAAGCGCCGACGCTGGTCTGATCCATCCATGCAAGCCACTCCGGCTCACCAAAAAAGCGACAGTCAGTTGCCGAGTTGCGCTTGCGTGCTTGAAATGAAGTGCCAATTCAGACAGAACCGGGCCACCAGCCGAGCGACGTCGCCTGTCGAACATCCCGCCAGCTCGCAAGCCACCCCGAAATGCACAAACATCTCACGAGGAAGCCCGCAGGTGTGCCTGGCCGTTCAGAGCCTATGATCTCGACAGGCCCGTCGCCATTGCCACCGGTCCAAGCAAACCAGTGTGAAAAAGCTAGCCACGGAGAGGAGCTGAATTCTTAGCAGCCAAGGGAGAACAAGAACATATTCACCGAGCATATAGTAGCGGGGTGCTTCTACACATGTACTTAATTCATTCCTCGCCTCTTTCTTTCCTCAAACGTTTCACACACCCCCAAAGGCCACTTGGATATATAAGCAGATCCGAATTGTTTTATCAAGATCAACAATTTGCCTCCCGTTGTGGACGATCTTGAGGTCCCTTTCGTGGAGGTGGGGGCGATGCTTCTGAAATTTTTCAATTTGGAATGGAATATAAACACCTGGAAATAATGAAGCCTCCTTTCGTGGAGGTGTGATTCTCAAGTATTCATGCTTGCAACACCAATTTGAAAAACGTACTTTTCTGTGTGGAAGGTTGGATTGCAAGAGAAGGATGCTGCTTTTGACCCAGCGTGCTTTCCCCCTAATTCTTCTTTCGTTATACTATTTCTTTTGCGTTTCCAATGCATCAATGCTTTTTTTTTTTTTGCGCAAACAATGCATCAATGCTTAACAAGCTACTACCTGTAATAAAGTCCCTTGCGGCTAAGGCTGCGAACTGAAATGCATGATCCATAGAATTCTTAAATCCGGTCAATGGAATAGCTCGGTCACTGATGAGCTCATGAACAGATGTGCATTGCGTGAGGTCGATCGGCGTGCCGGCCAAGAGCCCGTCTCCGGTGGAACTCTCACAAGCCTCACGGGCCACATGGTACTTGAGTCTCCCTTCCGTAGCTTACGGTATAAGTTTATAACCAAAACCCTTCACAAAAGTTTTGAACAAAATAAAATCTTCACAAAATTCTCCTGAATGTTACTGTTCTCTCCGTTCTACTTTAAATGTCGTTTTGTAATGTTTATAGTAAGGGTTCTTCAGAAATTTTAAGCATTGATCACTATAGCTAGAGAGAGGTTTTCGGAACATCAATCAAAACAACTGAAATATGCACAAGATAGATCACAATGAGACTAGTAATAAAATTCAAATTCAGTACGTGGTAACGAAGAGTTACATGCATACATTACACTCTCGACTGGCCTTGCTCGGAGAAAAAACAACCGGCGAAGCAACCAGGAGATCACTAATAATACAATAAAGTACGTACGCAGCTAAGTAAGCAAACTTAAGCTTAAACCCTTCTTAACGACTGCTACTACGACGACGACGATGGCGAACTCCTTAAACCCTAACCGCAGCGGCGGCGGCCGATGTCTAATATTCCATCGAGCCTCGGCCGCTGCAGGATTAATTACACTGCTTAATGATTAATTCGTTCATGGAGCTTCCGTTTGCTCTGGCGATCACGAGAGGATGGAGTCCCAGTCGATCTCCCACGACGGGCACTTGTGGAGGTCCTGGTGGAGGTGGAAGGCGTCCGACTCGTCCCACGGCGCCTCCGAGAAGTCCAGCTTGGCCATCTCGTGGAGCGGCGCCGCGGGCTGCTGGTGCTGCGACGACTGCGGTGGGAGGGGCGTCGAGCCGGCGGAGAGCACCGACCCGTCTCCCTCCGTCGACGACGTCGACGTGGAGGCCTTGGGCGAGTCCGGTGGGGACGACTTGGACGACGGCGCGGGGGCGGCGATGGTCTGGCAGATGGAGTCGAGCTTGGCGTTGACGGAGGCGTGGAGCGGGCCGGCGAGGTGCGCGCCGCCGCGGCGGAGGTTGGGAAAGTTGAGGCGCGCCGCGTCGCCGCGGAGGCGGAAGGCCGCCTTGTCGTAGGCGAGCGCCGCGTCCTCGGCGGTGTCGAAGGTGCCGAGCCACAGCCGCGTCCGGTTCTTGGGGAGGCGGATCTCCGCCACCCACTTGCCCCAGTGGCGCTGCCGCACGCCGCGGTACAGCTTCCCGGCGGACGGCGCCCCGGCCTGCTTCATGGGCTGCGCCCGCGGGCCGAGGAGCGACGCCGAGAGGCCCCTCTGCTGCTGCTGCTGCTGCTGCTGGAGGAAGAGCTGCGCCTGGATCTGATGGATCTGTTCTGGGCCCAGGCTGGCCAGCCCCACCGCGTCGCCCGCCGACGGGTACGCGGCCGCCGGCGAGGCGCTGTACTGCGAGGTCGGCGGCAGAGGCGGGAGCTGCGAGAAGGACGACGATGTGGTGGTGGCGGCGGTGGGAGCAAACGGAGCTTGAAGTGTGGTGTAACTGTAAGAGGAGGAGGCAGGGAGGTAGCAGGATTCTTGGGGCAGCGAAGAGGAACTGTAATACGAAAATGGCGACGAGGTGGAGGTGGAGGTGGCGTAGAATGAGAATGGCGAGGTGGAGGTGGAGGTGGAGGAGGTGGGCGAGGAAGCGCTCCTGATAAAAGGTTCGAGCGCTCTCATGAGCTCCTGGTCCGAGGAGGACGACGACGAGGAGGAGCTGAACTGGTTCGCGGCGCCATACAGATCTATGGCCGCCATTGCCAACTAGAAAAAGATCGAAAAATCCAAACTTTTTGTGCAGAAACCGAACTAAAAGGTAGAAATCGAAGAAAAAAAGCCCTGTTTTCTTCAATAAAAGCGAAGAAGAACAGGGGCGGTGTGCGAGCAACCTGAAGGGGCTCTGTAAAAACAGCCCCTACGCCGGCTCGCGAGAAAGGCTAGAAAAGAAAGGCTAAAAAGAAGAAGACGGACCGAGGATCCAGAGGAGTAAAAAGGTTCTCCGGATCTCTGCTCGTCCTAGCAAGAACAAGAAGACGAACTTTGCATGCGAGCAAAGCGAAAGAAGAAGAAGATGATGATGAAAAAATGGTTTCCAGGAAACCCTTCTTGCCTGATCTAATAGCAGCCAAGAGAGGCCCCGGAGGAGGGGAGGTCGGGGAGGAAATCTTACCTGCGTTCGCCGCCGGGGTGGCGCGGGTGCTCCGTCGTGCTTGCTGTGTTTGGGTTTGGGGAAAGATCGCTCAGCCTCGCCGGGGAAGTGGGGTGCCTGGGTCGTGGGTTGGATGGGGGGTTGAGGGCCGTGGGTGTGTGCGCGTGCTTGGTGATGGCGGTGATGGTGTGGTGTGGTGTGGGGGCGGGTGGCGGGTCTCTCCTGGGGAGCAATGGCTTCCGGCGGGGGCTTTATATAGCGCCGGAGCGCGGGGAGGATGATGGAGGAGGGTGTGAATGGATGAATGAACCGTGGGAGTGGACGACGACGAGGCCTCGCGCCGTGAGAGAGTTGGGGGTGTGGCTGACGTGCGGGGCCCGGGCGGAGTGGTGCCACGCGTGTCAGCCGTGGCGATGCCTGGTTGACCTGGCGAGCTGGCTTCGCTCATTCATGCCCATCGCATGAGCTAGCCGCCGTTTGCTGGTGGAATCAATGCTTTGAGGTTGATATGATGAATCGTCTTCTTTCTTTTTGAATTTGATGAAAAAGAGGACTACCACTGGGGTGGATATGTTTTGAAGAATAAAATTTACCTAATATACTCTCTTAAAATAGGTTTTCACCCCGCTTTATAAAGTAAGCAACATCCAAAAAAATACATGGCCGAATGATACAAGACGTAGAAGTAGTACTCATACAAAGCCAGATATCCGGCACACGCAGAATTTACTCATCAATATGCTCATGTGCATGGCTACTTTGATTTTGTTTCTCAATTTTTTTTCATTTCCTTTTTTCTGCGTTTTTTTTTGTTTTGCTTTCTTTTCACATTTTTTCCCTTTTCCAAATTTGGGTTCTTCCCTTTCTTTGTCCTTGAGGCAAGATATTATACGCCGTGTTCCTTTTTGTTCTCCCGCGTGAGAGAGGGCAGTGGAGTTGTCTTAGATGCTACCCATAGCCCACTTCTCGCAAAGAAATGGTAAAGTACGTGGTGGTGTTCGTGCACTAACTAAATCCAAGTGCATGCACATCTCGAATCCCTCTTTCTAGCTAAAAAGTTTTATTTATTTATTTTGTGAAAACGGAGCCAAAAAGGAGATGGGAAAAGGAGGCGGGCCATTTTCTTCCGAGACAAGCATAAGCATGCGTCCCTCCATGACACGCCAGTAGTCAGCACTTCATTCATTCTCCGAGGCGAGAACAAAGTATAAAGTGGAATTTTGGACAGTACCAGCTAGCTGTTGAATTCAACTGGAGAAAAAGCAGCGCACGTCCATCAAATCCTGTGGCTCCAGCGCCGTGCCACCTGCGCGACGAAACGAAGAACCGAAGAAGGAAGCGGCCGGGCACACGGTTTGGCCCCGGCCGCGAGCGTCACGTGGTGAAACTGGCTGCTCGGTGGTGCCTACTACTGCATAGGTGTGTGGGTGAAATTTCGCGACGTCGATCGCCGCTGGAACCTCAGCGTGGAAACCGAATCGGCTCGGCGCGGGACGGACAAGGCAAGGGTCCAGCTCGAAAGCAACGTCGATCGGGCCGGGGCAGACAGCGAAATCACGCGGAAAACAAATGCGGAGCGATCGCCGACTCGCCGCTGGGAGACCCGATCAAAGGAGCCGGGCACCCGTCGGCGTCGATCAAACAGTTGGTCAGTCACAAGAGAGCTGGAGGGTGGATGTGATGGCCGTCTGACCGGACGTGTGGTGCCGATGCGTGCCACTCGTTCCACGGTTCCACCCGACGATCGACGGATCCACGCATACGTACGCGAGAGTATGCAGCGCGCGTGCGGGTGTAGTGGCTAGTTTCGCCTCGATTCCACCGGCGATTTCTCGCCGGTAGCATGCAGATACTAGTATGGGATGGGAGGGCGTGCACGGGTCGTCGGCCATGGGCTAGGGCCAAGTTGCAAGCCATGAGCAAGCACGACCAGCTTTGCTGCTCGACTAGTACGCCGTGTCCATCTCTCTCCCTACCGGCCGGGATCGGGATGTTGCAAGTAATCAGATGTGCCATGCCAAGCGCATATGGGTGATGTATGGCGCGTGCATGGGGCAAGCAAAGGAGCGCCTCGGCCGCGCCGTGGGGCGTGCTCGTGACGTTGACATGAGAATTGACAAGAGATGTCTGATCGATCTTGTTTGATACGGCATGGTGGTGCTCCATGTGGGGCTTTAATTTGCTCCATCGTCGATCGGGCCATGCGACATGTCAATGCCCATCGAGCAACTTGGTACCAATATAGGGACGTTCGGGTACGTGCGTGCCGCGGCCGATAGGGCGTTCGGTCGTCTAGTAAGTCTGCCAACGGCCGGCCGGTGACGGCATGTACACGCACACGGCTAACTTCCAACCGTTTTTGGATGATGAGAACTCGACCTCACCGTCCTCGTCTACGCCCCGTTCTACTTCTGCATATATCACCCAGGCCGGCCGGGCCGGACGGGCTAAAATTTGCAGTGGTTGCTTTCACCGACGGCGCGTTCAGCTGGGCTCTGATTCTTGGCTCGCTGGTATTAATGGAAGGCGACCAAAACTGTACTAGTATTCCCTTGCACCCAAGGAATCCGGAGGAATTGTAGTTGTAGGCCTCTAGACTCTAGTCCGAAGTCATGCATGCAGCACCAAAGTTGCACCATACTAGTCCGTAGATGTGACCTGCGTTAAAACTTCCACTCATGTTCCTGCAAGATGAGGGAGGGCAAAACGAAACCGACCGGCCGGAGCCTCCAGACCCAGAGACCAGAGCCTCAGATTCAACTGAGCTGCTGCACTACATTTTAGCTCACCAACACCATATCTCCCTCTCATTATTGCCAGATAGTTAACCAAGAACTTCGTCCTCGCAAGCATGATTTTTATTTAATTATAAGGAGATAGCCAGATAGGGATGGAGCACTGAAGATTGTGTCATCTCTCCTCTGTTCATGCCCAATCACAAGGCACCCTAGCTAGCTGCTTTTGTCTGTCGCCTGCACGTTTCTTCTCCATTCGTATGGCTGAGATAATCTTGTTGTACAAGGTACAGTTAGGCATGACTAAATGGATGGCCCTCAACGCTCTCTGAGCTAAGGGTCACATCATGGTTGACATGATACGTCTGAAACAGCATTTCTTTCTGTACAGCTTTCTTCTCTTCTTCTCACACCACAGGATGATATAGCTAGCACCCTGGCCTGGCAGTTTTCCTCAAGCAACAACCACCCAAACTTGCAGGTGCAACGGCAAGAATCATTTTTTTTAATGAAGGTCAATTGCCCCATGTACTGTACAGGTTATCTTTTGGATTCTTTTTACTTGATGTTATCTCCTATAAATAAAATGTCAATAATGTGATCTGTTCGTTTTGACACTGATATAAAATCTCACCCGGACGATTGATTACTTAGAAATTCTCAATTCGATTTGAGAGAAGAAGAAGAATATGTGCACATTGATTTGGCCAGACATGGCTAGGCCATGTACAACGTATGCAAGAAAATTTGATTAATTAGATGCTTGTAGGAAAATGGTGGTCAACACTTGCCACCATGGATGGAGCTGACAGTGTGATGCATCACACCTAATGTTTGTTTATTTTTTTCCCCTACGTTTTTCCACGGAGGTTGCTAATTATACAAGAACTCTAAACTCTTGGCACGAGCAGCTTAATATGAACTCTATCCACGTGATAAAGCTTTGAGTTGGGTACTACGAAGTAGTTTATATGGGCTAATAATTTGAGTATTAAATTATTATTGCCTATATCTATACCCCTATATGGTGTAGGAATAACTTCAAATATGGACCGTTGGATGAACTCGATCCAACGGCAAGGTGGTGGCAAATCCGAACGTCGATGACTATTTGATTTCCTATTCATTACACCAGACTGTGCTATGTGTGCTATCTAGAAGTTTCCAATGAATGAATACAAAATCAAATGTACATCCATTCTAATGTGTGATGTAATTGCCCCTTTTATTATCTGCTGACACTTATCCTCTCTATTCTAGACTCTTAATGCATTTTCTCTCTCGAAACAGGCTTTCGCCCCGCTTTATATATAAAACATCAACCACACAGAGTACACGGCCGAACGATACAAGAGGATGGGGTAGCCCTCAAACAATGCCGATCCCAGGCTAACCAGATCAAGCAACACGCACGCGGCTACGCAACCAAAATAGAGTACAGGAAGAACTGAGAACAACACCACCCTAAGCCCTATAGCACCTAAGTACCACGACAACGCCCTCAGGAGGGAAAACGGCGCTAGGCGTCGCCGTTGCCGAGCCCCGATAGACATAGGTTTTCACCCGGAACCCAGACACGGAGAGGAGCACCACGACGACGTCTTCAAGAAGATAACGGCGCCCACGAGCGTCGCCGTCGTCGGCGACAAAGCACGGAGCTTTCGCTCGGCAACTCCACCGTGTCCCCAAACAAGGTCTGCAGGACAAGCGTGGCGAGCCCAGAACTCCAGATCCGGATCGGGGCACCACCATCGTCAGGGACAAGAGCGCGCCCGAGCCACCCGCTGCACCACCTCTCGCCACCCACATGACCAGAATGCCGTCACCGCCGTCATGGTGCCGGCCAGAGAGCCAACCATGCGGACCACCATCCGGGGCCACCAACCCGGCATCCATGTCCAAGGCTCCACTAACCGTCCACATCACATTGCATCCACCATGGTAGGAAGAGTAAAAGGGATCTCCTTTCACTCCTAGCCCGTCATCAGCCACGAAGTATGGGTCGACGCCTCCACAGTAGGAGGCACCCACGCCTGCGTCTCCTGCCAGTCCCGGTGGACCGGAGAGGACACTATCCCGTGACTCCCGACGACCGTTGCCGAGCGCGCTCGCACGACGCCATGTCCATGGCTCTTAGCACCGATCTGCCCGATAGTGTAGCAGATCCCCGACCACCACCAACCACTAGTAGAAAAACGACCTAATGTGAAGCACATTAGTACCGGTTTGTAACAAAACCGGCACTAATGTGCCCATTAGTGCCGGTTCAAACGGCTACGCGGGCGGAGCTAATTAGTACCGGTTCGTTGCGAACCTTTAGTACCGGTTCGTTCCACGAACCGGTACTAAAGAGGATGTGGCACGCCGTGGTCCGTCTGGGGCCCCACCAGAGCCTTTAGTACCGGTTCCTACCACAAACCGGCACTAGAGGTTTGTAGTTGCAGCTGTTTTTTAGTCCCACCTCGCTCGGCTAACAGGGTTTTTACCACCTTAAATATGTTACTTCTCAAACTATCACAAGCACTTGGTCTTCATTGAACTCTATGTGTAGAATTTGTGGCCGCAATATGAGTCTTCATCAGTTTCTAAACTGTTGAGGACTCATATTGACAATTCAGATTGTACACAAAAAGATCATTGATGATCAATGTATTTTTTATGTATATTTTTACATGTTTACACCCTCACTCTGTCCTCTCAAACTCCAGACTTTTTTTGCGTTCAGCAGGCGCCATTCAAAGCCACGTCATCATTTCAAATTGATTTGTTTACTGATTTTTGCTATTTTACTGATTTGTTTTGAGCTAAATGGCCCTGAAATTGAAAAGCACTACAAATGAACTCTGAAAAGGTTGAAACTTGGCATGGCATCATCATTTCACCTGCATAGCATGTGCAAAAAAGTAGAGAGGGTCACGGCAAAAACTGGATGCACTTCGTGTACAAACTGGACAATCTCTTTCGAAGTATCAGGGTTTCGGACGAAAACTCATCTGTTACACCGGCAATTCATAATTTTAATAACATATTACAACTCCGGACTTTTTTTGCGTTCAGCAGGCGCCATTCAAAGCCACGTCATCAACTTTCAACCCTTTCTGACATAATTTGCTATTTTTAATGCATTTACTGATTTGTTTTGAGCTAAATGGCCCTGAAATTGAAAAGCACTACAAATGAACTCTCAAAAGGTTGAAACTTGGCATGGTATCATCATTTCACCCGCATAGCATGTGCAAAAAAGTAGAGAGGGTCATGGCAAAAACTGGATGCACTTCGTGTACAAACTGGACAATCTCTTTCGAAGTATCAGGGTTTCGGACGAAAACTCGTCTGTTACATCGGCAATTCAAAATTTTAGTAACTTATTACAACTCCGGACTTTTTTTTTGCGTTCAGCAGGCACCACTCAAAGCCACGTCATCAACTTTCAACCCTTTCTGACATAATTTGTTATTTTTAATGCATTTACCGATTTGTTTTGAGCTAAATGGCCCTGAAATTGAAAAGCACTACAAATGAACTCTGAAAAGGTTGAAACTTGGCATGGTATCATCATTTCACCCGCATAGCATGTGCAAAAAAGTAGAGAGGGTCACGGCAAAAACTGGATGCACTTCGTGTACAAACTGGACAATCTCTTTCGAAATAAATAGAAGAAAATAAATAAAGCAGAAAAGAAAAAATATATAAAAAACTACTCAGAAATAAATAGAAGAAAATAAATAAAGCAGAAAAGAAAAAACTATATAAAAAATTACTCAGAAATAAATAGAAGAAAATAAATAATGCAGAAAAGAAAAAAAATTATATAAAAAATTGTTGGGGCGCTGTCCAGTGGGCCTGCCAGACATCGGGTGTGGAAATTCAGGCCCAGCAGGCTCACAGGGCAGCGCGCCATAGTTAGGCCCAAAAGCCTGCTTTATAGAGGAGTTTGAAGGAGTAGCCGCGGCTGGTTTTATGAACCAGTGCGGCTGCCCTTCGCCCGGCGAGGTGGGACTAAACTTTGCGCCCCTCGCCTGGCAGCGCACCCCCTTTAGTACCGAGTCGTGGCACCAACCGGTACTAAAGGTGGGGTCTTTAGTACCGGTTGTAGCCACCACCCGGTACTAAAGGGCTGCCCTTCCCGCCGCTTGGCCTAGCCAAAATTGACCTTTAGTACCGGTTGGTGGCTCCAACTGGTACTAAAGGCCCATCCTATATAAGCGGCACTTACAAATTTCATCAGCTTTCATCAGCTTCTTCTCCTCTGCCCCGTCGCCCGCGGCCCCCGTCGCCACCCCTCGTTGACGCCCCCGTCGCCGCCCCGTCCACGTCCCCGTCCCCGTCGTCGCCGCCCCGGCCGTCGTCCCCGCCCCGTCCCCGCCCGTCCCCGTCGTCGTCGCCGCCCCGTCCCCGTTGTCCCATCGTCCTCGGCCGCCCCGTCCCCAGCCGTCCCCGCCCCGTCCCTGTCCCCGTTGTCGCCGCCCGTCGCCGTCCCCGTCGCCGGTGAGCTCCTGCCCCGGCCGCCATATGCATGTCCACACACACACACATTGTTAATTAGTTGTAAAATTGTTAGTATTTTTTATGTTTTTTAGGTATAGAAATATTTATAGAAATGCTAGAAATTTTTCTGTTTTTTAGTTATAGAAATATTTATAGAAATGTTAAGAATTTTTCTATTTTTTAGTTGTAGAAATATTAGAAATGTTAGTTATATAGAAATGTTAGAAATTTTAGAAATGTTAGTTCTAGCTAGGTGAATTAGATTAATGTCAAATTGTTAGACGATGATCGATGTTTTTTTAGTTTCTTATAATTTTAGTTATAAAAAAGTTTAGAATTTGCATATAGAATTTTAGTTATTACAATCCAATCATTTAAAAAATGTTACTTTTTGCGGGCATATAGTATTTGTTCTCGACAATGCCCGGCCCGCATCCTCGCCGTCGACCCGTTCGCGACGACGTCCTGCTTCAGAGAACCCATGTCCGGGACTGGGCTCCGCCGGGCTGGCACTGGGAGGTGCTACCTTCAGGGGCGCGCCGCTTGGTGAGGAACCCGGCCCCGGGTCCCGTCGTCGACCCTGATCTCCTTTGGTGGCGTTCACGTGGGCCACATTCGGTGCAGAGGGAGCCGGCTCCGCCGGAGGTGGTACGTCGCCGTGTCAGGGAGGAGGACGAGCACGTCCGTCGCTACATGGCTGCTATGGACGTCAGGTTCTCCAATACCTGGCAAGTTCTTTGGGCAGATGACCGGAGATATGATCTTGTGATGGTTCCTTCTCTTTGGGTGTCCATCGCCCGCGCCTCAGGAACCGCGAGTGGCCAAGATTCTTCCGTAGTATTCGATCTTTATTAGCTAGCTAGCTAGTGATGTATTCGATATATAATATTCGAGACAATGTATTCGAGATTATATATATTATTAGAGATGTTGTATTCGAGATTATATATTATTCGAGACGATGTATTCGAGATTATATATTATTCGAGACGATGCATATTATGTACTATGATTCAGTTTTTCCTTATTGATTGCATCCATGCATTGTAATTTGAATACTAAATTATTTTATATTTCTTCTGAATTAGTTAAATAAAAGCTATGGCGGACAATACCAGCAGAGAGGGAGAAGAGACCCTGTTCGAGATCATACGCAGCCCTCGCAGGCCAGATGATCTGAATGAAGAAGATGACGGCTCCCAATATCTGAACAATACCGGGGAGGGTGATGATAAGATATTCGATCTCGACGACCGAATAGATGAAGTCATGAACTATGATTATGATTATGATGATGCAGACAATGTTGATCTTGAAATAGCAACGTGTAGCGAGGTATATTTATATAAGCAGGCATCTGGTGATCATCACATGTTTTTTCTATTTGAAGATATATTAACGAATGGATCTTTCTTCTTTCAGCCCTCCGGATCGAGCAAATCTTCTTCTACAGGCAGCAGGACAGTGCGAGGCCCGGGCAAAAAGTTGAAGGAGAGCGTAAAGTACAACATCGATGCCATCAAAGCTAATGGCGAACCACTAGCGCCTAAGAACATTGCGAACAAGTTCGTTCGTTAGTGTGGAGTTCTTGTGAAGGACCAACTCCCAATCTCCATTCAAGAATGGAAAGAGCCAGCAAAGAAACGTCCAGATGTTACTTGGGTCGACGACACAACAAAAAATACTCTTTGGGAATCTCTCATGGAACATTTCACCCTACCAGATCGTTTCACTGATGCAGATGGGCAGAAAGTCAAGGACGCTGCTCTTAGGAAGATGGCAATTGCATTCAACACCCACAAGAAAACTGTATGGGCCAACTATGTCGAAAGAGAAAGGAAGACTCCAGAATTCAAGGGAACACTGGAGAAGCAAAGAGAACACTGGCCCGCTTTCGTGAAATTTAAGGAATCAGAATTATCTAAGGAACGGTCGAGAAAAAACAAGGCCAATGCCGCAAAAAAGACGCAGTTCCATAGGCTGGGGCCAGGTGGCTACGCGGTGGTAATGCCTAAGTGGGATAAGTCTGAGCAAGAGATGGTGAATGCAGGGGTCACTCCAGTTACTAGGAGCTGGCCCCCCAGGTGCAGAACTTGGTTCTATGCGCATGGGGGGCGTTGGACCCAAAGACAGGCCTGGTTTCGAAGAAGGCAAGTCTTAAAGGAGCCAAATAGAAGTTACTTCAAGCAATAGAAGATGCTCGAATGGGGTGTTCACGCCCAACAGAGAGAACGACGAGCTTACACGCGCCCTGGGAAATCCTGAACACCCGGGAAGAACACGAGGCAAGGGCGTTATTCCCTGGTATGAGGGCTTTTCGGACTGGAACGACGACTACAGGAGCGGTGCAAGAAGGAAGATGGAGGAGGAGAAGAAGAGGAAGCAGGAAGCAGAACGCCTTCAAGGCCTAGAATCAGCGCACGCAGACTTGGCACTCAAATTCCAGCGGCGGCAGCAGCAGATCGACTCATTTAGCCAGGAAAGGGGGTCTCAACAGCGGCAGCAGTTAGCGGATGATCCAGCATTGGATAGCACCGTCCCATCCATGCTGAGAAGCAGCGTTGGTTCCGCCCCGGGCGACGCACTGCTGGATAGATACCCTGTGGATGACATCATGGAGAACACTAACTGTGAGCTACACTTCAAAATGAAGAACATATCCATGAAGGTGGCGGACGTTGTTGCTTATACAAATCCCCCCGAAGCAACCTTCCATTGCAACCCGATTCCAGTCGGCTATGCTCGTGTCGTGGTTGATGAGGTGGTGGACCAATATTCGGGGCTAGAGCTTGACATTCCTGGAGGTGACGAGGAGCACACACTGGGAGAGGCCATACATCGTATCATCCTATGGAGAAAGGATTGCATCATCTTTCGAAGGCATCCGACACCGCGTCGTCATCCGACTCCTCCTCGATGTGAGGCCACTCCTCCTCCTCCAAGTCCGGCACAGCAGCAGGCCACTCCTCCTGCTTCAAGTCCGGCACAGCATGAGGCCACTCCTCCTGCTTCAAGTCCGACACCGCGTGAGGCCACTGAGGGAGTCCTGGACTAAGGGGTCCTCGGGCGTCCGGCCTATTATCAATGGGTCGGACTGGTGGGCTGTGAAGACATGAAGGCCGAAGACTGTACCCGTGTCCGGATTGGACTCTCCTTGGCGTGGAAGGCAAGCTTGGCGACCAACTATGAAGATTCCTTCTTATGTAACCGACTCTGTGTAACCCTAGATCCCCCCGGTGTCTATATAAACCGGAGGGTGTAGTTCGGAAAGGATATACTCATTACCATAGTCATACAGGCTAGGCTTCTAGGGTTTAGCCAGTATGATCTTGTGGTAGATCAACTCTTGTAATACTCATATTCATCAAGATCAATCAAGCAGGAAGTAGGGTATTACCTGTTGGGGAACGTAGCAGAAATTTAAAATTTTCTACGTATCACCAAGATCAATCTATGGAGTCATCTAGAAACGAGAGAGAGGGGAGTGCATCTACATACCCTTGTAGATCGCGCGCGGAAGCGTTCAAGAGAACGGGGTTGATGGAGTCGTACTCGTCGTGATCCAAATCACCGATGATCCTAGCGCCGAACGGACGGCACCTCTGCGTTCAACACACGTACGGAGCGGGGACGTCTCCTCCTTCTTGATCCAGCAAGGGGGGAAGGAGAAGTTGATGGAGGTCCAGCAGCATGACGGCGTGGTGGTGGAAGTAGCGGGATCCCGGCAGGGCTTCGCCAAGCGCAAGCGGGGAGGAAGAGGTGTCACGGGAGGGAGGGAGGAGCCAGGGCTTGGGGTGCTGCTCCCATGCGCCTCCCCACTATATATAGGGGTGGAGGGGGCTGGTTTCTTGCCCTCCAAGTCCATTGGGGCGTTGGCGAAGGTGGGGGAAAGAAATCCCATCATTTCCCTTCCCCACAGATTGTTATCCCCCCTTTTTAGGGATCTTGATCTTATCCCTTCGGGATATGATCTTATTCCTTCTAAGGTGAGATCTTGGTGCGCCTTGACCAGGGGTGTGGGGCCTTGCCCCCACTACCCACGTTCATGTGGGTCCCCCCATGCAGGTGGGCCCCACTTCGGAACCTTCTAGAACCTTCCCCGTACAATACCGAAAAATCCCGAACATTTTCTGGTGGCCAAAATAGGACTTCCCATATATAAATCTTTATCTCCGGACCATTCCGGAACTCCTCGTGACGTTCGGGATCTCATCCGGGACTCTGAACACCTTTCGGTTAACCGCATACTAATATCTCTACAACTCTAGCGTCACCGAACCTTAAGTGTGTAGACCCTACGGGTTCGGGACACATGCAGACATGACCGAGACGACTCTCCGGTCAATAACCAACAACAGGATCTGGATACCCATGTTGGCTCCCACATGTTCCACGATGATCTCATCGGATGAACCACGATGTCGAGGATTCAATCAATCCCGTATACAATTCCCTTTGTCAATCGGTACGTTACTTGCCCGAGATTCGATCGTCGGTATCCCAATACCTTGTTCAATCCCGTTACCGGCAAGTCACTTTACTCGTACCGTAACGCATGATCCCGTGGCTAACTCCTTAGTCACATTGAGCTCATTATGATGATGCATTACCGAGTGGGCCCAGAGATACCTCTCCGTCATACGGAGTGACAAATCCCAGTCTCGATTCGTGCCAACCCAACAGACACTTTCAGAGATACCTGTAGTGCGCCTTTATAGCCACCCAGTTACGTTGTGACGTTTGGTACACCCAAAGCATTCCTACGGTATCCGGGAGTTGCACAATCTCATGGTCTAAGGAAATGATACTTGACATTAGAAAAGCTCTAGCAAACGAACTACACGATCTTGTGCTATGCTTAGGATTGGGTCTTGTCCATCACATCATTGTCCTAATGATGTGATCCCGTTATCAATGACATCCAATGTCCATGGTCAGGAAACCATAACCATCTATTGATCAACGAGCTAGTCAACTAGAGGCTTACTAGGGACATGTTGTGGTCTATGTATTCACACATGTATTACGGTTTCCAGTTAATACAATTATAGCATGAACAATAGACAATTATCATGAACAAGGAAATACAATAATAACCATTTTATTATTGCCTCTAGGGCATATTTCCAACAGTCTCCCACTTGCACTAGAGTCAATAATCTAGTTCACATCACCATGTGATTAACACTCAAAGTTCACATCGCCATGTGACTAATACCCAAGAGTTTACTAGAGTCAATAATCTAGTTCACATCACCATGTGATTAACACTCAATGGGTTCTAGGGTTTGATCATGTTATGCTTACGAGTGAAGTTTTAGTCAACGGGTCTGCAACATTCAGATCCGTGTGTGCTTTACAAATCTCTATGTCATCTTGTAGATGCAGCTACCACGCGCTACTTGGAGCTATTCCAAATAACTGCTCTACTATACGAATCCGGTTCACTACTCAGAGTCATCCGGATTAGTGTCAAAGTTTGCATCGACGTAACCCTTTACGACGAACCCCCTTTCCACCTCCATAATCGAGAAAATTCCTTAGTCCACTAGATACTAAGGATAAGTTCGACCGCTGTCATGTGATCCCTTCCTGGATCACTATTGTACCCCTTGACTAACTCATGGCAAGGCACACTTCAGGTGCGGTACACAGCATAGCATATTGTAGAGCCTACGTCTAAAGCATAGGGGACGACCTTCGTCCTTTCTCTTTCTTCTGCCGTGGTCAGGCCTTGAGTCTTACTCAATACTCACACCTTGTAACACAACCAAGAACTCCTTCTTTGCTGATCTATTTTGAACTCCTTCAAAATCTTGTCACGGTATGTATTCATTTGAAAGTACTATTAAGCGTTTTTGATCTATCCTTATAGATCTTGATGCTCAATGTTCAAGTAGCTTAATCCAGGTTTTCCATTAAAAACACTTTTCAAATAACCCTGGATGCTTTCCAGAAATTCTACATCATTTCTGATCAACAATATGTTAACAACATATACTCATCAAAAATTCTATAGTGCTCCCACTCACTTCTTTGGAAATACAAGTTTCTCATGAACTTTGTATAAACCCAAAATCTTTGATCATCTCATCAAAGCGTTCATTCCAACTCCGAGATGCTTACTCCAATCCTTAGAAGGATTGCTGGAGCTTTGCATACTTGTTAGCATCTTTCAGGATTGACAAAACCTTCTGGTTGTATCACATACAACCTTTCCTCAAGAAAATCGTCGAGGAAACAATGTTTTGACATCCTATCTGCAAGATTTCATAAATAATGCAGTAACTGCTAATCTAATTCTAACAGACTCTTAGCATCGCTACGAGTGAGAAAGTCTCATCGCAGTCAACTCCTTGAACTTGCCGGAAAACATCTTAACGACAAGTCGAGCTTTCTTAATGGTGACACTTACCATCATTGTCTGTCTTCCCTTTAAAATCCATCTGTACCCAACAGCCTTACGACCATCAAGTAGTTCTTTCAAAGTCTATACTTTGTTTTCATACATGGATCCTCTCGGATTTTATGGCCTCGAGCCATTCGTTGGAATCCGGGCCCACCATCGCTTCTCCATAGCTCGTAGGTTCATTGTTGTCTAGCAACATGACTTCCAAGACAGGATTACGTACCACTCTGAAGTAGTACGCATCCTTGTCGTCCTATGAGGTTTGGTAGTGACTTGATCTGAAGTTTCATGATCACTATCATAAGCTTCCACTTCAATTGGTGTAGGTGCCAAGGAACAACTTCCTGTGCCCTGCTACACATTAGTTGAAGTGACGGTTCAATGACCTCATCAAGTCTCCACCATCCTCCCACTCAATTCTTTCGAGAGAAACTTTTCCTCGAGAAAGGACCCGTTTCTAGAAACAATCACTTTTGCTTCCAGATCTGAAATAGGAGGTATACCCAACTGTTTTGGGTATTCTATGAAGATGCATTTATCCGCTTTGGGTTCGAGCTTATCAGCCTGAAACTTTTTCACATAAGCGTCGCAGCCCCAAACTTTTAAGAAACGACAGCTTAGGTTTCTCTAAACCATAGTTCATACGGTGTCGTCTCAACGGAATTGCGTGGTGCTCTATTTAAAGTGAATGCGGTTGTCTCTAATGCCTAACCCATAAACGATAGTTGTAATTCGATAAGAGACATCATGGTATGCACCATATCCAATAGGGTGCAGTTATGATGTTCGGACACACCATCACAATATGGTGTTCCAGGCGGTATTAGTCGTGAAACAATTTCCACAATTTCTTAATTGTGTGCCAAACTCGTAACTCAGATATTCATCTCTATGATCATATCACAGACATTTTATCCTCTTGTCACGACGATCTTCAACTTCACTCTGAAATTACTTGAACCTTTCAATAATTCAGACTTGTGTTTCATCAAGTAAATATTCTCAGCATCTACTCAAATCATCTGTGAAGTAAGAACATAACGATATCCACTGCGTGCGTCAGCACTCATTGGACTGCACACATCAAATGTATTACTTCCAACAAGTTGCTCTCTTGTTCCATCTTACTGAAAACGAGGCCTTTCAGTCATCTTGCCCATGTGGTATGATTTGCATGTCTCAAGTGATTCAAAATCAAGTGAGTCCAAATGATCCATCTGTATGGACTTTCTTCATGCATATATACTAATAGACATGGTTCGCATGTCTCAATCTTTTCAAAAACGAGTGAGTCCAAAGATCCATCAACATGGAGCTTCTTCATGCGTTTTATACCAATATGACTCAAGTGGCAGTGCCACAAGTATGTGGTACTATCATTACTATCTTATATCTTTTGGCATGAACATGTGTATCACTACGATCGAGATTCAATAAACCATTCATTTTAGGTGCCAGACCATTGAAGGTATTATTCAAATAGACAGAGTAACCATTATTCTCCTTTAATGAATAACCGTATTGCGATAAACATAATCCAATCATGTCTATGCTCAAAGCAAACACCAAATAATAATTATTCAGGTTTAACCCCAATCTCGATGGTAGAGGGAGCATGCGATGCTTGATCACATCAACCTTGGAAACACTTCCAACACATATCGTATCTCACCTTTAGCTAGTCTCCGTTTATTCCACAACTTTTATTTCAAGTTACTAACACTTAGCAACCGAACCGGTATCTAATACCCTGGTGCTACTAGGAGTACTAGTAAAGTACACATTAATATAATGTATATCCAATATACTTCTATCGACCTTGCCAGCCTTCTCATCTACGAAGTATCTAGGGTAGTTCTGCTTCAGTGACCGTTCCCCTCATTTCAGAAGCACTTAGTCTCGGGTTTGGGTTCAACCTTGGGTTTCTTCACTAGAGCAGCAACTGATTTGCCATTTCATGAAGTATCCCTTCTTGCCCTTGCCCTTCTAGAAGCTAGTGGTTTTACTAACCATCAACAATTGATGCTCCTTCTTGATTTCTACTTTCGCGGTGTCAAACATCGCGAGTTGCTCAAGGATCATCATGTCTATCCCTGATATGTTATAGTTTATCACGAAGCTCTAATAGCTTGGTGGTAGTGACTATGGAGAACCATCACTATCTCATCTGGAAGATTAACTCCCACTCGATTCAAGTGATTGTAGTACTCAGACAATCTGAGCACATGCTCAACGATTGAGCTTTTCTCCCTTAGTTTGCAGGCTTAAGAAACTTGTCAGAGGTCTCATACCTCTTGACGTGGGCATTAGTCTGAAATCCCAATTTCAGTCTTTGGAACATCTCATATGTTCTACGACGTTTCAAAACCGTCTTTGGTGCCACGATTTTAAACCGTTAGCATCACACACTGAACTATCACGTAGTCATCAAAACATGTATGTCAGATGTTTCGTAACATCTACAGACGACGCTCGAGGTTCAGCACACCGAGCGGTGCATTAAGGACATAAGCCTTCTGTGCAGCAATGAGGACAATCCTCAGTTTACGGACCCAGTCCGCATAATTGCTACTATCAACTTTCAACTAAATTTTCTCTAGGAACATATCTTAGTAGAACTAAAGCATAAGCTACGACATTATTTGCAAAGACCTTTTGACTATGTTCATGATAATTAAGTTCATCTGATTATTTAATGAACTCCCACTTAGATAGACATCCCTCTAGTCATCTAAGTGATACATGATCCGAATCGACTAGGCCGTGTTCGATCATCACGTGAGACGGACTAGTCATCATCGGTGAACATCTCCATGTTGATCGTATCTACTGTATGACTCATGTTCGACCTTTCGGTCTCTTGTGTTCCGAGGCCATGTTTGTACATGCTAGGCTCGTCAAGTCAACCTAAGTGTTTTGCTTGTGTTCCGAGGCCATGTCTGTACATGCTAGGCTCGTCAACACCCGTTGTATGCGAACGTTAGAATCTATCACACCCGATCATCACGTGGTGCTTCGAAACAACGAACCTTCGCAACGGTGCACAGTTAGGGGGAACACATCTCTTGAAATTTTAGTGAGGGATCATCTTATTTATGCTACCGTCGTTCTAAGCAAATAAGATGTAAACATGACAAACATCACATGCAAATCATAAAGTGACATGATGTGGCCAATATCATCTTGCGCCTTTTGATCTCCATCTTCGAGGCGCGGCATGATCACCTTCGTCACCGGCATGACACCATGATCTCCATCATCGTGTCTTCATGAAGTTGTCTCGCCAACTATTACTTCTACTACTATGGCTAACGGTTAGCAATAAAGTAAAGTAATTACATGGCGTTTTTCATTGACACGCAGGTCATACAATAAATTAAGACAACTCCTATGGCTCCTGCCGATTGTCATACTCATCGACATGCAAGTCGTGATTCCTATTACAAGAACATGATCAATCTCATACATCACATATATCATTCATCACATCCTTTTGGCCATATCACATCACATAGCATACCTTGCAAAAACAAGTTAGACGTCCTCTAATTGTTGTTGCATGTTTTACGTGGCTGCTATGGGTTTCTAGCAAGAACGTTTCTTACCTACGCAAAAGCCACAACGGTGATATGCCAATTGCTATTTACCCTTCATAAGGACCCTTTTCATCGAATCCGATCCGACTAAAGTGGGAGAGACAGACACCCGCTAGCCACCTTATGCATCAAGTGCATGTCAGCCGGTAGAACCTGTCTCACGTAAGAGTACGTGTAAGGTCGGTCCAGGCCGCTTCATCCCACAATGCCGCCGAATCAAGATAAGACTAGTAACGGTAAGCAAATTGAACAAATCGTCGCCCACAACTACTTTGTGTTCTACTCGTGCATAGAATCTACGCATAAACCTGGCTCATGATGCCACTGTTGGGGAACGTAGCAGAAATTTAAAATTTTCTACGTATCACCAAGATCAATCTATGGAGTCATCTAGCACCGAGAGAGAGGGGAGTGCATATACATACCCTTGTAGATCGCGCGCGGAAGCGTTCAAGAGAACGGGGTTGATGGAGTCGTACTCGTCGTGATCCAAATCACCGATGATCCTAGCGCCGAACGGACGGCACCTCTGCGTTCAACACACGTACGGAGCGGGGACGTCTCCTCCTTCTTGATCCAGCAAGGGGGAAGGAGAAGTTGATGGAGGTCCAGCAGCACGACGGCGTGGTGGTGGAAGTAGCGGGATCCCGGCAGGGCTTCGCCAAGCGCAAGCGGGGAGGAAGAGGTGTCACGGGAGGGAGGAAGGAGCCAGGGCTTGGGGTGCTGCTCCCATGCGCCTCCCCACTATATATAGGGGTGGAGGGGGCTGGTTTCTTGCCCTCCAAGTCCATTGGGGCGTTGGCGAAGGTGGGGGAAAGAAATCCCATCATTTCCCTTCCCCACAGATTGTTATCCCCCCTTTTTAGGGATCTTGATCTTATCCCTTCGGGATATGATCTTATTCCTTCTAAGGTGAGATCTTGGTGCGCCTTGACCAGGGGTGTGGGGCCTTGCCCCCACTACCCACGTTCATGTGGGTCCCCCCATGCAGGTGGGCCCCACTTCGGAACCTTCTAGAACCTTCCCCGTACAATACCGAAAAATCCCAAACATTTTCCGGTGGCCAAAATAGGACTTCCCATATATAAATCTTTACCTCCGGACCATTCCGGAACTCCTCGTGACGTCCGGGATCTCATCCGGGACTCTGAACACCTTTCGGTTAACCGCATACTAATATCTCTACAACTCTAGCGTCACCGAACCTTAAGTGTGTAGACCCTACGGGTTCGGGACACATGCAGACATGACCGAGACGACTCTCCGGTCAATAACCAACAGCAGGATCTGGATACCCATGTTGGCTCCCACATGTTCCACGATGATCTCATCGGATGAACCACGATGTCGAGGATTCAATCAATCCCGTATACAATTCCCTTTGTCAATCGGTACGTTACTTGCCCGAGATTCGATCGTCGGTATCCCAATACCTTGTTCAATCTCGTTACCGGCAAGTCACTTTACTCGTACCGTAACGCATGATCCCGTGGCTAACTCCTTAGTCACATTGAGCTCATTATGATGATGCATTACTGAGTGGGCCCAGAGATACCTCTCCGTCATACGGAGTGACAAATCCCAGTCTCGATTCGTGCCAACCCAACAGACACTTTCAGAGATACCTGTCGTGCGCCTTTATAGCCACCCAGTTACGTTGTGACGTTTGGTACACCCAAAGCATTCCTACGGTATCCGGGAGTTGCACAATCTCATGGTCTAAGGAAATGATACTTGACATTAGAAAAGCTCTAGCAAACGAACTACACGATCTTGTGCTATGCTTAGGATTGGGTCTTGTCCATCACATCATTGTCCTAATGATGTGATCCCGTTATCAATGACATCCAATGTCCATGGTCAGGAAACCATAACCATCTATTGATCAACGAGCTAGTCAACTAGAGGCTTACTAGGGACATGTTGTGGTCTATGTATTCACACATGTATTACGGTTTCCAGTTAATACAATTATAGCATGAACAATAGACAATTATCATGAACAAGGAAATACAATAATAACCATTTTATTATTGCCTCTAGGGCATATTTCCAACATTACCTCCATAGAGAGGGCCCGAACCTGGGTAAACATCGTGTCCCCTGTCCCCTGTTACCATCGACCTTAGACGCACAGTTCGGGACCCCCTACCCGAGATCCGCCGGTTTTGACACCGACATTGGTGCTTTCATTGAGAGTTCCACTGTGCCGTCAACGAAAGGTTTGATGGCCCCTTCAATCGTCGATAGTGATGCTGTCCAAGGAGAAACCTTCCTCCCCGGACAGATTTTCGTATTCGGCGGCTTCGTACTGCGGGCCAACTCGCTTGGCCATCTGGAGCAGATCGATAGCTACGCCCCTGGCCACCAAGTCAGATTCAGAAGCTTGAACTACATCGCGGATATCCGTGGAGACTTGATCTTCAACGGTTTTGAGACCACGGCGATCGCTCCCCCTCGCTCCGATGAACATGACTTAAATCTTTCATCGGACCATGTTCAGGAGATGGTTCCTGTAACTGCTACGGCCTTAGATCCGGAGCAAATCACGCCATCCGAAGCCACAGAGTCCGCGGCATTGGAGCCACACACAGACTCAACACCTGGGAATATCTGCGTCAACGGAATTCCGGACTCGTTTCCGGCTATAAGTTCCGAACCGCGTACGCCTGCGGACACCGAGCTGGATCAGTCATCGATCTTCGAGTTCAGCACCGCAGACATCTTCCAACACTCGCCCTTGGGCGATGTGCTAAATTCATTAAAAAACCTGTCCTTGGCGGGGGACTCACAGACGAACTATGTCCGGTTCGAACTAGAGGCTGATGATGGAGAATTTCGCTTCCCACCCGCCACCCACTTCATAGCCACCGTCGAGGACTTAACCGACGTGCTTGATTATGGCTCCGAAGACATCAACGGTATGGAAGACGATGCCGACAAGGAGCAAGGCCAAGACCCGCCATTCACTGGACGTTGGACGGCCACCTCTTCATACGATGTGTACATGGTTGACACACCTAAAAAAACTAGCGATGATGACAAAGAAGATCCAGCTGTGAATAAACCTTCTGAGACACAGTCCAAGCGCCAGCGCCCTAAACGCCGTTCTAAGTCACGTCGCTCAAAAGATAGCAACACTGGCACCGGAGAAAATAGTACTCCGGACGACGCCGAAAACAATGAAGACCCTGTTGGAGCAACATCCGAACAGGAGGAACAAGACAACGGGCAAGTTAACCCTGATAAACAGGCCATGCCCAACGACCCGGATGACGATAGTTACCGTCCACCCTCCAAGGATGAGGAGAGCCTCGGCAACAAGGATTTCATCGTGCCTGAGGCACCCCTCAAGAAGGAGCGCTTCAAGCGCCAACTAATAGCTACTACAAAAAGCCTGAAGAAAAAATAGCAGCAGCTTCAAGCCGATCAAGACCTACTTATTGACAGATGGACTGATGTCCTGGTAGCCAAAGAATACGGCCTCAAGCGTCCAGCCAAGAGTTACCCGAAACGCAGACTGCTACCTCAGTTCGATGAGGAGGCGCCGGAGCCCATACCTCCCTCGCGCAATGCGGAACGACCACCACGTGGTCGGGATAGTGCGGCGGACCGACCGCCCCGCGGTCGGGATAAAATGGCAACTCAAGCCGAACAGCAGCCCGCCCACCGCCTCGTAAAAACAGAGACAAAATAGCTCGGGACTATACATACGACCTTCGGCAGGACCTGGACAGTAGAGCAGGACACACCAGATCAATCTACGGATCGCGAGGACGCCTCTTGACTCGCGACGACGACTACCTATTCGGACGTGACAAACCTAGTCACGCCCGGGCCGATAACCACAGGCGGACTTCATCGGAGGTGCGCCGCAATGCGGCCCGATATAGAGGCGCCGCACACCCTCTCTGCTTCACAGATGAAGTACTGGATCATGAATTCTCTGAGGGGCTCAAGCCCGTCAATATTGAATCATATGACGGAACAACCGATCCCGCAGTATGGATCGAGGATTTTATTCTCCACATCCATATGGCCCGAGGAGACGATATCCACGCCATCAAATACCTCCCACCAAAACTAAAAGGGCCAGCTAGCCACTGGTTAAATAGCCTGCCTGAAAATTCCATCGGCAGCTGGGAGGACTTGGAAGAAGCTTTTCTCGACAACTTCCAAGGCACTTATGTCCGGCCACCAGACGCCGGTGACTTAAGTCATATAGTTCAACAACCTGGAGAATCAGCCAGAAAATTCTGGACTAGGTTCCTAACCAAAAAGAACCAGATCGTTGACTGTCCGGATGCCGAAGCCCTAGCGGCCTTCAAACACAGCATCCGTGACGAATGGCTCGCCCGCCACCTCGGCCAAGAAAAGCCGAAATCCATGGCAGCCCTCACGGCACTCATGACCCGCTTTTGCGCAGGTGAGGATAGTTGGCCGGCTCGTAGCAAAACCACAGCCAGCGAGGCAGGCCCCTCTGAGGCCAAAAAAAGCACCAGCAAGCTCCGGCGCAATAGACACAAACGCAAAAGCAATGGCGATAACACCGATGACACTACAGCTCACGCCGGATTCAGTGGCTCCAAGTCCGGCCAGCGGAAGAAGCCCTACAAAATGAACAGCGAGGGACCATCCAGCTTGGACCGCATACTTGACCGTCTGTGCCAGATACATGGCATCCCAGACAAACAAGCCAATCATACCAACAGAGATTGTTGGGTTTTTAAACAGGCCGACAAGTTAAATGCCGAGAACAAGGAAAAGGGATCACAAAGTGAGGATGATGACGAAGAGCCCCGGCAGCCGAACACTGGGGGGCAGAAGAAATTTCCCCCTCAAGTCAAAACGGTGAACATGATATACGCTACACACATCCCCAAAAGGGAGCGCAAGCGCGCACTCAGGGACATCTACGCGGTAGAGCCAGTCGCCCCAAAATTCAACCCGTGGTCGTCATTCCCGATCACCTTTGATCGTCGAGATCATCCAACTAGTATCTGCCATGGCGGCTCAGTCGCACTGGTTCTCGACCCAATCATCGACGGATTTCACCTAACACGAGTCCTAATGGACGGGGGCAGCAGCCTCAACCTGCTCTATCAGGATACCGTGCGCAAGATGGGCATTAATCCCTCACGAATCAAACCCACAAAGACTACCTTTAAGGGAGTCATACCAGGTATAGAGGCCCGTTGTACGGGCTCAATCACACTGGAAGTGGTCTTCGGTTCCCCAGAAAACTTCCAAAGCGAGAGCTAATCTTCGATATCGTCCCCTTCCGCAGCGGCTACCACGCACTGCTCGAACGAACCGCGTTTGCTAGATTCAACGCGGTGCCACACGACGCTTATCTCAAGCTCAAGATGCCCGGTCCACGCGGCGTCATAACAGTCAATGGAAACACCAAACGCTCCCTCCGTATAGAGGAGCACACAGCCGCCCTAGCAGCAGAGGTACAGAGCGGCCTTCTCAAGCATAACTATAATCCGACTGCCGAGCCCCTGTACACCACCAAGAGGGTCCGGACCACACTGCAACAGGACATCTCGGCTCGTCAAGAGCTCGATTAGCAATACGGCCTCCGTCCCAGTCCCGATGAGGTAGCGGCATTCGCACCACGCGTACATAATTACGCACTCAAAATCCCATGGGCATCAACGGAGGCACAGCTAGCTTGTAGTTCACAGTTCGGCTACACCGATCCCAGACTCACTTTTATCTTTACTATTTCCTTTTTTTAGGTCTCTTTTATACATGCCTCCTTCGATGGCCTGATTACTGGTCCTGTCAAAGGACAAGTACACCAGATTGGCACAGAGCACAGGCATACAGGGGAAGCCCTAGAGGACAATCCAACGATCACTCTACCTATTTTTCAGTACCCAAATGCAGCTCTCCTTTGGTTATGGCATGTTAAATAGCCGGTTGCTTCTCGCACTATTTGTATAAATGCGCTTTGACGCATTAACCCAACTATAATGGAAACAGTTCACGGCCCAAGTCAAGGGGCCCCAGATACTACCTCTGCTCTCTTTCTGTTTTCCTTTGCCATTAATTACTTATATTCTCGCACCCGTGCACTTTGGTACGTTTCATATTCACTAGGGGCTCCCCATCGTCCCATAATACGGCAACAAAGCCCGAACACTTCTTATAGATAAGTTCGGCACCCCGAATTTAGCATTATATGCATTGGCTCCGAATCATGTCATTGGTCAATAGTTGGGTTGCCCGGCTCCTGTGCTTGCTACCCTACGTTCCGCTACATCGGCTAGGGTAGTAAAGGGAGAACTACTGCGAGTGTGCCCTGGTCTAAACCGGATGAGCACCTCAGTAGAGAAAAGCCGAAAACTGACTGTCATGATGCGGCCAGAGCTGGTCAGCTGTTCGGAGGTCACAAATCGTTGGAGATTTTTTCCGCATTCCGCAAAGGATCAGTACTTCCCGATCAGACGCTGATAGTACTCTGGTTCGTATACCAGGGGCTGCGCCCATGTTTTATTATAAAACTCCTATGGCTAAGTGAGGGCGTTTATGCCGCATAGTCTAATTGCCTGGTTCGCTGCGCTAAACAACTCCTTCAAGGACCATATAATTGGATAAAGATTGTTTAGATTCCATCCCGAACACCTCCGTACTACCTAAGTGAGGGCAGAAGCCGACGACTGGCCAACCCTCAGATTTTATACAACACGGCCGCACAGGAGGAAACAATTAGAACATAACAAGCATTATATTACAAACCGGCTTTGTTTTTATCATACAAGGCAAGGACAAAACATGAGTGTATTCATTCGAAAACAATGTCTTGCCCGCACTGCGCTGCTGCAAGTCAAGACCCTTCTAGGACATCCGCAAAATATCGCTCGGGTGTGCGGTGCTCCTTGCCCTCTGGCGGCCCCCTGGCCACCTCAACGGCGTCCATCTTTGCCCACCACATCTTGCAACGGGCGAAGGCCATGCGGGCACCTTCAATGCAGACTGATCGCTTGACGATGTCTACCCGCGGACAGGCTTCCACCACCCGCTTCACGAGGCCAAAATAGCTGCTAGGTATAGCTTCGGCTGGCCACAGCCGGATTATCAAATCCTTCATGGCCAGTTCGGCCACCCTATGCAGCCCGACCAACTGTTTCAGTTGATCGGCAAAGGGCACCGGATGTTCTGGCACAGCATACTGCGACCAGAACAGCTTCCCGTGGAATTCCCTTCTCTGGCTCAGAAGAACTCCGCAGCATCGGACACGCTGCGTGGTAGATCTGCAAAATCCCCTGGGCAACTCCGAATCCGGGTTAGTAAAAGGTACTTCCTCTCCGCATACTTGCTTTGCATGTTAAAATCCTTACCCGCTGCGACCTTCTTGGCCTCCTGCATCTCTTGGAGAGCGTCCCGGGCCTCATTCCGTGCAGTCTCCGTGCTCTGGCGAGCCTTGGTAAGTTCGGTCTCTTGAACCGATGCCTCGCGCTCCAAGGCTTCGCACTTCTTCACCGTGTCCTGGAGCTCCTGCTGGACCTCGCTGACCTGGGCCTTGAGCTTCTTACGGGCGGCTTGCTGCTGGACAGCCTTCCCCTTGGCTTTGGCCAGGGCATTTTCCCGGTACCTCGACCTCGATCGCCGCCCCTACACATATTATGACACTCCGATCAATACTCACCGCTTATTCTTTTCGAATACACAACAAGTCGTCACTCACCTTGCTTCTCCTGGAGCTGAATCTTCACCTCGTCGAGCTCGTTCTCGGCCCGCACCAACCTCTGCTTCAGTTCAGAGACTTCGGCAGCATGCGAGGTCGCGGCCAACAGCGACGCCTGCTCATTCATACATATCAAGTTAGTCTCCTACAAAGGGTTGATCCTCTGTCCGGCCTTTCTTTCCGAACACGGACAGTGTCTCAGGGGCTACTGTCAGCACGGGGTGTTCTCTTTCTACGAGACTTACCTCAAAACCTGTCAACAGATTGTTGCAGGCCTCGTTTAGTCCGCTCTTGACGGACTGAACCTTCTCGATCACCGTACCCATAAGGACACGGTGCTCGTCCACAATGGAGGCGCCTCGTAGCGCCTCCATCAGGTTATCCAGTGCCCCTGGTTGGACAGGGGCCATCGGTGGAATTGGTGCACCCCCTCCTTCGAAGGAAGGTGCGCGCCGGATTCCGGGGCCGCATCGGTCCCCGAAATCGTATTCGGCTGAGGGCCTAACTGAATATGTCCCTCCTCGCCAGTCTCCATGGGGATCTGCTCCCCCATGTGTCCGACAGCGGAGGTCTCGCCTTGCGGCGCCTCCTAGACAGCGTCCTGGCCCCCTCCCCGGCTCGGAGCGGTCCTCCGGGACAACACTTCGGTGTCGTCCTTGGCCTCAGGGGAATAAGCGGGCGGCGGCGACATGCTTGCCATTTCCGCCGGATCCAACAAACCTCCAGATGAGGATCGCTGGATGCTGTCACGGGCCGGACTGCAATAGCACAATTAACCACGTCAAAACAATAAAAAGGAGAGGCCGGGTACACTTGTATACGTGAGTCATAGTACTTACGATGCGGCCCGAGGCTTAGTGTGGAGGCGTCGCTCCGGACTGCTGTCAACGTCCCACGCAGTGTTGACCGCAAGGGCGCCCTTCCCCTTCTTGGGCGTTCCCGCCTCCAGATTCATGGAGGCCCCCCTTTTCTTCTTTTCCTCCTCAGGGGGAGGGTTCTTCTCCTCCTCCTCCTCTTCCTCGTCATCGTCCTCAGGGACGGAGGAATGGGCTTCTTCGTCTTCGGACGTCATGTCTGAAGCGCCCTTGCGACGGGGCCACTTTTGTCCCCCTTGGCCTTCTTCTTGGCCTTCTTCTCCGGCGCCTTATATGGTGCCGGCACCAGCATCTTCTCCAGACGCGGGATGACTGGTTCTTCAGGCAGCGGAGCCGGACACTGGATCCGCTTCGCCCTCTCCATCCAATCCTGAAAAAGCAAATGATAAAAGCTCAGACATCATCCTCGAAACAAACAAGTAGGGGATACGTTAAAAATAACATACCTCGCTGGCGAGGTGTTTAATGTCGTGCCCACGGTCTGAATCTGTGGCCGGCGGTTTCTCGTTGCCCTTAAAGAGCAACTTCCAGGCACCTTCGTGAGTGGTTTCGAAGAGCCTCACCAGGGTTTGATGCTTCTTCGGATTAAACTCCCACAGAGGGCGGCTTCTGCGCTGGCACGGGAGGATCCGGCGAACCAGCATCACCTGAATTACATCGACAAGCTTGACGTTCTTGGCTATCATGCTTTGAACGCGCGTCTGCAGCGCAATTAGCTCATCGGGCGAACACCAGTTCGGACTCTTCTCGACCCAGGAGGTGAGTCGCATGGGAGCGCCGGAGCGGAATTCGGCAGCTGCGTCCCAGGTGGTGCCACGGGGTTCCGTGATGTAGAACCACTGTTTCTGCCACTCCTTTACTGTATCCACAAAAGTGCCTTTCGGCCAGGAAACGTTGGACAGCTTACTCACCATGGCTCCTCCGCACTCCACGTGTTGGCCATCCACCACCTTCGGCTTCACGTTGAAGACTTTGAGCCACAGCCTGAAGTGGGGTTGGATGCGGAGGAAGGCCTCACACACGACGATAAACGCCGAGATGTTGAGGAAGGAGTTCGGGGACAGATCATGGAAATCTATCCCGTAATAATACATCAGCCCGCGGACGAAAGGGTGGAGTGGGAACCTTAGTCCGTGGAAGAAATGAGGGATGAATACCACCCTCTCGTTGGGCTTCGGCGTGGGGACGACTTGTCCCTCGGCCGGCAGACGGTGGGCGATTTCCTTCGCAAGTATCCAGCCGCCCGAAGCTCAGTAATGTCCTCCTCCTTGACGGAGGAGATCATCCACCTGCCCTGACCTCCGGATCCGGACATGGTTGAGTGCTAGCTCGAGTGGAAAGGAGATGAGAACTTGGGCGCTGGAGCTCGAGATTGGGAGGGCGGAGATAGAGAGAAGGCGTGGGAGAGGGAGTCCTTATCCCCCTATAAAGGCAGTAAATATTGAACGCCTCCCCACTCGCATTAGAATTCGCCTATTCCCAAGGGCTGTATAAATGGCACGGTTGGGTTACCCATGCCCACATTGATGAAAATCCCACGATAAGGGGACACGATCTCTGCTTTGACAAGACGTGCCAATGACAACCGCGTCTCGGGACGTGGAGCGGCGGACACAAAAATGGTTCGGAATTATGACCGGTCGGACGTGATGTCATGCTACAAAAATTTGTCAGCGAATTGGATTCGTGTAAAATTATATTCTCTCTGTGGTTGAGTATGGTGTGTGTGACAGGTCCGGATACTATCATCGCGTCTGAAGAATATCTTGGAGTTCGTAAAAAAGGGAACCCGCCTTGCAATGCCGAAGACAATCTGCGCGCCGGACTCCTCGTCATTGAAGCCAGGTTCAGGGGCTACTGAGGGAGTCCTGGACTAAGGGGTCCTCGGGCGTCCGGCCTATTATCAATGGGCCGGACTGGTGGGCTGTGAAGACATGAAGGCCGAAGACTGTACCCGTGTCCGGATTGGACTCTCCTTGGCGTGGAAGGCAAGCTTGGCGACCAACTATGAAGATTCCTTCTTATGTAACCGACTCTGTGTAACCCTAGACCCCCCCCGGTGTCTATATAAACCGGAGGGTGTAGTCCGGAAAGGATATACTCATTACCATAGTCATACAGGCTAGGCTTCTAGGGTTTAGCCATTACGATCTCGTGGTAGATCAACTCTTGTAATACTCATATTCATCAAGATCAATCAAGCAGGAAGTAGGATATTACCTCCATAGAGAGGGCCCAAACCTGGGTAAACATCGTGTCCCCTGTCCCCTGTTACCATCGACCTTAGACGCACAGTTCGGGACCCCCTACCCGAGATCCGCCGGTTTTGACACCGACAGCCACTCCTCCTGCTTCAAGTCCGGCACAGCGTGAGGCCACTCCTCCTGCTCCAACTCAGCCACGTTAGCCGTCTTTGCCGCCTCAGCAATCGGGGAAGAGAGCCGCCGCAGCTATGGTGCGTAGCGGTACGAGTCGAGGTAGTACAGGAGGTACAGGCGGAGGCAAGCGATATAAATATGGTCCAAGCCTCTCTCCTCTTCACTCAGAGGCCTTACGACATGACCGAGGAGCAAAACGCAGCCATAGTGAAGGCCCAAGTGGACGCCCATTTTGGACCGAAACCGGCACCACCGCCAAGGGAGAAAGTGCCTGAGGAAAAGATTGACCACTTTATTCGTATGGCTAGACCACCAGCTCCCAAGCCTGTTGACTCAGACTATGAGCGCCAAATCAGGAAGGCACATCGAGCACGAGTACAGAAGGAGTCGAGCTCGAGCTCGAGCCAAGCAGCTGGCAAAAAATGCGGGAAAACCGTTCCCCAGCTGGGAGAACAGGCGGCGCAATCGATCCCCCCGCTTGTTGTGCCAACAACACATAAGAGTACCGGCACCCTATATATATGTGGGCAAACCGTTAACGTTCCCCAGCTGGGCAATCTGGTAATAACCGAGGAGCATATAATGCAGGCTGAAATGCTCGGTATGACTGTTGGACAACTCCTCGAGATCGAGTCCATGTCTCCGCTTAGAGAGGAGGAAATAAAATGGAAATATGTCTGCGGCGAACCTTTGGTTGAGCCCGAGGAGGTCAAGAACCTCCCAACGAGAATGTATGAATTGGATCAATGGTACATGGAAATTTGCAAGACC
This sequence comes from Aegilops tauschii subsp. strangulata, assembly GCF_002575655.3. Classification (NCBI taxonomy): domain Eukaryota; kingdom Viridiplantae; phylum Streptophyta; class Magnoliopsida; order Poales; family Poaceae; genus Aegilops; species Aegilops tauschii. The sequence continues at coordinate 144,948,116 of NC_053041.3, forward strand.
CACAATCTACAGTCCCTCATGGTGAAAGTCAAGGAAGAGGATTACTTCCATAAGCTAGCGTCTATTGAGTATACATAACTGTTTCAGTTATTCAATTATGACGCACTCGACAAATCTATCGTCAGTTGCTATTGTCTGTAAGTGATTTCTTTCTGTAATTTATGTCTCAAGCTAGCTGTAGTGCTCTCGTTGATCATTACCTGTAATTATCCTCACTATATTCTTTTCTGTGGTATTATGTAGGATGAAGATGTCCGAAATGAGAAAAACTGGACGCTATGGCACTGAGTTCATTGACCCAAATACCATTAATGAAGAGACATGGTCATATGAACATTATAAACAAGAAGTAGAGAATAACATGCTAGAGTTCTTGAAGCGCCTCAATACCAATGCAGATATACTACTTCCTTACAACTTCCAGTGAGTCACACTGTCTTGTACTACAAATTATGTTTTTGTTACTAGCTAGATGTTAATAAGTGTATAGGGTTCAGGGTTAGTTGATGAGTGTTATGCGCATGCCCGCTTAATTTATACATGCAAACATGCGCATGCAGGTACCACTGGATCTTGGTAGACATTAAAGTAAAGAAGGAAAAGTTGAAGTACTGGACTCACTGCTTAAAAAACCTAAAGAGTACTCAATCGTGAAGGGGATAGTCGACAGGTAATTTCAATCATTATATATATGTCCTGATATCAACTAATTAATAACTCATTTATTCATTTTCTTTGCCGGGGGCCGGCAGGGCTTGGCAAAAGTTTATCAAAGATGTTCCAGGCCCGTTCAGAGAAAATCTGTATTGGTATCGACCCACAGTAATTAATTAAGTAGTACTAGCTAGCTAGCTACCATGCAATCTCTTTAATTTTAGTTTCAATAACATTAATTATCATGCTTGATTAATTATTATCTGATTGAACTCTATTCTCGTACAGGCCATGAAGCAGGAGCCGGGGAATGATTTATGTGCATACTACGTTTGCGAGAACATTCGCATGATGACGTCCGAAAAGAGCACATCTGATAGACAGATATGGGTACGTTTGCGAGAACACTATACACAATTTTTACATCATTATCGATATCTAGTCACATAACTAATACATGCATATTGATCTCCTTCTTAACAGTTCAATGAGGTGCGGCAGAAGCTCCTACCAATGGATCGCGTACGAGCAATTGCAGAGAAAATAGCAGGATTTTTGCTCGACCAGGTCATAGATCCTAAATGAGAATTCCATTACCCGCTACCGCAGTAATGCCTCCATGTAGGAGAAATTATATATACCAAATTGTATATATATACGTACATGTGTATGTGTGGATATGGTGGTGCGAGACATTCGATGATATATATATATATATATGATCGGTTCTACGAGAAATTCTATTTATATATATATGCATAACGTGTACAATATGTAGTATCATAAAATACCAGCAAACGAAAAAGAATTAAATAGAAAACACAAAATTAAAGGAAAAAGAAACCTTGAACCCAAAACCCTCCTAACCTTTTAGTACCGGTTGATGTTACCAACCGGTACTAAAGGTCTCCCCGTCCCCGGCGTCTGCTCATGCCACGTGGTGGCCCTTTAGCGGCGGTTCGTGCATAACCGGTACTAAAGGGGGGGGGCATTTAGTCCCCACCCTTTAGTGCCAGTTACAGAACTGGCACTAAAGGCCCTTACGAACATGTGCTGTAGCCCGGTTCTGCACTAGTGAACTCACACCGTACCCACAAGGAGAGGGACCTCCATGCCCACGGGCACCACCCGGATCGAGCCCAAGCACACCAACCCGGCGCGCGAACGCCGACTCGCCCCGGGCCCTGCCAAGATCCGCCCGAGCACGAGCCCCAACTCGCCGCCATGCGGCTGGCCTAGAGCTAGGGGAAGGAGGCCTGCTTCCGCCACCCAGTGCCACCGGCACGGGGACGACGCCAAGCTTGCGCTGCTGCCCGCACCACCGTACCTTGGATGAGGCCAACCCAGCCGCCGACGTCGCTGGCCAGCCCACCGTGACACGCCCTCACTCCAACCACCGCCAGCACCCAAGGGCCGCCGGGGATAGCCGGACCTCGCCACCTAGGCCCGCGCCGCCCGCATGCAACCAGTTAGAGGAGCAGCCCGCCAGATCACCAGATCTGGGTCGAGCAGCCACCGCCCTGACGCAGCCCACGGCGCAGGCACGCCCCGCCAACCTCCCAGCAGCCCACCACGCGCCTCCAAAAGCCGCCACCGGGGGGTTCACCATCGTCGTGCCGCCGTGCCCTGCCCAACGCTACACAAACGCCCGAGGGGGGGGGCGTCCTGCGCCAGCCCTCCCCGCGCGAAGGATGAACAGGGCCAGCCCCGCCGCCGCTGACGCTGGCCGGGCTTTGCCCGGCGGCGGCGGCTTGAGGGGATCAAGGAGGGGTGGGGGCTGGCAGCGGCCGATGTAGGGTTTCGCCCCCCCCCCCCCCCCCCCCCGCTCGTATGAAAGTGTTGTCATTTATGAGATTACCTTGTGAAATTATGTTCAAGGCGCAAGACTTATTATCAACCACTTCTTTAAATCTATGTAACTTTTTAGATAGTTTCTACCAAATGTCGCAACAATAGCTATTTTATGGGGCATCCTATGAAATTGTGTTCTTAAGGCAGTGTACATTATTAAACCCATTAAGGCGCACTGCAAGGCCGGCCAGCCAGCTATGCCACGTGGTGCATGCAGATTGGCAGCGGTAAGAAAGTTTTTGATTTTTCTGAGATTATGTTTAGAAGATCGAAGTGAGACTTTTTTCCTTCTTCTTTTTGAGTTTTTTTTAGATGGATGTTATGTCAAGTAATGCAAGAAAGTTTTCCTTTTATTTTGAGATGAATGTGAGGTTTTTTTCTCTTTAAGATGGAGAAACGCGTGCACAACTTTCACTCAAGCGACCTGCAATGGCAGCCCCCAAACACTAGATATTATGTAGTGTGGTGCGCATGGAGACATTACACTGGGATCCACAAACTTGGCTGGTGCGAACATTTTAGTTCATGTACAAAGGACCTAAATGGTGTGATTTTGAATAGATCCATGTAAATTCTTTTAGTGCCAGGGAACTTTCCATAGAAAAACGGGTGATTCAGACTGGATCAGTGTGATTATGAGGATTTTGAAGCCGAAGGACAGGCTTAAGGACTAGTCCATTCCATTTCACAAGTTCATGAAATAAAATGTTCCCACCGGGGATGTTCATAGGCTCCCGGTGCCATTGCCTCTTGTAATACATAATTCACCGAGTAGATGCATATAGCGTGTTAGTGCTGCCATATTGTTTTAGAAACTTCACTCCACTTTCCGAACACTCGTTGTACAGCCTCACTTCCCCGATTCCGCCTAAAAAACTTAGTGTCATGCACCCAAATCGTTCGCAACATCAAGTTATGAAATTCTTTGCAACGTCGATCGCATCAACTAAGCTGAGAGATTCTCTTTCCGATTTGGGTTGCACAGATCTGGCCTGGCTCCAACGTACGAGCTGTTGAGACAGTACTAAGAAGCTAGGTAGAACACATAAATTATCACCTTGTCGCCGCATGCATGCATGTGCCTAACCCTAACAAGTAACAAAATAAGCTCATCGTTGACTCTCTTACCAGCTCTTCCACACCAAATTAACCGAAATCAAAAACATGGTTAGCCCACTGAACCTTCTTTATTAATTCTTATTATTATCTCGCGGGAAAGGTCCACTGAACCTGCACCGGAGCTCGGGCACCGCGGCTGCGCCGCAACTTGCAATCGGATTGGGATCGATGCAGCTGTTGAATTGCCATGCACGGCGCGCGCACTGGCTGCTGGGATCGGTTTTGTTTCGCCCCCACTAGCTAGCTACTTAGCTAGGTAGTTACCACCCGCACCCGCGTGCAAATGATTCCAATCCGGCGACAGTATCTGACATGAAATCCCGCGTAATCCGCCCCTAATCACTTTCAGTTGAAGCAATGGGTTGTTTAGACGCAAGTGAGCTAGCTTAATTGTGGGTTAATGGTGTGATGCATCATCATTGGAAGCTAGGATCGATCGCTAGCATGATAAGCGTGATAATATTGTCAACGAGCAGCTAGCGGATGCTCTCGGAGGGTCAGAGCTCTGATCAACTGGTTGTTAGCTCGTGCCCCGGGGTCAAGACCAGCTCAAGGGTCAACACATGCAAGATGCAACTCTATTGAAATAGTATGTGCAACTAGGCACGGGATGTCTGCTATCGATGCTTGTAATGTCAGCCCCTACGGACTGCCACATTAGTTATCTATATCTAAGTTGTGTACTTCATACATTCCAAAGCATTAGACGTATTTAGTTTTGCAACACTCCCTCCGTTCCTAAATATAAGTCCTTTTAGAGATTCCAATATAAACTACATACAAAGCAAAATGAGTGAATCTGCACTCTAAATTAAATATTTCTATATACATTTGTATGTACTTTGTATTGAAATCTCTAAAAAGATTAATATTTAGAAACGGAGGGAGTACAAGTCTTTGATCAACAATTACTTTGTCAATACATTGTTTATATATTATGTAAAAACCACATTCTGAATATGAATCTAATTCTAACAATTCCAGTATATGTCACATGCATAAAATACACATTAATGAAGTTACTATTGAAACATTTGTCTTAGAACTAAGGGCATCTCCAGCCGCGCCCCCAACAGGCCCCCCAGGCGACTTTTTCTGCGCCGGCGCCAAAAAACGCCCCAGACGCGCCCCCAGGACGCCGAAATCCGCCGGCTCGGCCCGTTTTTGGGCCCGGCAATCGCAGGCCGAACCCGGCGCACTGGGGGGCGCTCGGGGGCTCCGGCGCAAGGGAAAAGCGCGTCTAGCCCACACCGTCAGGCGAAAATTCAAGTCTATCTTCTAGATTCGCCTCCCACCCCCCGCGCGCTCGGCCGCCAACCGGCTGATCCCGGCGCCGCCCACCGCTCTCCACTGCTAGATAGCCCATTCCCCGCCGGAAAAAGAGCAGAGGTTTCGCCGAGGCAGCCTCTCCACCACCGGCTGGGCGATTTTTCCGGCGTTTCCGGCCGCGGAGGGGCAGTGTAGCGGCGGGTGCGCGCCCACCTCGCCCGCAAGGTGTTCGACGATTTGCCTGCCTCGGCAATGGACTCGGACGACGAGGAAGCGCTCGCCGCGCTGCTGGAGGAGGAAGCCGAGGCCGACGTCCAGGAAGAGGAACATCTCATGGTCCTCGCCGCCCTCACCGGCCTGCTGACGAGCAATGAAAAGCCGCGGCGAGGTGGCTTGGCGCCGGGGCGAATGAAAGCAAAGAACCGGCATCGTCTCGAAGGCTACTGCATGCTCTACTCCGACTACTTCGCCGACGCTCCATTGCATGGCGACAAAACATTTCGGCGCCGTTATCGGATGAGCCGAAAGTTTTTCCTCAGGATTGTGAATACCATCCGGGAGTTCGACAGCTACTTCAAGTGCAAGAAGGATTGCATCGGCGAATTTGGATTCACCTCAATCTAGAAGTGCACGACAGCGATGAGGATGCTTGCATACGGAGCTCCCAGTGATTCACTCGACGACTATGGACGCATGGCCGAGTCCACCACCATTGAGTGTTTCTGCAAGTTCTGTCGGGCAGTGGTGGCAGTGTTTGGACCATAATACTTGCGAACACCCAATGCGGAAGACACTGCTCGGATCCTAGCACAGAATGCAGCAAGAGGATTTCCTGGGATGCTTGGAAGCATCGACTGCATGCATTGGAAATGGAAGAACTGCCCATTTGCTTGGCAGGGGATGTACAAAGGCGCCAAAGGTGGTTGCAGTGTGATACTTGAGGCGATGGCCACACAGGACCTCTGGATTTGGCACTCCTTTGGTATGCCATGAACTCACAATGACATCAATGTGCTGTACTGCTCCCCTGTCTTTGTCAAGATTGTTGAAGGTCATTCTCCTTCGGTGAACTTCGAGGTCAATGGGCGGCACTACAACAAAGGGTACTACCTAGCTGATGGCATCTATCCAAGATGGTCTACATTTGTGAAGACTGTCTCAAACGTTGTGCCAGGAGGCAAGAAGTCCCACTTTGCCAAGGTGCAGGAGGCTTGCAGGAAGGATGTCGAGCGGGCATTTAGTGTGCTCCAATCTCGATTTGCTGTTGTCCGGTACCCTGCTCAGACCTGGTCGAAAGATCAAATGTGGGAGATCATGACTTGCTGTGTCATCTTGCACAACATGATCATCGAGAGCGAGTAGGAAGAGCCAGTGTTTGACACTGAACCATACTACAGGCAGGGTCCTCTAGCCGAAGTTGATCACCAGCTACCGGCAACCTGAACTGCCTACCTCAGTATGCGTCAGGAGATCCGAGACCCACAGGTGCATCATCAACTGCAGGAGGATCTGGTGGAGCACCTATGGAGGATCAAGGGCTACGCCGGGCTCGACGTGTGATGAAATATGAGTTTTTATTTGTTGAACTATATAATTTGTATTGAATTGAACTATTTGTTGTTGCACTATTTTGTTGAATTATTTGATTTTCTGTGATGAACTATGCGATAAAAAAATTATTTATGTTGACAATTCAACGCCAAACCACGCCAAATATGGGCCTTTTCTCGCCGATATCGGGCCAATTTTCTATTTATCTGGGCCGAAAAGCGGCCACGAATGGGCCGATATCGGCGCCTGGGGGCGACGGCTGGATGCCCAACCGCCCCCAGCGCCGAATCTATCGTCGGCTCGCCCCTAGGCGGCGATTTTTATGCCTCCGGGAGGCAACGGCTGGAGATGGTCTAAATATGGCTTATGTTTTTAAATAAAGGGAGTAACGATTTCTTGTGAAGTTTTGTCATTACACAATAGGAAAGTCGTGCCGAATTTTGAGTTTTTTTTTTTGAATCTTTGGAGTTGTGTTGTGTGATTATGATTGGTGGTTGTGATGAGTTGCGGTGCATAAATTAGCTGGTGGGGCAAACAAAAAAGTCAATGAATTCCAACAATGCTTTGTATCCAAAATAAAAGGAATTATTTTAGTCCCTCAAATATTACCAAACTCTATGACTAGTCCCTCAACTGTAACACTAGACACTCTTGGTGCCTCAGGTCTCTAACCCATTTTGATTCGGCCATTTGGCCCATTGAAAGTGGTTTGGATGATGAATTGGCAACAATCTCATCTCACACATTTGGCAGCCAACTCAACAGAAAAATAAAAGGAATTAGAAGAAGAAAACATGTCGAAAACATGCTTTCTTTTAGGAAAACTAAAATTTCTATAAACAACATTAGAGATTCTAGGAATTTTACAGTACTCGCATTGATTTTTTTTCATAAGCAAGGATCTGATTTGTGAGACGTAGTTTCTTTGCTACCGCGTGCTGGCAGGAGCACGCATGAGCACTTGGAGATGAAGCACCAGTAGCATGGATAATCATGCACTGCTCTCTCAACTTGTTGCCGTCAAACCAACGCAGCGTCGCATCGCAGGCAGCTGCTGTGTGCACCCCACACCGCCTCCCCCTGTCCCTGGCCGTCGGTGCGCGCCCCCGTGCTGCTAGCGTAGCGCCGTAAAATTAACCTGACCTGACGCCCCGATACGCGATCTGACAAATCGAGATACGGAGTACATACATACATACAGTACATGCGCACATCGTGCCAAGTCTGCCGAGCTTAGTCATCCTACGGCGACTGTGCACGGGCTCTGAACTGAATCTTTTTCGGCTGTATATGGCGTGGTGGGTCTCTATTCTAATCGCGGGAACTGAACGGCGTGGTACTACGAGGGTAGGCCACGACCACGAGTGACCCAAACCACCGATGGTTGCGATCGGAAGAGTATGGCCTCGACGAGTCAGAGGAACCCAGCCGCAGCCGCTGCTTCAGTTCTGACTTTGCCGTTTTTTAAAGGGTTTGGGGGGGCATGTAGACAGGCATCGAGATCAGCCAAACCCATTTCTTTTCTCTTATTCAAGGATACGTCAGCTCCAACTTGGGGAGGGAGAAGAGTCGGGGAGTACTGGCGTAGCGCCAGGTCGGAACAAGATCAGCACGACGACGAAACGCTGCAAGATCCCGGCTGCTTTAACTCCATCCAGCTGAAATCATTGACGATGGGACAACTTGGCCTTCGGTTCACCACGGAAAAACAGAGTGCGCACCATAGATATACTTCACGGTCGCCGATAGGATAACTTTTTTTTTTTAAGTTTTCCTTTTCCCCGTCCATGTTCCCAATGGCATTTGATCCTGGCAAGGAACGGATCCTGGTATGCGTCGGATGGAAGAGACAAGCTAGCTACCGATCAATCACGGGAGTTGGAAGACCCCATATATTACGTAAAAGGAAATTTACCGTGTCTTTGCAGCCAAGTCTCCTCCCTTTGGGGTGCAGCATGCAAGGATTCTTTTTTGCACCAAACAGAACAGCCAATCCACAACTATTGGTTCCGCGATTTTGTCACCGTTAGGCGACACTGTATTCTGACCGCGAGAGCATGGTGCCTCGTTAATTTGTTTGGGACAGAAGCAGATGATTTTCCCCGAGACCAGATCAAAAATATCTTAGGCGGTTCGATGTCTAATCATGGCAACTAGCCAACTTGTTCCATGTGAATCTTCCATCCTTCTGGTCCAGATATTTCAGTGAAACCAATAGCCATCGGACTGAATGTAGAACTAGTCGATGAAGACAAGTTCCCAAATGCGGCGAGTTTTCTTTGGTAACATGATGGTATTCAGTACTACCTCTTGGCAAAAACGTCTTATATTTAGTTAGAGGTAGTACATTTTATGGGATAATAGATGTTCTGCTAGTAGTTGCTAGTTGCCTGGATCAGGCAGCCTGGGGCTTCTCCTCGGCTTTCTTTGGCTGCAAAGAAGAACAGATAGCAAGATTTTCATTAAGGATTCACAAGAGGAGCAAAAACTCATACTACCAAAGTACTGAAAAATAGCAGGCCTGGTCCATGGAATTGAAAATTCAAGCATGCAATCCAAATTACTTATATACCAACAAAGCACAGATATTTCAGTCCCAAACAGAAATCCGCTGTGGCGACCACCTGGCCATCCTACCAATTTCCGATCCACTGCCGACAAGTGAGACTGAGATGGGATGCTCTCAACCTACTTAAATGCGTGTAGCAAAAACACCCTGATCTACCATGAATGACGTGGATATGCCAGAGAACACCTCAATTCAGTTTAGTAGTTGATCTGTAAATAAGCAACATGTTTTTCCTTAATCCACAGCAACATGTGGGTTTCTTGGTAGAAGTACGATACAGAAAATCGTTTCCTACAATAATGGGTGATGCCTGTAAATAAAGAAAATAAATCTACCACGGATGTCCAAGGTACCATTAGAGATTAAACAAAACTAGAAATAACACCCGCACTTTGAAACCCGTAATTCTCTAGGAGCAACATGGCTCCTAAATTTTATTATTAAATTATTCTCCAGCGCATCAGTGGCATACTATGGCCCAGGAGACAAATATGCTTCTCCAAACATGAAAATGGGCATGGCATCAACCAAAGATGAGTATGTGTAGAATATCATTCAATCATAGGGAAAAAAGGAATTAAAAGGTTGAAAACAAGAATATCATTCTTTTTAAGAAAAATAACTTTTGGTGTGCGAAACACTTCTGGCATCAACAGAAAATCAAATCCTGTGCTACTGTGAAGAATAAAGGGTTCGCGAGCAGAAAGAAATATAGGGTCATACACAACATACAGAAGTATGTATGTACTGTATACAGGTATGTAACAGTACGGACAATTAGAAACTATATGATGTCCAAGAGCTATTAGAGCATGCAATGTGCAGTTCATTATTTGAGTACTTTGGTGAAAAACTTGTGCCCAAGAGATATGTACGGCTGCGTCTAGTTTGGGTTTAAAATAGTTATATGTCAGGTAACAGTACATACGGGTAATAGAAAATAAATGTTACCCAGGAACTACTGGAGAGTGCAATGTGAAGTTGGTTATCCGAGTATTTTAGTGGAAATCTTGTGGCCAAGAGAACCATATGGAAGTTCAATCCAATTATTAGTAAACTTCTTTAAGCATAACCGCACAAGTACACGTTACATATATCACTGTCTTCTTCTACTAATGACAGTTTCTACAAAAGGTATTATTAAGTAATGACAATTGGAACTATGTTCAGGTTCTACTTCTGCAGATTAGAAATTCTTTAGAAACTAAAATTTATCTGCATGAAGGAACACAAAGCACTCTTTGTTATTTAAATTAAATGAAATTTGTTCCTAAAAGTGTAAGAAGCCTATGCACAAGGTTTGCCGGGGAGGCGTCTAAAATGGCCACAAAAATATGCTTGCTCAATTTATTTTTTCGACAGAACAGACAGGATGTCTGCCTACTGCATGAATAAAAAAAGGGCATGTTTATGGTCTTATTATAAAGGTACTTAGCCAATGCAGCATTCTTGAACGAAAATAGTTAAAGACTAGTGTAATACGTTAAGCATTTCTTTCCTACAAGGACCAAGGCATGAATTTCTGTAGGAGTGAAACATCAGAAAATCTAGGTAAATCATGGAAGGATGACTAATGGAGTAGAAATTAAACCCTGAGAGAGCTCAAGTAAACAATAGATTAAACCAACTATCAAATAGGTGAACAAAACAAGAAAATAAGTCAAAATGATGTATCGGTGTTTGCTTGACTGCCCCTAAGAACAACCAACAGTAAAGGTACTGCTAAGATTAGTTGACATCTTTCGAAATTAAGAAGATTTTTTAATAACTTATACTACCGCCAGCTAAAAAAAAGGATGATGCCCTAAAATGCATGCAGCCAAACCATATCAATGCTGGTCAGAGAGAACAAATAATATGCAATCAAGTATAATGGTCAGCATAACATCTTATTGACTTTATAATTCAAAACCCATTTTTTTACTTCCAATGTTATGAATGACTACAAAAGAGTATGTTCCACGAGCCAGCGTTAAACGCATACTACCAGCCTATGGGCTGGCAGTAGTGATCATGATTCCCCTTATCAAACTGGATTATAAATGCCAAAACCAGTTTTGATCCTAATTCCCTTTTATAGAACTGGATTAAAGGTCAAATAATATTTATCAAGTTGCACACAAATGGTACACCTTAACGTTTTCTCAACAAAAATAGGTACACATTGGCACAATATACAAGAACTTGAACTTTAAGCAGAAACTAGGAAGGATCATGCATTCAAATGTCATTTTCAATGGTTTCGCCCAGTTCACATGCACGGAATCAATCTCGGTGAAATAATTCATGGCCACAAAAATTAAGTATGCATACACAGTATGACACGAACAGTAATTCTACCAAACATCTATACTGCTACATAGTGTACCAATACTGAAGCATCTGGACCATTGGATCTCTTTAATCACACGGCTCAAATTCAATGGATTTGAATACCAGAGTGTGTGGCAATATATATACTGTCGGATAGAAAAATCTAACGGTCTAAATCACCGGGATTCATGGTCGGCTACACCACCTAGCTTCTTGTGCGCTCATCAGTTGCGATATTGGTACATTGCTCTGGAAATTTCTAACAGGCACTAGCCTAGCCGCACCTGTATATTTGTGATGGCAAACAGGCCGTAGAGACCACGTGATCACTGAGAAAAGCATGCAGTGCAGCCTTGGTAAAAGCGCAGAAGTAATTTGAAATCTTCTTTTAAGCCTAACTTGAAACCTCAGTGGGTAATTGTATCCGTTTTCTCCAGATGCATGCTTCTCACATTGTCTTTTGCATGCATCATGAACAAGTTAAGTTAACCTTTTGTTATATGGCCCACTGGTAATAAGTGGATTAAAATGTAGACTTTGTACAATCCACCTTTGTTGAATCATTTGCGTACCCCTATATGGACCAATAGAGTAATATTGTACCCTTATCTAATCTTTTCTGAGATAATATACCCTTACCTAATGTTTGATGGGCTTTTGCACGTATGGATTACTAGTACAAAATGCTGGAGAGAAAAATATACGCAATGTTTGATGAAAAGAAAGGAAGGTAAATGAGGTTAGAGTAAACCCAACAGTAGCAATGCATCTGAAATTAAGCATCAAGCAAAATAAGACAAATATGCACAACACAAGTGATATATGTGAAACATGGTACAGGGCTACAGGTAAAGCACAGCAGGCTACATCTTTCTTTCTTTCTTTTTGTAATAATCCTACTTATTCCATTCTACGTGTGGATAATGGCAACACTTGGGTGCATCTAAGATGTTTGATAAAGCAAGCCATTGTCAAAGAGGTTCCATGACCACATATAGAAGTTGAATGAGCGACAATGTACACAGCAAATATCTGCATTCGACGAGAGATTTCAGTGCAGAGCAGTAAGATACGCCCACGCACGTAAGGTGTTCGACAGAAAGTGAAGATAACGAAACAGAGCAGAAGAGGCACCTTGATCCCAGGGAACGACATGCCGAGCTCCTCCTCGGGGATGACGACGGGCCACTTCTCCCCGGCCTCGCGGAAGAGCTGCTCGGTCTCGAGGAGGCGGCCGCGGGCGAGGATCTGCTCGCGCATGCCCTGCGCCGTGGCGCCGTCGGCGGCGACGAAGGCCTCCTCGGCGCCGTTGAGGTAGGTGACGAGGACGCGCGGGGGCGGCTGGGCCTTGGGGTCGTCGGCCGCGGCCGGGGAGGGCAGGCGCCGCAGCTCGACGGAGCAGGTGGGGTTGGAGTCCTTGGCCTTGCGGCCGTTGCACTGCGCGAGGAGCTCCACGGCCGCCGCCTTGCGCGGGTCCAAAGGGTTGTACTCCACCACCACCCTCGACAGGAACTTGAGCATCTCCTCCGGCCGCCGCTTCCCCGCTCGTTCGCCGCCTTCGATCCGCTTCCGGAGGACAGACCGCGGCGCCCGCGAAGGAGTCCTCTGGATACGGTTGTGAGCAGGGGTAACGGGGCCGGCAGCGTATGGTGGAGGTGGATAGGAGGGCGGTGCGCGACGGCGAGGAACCAGAGCGGCGGCGCTCGATGGGACGTTAACGGAGAGGGGGCGGCGCCGTCTTTTCCTGCGGAGCAGATCTCCGGAAGCTCGTCAAACTGCTCCAAAATGAAGGGCCTGGGCTTCGGCTGTTTCCAAGTGGAAAATGAAGGGCCTGGGCTTCGGCTCTTTCCAACTGGAAAAGGGCCTGGGCTTCGGCTGTTTCCAACTGGAAAATGAAGGGCCTGGGCTTCGGCTAATATGAACTGGGCCATAGCCCGCTAGTATGACGAGAAGCTTACAGCAGGAGACCAGGGAGCTTTACCTCAAAAAACAAAGTAGCATATTCTCAAAAAACAAATCCCCTAAAAACAAAAGTAGCACCAGGGAGCGAGCTATATCATGAAAGAAAAAAAATTCAAATGTACACTTAATTCACAACTTGATAAAAAAAATCAAATGTACACTTAATTCACAACTTGATAAAAAAAAATTCAAATGTACACTTATTTCACAACTTGATAAGTTGGGTAAGCACTTGATTCGAATATCAGAGTGAACTGTATTATTTTGTATAGTATATATTCACGTTTGTATTTGTGGTGAATGGGATTTTGCATAGTATATATTTCACATTCTTATTTCCTCTTGCCACCAAAGGAACACGTTCAGTTTCGTCAGACTCGGCCTCATGTTCTGTTTGAACACTTTCAGTTTTGTCAGTCATTTATGCTTGCAAGATTGCCACATCGTTACAAGTATTCACAACTGTGACACCTTGATCAGAGTTTCTCAACGGCTTGATAAATGCTAAGAGTAAAAATTCCTTGTATTACAGAAGCAAAAGACTTGGATCATGAAGAGAATTAGTACTGTATTGAAGAGGCAAAAGACCCGGAGCACGAAGAGAAGGTCAACAAATACCATGCTTGCAGCACGTTTCAAGGCCAAATACTTTTCTGGCAAGGTTTTTGATAAAGGTACTATACCACTCCGCCTGGCATTTGCTATTGATCAGTAGCAGAGCATCTTTAGTTTTCATTGTATACTCTAATATCGGTCGACTAAATTACTGTTTTCTCAAACAGTCAACTGAATAAATTGGAGTCTTTCGGGCTATATTCATGATTGCTACGAGCAAAAATCTACCAAAAGCCTATGAATTTTACTTCTAAGGCTGATTATTATCGTATATAAAGAAGGGGGCGTGGAGGACATAAATCCTGCAACAGGAAGCACAATTTTGCTACTGGATCAACATCCACCGTCTTCTTCGGACTCAGACACAAGAACGAAACCGCCAAAAACATGAAACAGAACAAAGAGGAGTAGTACAGCAACTGAATCATAGTCTGATACCGTCGATGGTTGGCTTCGTGGGGGGGGGGGGGGGGGGGGGAGGAAGGGGAAGATATCTAGTATAGCTGTAGGAACTGAAAAGCACAATTAACCAGAATCATGATTCTGATCTCAAAGGCAACTGCAAGATACGTAAATCAACATATGTCCTCACTTCACTCAAAAGGGTTAACCCAGAAGTTACATTTTGGGCCAACAGGGATTAATGTGATTACGGCCTGACTGCGGGCAAAAGGATTGATTGGCACGCCTGCTTGTCACTGTATATGTGATCTGCTCTCTTTATCTTACTTCCTCCGTCCCGCAATATAAGATGTTATTATAACCAATATATGAGTATATCGGTTGTCATAACATCTTTTTGTTTAATATGTCATAACACCTTATAATTATACTGTAGGACGGAGGGAGTAATATATATAAGTCACGCAATTCTCTTGCGTGTTGTTGAAAAAAGAGAAATATGCATTCCTTACTTTGCATGGATGTCCAGATATCTAGGTGATAGCAAAGTTGATTTCAGATGCTACGTTCTGCTCTGGCATTGTCAGTGGAGCTGCTGCACATGTAACTTCCCTCTCTCCATTTTCACCATCCCAGTGGACAGGAGATGCGCCTGTCTCTGACCATTCAAACAAGCAGGTGCAGTTGCTCTCTGTTTGCCTTCTTATTGCCCCAACTGTTCCGGAATTTCGTTTGCTAGGTGTCCGTTCACACGTTTATTTGTCGACGGGCATAGTAATAACTAGCGCCTTCCACCTTCGTGGGATCATTTCCCCAACTTTTGTGCCAGCATACTGATACAGTGATACTGCTATCGATATTATTCCTCCACAGACATGTTTTTTCAACTTTTTTACCTGCATCAGTGGTCACGTCCCCGGCCTTTGCATATTTCCCTGCTGCTCTGCTGAACCCTTTCATGTGCAGGGCACCGGTATATTATCCTGCGATATTCCGTTCCCGGTGCCGACACTGCACCGCCCACAATGCCCGGTTATTCCGGCGCATCGATCTGCGTGACGTCGATCCACGGCAGGCTTTAACTTGCTATCCGGAGCACCACCTGAAACTTCAGCAAACTGTTACATGCAACTGCAAGTTGGCTCCTCGGATGGTTTGGTTCGGTTTGTTGAAGTGCTCCTGCACTCTCATGCTGTCCCCCCTTGCTGAGTTGAGGAAAGCTCCATTGCCACCACACGTCCACACCACCGCGTAGTTAAACATTGCATGGTGGATCGAGTGCAGTGGTGCTTGTTCCACCGCGCGCTGCCTCTTTTGAGCGCTGTTGCTTGGGCCCTGTGATGTGAGCATCTCACCCCTGGTGGGAGGTTTTTCTCCCTTGTGTTCACACATACCCCCTGGCAACTGGTATCCAGTGAGCTGATGCTGAACCCACGCTTGCACTGACACTTACGCTTGCAACGGATCACCTGTCTCTAGATTTGTTTTGGCACTTCTCTGTCTTGATTCCTTTTCTTTTCCTCAGTGCTGGTGCCGTTCCTATCTTCAATGGGGCAGCTGTGAACGCGCCACTTAATTTAATTTTCTCCTGAGGTGTAATTTATAATGCACCTATAGATGGAAGTACCTTGCCATTTCTTTAGTTACACATAACTCTGAGCTTATCTTCTGAAACCTTGCCATTCCTTTGGTTCCAAATTCTCCAGCAGCCCAAGATACTGATGTCCATGGCAAAGTTTCCAGGCAGGTTTTGGTGAGAATTGCTTCATCATATATAGTAGATGGAAGTACCTGTTTGTTTGGAAGGTATAATGATCATCCAACAATCTTGAGCAAAAGAACAATCCCAGAATAGGTGCACTGCAGTTTCTTCAGTTCTCTCATTACAGAAAGCACAATCGTAACAGTCAAGATGCATGACCTTTTTTTAGGAAAGGATTTGGTATTGACACTGTCTATTTTTTTTACAAGAAAACTTCCGATCTATTCATTTTCAATCAGGACAGTACAACGAACACCAGAAATAATAAACATTACATCCAGACGTAGACCACTTAGCGACGACTACAAGCATTGAGGCGGGCCGAAGGCGCGCCACCGTCATTGCCCCTCCCTCGCCGGAGTCCGGCAGAACTTGTTGTAGTAGACAGTCGCGAAGTTGTCGTGCTAAGGCCCCATAGGACCAGCGCAGCAGAACAGCAATCGCGGCCGATGAAGAGTAGCGTAGATCGAAAGGATCCAACCTGAAAACACATGAATGTAGACGAAGTACGACCAGATCCGAGCAAATCCACGAAGGACAAATCCACCGGAGACATATCTCCACACGTCCACCGACGATGCTAGACACACCATCGGGACAGGGGCTAGGCGGGAGAACCTTATTCCAACTTCAGGGAGTCGCCGTTGTCTCGTTTTTCTGATCAGTACACAAACCCTAACAAAACGCGAAGGAACAACTAAAAACAGAGCCCTCCCGCCGATAAGGGCTGAGATCCACCACGTCGCCATGGCCCTAAGGCCACCGGAGACGAGGCAGACTGACGGCCGGTGTTGACACTGTCATCCAGGAGTAGCCAAAAATAATAATTTGTGTCTGATTCTGCTTGCACTTTTCCACAACCATTTGAATAGCAAATATGCCTCCTCCTAGTTTTTAGGCATTTTAACTTGGCAAATCCACTTGTCCTGTGTTTGAAGGTTTCCATGCTGTAAACCCGACTCCTGAAGCTCATTTTCCATCTGGATTAACAAAACATTCACGTCTATGCACATGGCAATGGAATTTATATATTGTGAAAAGCATGCATGCGTAGATTTGTTTTGCGGCATGCATGCACATGTTACTGTGCTTTTGCTCAAGATTCTTGGGAACATATACCCACAAGCATCTCAGTGAATAGGATATGTTGTTAGATCTTGCATTGATGCTACAATCATATGCCAAAATTGCTAGATACATATGTCGAACCTTGTTCGATACAACATTGCAAAAACTATAGCATGCTGGGAGACTTAGCTGCCAAAGAAAAGCAGCTGATAGGTAGGTAAGTCGACATCAACGAAGTAGACGATACATTAGCAATCACAAAGCATTACATACAAGTTGAGCTCATGACATCATCAAGTGGAGGAAAAGGTTCGAAATTATAATCATTAAATTTCATTAAAAAGGGTGGAATGCACTATATTTTTTCCTTTGTAGTTCACCGCATTATGGAAAGCTAAACACTTGTCGTTCTCACCGGTTTTTGATCCTTCCTTGATCTCTCACTCTCATACTTTGGTCTTGCTACTGTTCTATTGGTTTCATTCATCACAAGCTTGCAACTTGCAAATATATAGCACTACATCCTATCCATGTTAATTTATCAACACAGGATAAGTACCAAAATCTGTTACACAAAACATATTCCTGATAGGGAAACTGATTGCAGGGTGCATGCATGCATGACCCCAGCCATGGCCATTAAATAAATTATTTAACATTCTTTTGTTACACATGCTCTTATAATCTTATTGATACAGTAGTAGTTATCCTCTAAAAATTTGGGTGGATAATATGAGTAAAAACAACATTTCATTCGATAGAAGCTGCAGCAGCTGTGCTGTTCTTGCATGGCTCTGAGGAGCTGCTACTGTGATTGCTCGAGGCCGGAGAGGAGGCGGCCTTCTTCTCCGGTGCTGATTGCTGCAACAGCTGCTCGAGCTTCTCATTCAGTTTGGCCTTCTCGTCCCTGAGCTTGGCGCTCTCGCGGCGGGCGTCGGCGCACCCGCGCAATGCGCGGTTGAGCTCGTCGAGGAGGCGGCGGTTGGCTCCGCGGAGGTGCGTGACCTGCGCCCACAGCTCGCTCAGCTGCCGCTGCTTGCGCATGCGCGACCGCCGCGCCGACTCCCGGTTCGAGACCATTCGCCGCCTCCTCCTCTCCTCCTCCGCGGCGCCAACTGCAGTGCCAGCACCGCCCACCTGGCAGTAGTTTCCGCCACCGGCGTCGGAGCCCGAGCTGGGCGAGCCATTGCCGCCGGCGAGGTGAGCCGCTTCTTCCAGTAGGATGGTGTCAAACTCAAAGGCTGCTGCCACGTCGTCGTCACCGGCGAGTAGAGCGGCAGGATCGAAGGAGGGCGGGAAGTAGGCTTGAGGGGGCAAGGCCATGTTCATGTGGTGGTGGGTGGTGAAGGAGGAGGAAGGGTTTGGGGGCGGGAGGAAGTGGAAGCTGGCAACCTCGCCACTGTTATGGTGGTACATGGTCCTGTTTCTTGTCTCTTCTTTGCTTATAGCAGCTTCTAGTGTAGTAGCACTAGTAGATCTTGTTTGTTGGCTATGGCAGATGAGGAGAAGAAGCCGTGGCCTTTTATAGTGTGGCACAGTGGCTTTGTTGCCCAAGAGAGAATCAATGGTTTCTCTTCTCTCTCTCTCGTATAGTATCTTTTTTTTGTAGCCTGAGAATCTTATATCAAGCTAGAGTTTGGTAGCTTACAAATATGGGCAAGGTTAGTGCATCTTCAACGCTGACCTGCAAATTCTCTCCCGCATCCGTCCACGGATAGAGTTATCAGTTCGCGGACACGGATGCGGGATACGGGCATCCAACACTGCCAGCATACAATTCAAAATTTTAGACAAACCGGACAAACTTCATTGAAACCGGATGATATTCATATAAACCATACAAAATTCATTACATTTTGGACATATTTTAACTAAAAATATACTGGATTAAGGTAAAACTATGTTGAGATCTTATATGGAGCTAGAGTTCGGTAGCTTAGAGTTGGGGCACCCCAAACCTGCCTCAAACGTCCAGATAGACGGCCCGGTCACTGGCAGGTCACGAAATTTTGACCCTGACGGACGCCTCAAACGCGCGGACTGACAGACATCCCTCATATCCAGCTCAAATATGGGGCGGATATGGGGGTGCCCGGCTATTTACGTACACACACTGTTTATGAAATTGAATGGGCAGTATGTATGGGACGACATGATCCGTTGATGAAAAACTTGTTGTACATCTGGCTAATGTAGTCAAATTTGAGACATTGTTATACTAGACTTATTTGTATGCTACGTATAGATGATTTGTGCTTCTTTTTATCCAAACTTTGATGAATATCGGCCGGTTTGCGTGAATTTTGTTCAATTAGTTAAAATGCGGTTCGAAATGTATGCGGCTGCGGTTGGATGGTGTCCTCCCACATCCATATCCGTGGACAGGTACTGGATGCGGTAGAAAATTTACAGGTTACCGTTGAAGATGCCCTAAGTGCATCTACATAGGCGTTACTCTCCTAGATTGTTCTCGGTGTCATCCATAAGTACTAGACCTGCAGCGCGCCACCTGGCGCGCGGTACCGGGTCCTAACACTTGTTCCAGGTATACTGTAATTGTGGGGCAAACTTAGCATGTTTAGCCAGCACAATTAATAGGACCATGATAAAGCACAAGTATTTAGTTTGTTCAAGAGCAATAGGGAGTTCAGTGCTGAAGAGTAGCAGAAGCAGCCAGTGGCAGTCAGATCAGTATTGAGCAAGCAACACAATTAGCAAACCACAAACAGGGCTAACACAGAATGCTTTATATACTGCATATTTACACAAAGCAGTCAAGGTCTGAGAGAGCATCCAGCAATTTTGATGCAACATAATATTCAGAGCAAGACATTCCTACAAAAGGTGAATGGTCGAATAGAAATTCACCGCAACAACTTGGTAGCTAGTGGTATAATACATAGTTGGGCAATAATAGTGCCGAAGCAAGTGGTTCTTCGAATTTATTGATATCACTCCCGAACTACCTGTGCAAGGAAGGTATCCTTGTTTATTAGAATGACTAATAGAAATACACTGTAAGACCTTTGTGTAAGAAAGGCATCATCTAAGCTTAACACATGACATGACATTGTTTAAGTTTTCTATTTTTTCTTCATCGAATCATCTTAAATTTGGCTTCAAAATTTATTAAGTAATCCAGTTCAATAAATATAAGTACACAATCTATACAACATTAAAACTGGTACGGGACCCGCTCACTGTTCAAAGCAATTTTACATGCACTCGCTCACTCATTCTGATGTTGTGTATCTAATAAACTTGATAATCCTAACTGATAGTAATTTCACGTGTGCTCTCTAACTCCTAAGGTACTGGTTCATCTTAGAAGGTATTGTTTTATGCGTTCTACATGTACCTGGTGGTTTCCACAGTTGCAGAATCTTCTGTCACTTTGGGTCCTGTAAATTGGTATAATCCCTTTCAACCATAGAAACCTTAGCTTTATCAGTAGGCTTCAATTCAAGAAAATCTGCACGATCAAGCTCTACGGAAATGCATCCTATTGACCTTCGTGTTTCCTCAAGCTTCTTTATAAGCTCATATCAAGTAACTATTGTGCAAGTTGCGTCACTTATCCGATTGCACCTATTGTGCAAGTTGTAGTTGCAGACCAAAGCCAACAAACTTTGCAAATAGCAGGCAATGCATATATATATATATATATATATATATATATATATATATATATATATATATATATATATATATATATATATATATATATATATATATATATATATATATATATGAGTGATGGTCAAACATAACAGCTGCTATCTCCATACAAACCCTAACCAGCATCATATAAAGTAACTATTCATTCAACAAAATGAGACATCATAAAGAGAGTATTTACACCTGGGATTTTCACCACTGATCTGGTCATGCTGTCGTCCATAGTGCCGCCACGCCACCTTGACATACCTCGTTGACAAAAATAAAAAGAACCAGTTAGACAAATTAGGGTAGAAACATGAGTTGAAGCAGAGTACAACTTCATAATGTGATCATAAGCATGAATCAAAACCTTGTTACAGAAATAACTGTCCGTGCCATGTACTATGGGTGTCAGAATCATAGTAATCTGAGATTGAAAGAAATGCTTATGAAACAATACCAAACTTAAGATAATACAATATACAATTAGAAGGTTGGTGACATATAGCCCACTCTTATAGTAACTATTCCATCCAAAATAGTTGCAGTATACAATGCTTCTTGTAAAAAGCATAAAACATGCTATTAACAAACATATGCTTGTACTAACTTGAATTAAACTGTCAGACAGGTTAATGGGCAAAGATCAATCACGTTTCATTCATACACAACAACAACAACAACAACAACAACAACAACAACAACAACAACAACAACAACAACAACAACAACAACAACAACAACAACAACAACAACAACAACAAAGCCTCTAGTCCCAAGCAAGTTGGGGTAGGCTAGAGGTGAAACCCATAAGATCTCGCAACCAACTCATGGCTCTGGCACATGGATAGCAAGCTTCCACGCACCCCTTCCCATAGCAAGCTCTTTGGTGATACTCCAATCCTTCAGGAAATAGCACCAAGGCACAATCATCCAACAGACACCACCCCGATCATTTATAAACCTTCTAAACCTAAGAACCAACACCAGATCACCTTGTCTCATGTTGAGTGTCAAAGGAGGCAAGGCACCCCACTGCAACAGGGCGAGTCAGATGCGGCCCATCTTAGCTCGACGGCCTTCAGCCAATCGCCGAGGAGGAGAGCTCAACTAATCAAACATGGGTTGTATCCAGCTCACTGCAATACGCAAGAGAACTCTGACATGTAACTTAATGCAACATGCAAGTGACAAATTGCGATTTAACATGTCCTGATGTTAAGTTAGAAGGCCTCAAAATTTTCATCAGTAGCTTAGCTTTGTTAGAGTGAGTAGAAAGTAAGAAGTAAAATGTATAGACCAATAAATGTCCCTTTGATGAAAATGCCCTTCTCCTTTCAGTTCAATCATGCATCTGGTCAGTCCACTAAAAATGAAAGTGAACATTTAAAAGGAAAAGGTTGAGAAAAGTTAAACTTCTGCTAAATGGATTGATTGAAGACAATCAAATTAAAACTTCTGTTATTATCTGCCAAACTCCAAGTTATTCATACTTTGGACCCTAAATATGCAGTAGTTGTTGTCAAGCTTATTCTATCTCAACTCCAAATCTCTATGTTATCTTCAGTATTTGTTAATCAACCCATCACTGAATCTCTAAATAGAGTTTACATAGAGCATATACTCCAGTGAGCTTGATAATTTGTACTGTCAAATTCAGTGATCATGTCAATATGACAATACTACTAACATTAATATGACAACAGTAAATAATTTCTTTGACAGTAATTCAGCTAACATTAATTTAATGTTAACAAATGTGCTCACCAAATGGAGTATAAAAGCTTTGACATCAGCCATTTACTGAACATTTATATGCACATTTATAAATGCTGAAATCTTTGACAACAGACATTTACTGAAGATTTGTCAGTTAACACTGATTTCTACTCCCTGCAAATGTGCTCACTAAATGGAGCAAATGTGCTCACAACAAAGATTTTCTTTGACAGCAGCAAAGAATGATAGCAACAAAGAACATCAATGATCATGTAGGCATTCAGGATTTCTGTGAGCATTCAGGCCTCTTTGTAACAGGAAGGTAGGCTTACTCTGACAAGCTGATGAACAACGCCTAAACTCGTGCAATATGCCACAACCCTTGGGCAGAATCCTCTCTCGGCACCGATGATCTGGATCAAGCATACCATGGAACCGCCGGACTGCGCATCCCGGAACTACTTCGCCATCGCCTTTATTAGCAGCCAAGGTGTGAGTACTCATCTTCAGTTACACTGAGGCAGTCTTGCACTTCCCCTGCTCATAAGGCCAAGCAAACATTTCATGGTTGGAATCATTGGATGGTAAGCTGACTGAAATTAGTGGAGTAGGTTGGTGATTAATTGGGCTTGCCCATGTGTATACTTATGCCAGACAGAAAATTGGGCATGTGTATCACAGTATCTGTCAGTAGTGTATGCATACCTTCATAGGAGCAGCAGTTAACCAGGGTGTTGAGCCCGCCGTGGCCAAAGCAGCGCCATGCCGCCGCCACCGCGGCGTCGACGGCCGCCTCGTCGCAGGCCGCAAAGTCCAGCCCCACCACCACGACGGCCTCCCCCCATCTCCCGCACAACGCCATGCCTCCTCCTCCGACGCGGCCACGTCAATACCAATGAGCATCAATGGCCCGTATCTGAACCACCAACAATGAGCATAGGGGAGAGCACAATGTTCTTGAAGGGGAGAGGGGCGATGCGAGACACACCGCCTCAAACCTGGGCGGATTAGCCGTCCGTGTGCTCCTCGTGTGGATGGCGACGATGACGACGAAGAGAGATATGCGAGGGAGAGAAAGAAGTGAGGGGAAGGACAGGAACCCTAGCTGAGATGGGAGGAAGAGCACCTTAAGGTTGATGACACCGGCGACATGGACGGCCGTCTCGGCGGCCGTCGCTCCTCTCGGTGATGGCGACGCGTGGCCGTCGCCTCCGTCGCCTTTGGCCTTGTCGCTCGTCCCGATGATGGCGATGCGCGGCCGTCGCCTTTGAACTTGCGTCGGTGGTGATAGCGGTGGCACCTAGGTCGTCACACGCGCAGAGGTGCCCATCAGATGAGAAGCAGAAGCAGAGGCCGTCGTGCTCCGGGGCGTGCTCGGCATGGCCCTCGTACAGCAACGCCCAAATGTCTGCCTTGCTCGTCGAGCTCGCCGTGTACAGGGGAGGATTCGGGGTTGGTGGTGCGGGAGGGACAGGGGAGAGCAGCGGCGGAGGCGAGCTCAAGGACGGGAGAGGAGAACCAGACGGGAGCGTGGCGGCGGCTGCGAAGGAGGGGGCGCGCTGGGATGGGGATGGCGGCTAGGGTTATCACCCAATGGGGTGCCCTCCTCTCCTCTACACTGAAATGTCCACCCACAGCACGCCACGCAAAGGCAATAAAGAGAAATCCCTCTAATGCCCTTAGTGGGATCTGAGATTTACAGGTGGTGGCACGAGTTTTTGACTATGAGCCACCTGCACCAAGCCTCTACGCACCCAAGCCACTCACAGACACGGCCCATGAGCGAGGGATCCCACATGTCAGCGACACTTGCCTAATATACCAAGGTGAGAAAACAGAACTACTGTCCATTGCTCCAACTCCGAATTTTATCCAACGGCCCAGCTCATCCCAGGGGCAGATCCGACGGACCAAATTGCATCAAGGGAGAGATCCAACGGTCAGAAATTTGAAATCGCTGAGAGAGCCCATGTTCAGACGTGAATCTAACTATGGGATGGGCGAGGTTAGTGAGCATCTAAGTGCACTAGACCTGTGCGCTGTGTATATCTTGGCTTATTAGTTACCAAGAGAATATTTGCATGGATGCATGACTTGACCCAAGTCAGTCTCTTCGGGCAGGTGAATTTAATCCCCCATGTTTATCCATGCCAAACTCTGCCTGTTGCTTTTATATATTCTCCTTGTGATACCTTGCTTTCGGTAACCAACTTTTAATTATTTAATCGACAAAGCAAAAGCCATTTATGCAACACGTTTCGTGTAAACTTACAAGTGATAGCCACACACAAAATATCAGTATTCTCGCGCTTGCATTTTTTTTGGCTGCCATAGTTCAGGGATTTGAATATGATTATCAGATTCGAGTACTACTCGGCAAACTGGAGGGAGAGGCTCCCACCTAAATATGACCCCATTTTAAGAAAAGTGATTGGTCTAATTTACAAGGAAACAGGATAAAAAATAAATAAAACACCATGTTTATAAGAAAAATAGGGTCAAAAGACACAAAAACACGCACCACACGACATACAACAAACCCGAAGTTGCTACTCCGATGTCCCTTGGCCCACTCACACGTGAGCCATAATGTCGCATGACTTGGACATCATGTAGCCTTGTTATATGAGACGACCGTCCGTAGACCATGAACGTTGTGCCAAACAACCGGAGGTGTTGCCCGACTTACCAGCGGGATCGAGTCCTCCGATCGCGCTGACCGGAGCGACAAACTCACTATCCACCCGACATTAGGCCAACACTCATGATCCTTTCGATGCCATTGTCCCGATATAGGACCGCCCGCTCTCACTCTTTATTGCGAGAAAAACTTTTGATCTATTCATCAATTGTCAAGGTAGTCCAAAGGACACCAAAAGTAAAAATTACATCGAGGTTCGTAGACCACCTAGCGAGGATTAGAAGCACTGGAGCGAACCGACGGTGAGCCGCCGTCATCGTCCCTCCCTCATCGAAACCGAAAAATCCTTATTGTAGTAGACAGTCAAGAAGTTGTCATGCTCGGACAGCTAGCGAGGAATGGTCTGAGGCAAAGGGTCTCCATGTTTGCCGATGATGTGGTGGTCTTTTTCAAGCCCACAACGCTGGAAGCTACGACATGCGATGCACTCTTGCAGGTATTTGCGCAAGCCTCGGGCTTGGTGGTCAATATGAGCAAGAGTGCTATCTGGCCGATTCGATGTTCGCCTGAAGATGTGGATTTAGTGAGGACAATCATGGGTTGTTGAACGGCCGCTTTTCCGTGCACCTACTTGGGTCTCCCCTTAACACTCAGAAAACAGTCTACGACGCAGTTCCAAGGCATGGTGGACAAGGTTCGGGACTGTTTGCCACATTGGAAAGCGGACCTTTTGCCGAAGTGTGGGCGGCTAATCTTGATACAGTCAGTGCTATGTGCTATACCAGTTCATTCCATGCTCGCGTTGAGTCTCCCAGCTAAGACCATCTCGGCGTTGGTGAATATTTGTAGAGGATTCCTGTGGTGCGGCAAGAGTGAGGCAAACGGTGGCAATTGCTCGGTGGCTTGGGAGGAGGTGTGTACGCCGAAATGGGCTGGTGGCCTGGGGATTCCAAACTTCAGATGGCTGAACACAGCCTTGCAAGCCCGTTGGCCTTGGCTCCAGAGAACTGACTCTGAGCGATCGTGGGTTGAGTTCTCCATCTCCGTCCCCCAGGAAGCGATGGCCTTGGCCAAGGCGGCAATGCGTAGGAGTTACAGCGCGGTTCTAGGAAGATCGCTAGGTGGATGGGGCGACGGTGCAGGATCTGGCACCGGCGCTGTTCAGCAGAGTGCCTGGTCATGTCAGGGCGATGAGGACGGTCTCAGATGCGCTCGGAAATGGTACCTGGGCTAGAGATATTGGCCCTAACCTCACGGGCCCGGAGCTGGTGGAGTACTTGGGATTATGGACGAGACTTGTGGATTTCGAGCTAGCGCCCTGACTGGAGGACAAGGTGCAATGGTCCTGGGAAGCAAACGGAGTCTACTCTGCGAGATCGGCATACGCGGCAAAATTCTGGGGACGTGAGCGATCTCCGACGGCGCCGTTCACCTGGAATTCCAAGGCCCCATTAAGATGTCGTTTCTTCACCTGGCTAGCTCTAAGGAACCGGTGTTGGACCTCAGATAGGCTTGCACGCCGAGGGCTACCACACCAAGCCACTTGCCCTTTCTGCAACCAACATGACGAGACCATGCAGCATCTTCTCATAGGCTGCGTCTTTGCGAGGCAAGTTTGGCAGTGGTGCACCACTTTGGCGGGTAGGATGGAGTATCTCCCCTTGCCAGACGAGGAGCTGGGAGATTGGTGCATGAGGCAGGAAGAGACTATGGCGCATCGAAAGTCTATTCGAGCTCTGTGCTTGTTGGTGATGTGGACTTTGTGGAAGCATAGGAATGACATTGTGTTCGAGGGACACGCACCATCTCTGTCAGGTGTGCTGCAGAAGATTTAGTCCGAGGGTGCTATCTGGACGAAGGCAGGCCTGCTTAACGGCGAGGTCCTAGGGCAAGTGCCAGCTAGGGTAGAGTGGGTAGGACATGAGTAGTTTACCTCTGTGAGTCCCGGGTAGGGCGGATGAAATCCGCTTGTAAATAAACTAAATGTTGTACTGATGGTTTGGGGCTCCCAACCCCCTCTTCTTCTTTAATGAATGATACGCTAGGGCCCTACAAAAATGAAGCTTTCACACCAACAAGAACCAAAATCCACCGTGCCTCCATAGACGACAACGCTAGGCACGGAAAACCCTAGCCATAGGTGCCCTTCTCATTAGCGAAGGGGTACCCAATTCTCCAGCACCGCTCTCCAACTGGAACGCCTCACGCATTATTTTTGTTTTTTTTATATAGGCAACAACGTCGCATTATTTGTGGTAGAGGCTGCAAACTGGATTTGGATGAGAAGAATGACGCCATCCAAGTGATCACTTTGTGCAAAGGCAGCTGGGGCGACGAAGCTTTTCGATGATTGAAGTGACTGTCCACTACAATGGCCCCAGCGTCGAGCAGCAATACGTCTGGGCCCCAAGTGGATAATCAGGGAATGGTCACAGCCCCACCGCGGCGAACTCTGTATTCAAAAACCTCTGCTCAAAACAAGATCGTGCAAAGTGTTGCGTTTGCTTGTGAATCAATTATCAAAGCATTGGAGTCGGCCGGAGATACATGATCCAAGTGAGAAACGAACACCCTTGAAAAGCAAGTTGACTTACAGAGTCAACTGGAACTTGCCGGAGGTTTTCTTTATGTGGGACGTTTATAAGGAGATTCTGCAACATGTGGTAAAGTCCAAGTGTCATTAGGCAGATACTTAACTCATTATGCTAAAAAAAGCAGATACTTAATTCAAATTGTCAAATTCTTATTGGCCATGACACATCGCTACTTTACTCCCTCCGTTTTTATTTAATCCGCATATTAGATTTGTCCAAAGTCAAACTTTATATACATTCAACAAGTTTGTAAAAAAAATTATTAACATATGCACCAGCAAATCAATACCATTGGATTCATCATTGCATATACTTCACGTCATATAAATTTTTATTGTGAATGTTCATATTGTTTTCTACAAACTTGGTCAAACTTTATAAAGTTTGATTTCAGTCAAAGCTAATACGCGGGGTAAATAAAATCGGAGGGAGTATTCCACTAGATGAAGTGCAGATGAAAAAAGGAGATGAAGTCACCGATGAAAATAAAGGTCGAGTGGTGACATTTTTTGTTTTGCAAATAGGAGTGGTGACACTAATTAACATGCCTGTGGCTTTGGACGTGGATTGCACGGGCACTCAGGTCCTGATGCCGGCTTTTTATTTTGGCTTCCAATTTCATATTCGTGTTTCTCGTGATCGGTGCTTTGAAATAAGATCCATTTAAATATATTTTGGCGACTTCAAAAAAATATATTAAGTTTCAATGTTGAAATTTTGTAAGAGCAATTGATAAAAATCAATTATTTTGTGTATACGCCGATAGAAAAAATTGCTTAAAATTATATCTCTGAAACTTATTGAAACTTGACATTTTTAGATGCACAAACAATAAGTTTCATCGTTGAAACTTAAAGTTTTTTGTGAGATTTTCCTTTTTATTGTGCCTAGGATTCAACTACTTTGCGAATCGCAAGGCAAACCGAGCGGGCGATAGGGCTTGGCAGGGCGCCACCGCACTCGCGTGCCCCCGTGAATTCCCGATGTGACTTTCCTTTGTAAATGAGGGTTGATAAGGTCATAGTACTTCTCATGTTTAATTTCCACATTGTAGAGAATATAGTAATGTACTTCTTCTACCCCAAATTATAAGACGTTTTTGTAGTAGGCTATTCTTTCTGGTAGGTCTTAGAGTATACCTGGCCATACCTCGGGCCGGGCCGGGCTTCGCGCCGGGCCTAGCCAAGCCCGATGCAAAAAAACCCAGGCCCGAGCCCGGCCCAGCCCGGCCGTCGGGCCTGTTTTCTAGGCCCGAGCCCGGCCCGAACACATAAAAGCCCGTCGGGCTTCGGGCCGGCCCGGCCTGTCCTTCAAAAAACGCGAAAACGATGGGCCCGGGCCCGGCCCGGGCCGGTCTTCGGGCTCAAAATCTAGGCCCGAGCCCGGCCCGAGAGCGGCGTCGGGCCGGGCCGGGTCAGGCCGAGCCGTTCGGGCCGGGCTGCCCATGGCCAGGACTATCTTAGAGCATCTACAGCTGGGTGCCTTAAACTTGTCTCAAACGCCTGGACGGACGGACGGACCGGTAGTGACCGGTAAAAAAAAGTGATACAACGGGGCGTCTCAAACCGGCCTCAAACGCCTAGGATGACCGGCACCCCTCATATACAACTCAAATCTAGGATGGATATGGGGAGGCCCGGGCGCGCCCGGGCGTGTCCGCCACGTCGGATCCGGCCCACGCTGGCCCACCCCAGCCCCACTTGTATTCGTCCACTTCCGCTCCCCTGATGAAACCCTAGCCACTCCACTCCCCTCCCCTCCGCCCAAACTCACTTCCGGCAAACTCCGGCCTTCTACGGCATGGCGGGCAGCGGACAAGAGTCCTCCGTTAGCCGATCTGCGAACTGGGACCTCATCCTAGTCAGGTCCTGGGAGGAGATGGTTGTCCGCATTGCGGTCCACCTCTCCCGCGAGGAGAATGCCCGACAGCGGCCGGAATCAATCCACCGGGAATCCGTAGCGTCCGCACAAATGGTGCGTGGATCCGGCGTGCGTCGCGTCGTCGCTGTCTCGCCCGGGGCGGTGGGCTCTGTCTAGCATCCGAACACAATGACGGGCGCGCAACCCCTTCGTTGGTGCGCCGCCAACGAGGCTATCCGTGGCCCGTCCGCTGAGGGTATGGTGCGGCGTGCCCGACGTGCGAGGTAGAGGGCGCGAGAGGCCATGGTAGCCCTCGCCGACGACATCGACGAGGCAGGGTCGCACTCTCCGGCGCCTCAACGGATGGCATGCAACCCTGGGCGGCGCAGCCGCGTCGTGGTGGACGTGTCGGCCTCCCCGAACATGACGGATACATCGTCGATCTCACATCGAACGACACCGTGAAGGCTCCGGCCTCCGATGAGGAAGAGCAGGGCATTGAAGACGACGGCGCCTCGAGTCTCATGAGCCAGTGCGTGTCTCATGTCTTACTCTACCTCACCGGCGGCGGGAGCAACACTTCGAGGGGCGCAGCCTGCCGCCGGACATGGGCACGACGGAGCCGGAAAAGCTCCGTTTAGATTTGGTTTTACGTTGTATGTAATTGTACGGATTTGATGTTCTGTAATTGAGGTATCCGCTTGTGGAATTGTTTTTTAGGTGTGACCGATCACTGTTCTCACAAGGTTATTGGATTCGACCACAGCGTGGCTATTTTCTTGTATTCTCTTAAGATACCAAATATTCGTTGGAATTAACTGGAGCTTTGCATATTAATTGATCATACAACAAAGTATCTAGGATCAGATGGAATGCCACTAGGAACGGGAGAAGAACATGTGCCAAATATTCATAGGAATTAACCGGAGCTTTGCACATTAATTAATCACGCAGCAAAGTATCTACGAATGCCACTAGGAACGGGAGAAGAACATATGCTCCTAGAGAGCACTTGAGTAAGGCAAAAGTAAGTGGAGCCTTATGCATGTCGGAGTAGACTCTGAGCACACCAACCGAACGACCCCGGCCGGATATCTTGTTTGCTGCCCATGTCTAGTTCTGATTTCCAAACCAGATTTAGCATCTACTGATATGCTACCATGATTACTACTAATAACACTGCCGAATCTAAAAGTAAGCATCTGTGGCACCTCTGATTTGAGTGGCGCCATGCCGTCATGCACGTACGCTCTCTCCATTGAAGCAAAGTCGCAGAAGGCTACGAGTGAAGGTAAGGAAAAGAAACCCCATCAGTGGGGGTTCATGTGCTGGCCTGTTGGGTAGTTCAGATTCCAGATTTGATGCACCATGTCGCCACATCTATAGTAGCTGCATCAATTCAATTGCTTTCAATCATTATTGAAAATGCCAAGGGTACGCTCAGTTACACGAATGCTTAAGCCGCGGTATCAGACAGGGTTCGTCAATTTTTCATGCTCTCAAATCTCAATCACATGAATGCTTAAAGAAACTCAAGTGTTAATTAGTATTATTTTTTTCCAGGCGTTTTGTTTCGTTCCCCTTGATGGCTAGGGCAAACTCTTCTCTCCAGAATTCATGGGTGAGCCCATGGATTCGCCTTCTCTGCCCGTCACTCCCGTGGCCTCTGGCGGGGAGGCGAATCCCGGTGCCTTCGCTCCGGCTATTAGTTTAGATTAGGGTTTTTTAATCCTGTGAGCTTTTTTCTTGGAATTTGTCTTCCTCGCTCCGATCTTCCTCGGGTTTGTCCATCTGGACATAGTCAGTGGAGTTTTGGCGAAGAGTCATGCTGTCTCCTTAGGACGACGAGTTTAGTGTTTCTCATCGTGCGTGCACGACAACAAGATTTGGTATCAATTGCTTCGGGTCTATTCAAGGGTTCAATGACGACAACTGCGACTCCAGGGTGCTAGTGCTTAGGGGCACGTACACGACGATTTTCTGACTGTCATTGACAAGATCAAGCCGACTCTGGTATGGGAGCGACGACAACGGCGCGTCGGCGGCTTGTTCTGATGGTGGTAGTGGTTCTTCGGTGGTCTAAAGACCTCGATGTAATTTTTATAATGTTTGAGGTGCCTTGAAGTTCTGATGAACTTTTATGATTGATATGGATCTTTTTTATTAAAAAATACTAAGTATTATTTTTCTTTGAATGATAATAACTGACACAAGGATTAGTGCAAAGATAATAATCAGGGACTTCTGCTGTTTCATGGAGAAGAACACATGGATCATTAATTTCTAGGTGGCATCTACTTGGGCGATTCGAACTCCAACCCTTAAGGTTTACTTCAACTTCTAGTAACCAACCAAAACAGGTTATTTGTTATGCCCACTAGCTTTCTTTTTTGCTTCCTATGTGGCAAATATAAATTCGTGAACTTCCAGTCCCCTTTTTGTCCCGTTTTTTCAAACTGGGTTTTGTTTGGTTTATTCTATTTTTTATTTTATTTTCCCCTTTTCCGTTTTTTCAAATGCATGAACTTTATTTAAAAAAATCAAAGTTATAAACTTTGTATCAAATTTTTGAATCTTTTTCAAATTTTTGAACTTTTTTAGTGAACTTTGTTTGAAAATCTGCGACAATTTCCAAGTCTGTGAACATTTCTTCAAAATTGACTTTTTTCAAATCCACAAACGCTTGGGCCCGCTCAATAGGCACCCGGAGCGATGTTGTCGCATGGGCTAAAGCCTAAGCACTATTTTCTTTTCTTTTTCCCTTTTCTTATCTTTTTTATGTTAATTCATTTTTCTACTTTTGAACCTTATTATTCTTTTTGAAACATGTTCGAAAATTTGAGGTATACCAAAATAATTGAGAATTGCAAATAATAGAATAATTCAAATTATGAAAAACAACATGGTCACATATGCACCCGTTTGGCCTAGTCTCGCACACTCCTCTCAACTGGTGATTTTTTTTACTGTGAATAAATGACTCCAACTTCTTGCAGAAGCCTGGCACGGACATATGAGGCATCCATGGCAGGTTTGAATGACTTTCGAAAGCGTTTGCACGTTGTAACACAGTCGGCCATTTATCTGCCCTTTTCATCGAGAAAACTCGAGAAAATGCAAACTTGTCAAAAATCCAAACAACTTGGCTTGATACCTTGAATTGGTCACATAATCTAGTGAAAAAAAAATTGGGTCATTTGAAGCATGTCGAAAAACAACGTGCTTTCAAACGCACTCTTATGAAACGAACACTGTTGAGCATGGTCTATTTTTGAACAACCTTAAAACGACCCTCAACTTTTGCAAGCATGTGGGCATGCCCATGGTAGGCATCCATGCCATGTACGAATGAATTCTGACATCGTTTGCATATTGCGACGCGTCAGACCATTTATCGGCATTTTTTCATCGGCAAAACTCCAGAAAGGAGAAAAAGAAAGGATAAAAAACGAAAAAATGATAAGGAAACAAAAAGCAAAAAAAAAAGTAAGAAAAAGACCGGTTCGCTACAGTAAACCGGTCACTGAGGGATAGTTCTTGTACTCCGAGTTTCCTAAATAGACACTGAAGCTTATTAGCTCGTCTAGCTAGCGACGAGCGGTCAGCAGTGGGAGTTACAGGGTTCGATCCCTTGCACAACCTTTCTTTTTTGGTGATTTTTTTTCATGTTTCCACGAGCGACAATGGCTGGCCCAGTCGGGCGGCCTCCTGTGCGTGTCGCCGTCTATAGTCTCGCTGAAGGCGAGCTCCATATTGGTTCGGCCCATCGCGCCACAGGTCACATGCCATATTCTCTTTTTTTTTTGTTTCTATTTCTTTTACTTTAGTTATGTTTCCAGATATACTATATTACAAAAATACTTACATAAAAAATTTCAAAAAATATCAAGCATTTAAAAGATGTTAAGTGTGTACAAAAAAATGTTTCTCATGTATAAGTAAAATATGTAAAACAAATACAATGTGTATGAAAAAGTTGATCATGTAATTAAAAAAGTTAATCAAGCATTTGATTGTTTTAAATATGTATAAAAAATGTTGATCATGTATTAAAAATACTAATCTGCTATTTGAAAAATGTTAATCAAGCATTTGACATATGTTAAATGTGTATAGAAAAATCTTGACCACGTATTAAAAAATGTTAATTTGATATTTAATTTTTTTAATCAAGCATTTAAAAAATGTGAAATGTGTGTAGAAAAAATATTACTCACGTATTAAAAAAATGTTAATCTTGTATCATGAAAATGTTAACCAAGCATTTGAAAAATGCTAAAATATGTATGAAAATTGTTAATCCAAGCATTTGAAAAAAAATGTTAAACGTGTATTTGAAAAAATATTAATGGAGCATTTGAAAACTGTTAAATATGTATAAAAAGTGTTGACCATGTATTCAAAATTAACCTTACATTTCAAAAATGATAAATTTTTATTAAAAAATAGTATTAGATATGAACCAAAATTTCTATAGAAAAAGTGAAACCCAAGAGAGAAAAAATGGACGAAAAATGAGAAAGAAACCAACAAAACCAAAGAAAAAAGAAAGAAAGAAAAAAGCCAATGAAAACCGAGAAAGAAAGAAAGAAAACGAAAGAAAAGGAAAGGAAAAAAACAGTGAAAATAGAGAAAGAAACGAAGAAAAATCGATGAAAATACAAATAAAAAAAAGTAAACCCAAAAAAAAAGAAAGTGAAAACCCGCCTTTATTTTACCGTCAAGTAAGTCACGCTCTACTATTATATCACAAAGCCGAGAACTAGGAGACCCGAGATCGATCCCACCTTCTCCCTTTTAATTCTCTATTTCTTTGAATAAAGTGTGCTGTAATGGGCTGGCTCGTTACTGTATTCGTTTCAGCAAGAGATCCTTCCACGTGCGACGTATACGTTTCGGCGGATGACTCACCATACATACGAAAGTGGGTATGGTTTGCCAAATGTTTGTTTTTTCTTTTGATAAATTTGCCAAAGGTCTACATTGCCCTTTATACGTTCGTGACGGGGTTGTACCGAAGCGGCGCTCATATCATCAAAGTAATCCAGTTTTTATCTCCTCCCACGTTGGACAAATAAATACCTCTAAAAATATTCAGTTTTGAAATTAACTATTGATGTAGAGATGTGCATTCATAGTCCAAACTTTGTTGAAACAGAAACATGCAGCTTTTGCTGTTCAATCATGGAGCCTCATTATAATGAAACGGGTCTTCATTAAGCAATTCAAAAAACGAGAAGTCACTATTTACTAAGAAGACACATATTGTTTGTTCATGGTTGGATGACCAATCCACGTTGGTCTTCTGGTCTACAAATAATATGCCACTTCGCTTATTTGAAGCAAATTAGCAAAAGTCAGACTCTAACTAGTTCATTCTTAACGGGACCTACAACAACCGTACCGGCCGGACCTCCAACCAACCTTTGCATAGATGTCAACTCTCACGCCCCTACAAGAACAAGAAATCAAGCACCACAGGCACATTATCCTCCCTGTCGATTGACGCATACCTAACAAGCAAGCTTCAGCAGGTTGTGATGGCTGGCATGATACGGCTTCGGAGCACAGTGGTGCTCCTCGTTGTGTTTGGCGCCGTCATGCAGATGCAACTGAGCTCCGTCGTGCCCCTCGCGGCGGCCGCCAGAGTGCCGCGGGAGGCTAACGCCGGCGTGTGGGTCGGAGGGGTTGGAGTCGGCGCTAAGGCTGGAGGCAAACCGTTCAAACACAAAAAGGCTGGAGGCAACGGTGTTAGCCCTGCCCCATCTGCCGTCGACTGTGGCGACAACAGCGACCCCTGCGTCGGCGGCGGCGGGGCCATCGGCGACTACTACGGCGACTACCCCTGAGCTCGCTAAAGTGGCAAACTGGCTAGGCGCCCTATCGCTTGATGACGTAGATGAAAAGATTGTACGTGCGTATTTTGTCGTCGTTTTTTATTGGGTTATGCATTCGCCGCTTGGAATATGAACAGGTTACTTGTAAGTTCGGGCCGGCCGGTGGTTGCTCGTGAAATCTGGATGTTGAGCTAAGGTGATACGGGAGCTTATATGCTCCCATGATACGAGGTCCCGTGAACCGTTGGATCTGAAGTCCAAAGGTCATGGGCAAAGCTCCTGCAACTTCGCAGCAAAACCCTCCAAAAATTTGATATTTACGTGCAAGTCTAAAACCATGGATATCACCCTTAGATCTCAGATCCAACGGCTCACAGAAACCTGTATCATGGTAGCATCTAAGCTCTTGTATCACCTGATATTTTCTCGGCGGAGATATTGTCCTCCAATGTTCAGCTAGCTGGTCGTGGGTGTTCAGTTCGGTTTGTGTCCTGGTCTCGTGATGTTTATGATTTATTAGACAAGTAAATTACACAAAATCAATGCGTTAAAAGAGACTTGAAATTAAACATAACCAGCACTTTTCGTATAAAATGGTTTGGAGCTAACTTGAGTGCGTGCCACCAGCCCAAAAAAAAACCTAACAGTTTTGCTAAGTCTCAGTCGATTGAGACTTCGCGACGTTGCTAGTGGAGCCAACCACCACTGTTGCCCTTGTGCTAATCTTTCTGAGTCTTGCGGATCGCGGCCAAGTGGAGGACAGAGGTGAGCCGACCAATG
This sequence comes from Aegilops tauschii subsp. strangulata, assembly GCF_002575655.3. Taxonomy (NCBI): domain Eukaryota; kingdom Viridiplantae; phylum Streptophyta; class Magnoliopsida; order Poales; family Poaceae; genus Aegilops; species Aegilops tauschii. The sequence continues at coordinate 144,984,342 of NC_053041.3, forward strand.
CCTTGGGATAAATTGCTACCATTCAGGAGGGGACAGGACTCGGTGAGGGGAATCACGCTGCCACTACTTTGGCGCTTATGGATCCTGCAGATGGCGCTTGCGGGTCCATAGTTAGTAGCTAGATGACTTCTTCTCTCTATTTGATTTTCAATACAATGTTTTCCTCGATGTTCTTGGAGTTCTATCCGATGTAATTACTTTTTGCGGTGTGTTTGTTAGGATCCAATGAATTATCAGTTTTGTGATTAGATTATCCATGAATATTATTTGAGTTTTCTCTGAACTCTTTTATGTATGATTGTTATAGCTTCGTATTTCTCTCCGATCTATTGATTTGCTTTGACCAACTAGATTGATTTATCTTGCAATGGGAGAGATGCTTTGTAATGAATTCGATCTTGTGGTGCTCAATCCCAATAACAGCAGGGGACATGACACATATTGTATCATTACTGTTAAGGACAAAGAGATGGAGTTTATTCATGCTTGAGTTTACTTTGTCTACATCATGTCATCTTGCTGTTACTCTGTTTTTTATGAACTCCTCAAAAAAAACTCTAGATTCATGCTGGATAGCGGTCGATGTGTGGAGTAATAGTAGTAGATGCAGAATTGTTTCGAACTACTTGTCTCGGACGTGATGCCTATATACATGATCGTTGTCTTGGATATCGTTATGATTATTTGCTTTTCTATCAATTGCCCAATAGTAATTTGTTACCCACCGTATGCTATTTTCAAAAAGAAGTCTCTAGGGGAAAATTATGGCCCCGGGGTCTACCTTTATCATATATTAAAAATCTTAAAAATATCTTACTGCAATTTTACTTTATTTATTTTATTTTGTATTTTCATTCGATCTATCTATCTATCACCATACAATTTAATTTTGCAAATAACCGCCAAGGATTGACAACCCCTTGTTCGCGTTGGGTGCGAGAATTTGTTATTTTGTGTGCATGTGCCGCTAACGAGTTGTTGCAGGATTCTCTTACTGAATTGATAATCTTGGTTTCATAGCTGAGAGAAATACTTATCTCAACTGTACTGCATCATCACATCCTCTTCGAAGAGATCTCAACACATCTCACATGTAGCAAGCGCCCTTTTACAAAAGCGCTTTGATGATTCCCCACAAACTTCGATAGGTCATCTGTGAACCTGGTCGCAAGTATCCTGTCAAATGTTTTGATCACACCGTGGATTAGGCTTACTGGCCAGAAATCTTTTAAGTCCACCGCCCCATCCAGCTTCGGAAGTAGAGAAACAATGGCGTTGTCAATTGCTAGTAAGCCACGCATGTCACCATGATAGAAAGAATGGAGAGCCCTCATGAAGTCACCCTTGATTATGTGCCAGCAAGATGCAAAAAAAATTGCCGATGAAACCATCCAGCCCCGGTGCCTTGTCCGACGGTATGACCTTTACCACCTTCTCAACCTCTTCTTCCGTGAATGGTACTTCTAGATGTGGCAGGTCCAACGAAGAAGGTAGAGCCTGTTGAGATCAATGGAATATGTATGTGGTGGCGCCTCTCTGAACAAATTTGAGTAATAGTCATCCACAACTTGTGCCAACTCCTCATGCCCCATGGCGATCTCATCCACAGCTCTTACTCCTTTCACGTCGGACAAATTACCTATAAAAGTATCTAGTTTTGACATTAACTATTGAATTAGAGATATAAGCCTTGATCATCGAAACTAACTTGCTGATACGAAAACATGCAACCTTTTTATTGAGCTGTTCATCACACGAACCATTAAGCAATTCAAAAGAGGAGGAAAAGCCGGCGGTAGAACCACCGCCGCCGTTTCTAGCCCTTCCTTCGCCTCCTCTCGGCCTCCTCGCCGACGCCAGCCACGATTGCCGAGGCAAAGCCCTTTGTGGTGGTCGGCGGCGGCGGGAGCTCTCCCGCACGCGCGTCCGATCTACCTTCTCCTCCTCTTGATTGGTGTTGGAAATATGCCCTAGAGGCAATAATAAATGGTTATTATTATATTTCTTTGTTCATGATAATCGTCTATTATTCATGCTATAATTGTATTGTCCGGAAATCGTAATACATGTGTGAATACATAGACCACAACGTGTCCCTAGTAAGCCTCTAGTTGACTAGCTCGTTGATCAACAGATAGTCATGGTTTCCTGACTATGGACATTGGATGTCATTGATAACGGGATCACATCATTAGGAGAATGATGTGATGGACAAGACCCAATCCTAAGCATAGCATAAAAGATCGTGTAGTTTCGTTTGCTAGAGCTTTTCCAATGTCAAGTATCTTTTCCTTAGACCATGAGATCGTGCAACTCCCGGATACCGTAGGAGTGCTTTGGGTGTGCCAAACGTCACAACGTAACTGGGTGACTATAAAGGTGCACTACGGGTATCTCCGAAAGTGTTTGTTGGGTTGGCACGGATCAAGACTGGGATTTGTCACTCCGTGTGACGGAGAGGTATCTCTGGGCCCACTCGGTAATGCATCATCATAATGAGCTCAATGTGACTAAGGCGTTAGTCACGGGATCATGCATTGCGGTACGAGTAAAGAGACTTGCCGGTAACGAGATTGAACAAGGTATTGGGATACCGACGATCGAATCTCGGGCAAGTAACATACCGATTGACAAAGGGAATTGTATACGGGATTGATTGAATCCTCGTCACCGTGGTTCATCCGATGAGATCATCGTGGAACATGTGGGAGCCAACATGGGTATCCAGATCCCGCTGTTGGTTATTGACCGGAGAGGCGTCTCGGTCATGTCTGCATGTCTCCCGAACCCGTAGGGTCTACACACTTAAGGTTCGGTGACGCTAGGGTTGTAGAGATATATGTATGCGGAAACCCGAAAGTTGTTTAGAGTCCCGGATGAGATCCCGGACGTCACGAGAGGTTCTGGAATGGTCCGGAGGTGAAGAATTATATATAGGAAGTCCAGTTTCGGCCACCGGGAAAGTTTCGGGGGTTACCGGTATTGTACCGGGACCACCGGAAGGGTCCCGGGGGTCCACCGGGTGGGGCCACCTATCCCGGAGGGCCCCATGGGCTGAAAGTGGAAGGGAACCAGCCCCTAGTGGGCTGGGCGCCCCCCCCATGGGCCTCCCCCCATGCGCCTAGGGTTGGGAACCCTAGAGTGGGGGGACTTCCCCCTTGCCTTGGGGGGCAAGGCAACCCCTTCCCCCCCTTTGGCCGCCGCCCCCCCCCCCTTGGAGATCCCATCTCCCAGGGCCGGCGCCCCCCCATGGGCCTCCCCCCATGCGCCTAGGGTTGGGAACCCTAGGGTGGGGGACTTCCCCCTTACCTTGGGGGGCAAGGCAACCCCTTCCCCCCCTTTGGCCGCCGCCCCCCCCCTTGGAGATCCCATCTCCCAGGGCCGGCGCCCCCCCAAGGGGCCTATATAAAGGGGGGAGGGAGGGCAGCAACCAACAGCCTTGGGCGCCTCCCTCCTCCCCTGTAACATCTCTCTCTCTCTCGCAGAAGCTCGGCGAAGCCCTGCCGGAGACCCGCTACATCCACCACCACGCCGTCATGCTGCTGGATCTCCATCAACCTCTCCTTCCCCCTTGCTGGATCAAGAAGGAGGAGATGTCGCTGCACCGTACGTGTGTTGAACGCGGAGGTGCCGTCCGTTCGGCACTCGGTCATCGGTGATTTGGATCACGGCGAGTACGACTCCGTCATCCACGTTCATTGGAACGCTTCCGCTCGCGATCTACAAGGGTATGTAGATGCACTCCTTTCCCCTCGTTGCTAGTAGACTCCATAGATGCATCTTGGTGAGCGTAGGAAAATTTTAAATTATGCTACGATTCCCAACAGTGGTATCAGAGCCAGGCCTATGCGTAGTTACTATGCACGAGTAGAACACAAAGCAGTTGTGGGCGTTGAGTTTGCCAATTCTTCTTGCCGCTACTAGTCTTTTCTTGTTTCGGCGGTATTGTAGGATGAAGCGGCCCGGACCGACCTTACACGTACGCTTACGTGAGACAGGTTCCACCGACTGACATGCACTAGTTGCATAAGGTGGCTAGCGGGTGTCTGTCTCTCCTACTTTAGTCGGAACGGATTCGATGAAAAGGGTCCTTATGAAGGGTAAATAGAAATTGGCAAATCACGTTGTGGTCATACGTAGGTAAGAAAACGTTCTTGCTAGAAACCTACAAACCACGTAAAAACATGCAACAACAATTAGAGGACGTCTAACTTGTTTTTGCAGCAAGTGCTATGTGATGTGATATGGCCAGAAGATGTGATGAATGATATATGTGATGTATGAGATTGATCATATTCTTGTAATAGGAATCACGACTTGCATGTCGATGAGTATGACAACCGGCAGGAGCCATAGGAGTTGTCTTTATTATTTTGTATGACCTGCGTGTCATTGAATAACGCCATGTAAATTACTTTACTTTGTTGCTAAACGCGTTAGCCATAGAAGTAGAAGTAATCGTTGGCGTGACGACTTCATGAAGACACAATGATGGAGATCATGATGATGGAGATCATGGTGTCATGCCGGTGACGAAGATGATCATGGTGCCCCGAAGATGGAGATCAAAGGAGCATAATGATATTGGCCATATCATGTCACTATTTGATTGCATGTGATGTTTATCATGTTTTTGCATCTTATTTGCTTAGAACGACGGTAGTAAGTAAGATGATCCCTTATAATAATTTCAAGAAAGTGTTCACCCTAACTGTGCACCGTTGCGAAGGTTCGTTGTTTCCAAGCACCACGTGATGATCGGGTGTGATAGATTCTAACGTTCGAATACAACGGGTGTTGACGAGCCTAGCATGTACAGACATGGCCTCGGAACACACGCAATACACTTAGGTTGACTTGACGAGCCTAGCATGTACAGACATGGCCTCGGAACACGGAGAACCGAAAGGTCGAGCATGAGTCGTATAGAAGATACGATCAACATGGAGATGTTCACCGATCTTGACTAGTCCGTCTCACGTGATGATCGGACACGTCCTAGTTAAACTCGGATCATGTTTCACTTAGATGACTAGAGGGATGTCTATCTGAGTGGGAGTTCATTAAATAATTTGATTAGATGAACTTAATTATCATGAACTTAGTCTTAAATCTTTACACTATGTCTTGTAGATCAAATGGCCAACGTTGTCCTCAATTTCAACGCGTTCCTAGATAAAACCAAGCTGAAAGATGATGGCAGCAACTATACGGACTGGGTCCAGAACCTGAGGCTCATCCTCATAGTAGCCAAGAAAGATTATGTCTTAGAAGCACCGCTAGGTGAAGCACCAATCCCAGAGAACCAAGACGTTATGAACGCTTGGCAATCACGTGCTGATGATTACTCCCTCGTTCAGTGCGGCATGCTTTACAGCCTAGAACCGGGTCTCCAAAAGCGTTTTGAGAAACATGGAGCATATAAGATGTTCGAGGAGCTAAAATTAGTTTTCCAAGCTCATGCCCGGGTCGAGAGATATGATGTCTCCGACAAGTTCTTCAGCTGTAAAATGGAGGAGAACAGTTCTGTTAGTGAGCACATACTCAGAATGTCTGGGTTGCATAACCGCTTGTCTCAGCTGGGAGTTAATCTCCCGGATGACGCGGTCATTGACAGAATCCTCCAGTCGCTTCCACCAAGCTACAAGAGCTTTGTGATGAACTACAATATGCAGGGGATGGAAAAGACCATTCCTGAGGTATATTCAATGCTGAAATCAGCGGAAGGGGAAATCAGAAAAGAACATCAAGTGTTGATGGTGAATAAAACCACTAAGTTCAAGAAGGGCAAGGGTAAGAAGAACTTCAAGAAGGACGACAAGGGAGTTGCCGCACCCGGTAAACCAGTTACTGGGAAGAAGTCAAAGAATGGACCCAAGCCCGAGACTGAGTGCTTTTATTGCAAGGGAAATGGTCACTTGAAGCGGAACTGCCCCAAATACTTAGCGGACAAGAAGAAGGCCGGCAACACCAAAGGAACTACGGAATAAACGGAGACTGGCGAAGGACGAGGTGACGATGCGCGTCGGGAATGGTTCCAAGGTCGATGTGATCGCCGTCGGCACGCTACCTCTGCATCTACCCACGTGATTAGTTTTAAACCTCAATAATTGTTATTTAGTGCCAGCTTTGAGCATGAACATTGTATCTGGATCTCGTTTAATTCGAGATGGCTACTCATTTAAATCCGAGAATAATGGTTGTTCTATTTATTTGAGAGATATGTTATATGGTCATGCCCCGCTGGTCAATGGTTTATTTTTGATGAATCTCGAACGTGATGTTACACATGTTCATAGTGTGAATACCAAAAGATGTAAAGTTGATAACGATAGTCCCACATACTTGTGGCACTGCCGCCTTGGTCACATTGGTGTCAAGCGCATGAAGAAGCTCCATGCAGATGGACTTTTGGAGTCTCTTGATTACGAATCATTTGACACGTGCGAACCATGTCTCATGGGTAAAATGACCAAGACTCCGTTCTCCGGAACAATGGAGCGAGCAACCAACTTATTGGAAATCATACATACCGATGTGTGTGGTCCAATGAGTGTTGAGGCTCGCGGTGGCTATCGTTATGTTCTCACTCTCACTGATGATTTAAGTAGATATGGGTATGTCTACCTAATGAAACACAAGTCTGAAACCTTTGAAAAGTTCAAGGAATTTCAGAGTGAAGTTGAGAATCAACGTGACAGGAAAATTAAATCCTTACGATCAGATCGTGGTGGAGAATATTGAAGTCACGAATTTGGTACACACTTAAGGAAATGTGGAATAGTTTCACAACTCACGCCGCCTGGAACACCTCAGAGAAATGGTGTGTCCGAACGTCGTAATCGCACTCTATTGGATATGGTGCGATCTATGATGTCTCTTACCGATTTACCGCTCTCATTTTGGGGCTATGCTTTAGAGACTGCCGCATTCACTTTAAATAGGGCTCCGTCGAAATCCGTTGAAACGACACCGTATGAATTATGGTTTGGAAAGAAACCTAAGCTGTCGTTTCTAAAAGTTTGGGGATGCGATGCTTATGTCAAGAAACTTCAACCTGAAAAGCTCGAACCCAAATCGGAAAAATGCATCTTCATAGGATACCCTAAGTAAACCATTGGGTATACCTTCTACCTCAGATCCGAAGGCAAGATCTTCGTTGCAAAGAACGGGTCCTTTCTGGAGAAGGAGTTTCTCTCGAAAGAATTGAGTGGGAGGAAACTGGAACTTGATGAGCTGATAGTCACCCCTTCCGAACCGGAAAGTAGCGCAGCGCGGGAAAATGTTCCTGTGGTGCCTACACCGACTGGGGAGGAAGTTAATGATGATGATCATGAAGCTTCAGATCAAGTTACTGAACTTCGTAGGTCCACAAGGACACGTTCCGCACCAGAGTGGTACGGCAACCCTGTCCTGGAAATCATGTTGTTAGACAACGGTGAACCTTCGAACTATGAAGAAGCGATGGCGGGCCCGGATTCCGACAAATGTCTAGAAGCCATGAAATCCGAGATAGGATCCATGTATGAAAACGAAGTATGGACTTTGACTGACTTGCCCGATGAGCGGCGAGCCATAGAAAACAAATGGATCTTTAAGAAGAAGACGAACGCGGATGGTAATGTGACCATCTACAAAGCTCGACTTGTCGCTAAGGGTTATCGACAAGTTCAAGGGGTTGACTACGATGAGACTTTCTCACCCGTAGCGAAGCTGAAGTCCGTCCGAATCATGTTAGCAATTGCCGCATACTATGATTATGAGATATGGCAGATGGACGTCAAAACGGCATTCCTTAACGGCTTCCTTAAGGAAGAGTTGTATATGATGCAGCCGGAAGGTTTTGTCGATCCTAAGAATGCTAACAAAGTATGCAAGCTCCAGCGCTCAATCTATGGGCTGGTGCAAGCATCTTGGAGTTGGAACATTCGCTTTGATGAGATGATCAAAGCGTTTGGGTTTACACAGACTTATGGAGAAGCCTGTGTTTACAAGAAAGTGAGTGGGAGCTCTGTAGCATTTCTCATATTATATGCGGATGACATACTATTGATGGGAAATGATATAGAATTCTTGGAAAGTATAAAGGCCTATTTGAATAAGTGTTTTTCAATGAAGGACCTTGGAGAAGCTGCTTATATATTAGGCATCAAGATCTATAGAGATAGATCAAGACGCCTCATTGGTCTTTCACAGAGTACGTACCTTGACAAGATATTGAAGAAGTTCAGTATGGATCAGTCCAAGAAGGGGTTCTTGCCTGTATTGCAAGGTGTGCAATTGAGCACAGCTCAATGCCCGACCACGACAGAAGATAGAGAAAAGATGAGTGTCATCCCCTATGCCTCGGCCATAGGGTCTATTATGTATGCCATGCTGTGTACCAGACCTGATGTAAACCTTGCCGTAAGTTTGGTAGGAAGGTACCAAAGTAATCCCGGCATGGAACACTGGACAGCGGTCAAGAATATCCTGAAGTACCTGAAGAGGACTAAGGATATGTTTCTCGTTTATGGAGGTGACGAAGAGCTCGTCGTAAAGGGTTACGTCGACGCTAGCTTCGACACAGATCTGGATGACTCGAAGTCACAAACCGGATACGTGTATATTTTGAATGGAGGAGCAGTAAGCTGGTGCAGTTGCAAGCAAAGCGTCGTGGCGGGATCTACATGTGAAGCGGAGTACATGGCAGCCTCGGAGGCAGCACAGGAAGCAGTCTGGATGAAGGAGTTCATTACCGACCTAGGGGTGATTCCCAATGCGTCGGGCCCGATGACTCTCTTCTGTGACAACACTGGAGCCATTGCCCTTGCGAAGGAGCCCAGGTTTCACAGGAAGACCAGGCATATCAAGCGTCGCTTCAACTCCATTCGTGAAAGTGTTCAAAATGGAGACATAGATATTTGTAAAGTACATACGGACCTGAATGTAGCAGATCTGTTGACTAAACCTCTCCCTAGGGCAAAACATGATCAACACCAGGACGCAATGGGTGTTCGATTCATCACAATGTAACTAGATTATTGACTCTAGTGCAAGTGGGAGACTGTTGGAAATATGCCCTAGAGGCAATAATAAATGGTTATTATTATATTTCTTTGTTCATGATAATCGTCTATTATTCATGCTATAATTGTATTGTCCGGAAATCGTAATACATGTGTGAATACATAGACCACAACGTGTCCCTAGTAAGCCTCTAGTTGACTAGCTCGTTGATCAACAGATAGTCATGGTTTCCTGACTATGGACATTGGATGTCATTGATAACGGGATCACATCATTAGGAGAATGATGTGATGGACAAGACCCAATCCTAAGCATAGCATAAAAGATCGTGTAGTTTCGTTTGCTAGAGCTTTTCCAATGTCAAGTATCTTTTCCTTAGACCATGAGATCGTGCAACTCCCGGATACCGTAGGAGTGCTTTGGGTGTGCCAAACGTCACAACGTAACTGGGTGACTATAAAGGTGCACTACGGGTATCTCCGAAAGTGTCTGTTGGGTTGGCACGGATCAAGACTGGGATTTGTCACTCCGTGTGACGGAGAGGTATCTCTGGGCCCACTCGGTAATGCATCATCATAATGAGCTCAATGTGACTAAGGCGTTAGTCACGGGATCATGCATTGCGGTACGAGTAAAGAGACTTGCCGGTAACGAGATTGAACAAGGTATTGGGATACCGACGATCGAATCTCGGGCAAGTAACATACCGATTGACAAAGGGAATTGTATACGGGATTGATTGAATCCTCGTCACCGTGGTTCATCCGATGAGATCAACGTGGAACATGTGGGAGCCAACATGGGTATCCAGATCCCGCTGTTGGTTATTGACTGGAGAGGCGTCTCGGTCATGTCTGCATGTCTCCCGAACCCGTAGGGTCTACACACTTAAGGTTCGGTGACGCTAGGGTTGTAGAGATATATGTATGCGGAAACCCGAAAGTTTTTCAGAGTCCCGGATGAGATCCCAGACGTCACGAGAGGTTCCGGAATGGTCCGGAGGTGAAGAATTATATATAGGAAGTCCAGTTTCGGCCACCGGGAAAGTTTCGGGGGTACCGGTATTGTACCGGGACCACCGGAAGGGTCCCGGGGGTCCACCGGGTAGGGCCACCTATCCCGGAGGGCCCCATGGGCTGAAAGTGGAAGGGAACCAGCCCCTAGTGGGCTGGGCGCCCCCCATGGGCCTCCCCCCATGCGCCTAGGGTTGGGAACCCTAGGGTGGGGGGACTTCCCCCTTGCCTTGGGGGGCAAGGCAACCCCTTCCCCCCCTTTGGCCGCCGCCCCCCCTTGGAGATCCCATCTCCCAGGGCTGGCGCCCCCCCCCATGGGCCTCCCCCCATGCGCCTAGGGTTGGGAACCCTAGGGTGGGGGGACTTCCCCCTTGCCTTGGGGGGCAAGGCAACCCCTTCCCCCCCTTTGGCCGCCGCCCCCCCCTTGGAGATCCCATCTCCCAGGGCTGGCGCCCCCCCAGGGGGCCTATATAAAGGGGGGGAGGGAGGGCAGCAACCAACAGCCTTGGGCGCCTCCCTCCTCCCCTGTAACACCTCTCTCTCTCTCGCAGAAGCTCGGCGAAGCCCTGCCGGAGACCCGCTACATCCACCACCACGCCGTCGTGCTGCTGGATCTCCATCAACCTCTCCTTCCCCCTTGCTGGATCAAGAAGGAGGAGACGTCGCTGCACCGTACGTGTGTTGAACGCGGAGGTGCCGTCCGTTCGGCACTCGGTCATCGGTGATTTGGATCACGGCGAGTACGACTCCGTCATCCACGTTCATTGGAACGCTTCCGCTCGCGATCTACAAGGGTATGTAGATGCACTCCTTTCCCCTCGTTGCTAGTAGACTCCATAGATGCATCTTGGTGAGCGTAGGAAAATTTTAAATTATGCTACGATTCCCAACAATTGGATCTTGCTGCCCGTGTGTGTCTCGCGTAGCCGCCGCCCTGGCTGGGCCTCCTCCCCACGGCTCTTTCCTAGGATGGGCGGAGGCCGACCTTAGTGTCCAGCTGCCACCGGCGTGATTGGGTGCTGCCTCATCGGATCTGGGCGTGTACGTATCGGGCTGGTAGTGGTGGCTGGGGGCATCGACATCGGCAGTACAACGGTGTCGTGGAGCTCGGAGGCTCCATGGCTGTTCTGCAGTGGCTGCATCCTCACGAATGGCTGTTCGGAATGGTTTTGTCGGATCCGGCTTCTCCATCTCTGGCTGCTATGACGGAAATGGACGATCACTTCGATCTGCGGTGGCAGCCTCACTGCGGATAGCAATGGCCATCGATAGGTCTTGATGAGGGATCCTCTCTCTAAATCCGATGGTTGCCTTGAACGGTGAGAGGCAATCTACAGACGATGGCTCATAGAGTGTATGTATGTGCAGTTGCGGCAAGTTTTCTAGGCCAGCTCATGTAGCTGCCGGGATCGCGGACAGTGGTGGAGACAACACATGATTGACTTGGACAAGCATCAGAGTGAAAACCAGGTCTGACCCGAGTTGGTTATACCTTGTAGTGATGATGTTTTCGCATCGTTACCTTATTGTAGGCATTGCTCGGAAGGACTTTTCAGGGTGAAAATCCAGAATATGATCTTTGGTGATTGGTCCGGTGACGACGGTGCTTAAGTGTCGCTCCCTTTTTGAAGGCATTATTGTTGAAGAATTTCATTGTCCTTGTAGTGTCATGAGATAATTGGTGCAGATATGGTCATAGTTGTAGTTTGTCGATCGTGGATTTGAATGCTTCGGGGTTTTGCTTTCCTTTTCCTCGCTCAGGCATAGCTTTGGTCATATATGACTTTGCTATTTGTCAGTGTGTTACATATGTGCATCCTAATTATATAAAGGCCGGGTGTGTGTGCTCATTGTGTTTATATCCATTTGATGCTTCATTTTGAGTAAATTAGATCCTCCCTCTATTGAAAAAGCAATTCAAAGTGTTAGAATAAATCCGAGACGCTCCGTCGATCTACCGAGGACCAAGCAATCACACAAGCACGACACCGAGATTTGTTAACGAGGTTCACCGATCTGGCTACATCCCCGGGGCATGACTACGAGCGCTCCTCCCCATGTCACCGTCACAATACCGCACCCTGGCCGCTCGGGCGCCGGCACACGCCGCCGGCTCCCCCCTCGTGCCCGTGCTATTATGTTGGCATAGGTTACATCGTGTGTCTACCCCCGATATATATGAGAGGCTTAGGATACAAGTGTCCTATTAGGACACAACTCCTACCCTGTCTACACACAGTCCAAAACCAAGTCAGACTGTAACCTACCTTGTACAATAATATTCGACACAACCCTAACAAAATCCACCTTGACAAATATTCTTCACCACCTTGAATTCATTCATGCGTCGAACCTCCATGTATATTGGACTTGAGATACGCCATGAGCTCTGCTGCTACTCCCGGACTCCCTGTGACTCCACCTGCAACTGTAGTCCCTTCTCGTCTTCTTCACAGTCAACACTCGAGAAAAATTAAGTTCCTCATTACTCTACTTTGTGCTCCCAACTTCCGGGGTATCCGTTCAAGGCTATCACACACCGACCACTGTCTGCATGAAAATGAACAACCCACATATTGAACGCCACATATAAGAGTTACCTGAACTCAACGTCACCGCTCTTTCTTGACTGCTTGTCTGAAACTTGAAGGAATTTCACCGTCGCATGTGTCACCCTGAGTCAAATTCACAGTTGTCTCACCCTTCTTCCCAGATAGTCTCTGACATGTCCCACAGCTATAGCACTCTGCCTCCTTCTGTACTTGTCATCCGCACTTTGCCATGTGCACTGAACACCACAGAATATACGGCCATGTACTCTCTCAGCTTTTGACAATTTCAGACTTTCCGTCACTTTCTCAGATTCTCCATGGTCAACTCATGTCCATCAACCGGCACCGATAGACCCAGTCACCAACTTGAATCCGGTACTCGTCAACACTGCTTCAGCATCCCCTGCACACTTTGTCTGACAACATATCTGACCATCAGTGCCTTGGCCTGTCGTTGTGTCCCGTGCTTACCGCACGCCTCGCCGCTATCACCGCGTCGAGCCTCTGCTGTCCATGTTGAGTCACCCGGGTAGCTAGCCCACACTGCCTCAACCCCCACTGCAGAGAACCATCGATCATCACCGACCGATGTCGAGTATCACGTCTCCTCAGACCACTGGTACCCAGTCCGATCCACGTGTCTCTTGCTATCCCGCTGAAATAGGCTTCGACTCTCCGAATTCTTACGTCGTAGCCCCTCCATCAGCACAGAGTGAAGTCGTCCATCAGACTCCAACTCCACCTTCAACATGTACGTGCCACCCTCCCGCGCCCTGTCGACTTCAAACTCTCCTGTGCGCACCATCTTGAATCAACCCCGCTCCATAGTCCGTCGAAGCCGCACAAGCCCTCAGGCCTGCATCACGTGTTTCCACGCCCCAGAAGTCGGCCACCATCAGCATCACGCTCCTATGTCGTCGTCGCTGAAATCAACCGCCGTCTCCTGCTTTGACCGACATCCCCGTCAATCCGTCAGACAGTCCAGTCCGACCCAGCCGAAATTGTCCGACTGCAAACATGCTCCACCCTACGTCTTGTCCGCCTCGCACATCTGTGCATTGCCTTGACGCCGTGTGTTTGCATGATCCTGTCACGGCGTGCTCCAGACTCCTCCAAGCCTTATACGCACGTCGCCATCCTCGCCACATACTCTTTGAACCCTGTTAGCAATCTTGACAGAAAAACCTTCCGTGCAAACCTGATTCCTTGAAAAATTATTTTCCTTATCCATTGCTAGCACTTGTCCGTGTACCCCTAGCAGCCAAGACAAGCTATTTTATCTTCCAACTACTCCTGGACACCAAGCACGTTCGTTTGCATGTGACGGCAACCTGCAAACCTCCTGGTAAAAAACACCTATGCGATTAGCAATGCAACCCCAAAAAAGAGTTATTACCATGGTATCTTCCGTGGCTGCACCATGCATGCCTCCACAAGTCCCATCACTCCTCTTTCTATACCACTGCTGTCCATGACACAGTACATACTGTACGTTGCAGATTCTCTCTTTTTTATAAACAAATTTCATGCACCTGTACGTACAGCCTCCTGCAACTCTCCAGCACTTGCGCTTTGTCCCGGTTCCCCTCTGACCATGCACAAGTCTCACCTGCAACTCCCAGCAGCCCAACATGGGCCTTGTCAGCTCCAGCCCAGTGCCTATCAGCCACCTATTGCACCGGTCCGTAGTGCAGCCCAGCCATGGGCCACGGCCTGCTATGACTCCTGTTGTAGTCACTAGCCACCTCGGCTCGATCGCTACGTCTTTCGAGTCCTGACGCACGTTCCGCCGCCACTGCCGCCAAGTTGCTTTCCGATCGGATTCGATCCCGTCTGCTGACTGCACGCAGCAGCCAGCCGACCGGCCTCGAACTGAATCGATCTGCCTCCCGAGTTCCACGCTGACGCATCTACGTGCTTCTCCGATTGCCTTGCTGCCAATCCACGCAGATCGGTTGATCATGTCGCCGATCCGATCAAACCAGTTGCTATCCACCGTGGCCGCAACTTTCAATCTCTCAGCCACACGCCGATCAACTTCCGATCTCTGCGGCAGATCCTCTAGATCAACTTCCACGGCCTCTTCGAATCTTGCTTATGATATATCCGAGGCGCTCCGTCGATATACCGAGGACCAAGTAATCACACAAGCACGACACCGAGATTTGTTAACGAGGTTCATCGATCTGGCTACATTCCAGGACATGACTACGGGCGCTCCTCCCCATGTCACCGTCACAATACCGCACCCCGGCCGCCCGGGCGCCGGCACACGCCGCCGGCTCCCCCGCGTGCCCGTGCTATTATGTTGGCATAGGTTACATCGTGTGCCTACCCCCGATATATATGAGAGGCTTAGGATACAAGTGTCCTATTATGACACAACTCCTATCCTGTCTACACACAGTCCAAAACCAAGTCCAACTGTAACATATCTTGTACAATAATATTCGACACAACTCTAACATAAAAAGTCAGCCATTTTTGCTAAAAAGACACATATCGTTTGTTCATGGTTGGGTGACCAATCCACGTTGGTCTTCCGGTCTACAAATAATATGCAACTTAGCTTATTTGAAGCAAATTAGCAGAAGACAGAGCTGGCTAAACAATACAATTACCAGGCAAACTAGTTCATTTTAATGGGACCTACAACAACCGTACCGGCGGGAGCTTCAACCCACCTTTGCATAGATGTCAACTCTCACACCACTACAAGAACAACAGATCAAGCACCACAGGCACACGCACACCACCCGTAAATCCTCCCTGTCGATCGACACACACCTAACAAGCAACCTTCAGCAGCTTGTGATGGCTGACATGGTTCGGCTTCGGAGCACCGTGATGTTCCTCGTTGTGTTTGGTGCCGTCATGCAGATGCAACTGGGCTCCGTTGTGCCCCTCGCGGCGGCCGCCAGAGTGCTGCGGGAGGCTAACGTCGGCGTGGAAGTCGCCGCTAAGGCCGGCGTGGGAGGGGTTGGAGTCGGCGCTAATGCCAAGGCTGGAGGCAAACATTTCAAACACAAAAAGGCTGGAGACAAAGGTGCTAGCCCTGCCCCGCCCCCATCCGCCGTCGACTGCGGCGACAACAGCGACCCCTACGTCAGCGGGGGCGGGGTCGGCAACGGCGGCGGCTATTACGATTACAGCGACTACCCCTGAGCTCATTGAAGTCGCGGGCCGGGTTATTACCCGATGGACGTAGATGAAAAGATTGTAGTTCAGGTGCGTATGTTGTGGTTGTTCGCTTGTTTTATCTATTCTCTGCGCGCTACGTGTAAATTCAGGCTGGCGGGTGGTCGGTGGTTGCTCGATTGTGAAATCTGGACGTTGAGCTAGCTAGCGGATTGGCCTTATTGGCACGTCCTGGTGTGTGTTGTGAGTTACTGTTCGTGGGTGTTCAGTTCAGTTTGTGTCCTGGTCTCCTGTGTTGTTTAGGATTTCTTCAACCGACAAGTAAATTACGCAAAACAACCTCATTACGAGAGACTTCAATATAAACATAACCACCATCTTTCGTGTAAAATGATTTGGAGCTAAGCGCCACCCGCTGAAAAAACAGATTTGTTAATTCTCATTTAAATGAGAATTGTTAACTCATAAACTATTTGATTAACCAAAGAAAAAATATAAATGAAAACCCCAATCTTCATGTAAAATTCAACGGTGTAAGAGTTAGATGAGACCTAGTTATTTCTTGTCTAGATGAGAGTTAGCCACACCAACTTAAGCATGTAATGGCAACTATCTCCTCCAATTAAAAACAAAATCGCTGAACTAACAAGCACGGTCCACATCTAAGATCAGATATGCCGATGCACCTAGGAATTGGGATGGTTTGGGAACGCCTTGCAATGGTAGTGATAAGGAATTTTTTGCAGCGGCCACGTGGATGTCCTCATTGGAGATTATAAAAAGGCCCAGTTCTAGGAATCTCCCTTGCTATATCCGAAATCACTAATTAAGGAGTACTCGTTGCAAAGAACACTCCACTTTCCCAGGTCGCGACAAGTGGCACACATGCAACGCGCCACTTGTCGCAACCTGGGAGTTTTCCCTTTTTTCGTAGATCCGTTTATTCAAAACGTTTTATCTTTTAAACCGTGCGTCCAAATCTCGAACCGTTTTCACCATTGGATTCCTCGCGTCAAGATCCCATGTTGATAGGTTTTGACGAACTTTTTTTTCACGAAAAATCCAGACGAAAAAAACTGGGCGAAAAAACCGAAACCGGGAGCACGGTCTTTTTCCCTTTCCGAAAGAGACACGCCCATGCCTCTCGCGAAATCACACTCGTGCCTCTCGTGGAATCAAAACCGTGACTCTCATGGAAGGAAAAAAAAACAGAAAACGTGTTTTTTTCGTTTTCCGAGAGGCACGGCCGTGACTCTCGCGAAAGCACAACCGTGCCTCTCGCGGAAGCAAAACCGTGACTCTCGCAAAAGAAAAAAACAGAAAACGTGTGTTTTTTTCCCTTTCTAAGAGGCACGGCCGTGACTCTCGCGAAAGCACAACCGCGGAAGCAAAACCGTGACTCTCGCGAAAGAAAATAAAAGAAAACGCGTTTTGTTTTTTCCCTTTCCGAGAGGCACGGCCGTGACTCGTGAAAGCACAACCGTGCCTCTCGCGGAAGCAAAACCGTGACTCTCGCGAAAGAAAAAAAACAGAAAACGCGTTTTTTTGTTTCCGAAAGACATGGCCGTGACTCTTGCGAAAGAAAAAAAAGAAAACGTGTTTTTTCGCGCATAAAATTTTTTTTCAAATTTTTTTTGATCGAAAAGCTAAGGAAGACCGGGGAAAAACCAAAACGTAAAAAAAACGCAGAAAAAATCGTTTAAAAAAAGGAAAACGCATGCGGAAAAATAAAAAAACAAAATCCGAAGGGAGCGTTCAGAGCGCGACACGTGGCGAATGGCTGAGAGCGCGCCAAGTGGCGTTGATCGTTGCGAGGCTCCCGAAGGAGCGCTCGTTAACTAGTTGCTCCCCCGTCTACCCGAATACATCGCACATTACTCGTCAAAAAAAGACATCGCACATAAGATATAAAAAAAGAAGGTGTGCTTGGTTAGCGAGGCTCTTGACGGTAATTTTTGGGTCCGTCAGATCGGAACCCAGCAGGGGCCAACCTTTATTGGAAATATGAGCAAATTACTACGAGATTTAATCCGAATAAATAGGAAATAGATCATGACAGCAATGACAGAGATTAAATTAATCATGCGAACTACCATATTAGATGAACAGATCACATGTAGGGCACATACTAGAAACATGAATTCTACCACGATCTCGAACAAGAAGGATAGAATCACATACGGTGCAGCGGGCGCAGCACCGCCGGCGTTGACGTTGTCGCCCATGTCGTCGAGGATGAGGTTGCCGAGGTCGGGGAAGAAGTCGTCGTTCGCGAAGTCGTCGCTGCCAGCAGTCGCGCGAGTGCGCTCCCCAAAAACCTGATCGCCCCTCTCTCGTACAGGATCACGAGAGGCGGGGTTCCGGAGGCCTGCTGTCCCTTCTCCCGGTGCACGCCGAAAGGAGGGATGGAGAAGACTTGCTTGGCGGCGCAATGATCTGGAACGGTGGT
The DNA here is from genome assembly GCF_002575655.3 of Aegilops tauschii subsp. strangulata. Taxonomy (NCBI): domain Eukaryota; kingdom Viridiplantae; phylum Streptophyta; class Magnoliopsida; order Poales; family Poaceae; genus Aegilops; species Aegilops tauschii. The sequence goes on from NC_053041.3 coordinate 145,002,503, forward strand.
GAGAAACCATACGAAGCGGCGGCGGCTAGGGTAGACGTCTGCCGGACTATATAGTGCAGGCCGGGTAGGTCGTGGGAGTAAGCTCCACGTCCGAGTCGTCACGATCCAAAAGAATCGGAAACGGTTCAGTAATTAACGCGTCCGTTAATTATTAATTAATGACTCATTAATTTTCCCGAGCAGCAAAAATATAGACAACGTGCATAGCTCTGTCCTCGGCTTGGTTCAATCCCGCAACCCGCGGTGCGTCGCGTCGTGACGAGGCGAGGCGAGCGAGGAGGAGGAGCGCGCGTGTAGGTCTCCTCTTCTCATGCTCATACAAGTGGTAGAAGAGCTCACCTTATAAAAAGGTGCAACTCTCTCTCAACTTCCGGGATGGGACTAAATTTTAGTCTCACTCACTCCACTCACATGTGTGCATGAATGGGCCAAGAGAATTTCAGAATTTTAGTTGGGCTTTGGGCCAAAGGCTTACTAGAAAAATTCCAACAATCCCCCACAAAGTCTCATTGGCACATCTCATCATTTAGTTCCAAAACATTGTTTATATACCACTTAGAGTTTTGTGCTACATTAGATCACAACTTGAATAGTGGACTATGCCTTGAACTACAAGTTTTCCGTGAAACTAGTTTCACACAAATTTTTGACCGATACTGGGTTGCCGCAAGGCTTCCCCGCGGGTGGAGCGTATACATCGTACTCCAGGGCCTTTTCATTAAATTTATTAGAGAACACCCAATTCTCACAGACTGCGACGTTAACAATCAAATTCATATAGGTGTGTTCCTCAGAAGATGTTCTGCAGGACAACATCTCTGCTTACCCGAATAAGCCACTTGGAACACATTAAGATAAGTATCAACCTGCCATGCAGATCAGGAGAGTATTGCATCTTCACGGAGTGGGATGGTTAATATAGGGATACTCTCCTCCCAGCTGACCAACAGCTTGTCTCCCACTTCTACTTCACGGGATCTCCGATCACATAGAGTGGGTTACCACTATGGACAACTCATGCGGTGGGTCTCAAACCCATCTCCATCGATGCATTATCTATCACATTACGTGATAAACCCTTTGTGAAGGGATCTACCAAATTATTCGACGTTTGGATATAATCCAACGTAATAACTCCGGAGTTCCTCAATTTTCTGACAGATTTTAGTCTCCTCTTCACATGCCTTGAGGACTTCATATTGTCCTTAGAACTGTTTATCTTGACGATCACAGTTTGATTATCACAGTTCATCAGGATAGGGGGTATTGATTTTTCAACCATAGGTAAGTCCATCAAGAGCTCACGTAGCCACTCTGCTTCAACAGTGGCAGTGTCTAATGCTGTGAGTTATGCTTCCATAGTTGACCTCGTTAAGATGGTCTGCTTGCAAGACTTCCAGGAAACAGCGCCACCACCAAGTGTAAAAACATAACCACTTGTGGCCTTAATCTCATCAGCATAAGATATCCAGTTTGAGTCACTATAACCCTCTAGTACCCTTGGATACCCGGTGTAGTGAATCCCATAGCTCGCAGTGCCTTTCAAATAATGCATAACTCTCTCAAGCGCATGCCAATGATCATCTCCTGGGTTTGACACAAACCGACTCAGCTTGCTCACAGCAAACGAGATGTCAGGCCTCGTGGCACTCGCCAAGTACATAAGCGAGCCAATAATCTGAGAATACCTCAGTTGATCTATAGCAATCCGTCGATTCTTTCGAAGCAACACACTAGCATCATATGGAGTTGGAGAAGGCGTGCAGTCGCTATACCCAAAGCGACTCAAGACCTTTTCCACATAGTGAGACTGAAGCAGTGTGATCCCACCATTCTCATCTCTCAACAGCTTGATGTTTAAGATAACATCAGCTACTCCTAGATCCTTCATCTCAAAACAGCGAGATAAGAAATCCTTAACCTCCTTCGCCCCCATGATGTCTACTACGCAACCTTCTCCTTGTAGACGTTGTTGGGACTCCAAGTGCAGAGGTTTGTAGGACAGTAGCAAATTTCCCTCAAGTGGATGACCTAAGGTTTATCAATCCGTGGGAGGCGTAGGATGAAGATGGTCTCTCTCAAGCAACCCTGCAACCAAATAACAAAGAGTCTCTTGTGTCCCCAACACACCCAATACAATAGTAGATTGTATAGGTGCACTAGTTCGGCGAAGAGATGGTGATACAAGTGCAATATGGATGGTAGATAAAGGTATTTGTAATCTAAAAATATAAAAACAGCAAGGTAACGAACGATAAAAGTGAGCGTAAACGGTATTGCAATGCTAGGAAACAAGGCCTAGGGTTCATACTTTCACTAGTGCAAGTTCTCTCAACAATAATAACATAACTGGATCATATAACTATCCCTCAACATGCAACAAAGAGTCACTCCAAAGTCACTAATAGCGGAGAACAAACGAAGAGATTATGGTAGGGTACGAAACCACCTCAAAGTTATTCTTTCCGATCAATCCATTGGGCTATTCCTATAAGTGTCACAAACAACCCTAGAGTTTGTAGTAAAATAACACCTTAAGACACACATCAACCAAAACCCTAATGTCACCTCAAGTATCCGTGGGTATGATTATACGATATGCATCACACAATCTCGGATTCATCTATTCAACCAACACATAGAACCTCAAAGAGTGCCCCAAAGTTTCTACCGGAGAGTCAAGACGAAAACGTGTGCCAACCCCTATGCATAGGTTCATGGACGGAACCCGCAAGTTGATCACCAAAACATACATCAAGTGAATCAATAGAATAACCCATTGTCACCACGGTTATCCCACGCAAGACATACATCAAGTGTTCTCAAATCATTAAAAGTCTCAATCCGATAAGATAACTTCAAAGGGGAAACTCAATCCATTACAAGAGAGTAGAGGGGGAGAAACATCATAAGATCCAACTATAATAGCAAAGCTCGCGATACATCAAGATCGTGCCAAATCAAGAACACGAGAGAGAGAGATCAAACACATAGCTACTGGTACATACCCTCAGCCCCGAGGGTGAACTACTCCCTCCTCGTCATGGAGAGCGCCGGGATGATGAAGATGGCCACCGGTGAGGGATCCCTCCTTCGGCAGGGTGCCGGAACAGGGTCCCGATTGGGTTTTGGTGGCTACAGAGGCTTGCGGCGGTGGAACTCCCGATCTATTCTGCCCCCCGATCGTTTTAGGGTATATGGGTATATATAGGCGGAAGAAATACGTCAGGGGAGCCACGAGGGGCCCACGAGGGTGGAGGGCGCGCCCCCCTACCTCGTGGCTTCCTCGAAGCTCCCTTAACGTGGACTCCAAGTCTCCCGGGTTGCTTTCCTTCCAAAAATAACTTCCCCAGAAGGTTTCATTCCGTTTCGACTCCGTTTGATATTCCTTTTCTTTGAAACACTGAAACAAGGGAAAAAACAGGAACTGGCACTGGGCTCTGGGTCAATAGGTTAGTCCCAAAAATAATATAAAAGTGAATAATAAATCCCAATAATGTCCAAAACAGAAGATAATATAGCATGGAGCAATCAAAAATTATAGATACGTTGGAGACGTATCACCCCACCATGGCGATAGTACACACACTTGTCACCATCATTTACTACAAAGCCAGCAGCAGTTAACGTTCTTTCGAACTTCTCATGCCACTCCTTAGGAGCTTGTTTAAGGCCATATAAAGACTTTATTAACTTGCACACCTTTCCTTCCTGACCAAGTACTACAAAACCATCTGGCTGATCCATGTAAATTTCCTCCTTCAACTCTCCATTGAGGAAAGCCGTCTTGACGTCCATTTGATGAACGAGAAGACCATGTGAGGCAGCCAGTGATAGTAGCACCCGAATTGTGGTCAGTCTAGCCACGGGTGAGTAAGTATCAAAGAAGTCTTCACCTTCTTTCTGGGTATAACCCTTAGCCACAAGCCGTGCCTTGTACTTTTCAATCGTACCATCAGGTCTAAGCTTCTTCTTGAACACCCACTTACATCCTACAGGTTTACACCCATAAGGACGATAAGTGACCTCCCAGGTTCTGTTAGCTAAGATGGAATCCATCTCACTACGTACAACTTCCTTCCAGTAGTCAGCATCAGGAGATGCATAGGCTTCTGAAATAGTCCTGGGTGTGTCATCCAAGAGGTACACAATGAAATCATCACCAAAGGACTTTGCAGTCCTCTGTCTCTTACTCCTCACAGGAGTTCCATTGTCACCCTCAACAGGATTCTCAACGTGTTCCATCGCAATGGTGGGTTCAGGAATTACAGCGAATTCCTCACTAGATGGAGTAGGTATCTCCCGATTTGATGAACTCGACATATCCTTCATAGGAAATATGTCCTCAAAGAAAGTTGCATCATTCGACTCCATAATCGTACCAACATGCATGTCGGATACCTCAGATTTTATTATCAAAAATCTATAGCCGATGCTATGAAAAGCATAGCCCAGAAGAACACAATCCACGGATTTTGGTCCAAGCTTGCGCTTCTTGGGAATTGGTATATTGACTTTCGCCAAACAACCCCAAGTACGTAGGTAAGAGAGTTTCAACCTTTTCCTTTCCCATTCCTCAAATGGAGTCATGGTCTTATGCTTTGTGGGAACTCGGTTTAGGACATGACACACAGTCATTAGCGCCTCCCCCACCATTTCTTGGATAGACCCGAAGTGTCTAACATGGTGTTAACCATATCAGTTAGAGTTCGGTTCTTTCTTTCGGCTACCCCATTTGACTGGGGTGAGTAGGGAGGCATCCTCTCATGGATTATACCATGTTCCGCACAAAACAAATCAAATTCATTGGAAAAATACTCTCCACCACGATCAGACCTAAGCCGTTTAATTTTTCGATCAAGTTGGTTCTCTGCCTCGGCTTTATAGTTTTTGAAGAAAGTTAAAGCCTCATCTTTTGATTTCAGAAGATACACATAACAATATCTAGTGGAGTCATCAATCAACGTCATGAAGTATCTCTTTCCACCTTTTGTCAACACGCCATTCATCTCACAAAGATCAGAATGTATAAGCTCTAGTGGCGCCAAGTCTCTTGCCTCTGCAGTCTTATGGGACTTGCGAGGTTGCTTAGCTTGCACACATACTTGGCACTTAGAGCCTTTGATAGTAGAGATTTTTGGAATTAAATTCATATTGGCTGTTAGGACACTTCAGAGCCTAGTGATTAGGATCACCGCAGACATGGCAAAGTCCCTTCCCCTTCTTATGAGAATTCTTCTTGAAGTTGGTAGAATGTGATGGCTTGTTCTTTGTATCAAACTTGCCTTTGTCCTGAGTTTTGTTCTTGTTGTTTTTTGAACTTGTTGGGCTGGAAGTTCTTCTTCTGTACCATGTGGGCACTAGAACCTCCCCCAGCAACTCGAGCACGTGTGTCCTTTGCTCTCGCCTTCTCTTCAACATCAAGAGTACCAATGAGATCCGCAACAGAAAACTCCTGTCTCTTGTGTTTCAGGGAAGTAGCAAAATTGTTCCACGAAGGTGGAAGCTTGGCAATGATGCCTCCGGCAACAAATTTGTCCGGCAACACACACTTGAAGTACTCAAGTTCTTTTGCGAGCGACTGTATCTCATGAGCCTGCTGTACAACAGGGCGCTCATCAGTCATCTTGTAGTCATAGAATTGCTCCATGACGTACAACTCGCTGCCGGCGTCCGAGGCACCAAACTTGGCCTCGAGCGCAGCCCACATGTCCTTGCTGTTGTCAAACGACATATACGAATCCACAATGGAGTCATCAAGAACACTCAAAAGAGCGCCTTTAAAGAGGGTATCGATCTTCTCAAAAGCTTCCAGCTGTGCTGGATTAAGATCACCCTCAGGCTTGCCCTTGGTGGCGTCATAGCAGCCCATGGTCTGGAACCAGTAGACTGCTCTCGTGCGCCACCTCTTATACTGCGCCCCCTTAAAGGCAGGCGGTTTCAGATGCGCAGCAAAACCACTCGGAGTAAATTGCCCATAATCAGGTTTTTGGATTGTTGGAAATATGAGCAAATTACTACGAGATTTAATCCGAATAAATAGGAAATAGATCATGACAGCAATGGCAGAGATTAAACTAATCATGCGAACTAGCATAGTAGATGAACAGATCACATGTAGGGCACATACTAGAAACATGAATTCTACCACGATCTCGAACAAGAAGGATAGAATCACATACGGTACAGCGGGCGCAGCACCGCCGGCGTTGACGTTGTCGCCCATGTCGTCGAGGATGAGGTTGCCGAGGTCGGGGAAGAAGTCGTCGTTCGCGAAGTCGTCGCTGCCAGCAGTCGCGCGAGTGCGCTCCCCAAAAACCTGATCGCCCCTCTCCCGAACAGGATCACGAGAGGCGGGGTTCCGGAGGCCTGCTGTCCCTTCTCCCGGTGCACGCCGAAAGGAGGGATGGAGAAGACTTGCTTGGCGGCGCAATGATCTGGAACGGTGGTGAGAAACCATACGAAGCGGCGGCGGCTAGGGTAGACGTAACGCGTCCATTAATTATTAATTAATGACTCATTAATTTTCCCGAGCAGCAAAAATATAGACAACGTGCATAGCTCTGTCCTTGGCTCGGCTCAATCCCGCAACCCGCGGCGCGTCGTGACGAGGCGAGGCGAGCGAGTAGGTCTCCTCTTCTCATGCTCATACAAGTGGTAGAAGAGCTCACCTTATAAAGAGGTGCAACTCTCTCTCAACTTCCGAGGTGGGACTAAACTTTAGTCTCACTCACTCCACTCACATGTGTGCATGAATGGGCAAAGAGAATTTCAGAATTTTAGTTGGGCTTTGGGCCAAAGGCCTACTAGCAAAATTCCAACAACCTTGACTCATATTCCGAAGTTCGCTGCCCTTTAGGAGATGCTTGCTGGTGTTACCCTCAGCCAAGATAAACATGACACAATAACCTGAAAACTCACCACTAGTGGCGAATATACTGCGTCATTGGCGTACATGGCACAACTTGCTGGACTTACCTTTAGTCCCATGCTTGCTATGATTTGGAAGATGTGGGCTTTTCCCAATGCAAATTCTTTGTCTGGTTAATCCTCCAAAATCATGTGTGGGTGGTTGATCGGTTGCATCGTCGCGTGGATCCCATCAACGGTGCAGAACGGACATGAATCGTCATGTGGAGTGAGAAGCTGGATTTTTGGAGTTGGGAGAGCTGGGAGGACTTTCGAACAAGCCCTATATGTGTTGTAAACAACAATAGTAGGTAGACTGGAAATTGTGTGCATTTAGGATAGTAAAACTGAACCAAATCCCCGCCCTCCCACGCCGTAGCGTTCCTAACCGTCCGTTTGGCTGATTTGGTCGTTTCTGGCCTGTCAGATCAACTGTCCTAAGGGGCAGCTACTCCAGGAGGAAAATCAAAGCTCTCTGGTAAAGTGGACCAATATGTAACCGCTTCAGACAGCCCAACATCTAGCCGAGTACAGACAGCCCACGGTCGCTGCACTCCCTCCCGCCTCCGTAAAAAGAACTATTCGCTCAAGAGAGGAATGGATCGGGGCGGTCTATACAAAGGATGCGGACGGGAGCTCGATACTGTTGGCGACGCGGGCGGTCTATGATGGGATCCAGCCGATGCGCCGCGTTGAAAGGGTTCGTGTAAAACGAATTTGCGGTACTACGGAAGGCAAGACAGAACCGATCCACTAAACCATACTGCATATTTGAAATTTAAAGTTCGTGCCATGATAGTTCACCAGAGTTCATCATACATTTAAACGTACAAACTTAAAAACATAGTAAGTAAAACATAATTTTGGGCTTCACGTTGAGGTAGAACTCGGTCGTGAACCGATAGAGAACTTACGCGAGCTCGTACCCCTCCTTGGCTGTCTCGAGCTGCTCGGCGGCGCCATCTTCATCGTCGTCCACCACCTCCTTCGCGGCGTGGAGCTCGATCTCCGCCGCGCAGAGACCCTTGGTGGTGGGCCAAAGCGCGTCGCCAACCTCGTGAAAGCTTCTCCACGCCTTCCGGCCACCGCTGCATGAGAGGGTGCCGCACTCTTTGGTCTCGTTCGAGCGCCATGGCCCGACTGAGGTCCCGTCGGAGCTGCCGGCCTCGATGTCGTGTCGGGCACGCTTGTGCGGCGGTGACCCGCCACGGTCCCACATCCGCGACCTCCGCGGGCCATTGATGTGCTCTAAACAGGTGCATGCGCGCGTGAATCGGTCGCCGAAGAAGGTGGGATGCGGCGGAGGCGGGTGGTAGAAATGCCGGATAGGCACCCTAAATCGACATCTATCCAGTAAATGTGGCGGAGTTGGGACGATATGGGCCTACAAGCTGTTTTTTTGACCGGATCTGCGGGAGATCCTGTTTGCCGTGTTTTGCGGCAAATACAAGCACCATCACACAGGATGCACCGACTGGGTCGGCCCATTTAGTCCACCGCGAATACGAGGGTGAAAAATGGCAAAAAGGGTTTCATGCGGTGGCTAGGAATGAAACACATCACTCCCTACTTGCGCAAGCTCGTTACTAACCACTACGATCGAACAACTCTGTGGACAGAAAAACAACGGAACACTAAAAGAATAACGGCAGTATCACACTTCACATTGTTTGACCAAATCCGAACAATTTTCCAAATCTTGAGTAATTCTTTGAATGTACGAACAATTTTTCACAAACGCAAACAATTTTATGAAACCGATTTTTTATATTTCCCATACATTTTTCGAAACTACAAGCATTTTTGGAATTTATGAACAACTTTTTAAAGCACAAACATTTTTTTGAATTTTCAGAACAAATTTTGAAGCAGAGATCAATTTCAGAAATCCCGAACAAATTTGGAAGTGTGAACATTTTTCTAAAAACATGAACAAAATTTTGAAATCTGGAAAAAAATTTAAATCTTTGAAAAAAATGTAAAACCCGAACATTTTTTGCAAAACATGACAATTTTTTACAAAATGTGACCAATTTTTTAATTCTGAGAACATTTTTATGAAAACTTCAAACATTTTTTGAAAACGCGAACAAATTTTGAATATTTTGAACCTTTTTTGAATAAAAGAGAACAAAATAAAAATGAAATAAAAAACCAAAAAAGGAAAAGAAACAGAAAAAATGAAGAATTTGCTGTACCGCGAAAGGCCAGACAGTACAGATCCGCTAAACCATACTGCATATTTGAAATTTAAAGTTCGTGCTATGATAGTTCACCGGAGTTCATGCTACTTGAGGTATAACTTGGCCGTGAACCGATAGAGAACTCACACGAGCTCATGCCCCTCCTTGGCCGCCTCGAGCTGCTCGGCGGCGGCGTCTTTATCGTCGTCCACCGCCTCCTTTGTGGCGTGGAGCTCGATCTGCGCCTCGCAGAGACCCTTGGTGGTGGCCAAAGCGCGTCGCCGACCTCGTGAAAGCTGCTCCACGCCTTTCGGCCACTGTTGCATGAGAGTGTGCCACGCTCTTTGGTCTCCTTCGAGCGCTATGGCTCGACTGAGGGCCGGTCGGAGCTGCCGGCCTCGACGTCGTGTCGGGCGCGCTTTGATGGGAATGAAGCATGAAAATCAAAAAAATTCCAACGAACACCCAAGATCTAATATAGGAGATGTATAGCAACGAGAGCGGACTGGTGTCTACATGCCCTTGCACACCGAAAGCGTTAACGATCTAGAGATCGTGTTTGGCGTAGTCGTACTCGCGTCGCGATCCAATCCGATCCAAGTACCGCACGTGCAACACCTCCGAGTTTATCACACGTACGGCTCGGCGGCGTCCTCTCCTTCTTGATCCAGCAAGTGAGGGAGATGAGGTCTAAACCAACACGACGGCGTGGTGGTGGCAGCGGAACTCCGGCAGGGCTTCGCCAAGCACGTACCGGTGAAACGTGGGAGGAGTTGGGAGAGGTAACGGGCAAGCGTCGAAAGGGGGGCTGCCCCCAACGCCTCCCCACCTTCATATAGGCGTGGAGGGGGCTGGTGGCTTGCCCTCGAAGGCCCTAGGGTCGTTGGTCAAAGGGGGAGGAAGAAAATCCCTCCTTTCCTTCCCTACACATTGCTACCCCCTTTTTAGGGATCCTGATCTCATCCCTTCGGGATATGATACTATTCCTTTAAGGGAGGATCTTGGTGCGCCTAGACCAGGGTTGTGGGGACTTTCCCCACTATCCACGTTCATGTGGGTCCCCCGAAGAAGGTGGGCCCCACTCCAGAACCTTCTAGAACCTTCCCGGTACAATACCGAAAAAACTCAAACTTTTTCTGGAACCCCGATAACAACTTTCCATATATGAATATTTACCTCCGGACCATTCCAGAGCTCCTCGTGATGTCCCAGATCCCATCCGAGACTCTGAACAACCTTCAAACTTTCCACTATTAATATCTCAACACTACCCTAGCGCTACCGAACGTTAAGCGTGCGACCTACGGGTTCGAGAATCATGCAGACATGACTGAGACTTCTCTCCGGTTAATAACCAATAGCGGGACCTGGATGTCCATATTGATTCCTACATATTCAACGAAGATCTTTATCGGTTGAACCACGATGTCAAGGATTTAGTCAATCCCGTATGCGATTCCCTTTGTCCAGCGATATGTTACTTGCCCGAGATTCGATCGTCGGTATCTCCATACCTAGTTCAATCTCGTTACTGACAAGTCTCTTTACCCGTTCCGTAATATAAGATCCTGTGACTAAACTCATTAGGAACATGAAGCTTCTTATGATTTTGTATTACCGAGAGGGCCCAGAGATATCTCTCAATCACACGAAGTGACAAATCCCAGTCTCGATCCACACAACCCAATAGACACCTTCAGAGATACCTGTAGTGCACCTTTATGATCACTCAGTTATGAAGTGACGTTTGATAGCACACAAGGCATTCCTCTGGTATCCGGGAGTGGCATGATCTCATGGTCTAAGAAACTGATACTTGACATGAAGAAAGCTGTAGCAAATAACTAAACAATCTGATGCTAAGCTTACGTGTTGGGTCTGTCCATCACATCATTCTCCTAATGATGTGAATCCGTTATCAAATGACAACTCATGTCCATGGTTAGGAAACCTTAACCATCTTTGATCAAAGAGCTAGTCTAGTAGAGGCTTACTAGGGACACGGTGTTGTTGTCTATGTATTCACACATGTATTTAAGTTTCCAGTCAATACAATTCTAGCATGAATAATAAACATTTATCATGAACGGGGAAATATGATAATAACCATTTTATTATTGCCTCTAGGGCATATTTCCAACACGCTTGTGCAGACCACCGCGGCCATCGCGGGCCCACACCCATGACCTTCGCGGGCCATTGATGTGCTATAAACAGGCGCGTGCGTGCGTGAATCGGTCGCCGGAGAAGGTGGGATTGCGGCGGAGGCGGGTGGTAGAAATGCCGGATAGGAACCCTAAATCGACATCTATCGGGTAAATATAGTGGCAGAGTTGGGGTGATATGGGCCTACAAGCTGTTTTTTTGACTGGATCTGCGGGAGCTCCTATTTACTGCATTCTGCGACCAATACAAGTCCCATCGCACACGATGTGCCAACTGGGTCGCCCCATTTAGTCCACCGCGAATACGAGGGTGAAAAATGATAAAAAAGGGTTTCAGGCGGTGGCTAGGAATTGAACACAACACTCCCTACTTGTGCAAGCCTGTTGATAACCACTGCGATCGAACAACTCCATGAACACTAAAAGAATAACGACAGTATCAGACTTAACACTATTTGGCAAAATCCCAAACATTTTTCAAATATTTAGTAATTCTTTGGATGTACGAACAATTTTTCACAAACGCAAACAATTTTATGAAGTCGAACAATTTTGAATTTCCCAAACGTTTTTCGAGAATACAAACATTTTTGGAATTTATGAACAATTTGTTAAAGCACGAACATTTTTTTAATTTTCACAACAAATTTTGAAACATAGATCAATTTCAAAAATTCCGAGCAAATTTGGAAGTGTGAACATTTTTTAAAAACATGAACATAAATTTGAAACCTGGAAGATTTTTTGAAATCTTTGAAAAAATTGTAAAACGTGAACAAATTTTACAAAACATGACCATTTTTTGAATTTTGAGAATATTTTTTTGAAAACACCAATATTTTTTGAATATTTTGAACCTTTTTTGAATAAAAAGAACAAAGGAAAATGAAATAAAAACCAAAAAAGGAAAAGAAACAGAAAAAATGTGGAAAATAAGAAAAGAAAAAGGAAATAAAAAAAGAGGGAAAAAACAAAGAAAACCAGAAAACCCGGTTCAAGAAGGTTGCGAAAACCGGCCAGGACCATCCAGAAAGTTCCCAAAACCGGGAATATGATCCGATGTAAAAAAGAGCTAACTGGACCAGCCCATGTACCATCGAACATGTGCGATAGGTCGACAACCTGCCACCGCAGAATGCGGTAATAAGGGTTTTCCTTGGATCTTCTTGGGCCGAAAAACAGCATATCATGTAAAACGGCTAGACTTATAAGGGCCGGCTATGTTTTTATAGGATGAGTTGCTCTAAGGCCCACAAGGCCACAACACAAGTTTTCAGATTTTCGCTGGTCGCTGGTTTTTCCGGATACGTCACAAAAAAGGATTTCCACTAAAAAAAGGATTTCAATTTTCGCCTTCAAATATCCGAGGCCGGGCTGTGGTCGTGAGGCGGAATATAACTATCCCCGCCCGACGAAGCGCGTCTTTATTATACAAACCCTAAGCGGCGGCGGCTCACCCTGGTTGCTAGATCTCACCACTAAAAGCGAGCGGCGGCGGCTCACCCTGGTTGCTAGATCTCACCACTAAAAGCGAGCGGTGGCGGAGAAAAAGTCGAGGTGAGGACGCCCCCTGAGATAGAGAAGGAAGAGAAATCCTGCAAGTTGATGGAGCAGCTGTGTGAAGTTCTTTCTTGCGGCCCTGCGACCGAGAGTAGGGTTCCGGATCGCCGTCGCCTTGTTGCATGGCAGTAATTTTGATTTTGATAGTGGTCACGAGGACAAGGAACCTGGAGATCCCAACATAAGTGATGAGGGTGTTGATGAGATGGACAGAGGCAAATCACCCACACAATTAGCCATGGAGGCCAAGGAGATGGCCGCAGAGAAGGCGGATTTCGCTCGCTACATTAGGATCTGGAAGTCTAGCTGGGGATTCGAAGGCTACGGTTCCTTAAGAGACATGAGTGAGTACAGTACTTCCTTCCTCACTTGTTTTTTTGCTTACATCCTCTCTTTGTTTGTACCTTCAATCATCTTCCTTTTTACAAGGGAAGGCAAGGAATTTACTTTATTTGCATCTTAGAAAGAAGTCCACATAGCCCCCTGAGATTTCACAGAACGACTACATAACCCCCTGAACTTTAAAACCGGGTATTCGACCCCCTAAATTCTACATACCATTCAAAACACCCCCTGGGAGCTTTGGAGGTGGTTTTGAGAGTGGTTTTGTGTTGTGTCCACGTGTTGGCCTACAGAGAGCATGCTTCTCCTGGAGCGCATCGCCGGCCAAAGGGCCGAGCAAACCGTGCTTCCTCGCTGTTGGAATCCCCACCTTCATCTCATGCTGCAACTCCCTCTCGCCCCCTTTCCATCCCTGTCTCTTGTGTCCAACCACTCAGCCCGTGGCCATGCACAGCATGGCGCCATGGCCGCCCTGGCTTCGTTGCTTGTTGGGTCCAGCTCCGGAGAGGCCTTCGCCTTGCTGTCATCCATGGATATGAAGAACTCGCGGAGCTCTTGCCACGGCCAATTCCGGCGATGTCATTGCACTAACATCTACGTCGGCGCAACCATGCATTGCCAGGAACCTGCACACATCTTTGTGGCGGGTCCAAACCCTCATTCCGCCTGCTATGCGCCAGTGATATGAACCACTCCAACTACTGCTCGTCCTGCCGCCATCAAATGAATCCAAAATAGGAGCACCAACAGCCGTTGGGCACTACTGGGTGGTGTGCCGCGAGCAGGCACTGCCATCGGATGTGGAGACAAGGCTCTACTCCATAGGTCCACGATCGACATGTACGCGCCTCAGGACAGCAGCTGCACCCGCCAGGCTGCTTCGGCAACGCGGTCATCCGCACATCTCCACGTGCACATATCCCCTTTTTGCTGGATGGGCATGTCGCTTAGCGACGCCGACTTCAGCTGCGATGCGCCCTCGTTCATGGGGCCGGCACGTTATACATATGTACCCACGGGGCATGGACAAAGTCGTCGTGCTCGAGGCTTAGACTGTGTACGAATAGCAACTGAACGCATGCCGACGTGTGCATGCATGCATTGTTTGAGCTTCCATGCTTAAACTGCCTCCAGGCTTGAACTGTTTCCGTGCTTCCATATTTGGTTGTTTGGTTTTTCTCCTTTGGCAGTTTCTGTGTAGTGTATTTTCAACCGTGAGGCAAAACCACCTGCTGAAACCACTTATAATAGAGTGAGGGGGTGATATGACTGGTTTTGTAAACATAAGGGGGCCAAATAGCCTGTTTTGTAGTTTAGGGGGTTAAGTGTCTGATTCGTTAAACTTTGGGGGGTTATGTGGGGTTATGTGGACTTCTTTCTTGCATCTTATATCTGGTACTGCTTGTTCATGTTGGAAATATTTCTAACACGCGCTTCCCTTGGTTGGGTGTGACCCATGCAGCGACAGTGAGCTCCATGCACTTCACAAACTCGATACCTGGTAGTGACCCATCAGACCGTGGGACAGTCGCGCCTACACTGCAGGTCTTCTCCATCAAAATCTCTGAAATAAAAGGCGGCTTGCGGTGGCCATTGTCTGTGTATGGCGTGGTTGCAGCACGTGAGGCCGTGGATCACAACCGCAACCTTCTGTTTGCTCGCGATAGGAGTGTGTACCAGACAATCAAAGAAGACGTATGTGTACTCTGTATTTTCTTTTGGATATTTATGTTGATACTTGCCAGCCGGCCTCTGTTCCCTCTTGTTGATTATAGTAGCTAATGGTGTGGTCGTTGATGATTGCAGGATCCTTATTTGCGCTTGACTGGCCCCTCCCGTGCAATTGTGTTTGGGGATCCCGTGGACTTTGAAATCCAACTGAAACTAAGAGGCAGCACAACGGCTCGAGATAGAGCATTGATCACTAGTACAGAGCATTACTCCACAGGAATTGGTACCATATGCTTTGAGAACTGCTTCTGTACAACAGAGTTAAAGTTGGAGGCGATTGAGAGGTCGGTCCAGGCCACTATCTTGGGTGTCTGTGTCAAAGGGGGGCCATGGCCTTCCAAATATGGAGGTAGAGTTGTTTGCTATGCGCCATCACGGTCAGGTGAGATCAATGGGGAGGTGGTCTTGTCCGATTCATGTAGCGGAGGAATGATGCCTACCGGTTTGAGTGGTCACCTTCGTGTGTCAAGGAATGTTGTTTCTGTGGAAATGCAAGGCAGTCTACAAGTTAGCTTACAGGCCTACTCATCTTCTGGTGGGTTCTCTCAACGAAAAGTTGTGTCCTTCAAAGCTAAGTCGTGTCTCATAAGTCAGGCTAGTGTTACCTTTGGTGGCGCTAAGGTGGAGATTACAGTTGCTTGGTCCCGTCTTGTTTCAGAGAAGGAAGATATCACAACAAAGGGCTGGGTGCATGGACTTGGAGATTCAGACAAGGTGTGATCCAGGATATTATGAGTAGTAGGTGTGAAACGAGAGACCAATACCAAAACCAGACCTCTGCTCATTCTGTCCATTCGATTTGGTGAAGTGTGCTTAGTATTTATGTATCAATTAGCTTTGAAAGATCTCCAACTTATTAGTGTATCGAGAACCAACTTATGTTATCCAACTACTTGTGCATTAGCGTATCATCCAACTATTTGTGTACCCATTGTAAGTATTATGTTATGTTTTGTGAACTATTGATGCTTAAGTAATCAGCGGTCTTATCTGATAGTTTGTGTATAGGTCTTCTTGTTATTTGTACTTCATTTGTAATATGGCAGTGTGACTTAGTTCTTTGAACAACTAATCCTTCATTCAGTCGCTCACGAGTAAACCAGATGGGGACGGGCTGCTCTGAAGGTGAGGTGCAGCGGCGCACATGTTGCTTGCGGAAATATTTGAATCTTGAATCTTCTATTTCATCATTTGTTTTGATGTAGGCAGGTGTATGTTGACTTGTTTAGAGCATCTAGAGCTGATCACCAACAGACATAACTTAAACCTGTAATTCAGCAGCGATTTACCAGATGTTGGCCAGTCAGTGCTTTTTCATCTTTGCTAATTTCTCCATGCCTGCTGATCGTGTTCTTCAACAATTGATGCGGGCACTCCCGTCGCAGGAGGAGGTGGGCATCTTAATCAATGGCCTATTTGGGCCCCCCAGATTTGATCAACCCTTTCTAATGGATTCCTAATGTCAATGTACTTCTATTAAACACTGACTTAGATCAGGTACCTACACTGCCTCAAATTTCTGTGGAACAATGAGTGGAATTCTGAATTTCAGTTGCATGCTCAAATTTTGTTTCCCACTGCATTTGAAACTGTAAATTGCTTTGGTAAACTGTTTTTTTGCCAGATCATGATGACAAACAGAGCTAAAATTGTGTATCTGCTTTATGATCATGGGGTTGGGTCAATGTTTGCGTTAAAATGGATGTTGACTACAGTTCAAAATCTTTGTATAAACATTTGGTGCTGTGTTAATTTTTTTTCATCTCTTTGTGTTTATTATGTTGGTTAGAAGAGCTTGGAAGTTGGAAACAGTGATGTCTGTGAGTCCGGCTCCTAAATCTGGTGGTTGTGTCCCCAGCTTTAAACCATCAGAATGATCTGCCATGGGTGGAGATAGCCTGCTCACCATGTTGCTAGAACCTAATCGAAGAGACAAAGTTGTTGCCTTACACTTCAGCAACAACAATTACTCCCTCCGTCCTATAATATATCTAGTGTCAAAAACACTCTTATATTATGGGATAGAGGGAGTAGTTTTGAACTATCTCGATCTGCCCCATGTGTTTACTTATTTATTTATTTTTAGAGAAAAGACATGCGTCTGACTTAATAAATAAGGAAAACGTGCATGTTCGGTGCGCCGGCCGAACTTTCGGCCGGCTCATGCGCCACGTTGGATCCTATGAACCAGCCACGTCCACTCCCCACACGTCATTTATGGGCCCTGCAAACCGCATCCATCTTCCTCCTCCCTTATCCCTTTCACTCAGTTTTCCCCCAAATCAAACAGGACCTGCTCTGCTCCGATGACGTCCGCCTTCATCCGCCCCGCGCATTTCCGGCGAGCGGCCGCATCCAGCTCGCCCTGCGCTGCTCCGGCGACCTCCTCGCCTCCACCTGCCCCGTGCTGCTCTGACGAGGGGCTGCATCTACCTACCTCCACATTTCTCCAGCCTTTTGACCTGCCCCCACGCTGCTTTGGCGAGCGCCTCGCCCTCGACCTGTCGCCATGCGGCTCCGGCGAGCGTCGTCGTGCTCCACCCGTGCGGGAACGGCGACTACGTTGTGCACGAGCGGACGAGATGCTGGAATCGGTGTTGGCGGGAGCTTCAATCGGTGCTGTTTTTTGCTACATCTGGCTTCTTGCTTTGCTGGAATCAGCAGCATTTTTTGCTAGGATCCACCTTGTTTGAGTGCCTTTTGCTGCAACCAGTCCAAAACTTTTGCTACCATCATTTAGTTTTTTGCTACTACCGTTGCAGTCCGTCTTTTGATATTTTTGCTTAATTAGATCCATCTTTTTGCTGGAACCACTCTAACTTTTTGTGACCATGGTCTTTGAAATTTGCTTCTGCCGTCTTAGTTTTTGCTATCACCCTGTTTTTGACTTTTTGTTGGATCCATCATATTTTTGCTGGAACCACTTTAAGTTTTGCTACCATGGTCTTTGTATTTTGCTACCACTGTCTTTTGTTTTTGCTACTACCCCATTTTTGATATTTTTGTTGAATCATTTTTTGCTGGAATCACTCAGAGAGAGAGAGAGAGAGAGGAGGTTGTGAATGGCATGGAGGGAGCTACAAACATTACCAAAAAATGCTACAACCAACGCCCTAGGAAGCTTCAATCGAAGGTGATGGAATTTGGGACCGGCCATGACGCAAGTGCAAAAGCTGGAACCATGCATGAAAAAAGCTTCAACCATTGTGTGAAAAAGCTTCAACCATGGAAAAGCTTCAACCATGGCATGGTGGTTCCCGGCGACATCGGGAGCTGCAGTCGACGGCATGGCGGTGCTACGACGGCGACGACTAAGATGGACGGCGGCCAGTGGCGAGGACGGCGACCGGCGACGAGGACGGCGACCGGCGGCCGGCGGCGAGGACGGCGACCGACGACCAGGGGCAAGGACGGCGACCGGCGACTGGGGACGAGGACGGCGACCGGCGGCGAGCTGGTGATGCTTCAAGGTCAGCCCTCGGAGAGTCCATGGCGGGGTTTCCAGCACGAATAGTTGTTTTGGATTGGACGCGATTTTCTATTGAGAAAAAAAAACGATTCAAAGGCTGATCTGACGGTGTGCAAAAGACAAACTAACGTTCCAGATACGACCGGCCCAACAGTTGGGCCGGCGCACCGGCGCAGATCACTGCCCAATAAATAAAGCCACACGGCAGAGAACCAAACAACGTCAATGCCACCGCAACCAGAGAACGAGAGTACAGTACATGCCATAAGCCACCAGCGCACAAGCCAAACATAACAGGTACGCAGACCCAGGCAAAGTAACAAAACGAAAGGGCGCGCACGCCAACAACGTACCCCTAGAGCTCAGAGGGAGATGACACTAATCTTGAGCATGAACACCATCAGCTTGAGACGCTAGAAGATTGGCAGAAGCCCGTACTTTAGAAATCAGTATCTCCAGAGCATCCCGATCCGCAGGTTTAGTCGGCGATTTCCATTGTTGCAAGAAGATAGGCATTTTAAACAGGAAATCAGTAGGGAAAACGCCCTCAGTGGTGAATTTATTCCTGGTGGTTCATAAAGCCCAACACAATGAGCCCAAGCCAACCCAAAACACGCATTTAGCTCGGCCCTGTAAGCCGGAGGACAGCCCACAGAGCTCGTAAAAGAGTTGGGGGCCCAGGGAACATGAAGCCAAGACCGAATGCAACGTCAAGCCAGCTTAGCCAGAGCACAGTCAAAAAGATGTGGTTGGCATCCTCCAGTTCATAGCAGAGAGAGCACCGATCAGAGCCAGGACCATTATGCTTCCGAATTTGATCGACCGAGGGCAGTTGACCCCTAAAGACATGCCAGAGAAAGATCTTGATTTTGGGAGGCATCTTTGCCTCCCAAATCAACTTGAATCTAGAAGTAGGCAGGCCAGAAATAAGACGAGCTTAAAGATATTTAACCGAAAACCTTCCAGACGCCGCATGAGGCCAGACAACCGAGTCCCCCTCCTCCGATAGCGTAGGGAACAGGGCAGCAAGGCGGTGCCAATCACCCAACTCTGCAGGAGAAAGAGACCTCCAAAAACCTAGGTCCCAATCATTACAAGAGAGCTCAAAGATTGAGATCTCAAAGTCAGGACAATATGAAAACAACACAAGGAAGGAAACAACTAAAGGAGAGTCATCGGATCACCAGTCCAACAAAACACGGGTAGACTTACCATCTCTAACCAAAAACTTAACATTATTACGGATAACATCACGAACTTTAACCAAATATTGCCAAAATTGGGACCCACGGGAAGCCGAAGCAAACATCAGGCTACCAGTGGGAAAGTATTTAGCTTTCAACAAATCAAACCAAAGGGTGCCACTGGTAGCCATCATGATCCTCCACCACCACTTGATAATGAGGCACTGGTTCATAACCGAAGTGTTCAGGATGCCCAACCTCCCCAGGTTTTTGGGCCTGCAAATAACCTTCCACTTCACAAGCCCATATTTTCGTTTGTTGTCTGCACCGTTCCAGAAGAATGCACCTCTATGCTTGTCAAAACCATCATGGGTCCCTTGGGAGAGGCGATAGAAGCCCATAGTAAACATAGGAAGAGAGGTGAGGCACGCATTAGTAAGGCAAACTTTCCAGGCAGAAGTATTGTACCTGCCGCGCCATGGCATAACCATATTTCCCACTTTGGTAACGAGAGGCCGAAATTCCTTCGCGCACAGCTGGTGAGGAGAGACAGGAAGGCCCAAGTATTTGAAAGGAAACGAGCCTAGACTACAGTTCAGAAGTTGAGCCACCCGCATGGCCTCAGTCTTCGAAACTCCTGTCACAATCACCTAGCTTTTAGAAAAGTTATTCTTCAGCCCCGACAAGGCCTCAAAACAGAGGAGAAGAAACTTAAGATGGGCAAGACAAGCATCATTGAGTTCAACCATAATAATAGTGTCATCAACATATTGGAGGTGCGTAATACCCAGTGGTAAAAGGTGAGAAGCAACATGGTAAATGTGGCCAGCAACCGCACACTACTGCAGGATGCTGCTAACGCGACACTACGATCAGAGACCCTTCGACAGAACTGTGTGCGATGCAATAATCGCAAACGATGGTGTAAAAAAAGTCAAAAAAGGTGCAAAAAGTTTGCGATGGCGGAGCCATCAAATACGGTTCAGATTTTAGTTGCGTGTGCGATGCAGGGCATACGGTTGATCCAGACGAACTGTTTGCGATTAGACAGAACAACAGAAACGGGCAGCCATATCAATGTGTGTGCGATATACGGCATACAGTTCGCTCCGATGAACTGTTTGCTATTAGGGAAAGCAACAGAAATGGTCAGCCAGATCAAGGTGCGTGTGATATATGGCATACAATTCAGTCGAATGAACTGTTTTCGATTAGGGAAGAAAACATAAACGGTTCAACTTAACAAGATGTGTGTGTGATACGTCTCCAACGTATCTATAATTTTTGATTGTTCCATGCTATTATATTATCCATCTAGGATGTTTTATATGCATTTATATGCTATTTTATATGATTTTTGGGACTAACCTATTAACCCAGAGCCTAGTGCCAGTTTCTCTTTTTTCCTTATTTTTGAGTATCGCAGAAAAGGAATATCAAACAGAGTCCAATTGACCTGAAATTTCACGGAGATTGTTTTTGTACCAGAAGAAGCCCACGGAGTATCGGAGATGGACCAGAAGAGTCCCGAGGCACCCACGAGGGTGGGGGGCGCGCCCCCTACCTCGTGGCCGCCTCGGAGACCCCCCTGACTTGTTCCCGACGCCAACACCTCTTATATATACCCAAACTTCCAGAACATAACCTAGATCGGGAGTTCCGCCGCCGCAAGCCTCTTTAGCCACCAAAAACCAATCGGGACCCTATTGCGGCACCCTGCTGGAGGGGGGATCCCTCACCGGTGGCCATCTTCATCATCCCGGCGCTCTCCATGACGAGGAGGGAGTAGTTCACCCTCGGGGCTGAGGGTATGTACCAGTAGCTATGTGTTTGATCTCTCTCTCTCTCTCTCTCTCTCTCGTGTTCTTGATTTGGCACGATCTTTATGTACCGCGAGCTTTGCTATTATAGTTGGATCTTATGATGTTTCTCCCCCTCTACTCTCTTGTAATGGATTGAGTTTTCCCTTTGAAGTTATCTTATCGGATTGAGTCTTTAAGGATTTGAGAACACTTGATGTATGTCTTGCATGTGCTTATCTGTGGTGACAATGGGATATTCACGTGATCTACTTGATGTATGTTTTGGTGATAAACTTGCGGGTTCAGTGACCTTGTGAACTTATGCATAGGGGTTGGCACACGTTTTCGTCTTGACTCTCCGGTAGAAACTTTGGGGCACTCTTTGAAGTTCTTTGTGTTGGTTGAATAGATGAATCTGAGATTGTGTGATGCATATCGTATAATCATACCCACAGATACTTGAGGTGACATTGGAGTATCTAGGTGACATTAGGGTTTTGGTTGATTTGTGCCTTAAGGTGTTATTCTAGTATGAACTCTATGATAGATCGAACGGAAAGAATAACTTCGTGTTATTTTACTACGGACTCTTGAAAAGATCGATCAGAAAGGATAACTTTGAGGTGGTTTCGTACCCTACAATAATCTCTTCGTTTGTTCTCCGCTATTAGTGACTTTGGAGTGACTCTTTGTTGCATGTTGAGGGATTGTTATATGATCTAATTATGTTATTATTGTTGAGAGAACTTGCACTAGTGAAAGTATGAACATTAGGCCTTGTTTGAACGCATTGCAATACCGTTTGTGCTCACTTTTATCATTAGTTACCTTGCTGTTTTTATATTTGCAGACTAAAAAAACCTTTATCTACCATCCATATTGCACTTGTACCACCATCTCTTCGCCGAACCAGTGCACCTATACAATCTACCATTGTATTGGGTGTGTTGGGGACACAAGAGACTCTTTGTTATTTGGTTGCATGGTTGTTTGAGAGAGACCATCTTCATCCTACGCCTCCCACGGATTGATAAACCTTAGGTCATCCACTTGAGGGAAATTTGCTACTGTCATACAAACCTCTGCACTTGGAGGCCCAACAACGTCTACAAGAAGAAGGTTGCATAGTAGACATCAAGCAATTTCTGGCACCGTTGCCGGGGAGGTGAGTGCTTGAAGGTATATCTTTAGATCTTGCAATCAAATCTTTTAGTTTCTTGTTTTATCACTAGTTTAGTTTATAAAAGAAAACTACAAAAAATGGAATTAAGGTTGCCTCATATGCTTCATCTTTTTAATGTCTTTCGTGAAAATGATGGGAAGGAAAATTGTGCTCAAGTACTAGAAGAAGAATTACATAGAATGCTTGGCATAAAATATATGAATGACGAGCATGATTGCAATGTTGTTAGTATGAATTCTTTGAATACCCATGATGCTAAAAATATGCAAAACCACAAGCTTGGGGATGCTATGTTTGATGAAGATGATATGTTTAGTCCCCCAAGTTTTGATGAGCAAATTTATTATGATGAAAGCATGCCTCCTATTTATGATGATTATTGTGATGACACGTATGCTATAAAGAATAAAGATAACCATGAAACTTGTCATCATGATTTTAATTTTCAATTGGATTATGCTTCACACGATAGTTATTTTGTTGAGTTTGCTCCCACTACTATTCATGAGAAGAAATTTGCTTATGTGGAGAGTAATAAAAATTCTATGCTTGTGCATCATGAAAATAGTGCTTTATGTGATAGTTATATTGTTGAATTCATTCATGATGCTACTGAAAATTATTATGAGGCAGGAATATATGCTTGTAGGAATTGCAATAATATCAAGTTTCCTCTCTATGTGTTGAAAATCTTGAAGTTATGCTTGTTTTGCCTTCCTATGCTAGTTGATTATTGTTCCCATATATTGTTTGCTCACAAAATCCCTATGCATAGGAAGTGGGTTAGTCTTAAATGTTCTAGTCATATTCTTCATGATGCTCTCTTTATGTTTCAATTCTTATCTTTTATACGAGCATCATTGAAATCATCATGCCTAGCTAGGGGTGTTAAACGATAGCGCTTGTTGGGAGGCAACCCAATTTTATTTTTGTTCTTTGCTTTTTGCTCCTGTTTAGTAATAAATAATTCATCTAGCCTCTGGTTAGATGTAGTTTTATGTTTTAATTAGTGTTTGTGCCAAGTAGAACCTTTGGGAAGACTTGGGTGAAGTCTTTACGATCTTGCTGTAAAAAAAACCAAAAACTTTTGCGCTCACGAGATTAGCTGCCATTTTTTTACTGGAGAGTGATTTTAGGTTTATTCTTTTTGCAGAAGATTAATAGACAAATTCCTCAGGTCCACCAATTTATTTCAGAATTTTTGGAGTTAGAGAAGTATTCGAATGATACAGATTACTACAGACTGTTCTGTTTTTGACAGATTCTGTTTTCATTGTGTTGTTTGCTTATTTTGATGAATCTATGAGTAGTATCGGAGGGTATGAACCATAGAGAAGTTGGAATTCAGTAGATATTAAACCAATATTAATTTATAATGAGTTCACAACAGTACCTAAGTGGTGATTTATTTTCTTATACTAACGGAGCTTACGAGTTTTCTGTTAAGTTTTGTGTTGTGAAGTTTTCAAGTTTTGGGTAAAGATTTGATGGACTATGGAATAAGGAGTGGCAAGAGCCTAAGCTTGGGGATGCCCAAGGCACCCCAAGCTAATATTCAAGGATAACCAAGAGCCTAAGCTTGGGGATGCCCCGGATGGCATCCCCTTTCGTCTTCGTTCATCGGTAACTTTACTTGGAGCTATATTTTTATTCACCACATGATATGTGTTTTGCTTGGAGCGTTATTTTATTTTATTTTGTTTTGCTTGCTGTTTGAATAAAATAACAAGATCTGAAATTATTAAATATTAGAGAGTCTTCACATAGTTGCATAATTATTCGGCTACTCATTGATCTTCACTTATATCTTTCGGAGTAGTTTGTCATTTGCTCTAGTGCTTCACTTATATCCTTTTAGAGCACGGCGGTGGTTTTATTTTGAAGATATATATGAACTCTCATGCTTCACTTATATTATTTTGAAAGTATTTAGAACATCATGGTAATTTGTTTGGGTTATGAAACTAGTCCTAATGTGATGAGCATCCAAGATAGGTATAATAAAAACTATCATATAAAGTGCATTGAATACTATGAGAAGTTTGATTCTTTATGATTGTTTTGAGATATGAAGATGGTGATATTAGAGTCATGCTAGTTGAGTAGTTGTGAATTTGAGAGATACTTGTGTTAAAGTTTGTGATTCCCGTAACATGCACGTATGGTGAACCGTTATGTGATGAAGTCAGAGCATGATTTATTTATTGATTGTCTTCCTTATGAGTGGCGGTCGGGGACGAGCGATGGTCTTTTCCTACCAATCTATCCCCCTAGGAGCATGCACGTAGTACTTAGTTTTGATAACTAATAGATTTTTGTAATAAGTATGTGAGTTCTTTATGACTAATGTTGAGTCCATGGATTATACACACTCTCACCCTTCCACCATTGCTAGCCTCTCTTGTGCCGCGCAACTTTCGATGGTACCACACACCCACCATACACCTTCCTCAAACAGCCACCATACCTACCTATTATGGAATTTCCATAGCCATTCCGAGATATATTGCCATGCAACTTTCCACCGTTCCGTTTATTATGACACGCTCCATCATTGTCATATTGCTTTGCATGTCATGTAGTTGACATCGTATTTGTGGCAAAGCCACCATTCATAATTCTTTCATACATGTCACTCTTGATTCATTGCACATCCCGGTACACCGCCGGAGGCATTAATATAGAGTCATATTTTGTTCTAAGTATCGAGTTGTAATTCTTGAGTTGTAAGTAAATAAAATTGTGATGGTCATCATTATTAGAGCATTGTCCCATGTGAGGAAAGGATGATGGAGACTATGATTCCCCCACAAGTCAGGATGAGACTTGCTACCTCTTGAGTATGCGTTGGTTTTCCCTTGAAGAGGAAAGGGTGATGCAACAAAGTAGCGTAAGTATTTCCCTCAGTTTTTGAGAACCAAGGTATCAATCCAGTAGGAGGCCACACGCAAGTCCCTCGTACCTACACAAACAAATAAGAACCTTGCAACAAGGGCGATAAAGGGGTTGTCAATCCCTTCATGGCCACTTGCAAAAGTGAGATCTGATAGAGATGATAAGATAATATTTTTGGTATTTTTATGATAAAGATTGAAAAGTAAAGATTGCAAAATAAACGGCGCCAGAAATAGCTAGTTGACGGGAGATTAATATGATGGAGAATAGACCCCGGGGCCATAGGTTTCACTAGTGGCTTCTCCCATTGCAAGAAAGATCAATCTAGTAGGCCAAACCAAACTGATAATTCGAAGAGACTTGCAAAGATAACCAATCATACATAAAAGAATTCAGAGGAGATTCAAATATTGTTCATAGATAATCTTGATCATAAACCCACAATTCATCGAATCTCGACAAACACACCGCAAAAAGAATTACATCGAATAGATCTCCAAGAAGATCGAGGAGAACTTTGTATCGAGATCCAAAGAGAGAGAAGAAGCCATCTAGCTAATAACTATGGACCCGAAGGTCTGTGGTAAACTACTCACACATCATCGGAGAGGTTATGGTGTTGATGTAGAAGCCCTCCATGATCGATTCCCCCTCTGGTGGAGCACCGGAACAAGATGGGATCTCACGGGTATAGAAGGTTGCGGCGGTGGAAATAGGGTTTCGTGGTGCTCCTGGTTGGTTTCGGGGTACATGTGTATATATAGGAGGAAGAAGTAGGTCGGTGGAGCTGCGAGGGGCCCACGAGGGTGGGGGCGCGCCCAGGGGGGGCAGGCGCGCCTTCCTGCCTCGTGGCCTCCTCGTTGATTTCTTGACGTCCACTCCAAATCCTCTAGATCACGTTTGTTCC
Source organism: Aegilops tauschii subsp. strangulata (assembly GCF_002575655.3). Lineage (NCBI taxonomy): Eukaryota > Viridiplantae > Streptophyta > Magnoliopsida > Poales > Poaceae > Aegilops > Aegilops tauschii. Next base: position 145,028,833 of record NC_053041.3, read on the forward strand.
AAAAATAACTCTCCCGGAGGTTTCATTCCGTTTGGACTCCGTTTGATATTCCTTTTCTGCGAAACACTGAAATAGGCAAAAAAACAACAATTTGCACTGGGCCTTGGGTTAGTAGGTTTGTCCCAAAAATAATATAAAAGTGCTTAGTAAAGCCCATTAAAACATCCAAAACAGATAATATAATAGCATGGAACAATAAAAAATTATAGATACGTTGGAGACGTATCAAGCATCCCCAAGCTTAATTCCTGCCCGTCCTCGAGTAGGTAAATGATAAAAACAGAATTTTTGATGTGGAATGCTACCTAGCATATTCCTTAATGTAATTTTCTTTATTGTGGCATGAATGTTCAGATCCGAAAGATTCAAGACAAAAGTTTAATATTGACATAAAAATAACGATACTTCAAGCATACTAACAAAGCAATCATGTCTTCTCAAAATAACATGGCCAAAGAAAGTTATCCCTACAAAATCATATAGTCTGGCTATGCTCTATCTTCATCACACAAAGTATTTAATCATGCACAACCCCGATGACAAGCCAAGCAATTGTTTCATACTTTTGATGTTCTCAAACTTTTTCAATCTTCACGCAATACATGAGCGTGAGCCATGGATATAGCACTATATGTGGAATAGAATGGTGGTTGTGGAGAAGACAAAAAGGAGAAGATAGTCTCACATCAACTAGGCATATCAATGGGCTATGAAGATGTCCATCAATATAACAATGTGAGTGAGTAGGGATTGCCATGCAACAAATGCATTAGAGCTATAAGTGTATGAAAGATCAACAAAAGAAACTAAGTGGGTGTGCATCCAGCTCGCTTGCTCACGAAGACCTAGGGCATTTTGAGGAAGCCCATCATTGGAATATACAAGCCAAGTTCTATAATGTAAAATTCCCACTAGTATATGAAAGTGACAACATAGGAGACTCTCTATCATGAAGATCATGGTGCTACTTTGAAGCACAAGTGCGGAAAAAGGATAGTAACATTGTCCCTTCTCTCTTTTTCTCTCATTTGTTTGTTTGGGCCTTCTTCTCTCTTTTTTATGGCCTCTTTTCTTTCTCTTTTTTTTCGTTCGGAGTCTCATCCCGACTTGTGGGGGAATCATAGTCTCCATCATCATTTCCTCACTTGGGATAATGCTCTAATAATGATGATCATCACACTTTTATTTACTTACAACTCAAAGATTACAACTCAATACTTGGAACAAAATATGACTCTATGTGAATGCCTCCGGCGGTGTACCGGGATATGAAATGAATCAAGAGTGACATGTATGAAAGAATTATAAAGGTGGCTTTGCCACAAATACGATGTCAACTACATGATCATGCAAAGCAATATGACAATGATGAAGCGTGTCATAATAAACGGAACGGTGGTAAGTTGCATGGCAATATATCTTGGAATGGCTATGGAAATGCCATAATAGGTAGGTATGGTGGCTGTTTTGAGGAAGGTATATATGGTGGGTGTATGATACCGGTGAAAGGTGCGCGGTATTAGAGAGGCAGCAATGGTGGAAGGGTGAGAGTGCATATAATCCATGGACTCAACATTAGTCATAAAGAACTCACATACTTATTGCAAAAATCTATTAGTTATCAAAATGAAGTACTACGCGCATGCTTCTAGCGGGATAGATTGGTAGGAAAAGACCATCGCTCGTCCCCGACCGCCAGTCATAAGGAAGACAATCAATAAATAAATCATGCTCCGACTTCATCACATAACGGTTCACCATACGTGCATGCTACGGGAATCACAAACTTTAGAACAAGTATTTCTCAAATCCACAACTACTTAACTAGCATGACTCTAATATCACCACCTTCATATCTCAAAACAATTATCACGTATCAAACTTCTCAAGTATTCGATGCACTTTATATGATAGTTTTTATTATACCTATCTTGGATGCTCATCACATTAGGACTAATTTTTTTAACCAAAGCAAATTACCATGCTGTTCTAAAAGACTCTAAAAATAATACAAGTGAAGCATGAGAGATCAATAATTTCTATAAAATAAAACCACCACCGTGCTCTAAAAGATATAAGTGAAGCGCTAGAGCAAAATTATTTAGCTCAAAAGATATAAGCGAAGCACATAGAGTATTCTAATAAATTCTGATTAATGTGCGTCTCTCCCAAAATGTGTGTACAACAAGGATGATTGTGGTGAACTAAAAAACAAAGACTCAAATCATACAAGACGCTCCAAGCAAAACACATATCATGTGGTGAATAAAAATATAGCTCCAAGTAAAGTTACCGATGGACGAAGACAAAAGAGGGGATGCCTTCCGGGGCATCCCCAAGCTTAGGCGTTTTGGTTGTCCTTGGATTTTACCTTGGGGTTCCTTGGGCATCCCCAAGCTTAGGCTCTTGCCACTCCTTGTTCCATAATCCATCAAATCTTTACCCAAAACTTGAAAACTTCACAACACAAAACTCAACAGAAAATCTCATGAGCTTCGTTAGTATAAGAAAACAAAACACCACCTTAATGTACTATAATGAACTCATTCTTTATTTATATTGGTGTAAAACCTACTGTATTCCAACTTCTCTATGGTTCATAACCTCCGATACTAGCCATAGATTCATCAAAATAAGCAAACAACACACGAAAAACAGAATCTGTCAAAAACAGAACAGTCTGTAGTAATCTGTATCAAACGTATACTTCTGGAACTAAAAAATTCTACCAAAATAGGAAGACCTAGATAATTTGTTTATTGATCAACTGCAATTGGAATCAGTATTTTATCACGTTCTGGTGATTTTCAACAATTGTCTTCGTGAGCAGAAAGTTTCTGATTTTTTTCAGCAAGATCAAATAACTATCATCCAAGAAGATCCTATAGGTTTTACTTGGCACAAACACTAATTAAAACATGAAAACAGATCTAACCAGAGGCTAGATGAATTATTTATTACTAAACAGAACCAAAAATCAAGAAACAAAAATAAAATTGGGTTGCCTCCCAACAAGCGCTATTGTTTAACGCCCCTAGCTAGGCATAAAGGCAAGGATAGATCTAGGTATTGTCATCTTTGGCATGCAATTCATAAGTGGATCTCATAATAGATTCATAAGGTAATTTTATTTTCTTTCTAGGAAAGTGTTCCATGCCTTTCCTTAACAGAAATTGGAATCTAATATTCCCTTCTTTCATATCAATAATTGCACCAATCGTTCTAAGGAAAGGTCTACCAAGAATAATGGGAAATGAAGGATTGCAATCTATATCAAGAACAATGAAACCTACGGGCACATAATTCCTATTTGCAACAATAAGAACATCATTAATTATTCCCATAGATTTCTTAATGGTGGAATCCGCAAGGTGCAAGTTTAAAGAACAATCATCAAATTCACGGAAACCTAACATATCACACAAAGTTTTTGGAATCATGGAAACACTAGCACCCAAATCACACAAAGCATAGCATTCATGATCTTTAATTTTAATTTTAATAGTAGGTTCCCACTCATAATAAATTTTTCTAGGGATAGAAACTTCCAATCCAAGCTTTTCTTCATAGGATTGCATTAAAGCATCAATGATATGTTTAGTAAAAGCCTTATTTTGACTATAAGAATGCGGAGAATTTAGCATGGATTGCAACAAGGAAATACAATCTATTAAAGAACAATTATCATAATTAAATTCCTTGAAATCCAAAATAGTGGGTTCATTGCTATGTAAAGTTTTGACCTCTTCAATCCCACTTTTACCAATTTTTGCATCAAGATCTAAAAACTCTGAATCATTGGGACGCCTTTTAACTAAAGTTGACTCATCTCCAGTCCCATCATTATCAAGATTCATATTGCAAAACAGGGATTTAATAGGAGACACATCAATCACTTTTAGATCTTCATCCTTATTATCGTGAAAACTAGAACACGCTTTCACAAAGCAATCTTTTTTAGCACGCATCCTAGCGGTTCTTTCTTTGCACTCATCAATGGAAATTCTCATAGCTTCGAGAGACTCATTGATATCATGCTTAGGTGGAATAGATCTAAGTTTCAAAGAATCAACATCAAGAGAAATTCTATCCACGTTCCTAGCCAACTCATCAATCTTAGGCAATTTTTCTTCAAGCAAAGCATTGAAATTCTTTTGGGAAATCTAGCAACGCAAGATTGAACCCAAAGCTAAGCACTTCTCCCATTGCAAGAAAGATCAATCTAGTAGGCCAAACCAAACTGATAATTCGAAGAGACTTGCAAAGATAACCAATCATACATAAAAGAATTCAGAGGAGATTCAAATATTGTTCATAGATAATCTTGATCATAAACCCACAATTCATCAGATCTCGGCAAACACACCGCAAACAGAATTACATTGAATAGATCTCCAAGAAGATCGAGGAGAACTTTGTATTGAGATCCAAAGAGAGAGAAGAAGCCATCTAGCTAATAACTATGGACCCGAAGGTCTGTGGTAAACTACTCACACATCATCAGAGAGGCTATGGTGTTGATGTAGAAGCCCTCCGTGATCGATTCCCCCGCCGGCGGAGCACCGGAAAAGGCCCCAAGATGGGATCTCACGGGTACAAAAGGTTGCGGCGGTGGAAATAGGGTTTCGTGGTGCTCCTGGTTGGTTTCGGGGTACATGTGTATATATAGGAGGAAGAAGTAGGTCGGTGGAGCTGCGAGGGGCCCACGAGGGTGGGGGCGCAACAGGGGGGCAGGCGCGCCTCCCTGCCTCGTGGCCTCCTCGTTGATTTCTTGACGTCCACTCCAAGTCCTCTGGATCACGTTTGTTCCAAAAATAACTCTCCCGAAGGTTTCATTCCGTTTTGACTCTGTTTGATATTCCTTTACTGCGAAACACTGAAATAGGCAAAAAAACAACATTTTGCTCTGGGCCTTAGTAGGTTAGACCCAAAAATAATATAAAAGTGCTTAGTAAAGCCCATTAAACATCCAAAACAGATAATATAATAGCATGGAACAATAAAAAATTATAGATACGTTGGAGACGTATCAAGACTCCAGAGGAAAAATAAAAAAAAGAGGCCATAAAAAAAGAAGGCCAAAAAAATGAAGGAAATATGCCCTAGAGGCAATAATAAAGTTATTATTTATTTCCTTTGTCATGATAAATGTTTATTATTCATGCTAGAATTGTATTAACCGGAAACATAATACATGTGTGAATACATAGACAAACATAGTGTCACTAGTATGCCTCTACTTGACTAGCTCGTTGATCAAAGATGGTTGAGTTTCCTAGCCATAGACATGAGTTGTCATTTGATTAACGGGATCACATCATTAGGAGAATGATGTGATTGACATGACCCATTCCGTTAGCTTAGCACTTGATCGTTTAGTATGTTGCTATTGCTTTCTTCATGACTTATACATGTTCCTATAACTATGAGATTATGCAACTCCCGAATACCGGAGGAACACTTTGTGTGCTACCAAACGTCACAACGTAATTGGGTGATTATAAAGGTGCTCTACAGGTGTCTCCGAAGGTACTTGTTGAGTTGGCATAGATCGAGATTAGGATTTATCACTCCGATTGTCGGAGAGGTATCTCTAGGCCCTCTCGGTAATGCACATCATAATAAGCCTTGCAAGCAATGCAACTAATGAGTTAGTTGCGGGATGATGTATTACGGAACGAGTAAAGAGACTTGCCGGTAACGAGATTGAACTAGGTATTGACATACCGACGATCGAATCTCGGGCAAGTAACATACCGATGACAAAGGGAACAACGTATGTTGTTATGCGGTTTGACCGATAAAGATCTTCGTAGAATATGTAGGAACCAATATGAGCATCCAGGTTCTGCTATTGGTTATTGACCGGAGATGAGTCTCGGTCATGTCCACATAGTTCTCGAACCCGTAGGGTCCGCACGCTTAAAGTTCTGTGACGATCGGTATTATGAGTTTTTGTGTTTTGATGTACCGAAGGTAGTTCGGAGTCCCGGATGTGATCACTGACATGACGAGGAGTCTCGAAATGGTGGAGTCGTAAAGATCGATATATTGGACGACTATGTTTGGACACCGGAAGTGTTTCGGGAGGTTTCGGACATATATCGGAGTACCGGGGGTTACCGGAACCCCCCGAGATGTATATTGGGCCTAATGGGCCTTAGTGGGAGAACAGGAGGGGCGGCCAGGGCAGCCGCGTGCCCCTCCCCCTCTAGTCCGAATTGGACAAGGAGGGGGGGCACCCCCCTTTTTCCTTCTCTCATTCTCTCCCTTCCTTCCCCTCTCCTACTCCTACTTGGAAGAGGGGAGTCCTACTCCCGGTGGGAGTAGGACTCCTCATGGGGCACGCCATAGGAGGCTGGCCCCTCCCCCTCCTCCACTCCTTTATATACGGGGAGGGGGCACCCCTTGGAGACACAACAATTGATCATTGATCTTTTAGCCGTGTGCGGTGCCCCCTCCACCATAATCCACCTCGGTCATATCGTAGCGGTGCTTAGGCGAAGCCCTGCGTCGGTAGCTTCATCAACACCGTCACCACACCATCGTGCTGACAAAGCTCTTCACGGAAGCTCTACTGGATCGTGAGTTCGTGGACATCACTGAGCTGAACGTGTGCAGAACGCGGAGCTGCCGTACGTTCGGTACTGAGGATCGGTCGATCGTGAAGACGTACGACTACATCAACCGCGTTGTCATAACGCTTCCGCTTACGGTCTACAAGGGTACGTAGACGATAATCTTCCCTCTCGCTGCTATGCATCACCATGATCTTGCGTGTGTGTAGGAAATTTTTGAAATTACTACGTTCCCCAACAGTGGCATCCGAGCCAGGTTTATGCGTAGATGTTATATGCACGAGTAGAACACAAGTGAGTTGTGGGCGATACAAGTCATACTGCTTACCAGCATGTCATACTTTGGTTCGGCGATATTGTTGGATGAAGCGGCCTGGAACGACATTACGCGTACGCTTACGCGAGACTAGTTCTACCGACGTGCTTTGCACACAGGTGGCTGGCGGGTGTCAGTTTCTCCAACTTTAGTTGAACCGTGTGTGACTATGTCCGGTCCTTGTGAAGGTTAAAACAACACTAACTTGATGAAATATCGTTGTGGTTTTGATGCGTAGGTAAGAACGATCTTGCTCAGCCCGTAGCAGCCACGTAAAACTTGCAACAACAAAGTAGAGGACGTCTAACTTGTTTTTGCAGGGCATGCTGTGATGTGATATGGTCAAGACATGATGCTAAATTTTATTGTATGAGATGATCATGTTTTGTAACCGATTTATCGGCAACTGGCAGGAGCCATATGGTTGTCGCTTTATTGTATGCAATGCAATCGCCCTGTAATTGCTTTACTTTATCACTAAGTGGTAGCGATAGGCGTAGAAGCAATAGTTGGAGAGACGACAACGATGCTACGATGGAGATCAAGGTGTCGCGTCGATGACGATGGAGATCATGACAATGCTTTGGAGATGGAGATCAAAGGCACAAGATGATGATGGCCATATCATATCACTTATATTGATTGCATGTGATGCTTATCTTTTATGCATCTTATTCTGCTTTGATTGACGGTAGCATTATAAGATGACCTCTCACTAAATTTCAAGGTACAAGTGTTCTTCCTGAGTATGCACCATTGCCAAAGTTCGTCGTGCCGATACACCACGTGATGATCGGGTGTGATAAGCTCTACGTTCATATACAACGGGTGCAAGCCAGTTTTGCACACGCAGAATACTCGGGTTAAACTTGACGAGCCTAGCATATGCAGATATGGCCTCGGAACACTGAGAACGAAAGGTCGAGCGTGAATCATATAGTAGATATGATCAACATAGTGATGTTCACCATTGAAAACTACTCCATCTCACGTGATGATCGAACATGGTTTAGTTGATATGGACCACGTGATCACTTAGATGATTAGAGGGATGTCTATCTAAGTGGGAGTTCTTAAAGTAATTTGATTAACTGAACTTTAATTTATCATGAACTTAGTACCTGATAGTAATTTGCATGTCTATGTTGTTGTAGATAGATGGCTCGTGCCGTTGTTCCGTTGAATTTTAATGCGTTCCTTGAGAAAGCAAAGTTGAAAGATGATGGTAGCAATTACACGGACTGGGTCCGTAACTTGAGGATTATCCTCATTGCTGCACAGAAGAATTACGTCCTGGAAGCACCGCTGGGTGCCAAGCCCGCTGCAAGAGCAACACCAGATGTTATGAACATCTGGCAGAGCAAAGCTGATGACTACTCGATAGTTCAGTGTGCCATGCTTTACGGCTTAGAACCGGGACTTCAACGATGTTTTGAACGTCATGGAGCATATGAGATGTTCCAGGAGTTGAAGTTAATATTTCAAGCAAATGCCCGTATTGAGAGATATGAAGTCTCCAGTAAGTTCTACAGTTGCAAGATGGAGGAGAATTGTTCTGTCAGTGAACATATACTCAGAATGTCTTGGTATAACAATCACTTGATTCAACTGGGAGTTAATCTTCCGGATGATAGTGTCATTGACAGAATTCTTCAATCACTGCCACCAAGCTACAAAAGCTTCGTGATGAACTATAACATGCAAGGGATGGATAAGACTATTCCCGAGCTCTTCGCAATGGTAAAGGCCGCGGAGGTAGAAATCAAGAAGGAGCATCAAGTGTTGATGGTCAATAAGACCACCAGTTTCAAGAAAAAGGGTAAAGTGAAGAAGAAGGGGAACTTCAAGAAGAACGGCAAACAAGTTGCTGCTCAGGAGAAGAAACCCAAGTCTGGACCTAAGCCTGAGACTGAGTGCTTCTACTGCAAAGGGACTCGCCACTGGAAGCGGAACTGCCCCAAGTATTTGGCGGATAAGAAGGATGGCAAGATGAGCAAAGGTATATGTGATATACATGTTATTGATGTGTACCTTACTAAAGCTCGCAGTAGCACCTGGGTATTTGATACTGGTTCTATTGCCAATATTTGCAACTTGAAACAGGGACTACGGATTAAGCGATGATTGGCTAAGGACGAGGTGGCGATGCGCGTGGGAAATGGTTCCAAAGTTGATGTGATCGCCGTCGGCACGCTACCTCTACATCTACCTCCGGGATTAGTTTTAGACCTAAATAATTATTATTTGGTGCCAGCGTTGAGCATGAACATTATATCTGGATCTTGTTTGATGCGAGACGGTTATACATTTAAATATGAGAATAATGGTTGTTCTATTTATATGAGTAATATCTTTTATGGTCATGCACCCGTCTATTTTTGATGAATCTCGATAGTAGTGATACACATATTCATAATGTTGAAGCCAAAAGATGTAGAGTTGATAATGATAGTGCAACTTATTTGTGGCACTGCCGTTTGGGTCATATTGGTGTAAAACACATGAAGAAACTCCATTCTGATGGACTTTTGGAATCACTTGATTATGAATCACTTGGTACTTGCGAACCATGCCTCATGGGCAAGATGACTAAAAACGCCGTTCTCCGGAACAATGGAGCGAGCAACAGACTTGTTGGAAATCATACATACTGATGTATGTGGTCCGATGAATATTGAGGCTCGCGGCGGGTATCGTTATTTTCTCACCTTCACAGATGATTTAAGCAGATATGGGTATATCTACTTAATGAAACATAAGTCTGAAACATTTGAAAAGTTCAAAGAATTTCAGAGTGAAGTGGAAAATCATCGTAACAAGAAAATAAAAGTTTCTACGATCTGATCGTGGAGGAGAATATTTGAGTTACGAGTTTGGTCTTCATTTGAAACAATGCGGAATAGTTTCGCAACTCAGGCCACATGGAACACCATAGCGTAATGGTGTGTCCGAACGTCGTAATCGTACTTTACTAGATATGGTACGATCTATGATGTCTCTTACTGATTTACCGCTATTGTTTTGGGGTTATGCTTTAGAGACAGCTGCATTCACGTTAAATAGGGCACCATCTAAATCCGTTGAGACGACGCCTTAGGAACTATGGTTTGGCAAGAAACCAAAGTTGTCGTTTCTTAAAGTTTGGGGCTGCGATGCTGATGTGAAAAAGCTTCAACCTGATAAGCTCAAAACCAAATAGGAAAAATGTGTCTTCATAGGATACCCAAAAGAGACTGTTGGCTACACCTTCTATCACAGATCCGAAGGCAAGACATTCGTTGCTAAGAATGGATCCTTTCTAGAGAAGGAGTTTCTCTCGAAAGAAGTGAGTGGGAGGAAAGTAGAACTTGATGAGGTAACTGTACCTGCTCCCTTATTGGAAAGTAGTTCATCACAGAAACCGGTTCCTGTGATACCTACACCAATTAGTGAGGAAGCTAATGATGATGATCATGAAACTTCAGATCAAGTTACTACCGAACCTCGTAGGTCAACCAGAGTAAGATCCGCACCAGAGTGGTACGGTAATCCTGTTCTGGAAGTCATGTTACTTGACCATGGTGAGCCTACGAACTATGAAGAAGCGATGGTGAGCCCAGATTCTGCAAAATGGCTAGAAGCCATGAAATCTGAGATGGGATCCATGTATGAGAACAAAGTGTGGACTTTGGTTGACTTGCCCGATGATCGGCAAGCCATTGATAATAAATGGATCTTTAAGAAGAAGACCGACGCTGATGGTAATGTTACTGTCTACAAAGCTCAACTTGTTGCAAAAGGTTTTCGACAAGTTCAAGGGGTTGACTACGATGAGACTTTCTCACCCGTAGCGATGCTTAAGTCTGTCTGAATCATGTTAGCAATTGCCGCATTTTATGATTATGAAATTTGGCAAATGGATGTCAACACTGCATTCCTGAATGGATTTCTGGAAGAAGAGTTGTATATGATGCAACCAGAAGGTTTTGTCGATCCAAAGGGTGCTAACAAGGTGTGCAAGCTCCAGCAATCCATTTATGGATTGGTGCAAGCCTCTCGGAGTTGGAATAAATGTTTTGATAGTGTGATCAAAGCATATGGTTTTATACAGACATTTGGAGAAGCCTGTATTTACAAGAAAGTGAGTGAGAGCTCTGTAGCATTTCTAATATTATATGTGGATGACATATTGTTGATTGGAAATGATATATAATTTCTGGATAGCATAAAAGGATAGTTGAATAGGAGTTTTTCAATGAAAGACCTCGGAGAAGCTGCTTATATATTGGGCATCAAGATCTATAGAGATAGATCAAGACGCTTAATTGGACTTTCACAAAGCACATACCTTGATAAGTTTTGAAAAAGTTCAAAATGGATCAAGCAAAGAAAGGGTTCTTGCCTGTGTTACAAGGTGTGAAGTTGAGTAAGACTCAATGCCCGACCACTGCAGAAGATAGAGAGAAGATGAAATGTATTATATATGCTTCAGCCATAGGCTCTATCATGTATGCAATGCTGTGTACCAGACCTGATGTGTGCCTTGCTATTAGTTTAGCAGGGAGGTACCAAAGTAATCCTGGGGTGGATCACTGGACAGCGGTCAAGAACATCCTGAAATACCTGAAAAGGACTAAGGATATGTTTCTCGTTTACGGAGGTGACAAAGAGCTCGTCGTAAATGGTTACGTCGATGCAAGCTTTGACACTGATCCGGACGATTCTAAATCGCAAACCAGATACGTATTTATATTGAATGGTGGAGCTGTTAGTTGGAGCAATTCTAAACAAAGCGTCAAGGCGGGATCTACGTGTGAAGCGGAGTACATAGCTGCTTCGGAAGCAGCAAATGAAGGAGTTCATATCCGATCTAGGTGTCATACCTAGTGCATCGGGTCCAATGAAAATCTTTTGTGACAATACTGGTGCAATTGCCTTGGCAAAGGAATCCAGATTTCACAAGAGAACCAAGCACATCTAGAGATGCTTCAATCATCCGGGACCTAGTCCAGGAGGGAGACATAGAAATTTGCAACATACATAAGGATCTGAATGTTGCAGAACCGTTGACTAAGCCTCTTCCACGAGCAAAACATGATCAGCACTAGGACTCCATGGGTGTTAGAATCATTACTATGTAATCTAGATTATTGACTCTAGTGCAAGTGGGAGACTGAAGGAAATATGCCCTAGAGGCAATAATAAAGTTATTATTTATTTCCTCATATCATGATAAATGTTTATTATTCATGCTAGAATTGTATTAACCGGAAACATAATACATGTGTGAATACATAGACAAACATAGTGGCACTAGTATGCCTCTACTTGACTAGCTCGTTGATCAAAGATGGTTGAGTTTCCTAGCCATAGACATGAGTTGACATTTGATTAATGGGATCACATCATTAGGAGAATGATGTGATTGACATGACCCATTCCTATAGCTTAGCACTTGATCGTTTAGTATGTTGCTATTGCTTTCTTCATGACTTATACATGTTCCTATGACTATGAGATTATGCAACTCCCGTTTACCGGAGGAACACTTTGTGTGCTACCAAACGTCACAACGTAACTGGGTGATTATAAAGGTGCTCTACAGGTGTCTCCGAAGGTACTTGTTGAGTTGGCATAGATCGAGATTAGGATTTGTCACTCCGATTGTCGGAGAGGTATCTCTGGGCCCTCTCGGTAATGCACATCATAATAAGCCTTGCAAAGAATGCAACTAATGAGTTAGTTGCGGGATGATGTATTACGGAACGAGTAAAGAGACTTGCCGGTAACGAGATTGAACTAGGTATTGAGATACCAATGATCGAATCTCGGGCAAGTAACATACCGATGGCAAAGGGAACAACGTATGTTGTTATGCGGTTTGACCGATAAAGATCTTCGTAGAATATGTAGGAACCAATATGAGCATCCAGGATCCGCTATTGGTTATTGACCGGAGATGAGTCTCGGTCATGTCTACATAGTTACTCGAACCCGTAGGGTCCGCACGCTTAAAGTTCTTTGACGATCGGTATTATGAGTTTTTGTGTTTTGATGTACCGAAGGTAGTTCAGAGTCCCGGATGTGATCACGGACATGACGAGGAGTCTCGAAATGGTCGAGACATAAAGATCGATATATTGGACGACTATGTTCGGACAGCGGAAGTGTTTCGGGAGGTTTCGGACATATACCGGAGTACAGGGGGTTACCGGAACCCCCCGGGGAGTATATTGGGCCTAATGGGCCTTTGTGGGAGAAGAGGAGGGGCAGCCAGGGCAGCCGCACGCCCCCTCCCCCTCTAGTCTGAATTGGATAAGGAGGGGGGGCGCCCCCCTTTTTCCTTCTCTCCTTCTCTCCCTTCCTTCCCCTCTCCTACTCCTACTTGGAAGGGGGAGTCCTACTCCCCGTGGGAGTAGGACTCCTCGTGGGGCGCGCCATAGGAGGCCGGCCCCTCCCCCTCCTCCACTCCTTTATATACAAGGGAGGGGGGCACCCCTTGGAGACACAACAATTGATCATCGATCTTTTAGCCGTGTGCGGTGCCCCCTCCACCATAATCCACCTCGGTCATATCATAGCGGTGCTTAGGCGAAGCCCTGCATCGGTAGCTTCATCAACACCGTCACCACGCCGTCGTGCTGACGAAGCTCTTCCTGGAAGCTCTACTGGATTGTGAGTTCGCGGGACGTCACCGAGATGAACGTGTGCTGAAGGCGGAGGTGCCGTACGTTCGGTACTGAGGATCGGTTGATCGTGAAGATGTACGACTACATCAACCGCGTTGTCATAACGCTTCCGCTTACGGTCTACATGGGTGCATAGACGACACTCTTCCGTCGCGTTGCTATGCATCACCATGATCTTGCGTGTGCGTAGGAAATTTTTGAAATTACTACGTTCCCCAACAAAAAAAAACAAAAAAATGAGAGAAAAAGAGAGAAGGGGCAATGCTACTATCCTTTTACCACACTTGTGTTTCAAAGTAGCACCATGATCGTCATGATAGAGAGTCTCCTATGTTGTCACTTTTATACTAGTGGGAATTTTACATTATAAAACTTGGCTTGTATATTCCAATGATGGGCTTCCTCAAAATGCCCTAGGTCTTCGTGAGCAAGCGAGTTGGATGCACACCCACTTAGTTTTTTTGTTGAGCTTTCATACACTTATAGATCTAGTGCATCCATTGCATGGCAACCCCTACTCACTCATATTGATATCTATTGATGGGCATCTCCATAGCCCGTTGATACGCCTAGTTGATGTGAGACTATCTTCTCCTTTTTGTCTTCTCCACAACCACCATTCTATTCCACCTATAGTGCTATGTCCATGGCTCACGCTCATGTATTGCAAGAAGATTGAAAAAGTTTGACAACATCAAAAGTATGAAACAATTGCTTGGCTTGTCATCGGGGTTGTGCATGATTTAATATTTTGTGTGATGAAGATAGAGCATAGCCATACTATATGATTTTGTAGGGATAACTTTCTTTGGCCATGTTATTTTGAGAAGACATAATTGCTTTATTAGTATGCTTGAAGTATTATTATTTTTATGTCAATATTAAACTCTTGTATTGAATCTTTTGGATCTGAACATTCATGCCACAATAAAGAAAACTACATTGAAAATTATGTTAGGTAGCATTGCACATCAATTTTTTTATCATTTACCTACTCAAGGACGAGCAGGAATTAAGCTTGGGGATGCTGATGCGTCTCCAACGTATCTATAATTTTTGATTGTTCCATGCTATTATATTATCCATCTAGGATGTTTTATATGCATTTATATGATATTTTATATGATTTTTGGGACTAACCTATTAACCCAGAGCCCAGTGCCAGTTTATGTTTTTCCTTGTTTTTGAGTATCGCAGAAAAGGAATACCAAACGGAGTCCAATTGACCTGAAAGTTCACGGAGATTGTTTTTGGACCAGAAGAAGCCCGCGGAGTATCGTAGGTGGACCAGAAGAGTCCCGAGGCACCCACGAGGGTGGGGTGCGCGCCCTACCCCCCTGGGCATGCCCCTACCTCGTGGCCGCCTCGGAGACCCCCCTGAATAGTTCCCGACGCCAACACCTCTTATATATACCGAAACTTCCAGAACATAACCTAGATCGGGAGTTCCGCCGCCGCAAGCCTCTGTAGCCACCAAAAACCAATCGGGGCCCTGTTGCGGCACCCTGCCAGAGGGGGGATCCCTCACCGGTGGCCATCTTCATCATCCCGGCGCTCTCCATGACGAAGAGGGAGTAGTTCACCCTCGGGGCTGAGGGTATGTACCAGTAGCTATGTGTTTGATCTCTCTCTCGTGGTCTTGATTTGTCACGATCTTGATGTACCGCGAGCTTTGCTATTATAGTTGGATCTTATGATGTTTCTCCCCCTCTACTCTCTTGTAATGGATTGAGTTTTCCCTTTGAAGTTATCTTATCGGATTGTGTCTTTAAGGATTTGAGAACACTTGATGTATGTCTTGCATGTGCTTATCTGTGGTGACAATGGGATATTCACGTGATCCACTTGATGTATGTTTTCGTGATCAACTTGCGGGTTCAGTGACCTTGTGAACTTATGCATAGGGGTTGGCACACGTTTTCGTCTTGACTCTCCGGTAGAAACTTTGGGGCACTCTTTGAAGTTCTTTGTGTTGGCTGAATAGATGAATCTGAGATTGTGTGATGCATATCGTATAATCATACCCACGGATACTTGAGGTGACATTGGAGTATCTATGTGACATTAGGGTTTTGGTTGATTTGTGCCTTAAGGTGTTATTCTAGTACGAACTCTATGATATATCGAACAGAATGAATAGCTTCGTGTTATTTTACTACGGACTCTTGAATAGATCGATCAGAAAGGATAACTTTGAGGTGATCTCGTACCCTACAATAATCTCTTCGTTTGTTCTCCGCTATTACTGACTTTGGAGTGACTCTTTGTTGCATGTTGAGGGATTGTTGTATGATCTAATTATACTATTATTGTTGAGAGAACTTGCACTAGTGAAAGTATGAACCTTAGGCCTTGTTTCAACGCATTGCAATACCGTTTGTGCTCACTTTTATCATTAGTTACCTTGCTGTTTTTATATTTGCAGATTACAAAAACCTTTATCTACCATCCATATTGCACTTGTATCACCATCTCTTCTCCGAACTAGTGCACCTATACAATCTACCATTGTATTGGGTGTGTTGGGGACACAAGAGACTCTTTGTTATTTGGTTGAAGGGTTGTTTGAGAGAGACCATCTTCATCCTACGCCTCCCATGGATTGATAAACCTTAGGTCATCCACTTGAGGGAAATTTGCTACTGTCCTACAAACCTCTGCACTTGGAGGCCCAACAAAGTCTACAAGAAGAAGGTTGTGTAGTAGACATCAGTGTGATACGCGGCAAAAAGGCCCGGAGGTTAATTCGAGAACAAGTACACAGAGGTTAATTTGACACAAATGACTTATAAGTTTTACAGAAATCATATCACTTTTTTTGGAAAACATTTAATTGCGTTGAATGTATATAGTGCTCTGTCCTATTAGATGAATTAACCTCGAGGTCCATGTTTTGGAAACATGTCGTAAAGTAACGGGATAGACCTTCATTCAAGCCAATCAACATGTGTTCAAAAATTAAAAATTATCAAAAAGTAACGAGATAGACCTCGAGGTTAAGTCAACTAATATGATGGAGCACTATATACATTCAACACAATTAAATGTTTGTAGTGACCCATCACATCAGTTAATTTAACATCGAGGCCACTTCCCATCCGGTCACCCATCCGATGACTACTCAAGCCTCAGCATAGTTAACTTGGGAGTTCTGTTAGATGAGCTATCGGTAGGGAAGCTGGTCCTTGCTGCTGTAGGATCCCTGTTTGCATCCTTTATTGGGCACCCGGATGACCGACTGTTGCCGCCCAATGGTCAATGCCACGTCCCCCGCATGACAGTTTTTGCAGCGGGTAATTGCATCGTCGCGCCGCGCCCGGCGCAACCGCATGCACACGAACGTGCGTGATCGTGCGCCGGCCCCAAACACTGGCAGCACAACTTATAAATTGACGGATGGAGTACTAGTTACAGATATGCATATAATTAAGCAAAGCACTACAAAAAATACACTTCCGTGATGATACGTGTTTGTCATAGTAGGTCGCGTTTTCTGTCATGCATGTACATCCATGACAAATTTATGACAGAATCAAGATAGTCATACCTGTGCTGTGGTAGAAGTGTTCCATGACATTGCCAAAATTATCATCACGGAAGTGTCCACTTCCATGACGATAAATCGCGCGTCACAGAAGTGCTTTCGTCAAGGGTGACCGACACGTGGCATCCACCGTAACGGAACGCCGTTAAGCTATCGGGTCGGATTTTGGATCCGATAACCCGTTAACAGCCACGACCAATGCCGATTTTCCACGTGTAAAATTCTCATTGGCTGACGGATCCACGCGTCAGCTCCGCGTTGGCACAGGTGTCACTCATCCAATGGTCGAGATGGGGCTATGATATGTTGACACGTGGACCGGCCCAAAAGTGGCGCACAAAGTTTAAATGGGTCGGCCCAACCGAAGGCCCATAAGATTTAGCGGACCATAATGGTCCGGCCCAGCTAAAGGCCCACAAAATTTAGCGGACCATAATGGGCCGGCCCAGCTAAAGGCCCACACGATTTTGCAGACCATAATGGGCCGGCCCAGCTAAAGGCCCACAAGATTTTGCGGACCACAATGGGCCGGCCCAGCTAAAGGCCCACAAGATTTTACAGACCATAATGGGCCGGCCCAGCTAAAGGCCCAACATTCTCTGTCAAATCGGCCCGTCAACGGCCTGTCCTAAACTTGTCATCAACGCAGCCCATGGTCACTTGTGGCCCGTTAACAGTCCGCTAAGTAATTGGGCCGAATTACGGCCCGGTGTATTTCCGGCCTGTTAAAGGTCCGGCTTCATTTTGGCCCATTTACAGGCCATCAAAACTTTCAGCCCATAAACGACTGTGAAGGATTTGGGTCATATTCGGCCATGTCTGACATTCGGCCTGTTAGAGGCCCACTATAGCTTTGGGCCACTTTCAGCCTGTTGTCATTTTTGGCCTGTTAACGCCGGACGTAAACCATGGGCCATATGTGGCCCAACGTCATATCGGGCCCATTAACGGCCCATATAAAAATGACGATAATCTAGCCCGACCGAAGTTCCGGCCTGTTAAAGGCCCGTGTATTAGGTCGGCGCATTTACGGCCCGTCCGAATTTCGGCCTATCAAAGATCCGCATCGTAAATGGGCCACCATTTCGGCCTGCTAAGTCCAGTGGGTTATTTGGCACAATCAGGGCCCAATCTCACTTTCGGTCTATTAAAGGCCCATGTTTTTTATGGGCTCGAGATATTTACACCTGTAAACGGCCTATTTTTACTAAGGGCCCAAATTATGTTTAGGCCTGTTAAAGGCCCACTATGGGCACATGCCTACCAGAAAAATATGAAAGCTTATGCTGATTTAGGCCCAGATATTTTTAGTGGGCTACATGCCAATTTTGGCCCGTAATCATATTTAGCCCAATTGGAATGGGCCCGACGAATGTTGGCATGTTGGGCTCCTACGAAGCTTTCGGCCGAATACATTACTAAGATAAACCTACACTATACAAAAATAGCGTCGTAATTACTGCAGCCTGAGGCAGCATCATAAAATGTTGTATCACAACAAAATAAATTCCAACCATACAACAAAAGGCATGTTGGCATAAAGTTTACAGTCCTTCCAGATAAAATCACCATCAGATGTATAGAAGCACAGATCATTTGACCTGAGTGCTAATGTTTCAGGCTGTAGAATCTGATGGAGCAGCACGATCTCCACCTTTTTTCCGCCATTGCTCTTGAACAACGAAGCGAATGTCTGATAGTCTGGTTTCAAAACCATTCATATCTTGACGACATTTCTCAACCACTATTCTTGTTTCCGAAACAACGTCCATTAGGGATTGGACTTGTGTCTGGAGCACAGATATATCACTCTGTCTAGCAGGAAGATTTTGTTCAGTAGGCGATTTGGACAAGGTTACCTTGACAACCAACCCAGAATTACGCAGGAAGGTGCTTTTTGCACTATTATGGAGAGATACTGACGCACTGCAGCAAGAGGTGACATTGTGCCTATAGTAGCTTCGTCACCTTCAGGTGGTTGTGGCTGTTCAATCATTTGTTCCATAGCTTCCTGAAAGTTTGAACTTGTAGATTAGTGTACCAGATAAGTTACTAATGAGACAAAAACAAACAAAGTAGGTTAAACGTTTATACATAACTTATTTTGGTGAACTACTGTAATACATTAGCATGTATTGTAGTGCCAACTACATAATAAAATCACTTTCGGAACATATGTCCATGTAGCATGCCTACTGTATTGTCTATTTCCTCACATTCATTGACATCTAAGGATAAAGAGACATGGTTTAAAGTAGGATGAACATAGTATGACATCATTCATATCATGGGCAAACAGATATAAAACAAACAGGCTATTTTATCATTGTGTGCGCACGTGAACATAACAACTAGATTACAGATCAAGACCAAAAGAATATCCTTCATCTCTTTTAAACCATGTAAGGTGAAATGATACGTTAAGACAACTATGAATAAAGTGAACAGAGTAACTGACATTGGCTGCAAACCAAGTAGTTAAATGAACACATCACAGTACCAATCAGTTCAAGGCAGGAGGAGTAAGGACTTACAACAGCGGCTTGAACTGGTGTGCTCATGCCCTTCATCTTGCTGGTGTGGCAATCCTTGAAGATTTGCACTGCATTCGGTTCAGGTTCTTTTTGGTCCGCACGGGCTTTCCTCTGTATTTGGAACAAGTAATATAGATACGATAATATGTCACAAAAAAGAAGGAAGTAGCAGCTATTTACAAGAGCCTCGCAGTGTGCAATATAGCTATGAGATCCTGTTGTCTGTTGGAATTTCACTTTAGAACGGTTGGTTTTGTTCTTCAAACAGTTAGCCTAGAAGAAGATACACTTGTAAGGCACATACATAAATACAAGTTCAATATGTGGTCTGATCAAATACATATAGCCTACCTGATACTTTGGATCAGACCAGTGTTTAACGAGGGCTGTCCAGTCTTCATCTGTAATATATTCCACTGGAGATGTTTGGGCGATTTCATTGTTAGCCTTGCCTTCAAAGTGAGATTTTCTAAGGTGGTACCGATACTGTCGCAGAGCAGACTGAAAAACATGAGTGCATGCTTGTTTAGTTGCATCATCTTTCGGATCCAACTTGAACCTCATCTGTTGAAAAAAGAATGTGAGTCTTATTAGGAGGAAGCTAGAAAGTATGGGACAAAGCAAGACAATATTACTAATTGCGATGAATAACATTACTTACGGATAAATGGTCAAGGAAGGTGTTAAACTGGGTATTGTCTTTCTCATTCCTGTACTGGATCCACGTTGGGAGAATACGTGCATGACACCTAACGGCAACGGCTGCCTCTGATACTAACTTGGCTGACTCTGTAGCATCACGTGGCCTTTTTAAACCTGCCTCAAAATGGATCTCCATTCTTCCTCCTTTAGATTTTGTTAATCTGTCAAGCATTATCCCTGATGTCTGTTTCCGCTTGCGCTGTGGTGCTAGTTCAACAACGAATATGGAAAGTGTTAGTGTACATCAAACTGTGAGAGTACATATAAAGGAGCATGCAACTGCAACTTGACTCGGTCAGGTACCGTCTTGGTGTTGATGCTCATGAGGTTCATCTGATCTTGCCAAGTCCTGTTGTGTCAGCAGTGCTTCGGAAGTAGTGTTAGGTGTGAAGGCAGCTTGGGAACTGGTCAGTTCCGGAGCAAACGAACGAGTAACTGGTTGAGATGCTGGTACAGTTGAAGCGGATGCTGCAGCTGGTGGAGCAGGTGATACTGTGTTTGTAGATTTAGCCGGTGGACTTGGACCTTCTACTGCACTATAAGTACCAGCAGAATCTCGACGGCAGAACCTTTTCCATTTCACCCGACGAGTAATAGCACTCCCTACTATATTATTTTCCTTGCTCTTTTTTGACTTTGCCATGTCAAGCTGTACCCACAACACAAAAGGATAAAATCACTCTTCAGAACTCATTGATGCATGATACAGACAAGCAATACTTTGATGTAAGACAACCGTATGAGGATGGAATATGTAAGAAAAACAGGACGGCATGACATATTCACAGCTACGATGTGCAAATTAAGCAGAAGGATTTTTAAGAAAATAGAAGTAATGCAAGCTAGACACCATATGAAAGATGCAACCAATATTACTCTGCCAAGTTAAAAGTGTCTTGTCATAAGTGGCAATTCGAAAAATTAGAAGCAGTACAACGTAGAAATCAATGCAAGATGCAACCACTATCAAACTGCCATGTTAAAAGCGTCCAATCATGAGTGACTGATGCGGGATACACAACTGCAGTACTTTGATGTAAGAACATGGTATGATAGATAGATGCAGTGTATTCTAAACACAGAAAGCCATGTCATATGCACATGTATAACGTATAAACTCAACAGGTGCAATTTAATCAAAATAGAAGAAATACATGCTAGACAACATATGCAACATGAAACCAATTATCACACTGTCAACTTAGAGCAAGCACCTGCGATGGTGGAGTACAGGAGATGAACTCATCATGTAGACTTGGGACTTCAACTTCATTAGCAGTAGCAGTGGCAAATCTAGAGAGTCTCTGTTTGCGTCGGTGTGGAGGACCACCAACATCCCCTAACTTACTCTTTTCCTTCCTATTTTCTGATATTGCCTTATGAAGTCAAAACCACAAGAAGATGAATAAAATTAGCTCTGCATAACTGGTTGATGCATGATACAGACGAACACTACTTTGATGTAAGGCAAGCGCAGGAGAGGAGGATGGAATATATACAAAAAAAAGACAGCGTTTCATATTCACACGTACAATAGGAGGATGGAATATGTATGAAAAAATAGTAAGCGGAAGGCATTTCAACAAAATTAGAAGAAATGAAAGCTAGGCACCATATGAACATGCAACCAATATCACTCTATCAAGTAAAAAGTGTCTCGTCGTAAGTGCCATTTCAAGAAATTAGAAGCAGTACAAGCTAGAAGACAATGCAAGATGCAACCTACATCACAGTCCCAAGTTAAATGTGTCTTATGGGTAAGTGATCGTTGCAGGTATAAGTTGTAAGCTACGCAGATGCAATTCAACATAATCAGAAGCAATACAAACTAGACATCATACGGAAAACGCAACCACGTATAACAGTTCCAAGTAAGAGCAAGCACCTGTGATGGTGGAGTAGGGGAGATGTGCTCATCATGTACACGTATGTTCTAGAAACAGGAACACGTGTCATATTCACAGGCATTATGTGTAAAGTAAGCAGATGCAATTCAAGTTAGAAGCAATACAAGCTAGACATCATACGCAACACGCAACCACATATAATAGTGTCAAGTTAGAGCAAGCACCTGTGATGGTGGAGTAGGGGAGATGTGCTCATCATCTACACAGCTACGTTGACTGTCCAGCCTTGTGTTGTCTTGTGAATCTTGTTGGGAGGATGGCGGAGTAGAATCTGTAGAGACCCCCTGTTTGAGTTGCTCCGAAGGACCACCATCATCCACTGCCGGACTAATTTCCTTCAGCTGTAATGATTTTGTATTGTGAAGTCAAACCAATAAGAAAAAGGAATAAAATTCTCTCTTCAGAACTCATTCATGCATGATACTGACGAACACTACTCGGATGAAAGGCAAACACATGATGCGAGGATGGAATATGTATGAAAAATAGGATGGTGTGACATATTCACACCTATGATGTGGTAACTAAGCAGAAGGTATTTCAACAAATTAGAAGCACTGCAAGCTAGACACCATATGAAAGATGCAACCAATATCACTCTGCCAAGTTCAAACTGTATGGCGTTTCAACAAATTAGAAGCAGTACATGATAGAAATCATATGCAAGACACAACCAATATCACAGTGGCGACTTAAAGGTGCCTTATCATAAGTGACTGATGCGGCATATGCAAGAATAGTAGTCTGATGTAGAAACAGGAACACATGTCATATTCACAGGCATTATGTGTAAAGTAAGCAGATGCAATTCAACAAAGTTAGAAGCAATACAAGCTAGACATCATACGCAACATGCAACCACATATAATAGTGCCAAGTTAGAGCAAGCACCTGCGATGGTGGAGTAGGGGATATGTGCTCATCATCTACACAGCTACGTTGACTGTCTAGCCTTGCGTTGTCTTGCGAATCTTGTTGGGAGGATGGCGGAGTATAATCTGTAGAGAACCTCCGTTTCAGTTGCTCGGAAGGACCACCATCATCCAATGCCTTGCCAATTTCCTTCAGCTTTATTGATTTTGCATTGTGAGGTCATACCAACAAGAAAAAGGAATATCATTCGCTCTTCAGAACTCATTCATGCATGATACTGACAAACACTACTCTGATGAAAGGCAAAGTTATGATACGAGGATGGAATATGTACGAAAAACTGGACGGCTTGACATATTCACACCTATGATGTGGTAACTAAGTAGAAGGCACTTCAACAAATTAGAAACACTGCAAGACACCATATGGAAGGTGCAATCAATATCACTCTGCCAAGTTAAAACTGTCTCGTCATAGGTGGCGTTCATCAAACTAGAAGCAATACATGCTAGAAATCATATTCAAGACGCAAACCAATATCACACTGCCAACTTAAAGGTGTCCCATCATAAGTGACTGATGCAGGATACACAAGAAGAGTAGTTTCATGTAAGAACATGGTGTGATAGACAGATATAGTATGTACCAAAAACAGGAAAGCGTGTCATATTCACATGTATCATGTGTAAGCTAAGCAGATGCAGTTTACACTAATTAGGAGCAATACGAGCTAGACACCATATGCAACATGCAACCAGATATCACACTGCCAAGTTAGAGCAAGCACCTTGGATGGTGGAGTAAGGGAGCGGAGACTTGGACCTTGTAATGCACTATCAGTACAAGGAGAATCGGTACAGATGCTCCGTTTACGTTGCTGCAGAGGACCACCATCATTGCCTTCCTTACTCTTTTCCTTCCTCTTTCTTGATTTTGCCTTGTCAAGTCAAACCCACAAGAAAAAGGAATAAAATTTTCTCTTCAGAACTCATTGATGCATGATATTGACGAACACTACTTTCATGTAAGGCAGCCGCATGATAGGAGGATGGAATATGTATGAAAAACAGGACGGCGTGACATATTGACATGTATGATGTATAAAGTGTAAACTAAGCACAAGGTGCTTGAACTTGTTAGAATCGATGCAAGCTAGAAACCATATGAAAGATGAAACCAATATCACTCTGCCAAATTAAAAGGGTGCCCTAACAAATGTATTTGACCAAATTAGAAGCAATACATGGCAACAGGCTAGAAATAATATGCAATATGCAACGAATAAAGGTGACTCATCGTAAGTGATTGATGCAGGATACAGAAGAGAGGTAGTTTCATGTAAGAACAAGGTTAACACATAGATGTAGTGTGTACCAAAAATAGGAAGGCATGTCATATTCACAGGTATAGTGTGTAAACTAAGCAGATGCAATTTACCCTAATTAGAAGCATTACAAGCTAGACACCGTATGCAACATGCAACCACATATCACACTGCGAAGTTAGAGCAAGCACCTGTGATGGTGGTGTAGGGGAAGTGCGGTCTTCAGGTACAGAGCTACGTTCAATATCTTCATTTAGGCTTGCTGTTTCTTGAGAATCATGTGGAGAGGATGAAATTGCATTCTTTATAAGAGTATTGCGTCTCATATTAACCCACGCGCGTGACTGCCTCATCATAAGCGATAGACGCAGGATACACAAGAACAGTAGTTTGATGTAAGAACATGGTGTGATAGGCAGATGTAGTATGTACCAAAAACAGGAAGGCGTGTCATATTCACATGTATAATGTGTAAGCTAAGGAGATGCAATTTAACAAATTAGGAGAATTGATGAGGGATACACAAGAAAAGTAGTTTGATGTAAGAACATGGTTAATAGAAAGACGTAGTATGTACCAAAAACAGGAAGGCATGTCATATTCACAGGTATAATGTGTTAACTAAGCAGATGCAATTTACCCTAATTAGAAGCATTACAAGGTAGACACCATATGCAACATGCAACCGCATATCACACTGCCAAGTAAGAGCAAGCACCTGCGATGGTGGTGTGGGGGAATTGCGGTGATCAACTAGAGAGCTACGTTGAATATCTTCATTTAGCCTTGCTGTTTCTTGAGAATCATGTGGGGAGGATGACACTGCACTCTTTAAACGAGTAGGGCGTCTCACAGTAACCCACTCGGGTGACTGTCTCATCATAAGTGATTGACGAGGGATACAAAAGAGTATTAGTTTGATGTACGAACATGGTTAATAGACATATGTAGTATGTATCAAAAATAGGAAGGCATGTCATTATCAAAGGTATAATGTGTAAAGTAAGCAGATGCAATTTAACCAAATTGGAAGCAATACAAGCTAGACACCATATGCAACATGCAACCACATTTGACAGCGCGAAGTTAAAGCAAGCACCTCGGATGGTTGTGTGTGGCAATTGAGATCATCAACTGCAGAGCTACGTTTACTGTCTCCAACTGCTGACACTTCACCCATTAGAGCGTTGAAACGCTTAGTGCTTATCTTCGAATTACACTGGAGCGTCTTCTGTCTTTTCTTTTCTAGATTCATCAACACTGCGTTAGAGTCTGAAATACCCATGCATAAAAAAACAATAGTGTGAGTATGGGTGAAGTGTGTGCACAATTTGTACAGTGTAAAGGTAGCAGATAGTAGGTCGGTGAGAAATAAATGACGGGAGACATATGATAGCTCTACAACATGCATGGCACACTAAATTACTACATGATTCTATGAAAATAACAGTCGACTGAAAGCAAATAGGCCAGTCCATTTTTTCTGCACCGTTCGATGTACAAAGAACGGGCAGATCGCCTTCATCTACCTCCAGCCAGTCAGTGTTGACGATCTTCCTCGAAACGCCAGCGACCACCGGCCCAGTATTCCTCCCCTGCCTGCGCCCTCCCCTCGACCTCACCGCACCGCCGTGCTTGGCACCGCCCCCCGGCCATCCATTCAAGCCCCGCCGACCTCCAGATCGGGTGCAAGCAGCTCCTGCGCCCCACACCCCTATGATAGACACCGATGCACCGCTTCCCCGGGGAAAAGGCGGACTAGGTGCTCCGCGCGCCTAAGCGGGTGCTGCTTCTTTTAATTGCGGTTCGACTGACCCTGAATTGAAATCCAGGTGGGCTACTGACCTCTAGCAAAGGTGAAATAGTAAAAGGGAGGAAACCTTGTGCATTTAGTATCACGAAGAAGATGCAGTAAGAAGTGCTCAACTAGTTTCTTTCGTGGGATGAATACGGTATGAGCGGAGACGTAAGATTTGCACGAATAAGGGAAGAGGAGTACCTCTTTCTACTGGCAGTGCTGTGTCCTCCTTCTGTTTTTTCGACGATCTTCTTGTTGTTCGCCGGAAACCAGAAGTTGTGGAGGACGGTGCAGCCTTGGACGAACCCATGGCCAAGTTGTTGAGTGTGGTGCGGTGGCCGTCTGTCGGCGGCGGGGAAGCAGATCCAAGGCGGTGAACGACGGCGTAGCGGGAACAACTCCGGTGCGATGGACGGTTGCGACAGTGGAGCCGCAACAGTGAGGCGCAGGACGGCGTGGTCGGAGTGGTTCTGGTACGGCGCACGTCGGCATCGGCGTCGTGGGGGAAGCTCTGCCTCGGCTTCACCTACTAAGTCCTTGAGGGCGTTGCGGTTGCGGTTGCATTGGACGACGACGTCGGGGTACCGGCTCCGGCGTGATGGAGGAGGGCGGCGGTGGATTGGCCGCTGTGGGGTGGAGGACGGAGGAGGCTGGGGTTTCGCGGCTGGTGGAGAGGGCGTTTTCGCGCCCACGGAGTATGAATGGGGAAACGGAGGGAGGCGGGGAACTAAGGGGGAACAATGTTTCGGTTTGAGATGCGTTTGTTTGAAATTTGGGGAAAGTTACAAACTTTGCCCCCATCTAAAATTTCGGACATATTGCGGGTTGGGGTAGGACAGTCATGTCAGGTGTCCCAAATGTGGGCGGGATAGATTTCGGCCGAGCACATGGGTAGGCGCCCACGACGTATGAATGCTTCTCGGAGGCGGTTGAGACTGGCGTCCTGGTGAAGTTACAAACCTACCCCGGTTTAGACCTTTGGACACCGGGTCGATAGGCTACACGGGCCAGAGTCAGGACAGTAATTTCCTACCACCAAAACATTAGTCTCGCGCGGTTTCGGGTGACGAGAGGCCTATTTGGCGCTTCGTTCAATATTTGGGAGCAGAAGCATTAACGTTTTCGGTTCTCTTGAATTGAACTTTCAGGATTTGTCAAACTTCACAAATCTTTACTCTTGAAAATCCTAAAGCTACGATTATTTTGGAATGGAGGGGGTACATTTGAATATACATTGTACACGAGTATATATTAAAAAATATGCAACTTACCTCAGTTCATGCATGGTTCCAGATATAATCTCCTTGGTTGCAAAAAAAAAAGTTAGATATGCGTATGAATATATATAGCATGTTCAAACTCACAACAAAGATTGATGCCCCCTTTTACATCTAATTTACAAATGCCATTATCTCGGGTTCAAATAGATGAAAGCACTTCCTATGAATTCGAATCTTCAAAACCCCCTTTATGTTGAATTCGACATGTATTCTATTTCGTAGCTAGCAATTTGGAATGTATCCATGCAAGTGACAAATGTATAAAGTGCTTCACAGTAACAACATGGAGTGCACTAATTAATGTTTATATATGAATTGCAAAAGCATCCATTGCCTGTATTTCAAACCGCTCTCACTCTATGGATCGATAATATGAAATAAACACATGCACATGCTAGAATTCAATAGAGTATGGGTGTCTGATAGACCGATTTTCGTCCATACGCAATTTGCAAAATTCATGATCTCATCCAAAAATAATAATGCCATTTATATTTTAATTTAATGCGTAGAACCTCCTTTTACACGTAGATGCACTATGCCTCGCCCCGTTCTCACAAACGCGTTATATATCTCTCTATCTAACGCATAAGTGCACACACTTTATATGCATCGGCATTTCTCTTTCACACATGCTCACAATCTCTCTCAGGGTGTCGGGGTGTCTCACGCACATGCTCTCTCTGTTTCTCTCTCTCTTTCTGACTACTATGTACCACTCTTTTCACTAATCTCAGTTGGAAAACACTATTTCTCTCACATGCATATATACACATGCACGGTCTCTACTAGCCCTCTATATGCACATATATGTGCCTACGTGTCCCCCGCACGCACATTATCTTTAGGCCTCTCTCGCACACATTGCCCCCCCGACACACCTCTCTCTTAGTAGTTGGCAGATATGATTTCATCATATCATTCGGTAGGATATCCCTGGCTGTTAGGCTGGATGGTAATACGAGGCAAAGTTTTACCCTAGTTCGGATCGGAACCTTGCAGTTGAAGAAAGAGCCTACTCCTGGTACTGTATATTAGTGATAGGGGTGTGTACAAAGTACACGTGAATACCAGGCATTGTGCGTGTGTGTATACTATCGACGAACTAGCCCCCAACTTGTATAACATACTAAGGGCCTAGGGTTACAAATCATATATAGTCGGCTTATCACCAGTGGGGATAGAGTCCTCTGCGACTCTGGTAGCTTCGTGGTACGCCGAGTCCTCCACATGGGTCTTCGTATAACACGTTTCGGTCCAACCTATATGTGGCGCAGGATGGAACCGACCCATGAGTCTTCATGTTGACCCACCACAACTAGAAATGATGTGCCCACCACACCACACACGCAATCGGTCACTAAGAAAATAAGCATATACAATAGTACAACGGTATCTAGCTCAAGATACGTCTCCATATTTTGTTGATGACACCGACGGACTTTGCATTTGATGCGTGCTCTGTATTTTGTTGACGACACTTACGGTCATTGTATTTGAAGCGAAAGCACGATATGGTCACTAGACTTCAGAATAAGCTCATCACGGTCACCACATACATTTTGTTGACGACACTTACGGTCATTGTAATTTGTTGATAACACGATCAATTGACCAGTCAAACGGTCCACATTCAGCAGCACACATTACCATAGGGCCCACCCGTCAGCGCGTATATGAAGGACAGAAATGGTAATAAATTAGTGGTCGGTGAGTATTCGAAGTCGTGAGACCTCTGGTTGGCAGTCACCGGCGGTTGGGGGGCGTTCATTGGGCGGTGGGGTGGGGATCCCCGGAGAAAAAGCTTGGCGGCGGGAGGGGGGGCTAGAGGGATGGCCGGTGCGGCGGCGGACCGGCGGTGGGGAGTGGTTTCGGGGAGGGCGGGCCGGCCGCGGGCGGCGGGGGCTGGCGGTTCGGCCGGTGGTGGCTGGCGGCTCAGGGGGGTGGAGTTTGATGATAAACTGGAGGCCCTTGATTTCATATCCAACTGCTGGAAAATCTAATGACCAGAGATGAAAAAGTCAGTCGACTGACGTGTAGCCTCACCCCGCACATACACATGCACGCACGCATGTAGACATGCAACACTGACACGTACACACGCACGCATGCTGGCGTGCAACACTGACACGTACACATGCACTCACGAACACACGCACGTACGCACCCATGCATGCAACACTGAAACGTACCCTTGCACGCACGCAACACTCGCATGCCTGCATGCACATAGCACACGACGCAAGACACACGCTCAACCTATACGTGCATGCACCCTTTGTTAAGAACATGGATTGTTACGGGTATTAATCAATCTTATCTGTGATAAGCAGAACATTGATGTTTGCAGCGCTCTTTATGAATCACAACGTATCAAACGGGCTATCAACATAGTAGGCTTATTTACATGAAAAAGATGACGTCACACTCAATGAACAATCATCGGTTTATGAAATGCCCGCTTTTGACCGCCCTGTCCCACCAAAGGTTCCTCTGCTGTGCGCTGCCTGCGTTGGGTCACTGACATGCAGGCCATGCACCCAAAGAGCCCACACGTCAGTGGAAGAACGGCGCGGTGTCCTAGGTCAGAGTCGAGGGTGCCACTCGCGGCACGCCCGGCTGAACATGCCTCCATGCCGCATTCAAACGCCTCCATGAAACCCGCCCGTGTGGAAGCCAAGAAACCACTCTGGACATACGTCCGTTCATGACCGGGCCGACGTTAAACGCAACGCCGGCCGAGCTCCTCCCGTCCGCCGTCTATTTAATCTCCTATTTAAACGAGGCCAAACGCCAGCCAAGAATCACACACCTCCACCGCTCCCCTATCTCCTCCACCATTTTGTCCACTCTTACAATGGCTTACGAAGAGTAGGTATTCCGCATCCAAGCCGGCTGGGTAGCCCGCCGGATATGAGCTATGCAGCTCGCTGATCCACCTCCCTACCCTCGCCCGACGGAGCCAGTTGCCGCCCCAAGCCGGCGCGCAGTTCAGCAACTCGCCGCTCCAGGCCAGCTCGACGACGAGCGGCGCACGGGCGTCGTTGCTGCCGTCCACGCCGCCGCCTCGTACCGCGTCTCCCGTTTCTATGGCTGAGACTCCCATGCCGGCGGCCGCGCCATGCAAGCAGCGACAGAAGCCGGGTGCGCGGAGAGCGACGAGTCGGTGGCCAGCGCCTCCGCGTCCGCCGCCATCATCGAGGAGAAGTAGAACACGGGAGGCCGCCGCCGCTTGGGTCCCATGAAGGCCACCGCGGAGGCGACGCCGGCGTACACAGCAGGTGTCTTGCCGGATCCTTTTGTTGCGAGGACCTTCGTCGACCCCGCATGGGCTCCACGGAAGAGGGGAATGTTAGGATGAACTCAAGCCGGTGCCGGCCATGGCGAAGTAGTGGCCGGTGATGAACTCGAACCGGTGCCAGCCACCATCATCTTCGGCACCAGCCAATGATATCAGTTGGCCAGTGGGAAAGCGAGCCATCCTTTGCACTGAAGCATATACCTCCGGGGCTCCCGGCAGTCCGGTGATCGTGCTGCCGGACATGGGGAACACAAATCGATCGGCGGGCGACCATTTAGGCCAGGTATTATATACTTGTGCTGTCCAGAACTAGCACCGCGTGGTTCATTTGAATGTAATGAAATCCATCATGTATGTATGAAAATACGGTATTTTATATGATTTCCGTCGTTGTTTATATGAAATATCAGTTTGTCTACGTGTTTGCGTGAATTTCGTCCGGTTGGTTGAGTTGCTGTCATAATGTGTGCGGCTACGGTTGGATGGCGTAATTTGCGGGTCGCCGGTCGGTCTGCGGGCAGCTCGGGCGGCGTTGTGGGACAAAAAAACACAGCTCGTGCGAGCTCGTCTCCAACGTGCGCGCTGGAGGATGCATGACAGCATGAGCACCCGAGCCATTCCTCGTTCATCGGTGGCAAAGGCACCGGTGGACAAAAGGGTCGCCAATATTTTGGCTACCCCGAGCAAGATCCAAACAGCCCCTCCCAACAGATTCAAATCCCTCGTTCGCCGTGGAATTTTGCCATGTGTTGTTTTCATGGACTAGCAAGATGCCCGTGCATTGCACGGAACATCAAGATGCATCTTTTTACAAACTCCCGCATGCATGCAACGGATAATTAATGTCCTCCTTTGCTAGTACCTCGAGGCAAACACCATTAATATTGCATCGATTAGTGTTAGTGGCCTTGTATATCTGCAAATTGTAATTTTGATAGTGGCCCCTTGTATATAAAAATGGAGGGAGAAAGATGAGAGATAAGGTGAGGTGGAGTGGGGCGTGGTGGTGACTGGTGGTCGGACTGGGCGGAGGCATGGGGATGGACGGTGCATTATGTCTAGGTTTGTATCTCTCTCACACACACCCACATAGGTGGGGGACGTGCATGAAGAGAAGAGGTGCACGCACGGCGCACGTACTCCCGTCTCTTTCCCAACCACACCCGCGCGGGTACACGGTGGAGCTCATTTCTGTACGAAAAAGGCAGCCCACGTGGTAATTTGGCACGTGTACTGGTTGTCCACTTGGTGGAGGGAGGATCGTCTACCACGGGTGAACAAACAAATTGCGACTTGACGCGTTATGTTAAATTAAAAAAAGAGGCAAACCATGTGGGGCCTACCTTAGAGGCAAGGCTCTATACACTGGAGTACTTTTGATGTGTCCCGTCAACTCGCAGAACGAGGAGAAACTTGCTTAGTATGCCGTCTCCCCCGCCCACGGGCGCGGTGGCTCGGAGGATGAGGTGAAGCTTGCTTACGAGTACTACTACTACTACTACTACTGTACGCCTTTACGCCCGCTCCCTCGCCCACGCGCGCGGTGGCTCGCAGCACGAGGAGAAAATTTTACTACTCCCTCCGTTTACTCATCGTCCCTACTACATACTTTGGTTAGTACTCCCTCCATTTACTTATACAAGGCCACTTTAAAAAAATACATTTTGCATCTATACAATGCCACAAATAGTAAACGAGACAAAAGTTACTACTCCCTCCTTTCCAGTTTATGGCTCAATTTCAAAATCTCTCCAACCAAGGTAGACGGTGAGTGGTCGAATTAATTTCTTAGTTTGCACAAGTAATTAGTACGCTCGTTTTTCTCAAGAAGTTATGTTTACCGAGGCATTAATTAGAACGAATGCATGAATGACCACTAAATTTCCATGAACTTGTACATGCATTGGTTAGTTTCCTCTTGACACTCCTTGCATCAGGTGATCTAACGCACCTCGAAATCCAACATGTAATGGTACTACTACTAGTATAGTAGAATTGAGACTTATCAAATGGAAACCGAATGTTTTTTAGATGAGCCCTATAAACCCTAGTGGGTACGTACTCCGTAAAAACAGAATTTTCCAAAACTAAGTCGCTCCCTTTCATGAATTCTATAGTATACTCCTCCGTCGACGCCCCCTTTCATGAATTCTGTACTTCCTGTCGCCGACATGTGGGACATATAGCAACCGGGTCGACGTGTCAAGCACCAAATAACAGTGCAGAACAACAGGGGGGACGCACCCCACTCGTACCGGCCCAGTAGTAGTAATGAGCAATGAGACGTCAAATCACAATGCCGCACCTTCCCAGACGGACGAAGCAACCATTATTTCACACTTCGGTTCGCCATCATCTCAAACCACGTAGTATTGCTTCTGCCTCAAGAGGCACACGCGCATCGCCTTGGTACATCATGACACGTGGGACCGCATGACAGGCCATGCTCCCTCGCCGATCGCTCGGTAAAATCACCTCATTTTTACTATACTTCCTCCGTATCGGTTTACTACATGGCATGCACGTCGTTCTAGGTTGAGAATTTAACTGGCTATATATGTGATGAATAGTACTCTAGCCTTTTAAAAAATGTATACTTTTGTACAGTAGTACTATCGATGGATTGCACCATGGAGCAAAAATTGAAATAAAAAAAGGTGGTACATATAGAGAGCGCTCGTCGCCAAATTATGCATATAGTACTATTAAAAAAGCTAGTACGTGCTTAATTGGGGTGCTAAATTCTATTAAAGAAATACTAGTAGTATGTACATACTGAAGAGTTAAAGTAACGAGAAGAAACATAACATAGTTCTGCTGGGGGCTCAGCACAACACACCCCTCAAATTAAACTAAGCACACCTGAAATTAAACTATGCAACTAATCCGGTAGACACTGCATTAGAAGTTTAGAACCACCATGAGCAACGACACTGCCACCTTACTCGGAGTCCTCATCCACGTCCTCGACTTCGTCCTTGTCCGTCTTCCTCTTGGCCGATACTTCTTTGCTTGAACCGCACACTTGGCTGTTGCTCTTCATCCAACCCTTGTAGATATTGAAACAAAGGTAGCCATTCATTGCAGCGTAGTGGATGTGGTCTATATCTAGTACATTCTGCTGCCATGCATGATGATGAAACATGTAATGAGGTTTCTCCAGTTTATGGTACGAAGGATGAACCATGGCTCCTGCCAGGGTCAGCATTGAAGGCTGACGAGAGGGCACCAGCCGATTCTTCTGGGGATCGAAGGGGTTGCCTACAATGAGGCCTATCCGACCCAGGACTTCTTTGTCGTTCTTAAAGTCTACAGTAACGAATTTCACTGTTTTGTCCTTGAGGAAGTTCTTAAAATCCTGGCACTCAACGTCGGCATGGCATATGTGGTAGACCAAGCAAACGTTATGTACGCAAACTTGGATCACGGCGGGCTTCTTCCTCTCTTCGTCCTTTAGATCCTTCTCTCGTCCCAGGACTGTGGTGTACTCAACATCTAGCCCAGTGACCCACTCATCATATGAGTTTTCGAACATGCGTCTGAAGCGAGAAAGGCATCCTTTCACCGTCGCGGAATAACGGGTGTAGATGACGTCGAACTCATCGCCGGTGATGGTTCTAACCTTGTACTCACTGCCGATCGTGGAGATTTGGGACGCCATGGATTTGGGAGGAGGGTTAGGATTAGTGGAACTACCGTAATGTGAATGGACGGGACGACTAGGAGCGAACCGCCGTAGTATTGAAGGACGTGCGGGGACGAGTAGGAGCGAACTGCCAGCATGCGAACGGCAGGGTAGTGGCTTTCCATTCTCCCATGATACGGGCTTCCGAGAGCCCTTGGATCTGAGATCGAACGGTTGCATGGCGTGATTCTAGACCTATGGGTGAATATCCTATCCTGGAGGGTTATTCTGCAAATTTTCAGCAACTTAGCATGCGACCGTTTGATCTTAGATCCAAGGGCTGCCAGCAGCCCGTATCATGGTCACGCCTACCACGACCGTCGCGTCGCTCGCGCGGTCGCGCCCTTGGAGATTTAACACGGTGCGTTAGGCTATCTGATGTTGGCATGTCATACATAGTCATCACTTAGTCACTCATACTACAACAAGGTTGGCTATAAGGTTGGCTATAGTGTATTTTTTTACTCCTCTCTATCTCTTTCTTCGTACTCCCTCCGTCCCATAATATACGAACGTTTTTGACACTAGTGTAGTGCCAAAAACGTTCTTATATTATGGGACACAGGGAGTACTAGTATTTATTGCATTTGCCAAGGAGTGACCTCTTCCAATGAAATGGTGTTGCTAAGTTTGCTTCATTTAATTAGCTATAGACTCAAAATTGTCTTTTCACCTAGGTACACGCGCTTAGCACCGTTTCTTCCTTGGGTCACCAAACTAGTCTCTCTCTTCTTGATTAACTTGCCACATCAAACTTTATGCCTATGTGGCAAGCTTAAGCACCTGTAGGAGCAAGTAAAAGTAAGTACAATAGTGCGCTTTACATGGCATTTTTGCATATGTGGAGGAAAGAGAGGCAAGGAAAAAGTGGAGAAGTGGGCTCTCATGCAAGAGCCAGCCTCTACTACCTGGTGGAGCATTGGGAGAGGCACCTGTATGGAGGTGATCAGGAATCGGGAGACTCACGCCGGTCGTAGCGCCGCAGTTAAAATGATAATGGCAAGTCAAATCACGGGGCCCCACCTGTCCAGCAGTAACTCGCTGTCAAATCACACAGCCCTACGTTTGCAGCAGCCTACTCCCTCGTCTTCTCGCGTCTCTCTCGAACCGACTAGGCGGAACTGCCCCGCCTACCGCGCAGGAAAAGCCCCACCCTCGACTTTTAAATACAACTACATCCGCTTAAGAATCCAATGATATACTTTTTGTGACATAGTAACTCATATTTAGTTAGTCAAATGGATGACCTAGAACTATGTGCAGGCCCTATAAACCGAGACGCCTAAAAATAAAAAAACCGAGACGGAGAGGGTAGTTCAGCACGTATCTTTTTAGATCAATATAGTCGGGATTCACCAAGGAGCAAACCCAAGTGGTAGGCTGCTCCTGTCGTGTTGGCGTAGCAACTCAAGCAGGGTCAGTCCGCACAAGAAATGGCGACACACTTAACAGGACCCCTTTGGCCGACATGTGGCTCATCCACCATCTTGTTCCACGTGCGATGCACCAAATTACAGTTCGGAGCAGCGGTTGGAATTGGAGGCACCCCGGTCGTAGCGCCGCAGTAGTAGAAAATGAGCGACGAGGGGTCAAATCACAAAGCCCCACCTTTCCCGCATTAAGCTGGACGGGCGAAGCAACCATCATTTCACTCTAGGGAGCAAGAGCATAAAGAAAAGAGAAAACTATGATGCGTGCGGTAGCTACCTAGGGGACCCTAGGGTAGGGGTCTCCACTACAGATCCTTTTTTTGAAAGCGCCTCCACTACAAATCGGCTTCTCCCTCGTCCTCTTGAAGAAAACCGATGATGAGTGCGGCGGTAGGGTTTGTAGGAGTACTACGGCGTGCGGGGCCACGTCATAGTAAACGGGTTCGAGTCGATGCCTTAAATATGTGTGGGCCGCTTGGTTTTACGGGAACGAGGCAACATTTTAGGTTCGGGGACCAGTGGAGATATAGTACGTACAAAAAATTGTGGACGTAGGTTCGACCGAATGGCAATGATGCATGGGCCCTGCATTTTGATATACCCGGGGCCGCGTGAAATTTGCTACTCTACTCAAAACTAGTAAGGTACACATGTATTGAACGCATGAGATTTCAAAACCAAATTATGAACAAATACACACTATAGCATGTAAAGCTTTGAGTCATATATGCATGATGTAGATGTTCGTTTAGTTCTTATAGTTCATCTCATTCAAAATCAATTAGTTTTATAAAAATGTTAAGATTCATGGGGTTGTGCATTGTAAATCATAAAGTAAAAAATAAATAATGGCAATTCATTTAGAAAAAAATAATCAATTATGATACAGAAGATTCTATAACAAAGGAGAAGTGCTTGTGTTTTGAGGTTTGTGCATTATGCTTAAGTTCAACCATGGAGTCTTCTAAATTGTACATGTGGCAGATCTGGTGGAATGTTGATGATATCCAATGGCCAGTAGTGCTCTTATTTGCCTATCTCTGCACTGTCGGGTTAGCTTCATCCAGCGACCATCTTTCAAAGTTATTGTCACACTATATAGTTCTTGTGCCATAGTTGCATGTTTTGGAAAAAAGCTACTAGTGGGTTGTACTATCTATTTAGGAATAGAAGATGTATACATGGAAGTTGTAGGGAAAGAGATGACATGGAGCATCTCAATTCCTATGAGTAGGGATTGGAAAAGAGATGTCATTTGGTTCACATCATAGGAACTTTTCTATTGAATCTAGAGATGACATGTATCTCAATTCCTATGAGGAGGGATTAGAAAAGAGATGTAATTTGGTTCATATCATAGGAACTTTTCTATTGAATATACGCTAATGTTTATTTTCCTTTGAAATGAAGGGAGTATAGGAATCCATTCATATGAACCAAGTGGCTCTAAAGCTATAGAAATGATATCATGTTTATTTCCTTTGAAATGTGGAGTATATGAATCTATTCCTATGAACCAATTGGCTCTAAAGGAAAAAATCCTATAAAAATCATATCAAATAGAGTTCCTATGATATTCCTCGACACTAAAGGATGCTTGAAATTGCTGCGGGTGATACGATGGTCTTTCTTTGTAGACTCCTCACCCATCTTTATAGTTACCTCTCGAAGATGAATGAAATGATATATACATGGTATTCTACATGTGCAATTTGGTACACGAAAACTCGGTAAAAGTTTGCGAGGTTCGAATTTTCAATAAAGCTATATGCACTGCATTTCGGAATGGAGGGAGCATACGGTAGTTGCTAACACTCACGCGGAAGATTTGTGTGTAGGAGGAGTGGCTGTTCTGTTAAATGACATGGCAAAACTGACACTGTCGGATGCCGATCTGACGGTTCTTACGGCGTTCGTCGGGAAAAGGCTTGTGGCGAACGTTTGTCGGATAATGATTTACGGACACATGCATTGCATTGATACGTGCCCCCCTCTCTCTCACGCACACGCACCCTCACGAGTCATGACTCTCCCAAGTCCTCTCGCAGACTCGCACGTCGCACCCACCGTCTATCTGCAGGTAGACGTCACGCACATATGTGCTCTTCACACCCTACCCTCAGAACTTCTAAAAAAAAGACGGCACACACATTTTATTTTAGGTCACACGTCACACACTTATACTATTACTCTTGCGGCGAACGTTCTTTGGGCATAGTATATTGTACTCTCACGAAGAGAAGCGGTGCACACACGCACTAGTTCTCTCACACCCACTCGCGGGTACACGTAGGAGCGCATTTTTTTGAAGCTGGTACAACAAAATCACTCCACTATATATAAAAGCAGGAGCCTTAGCGCTTGCTTTACTAGGGTTCCTCTCGTTCACTCTCTCATGCTCTCCAGATCTAAGCAACACATAGGTGGCCACACTCTCTCTCAGCTCACGGCTGGTCACAAATCCGGCCGGACAACCTCGACCGGGGCAGGGGTGTAGGTGCATCGTTCACGCTGTTCTCGGCGGCGAGGGAGGAGACCAACGGCTGCCCACGCGTCCCGATCGGCGACCGTGCCGTTCTCTCCGAGAGAGCGCCGGCTCGGGAGGGCCTCCGACCCCTTCTTCCTCCCTGCGGTATTGTGGCCAAGATGCGGCCTCCCGACGCCGTCTTTGCCACATGCCGACGACCCTCAGGTCTATATTCCTTCGAAACATGCCTTGCTCTACTGCCCCAGCTCCCTTCGTGTGGATCCTTTTCTACTTCTGTCCGTTGTTCCAAAGCCACCTAGACTTCTACTATTATTAGAAGTAAAGCTAGTTCATACAGTCGACTCAAAGCGTTGGTTCAAACAGGGAAGAAAGTGGGAAAGCTGTAGCATGAATCTAAGACTTGGTTCTAAGAGGAAACGGGGGAAAGTAGTAATATCTGTCACTGTTTAAATAACCGTATTTTGTATTTGCGCAAACAGGGATGTCTGTCTCCATATCGTTTCGGGATGTCTGTCTCCGTATCGTTTCTATCCGCGCAATCAAAAGCACACACCTCAGTTTTAGTACAACTGCGCAAAATGAGATGGCTATCCCTCGTTGCCGTCGTCTAACCTCCCGTCTTCAAGGTATCCCTACATTGGTAGTAACTAAGGTAGAATGACAAACGCAGTCTAAAAGAAGCTGATTCGTACGTTTTACTTCCTGATTGCAGTGCAGCGACGAGCGAAAACAACTGCATCCTAGTCCGGAATGCACTTTCTACCAGTTCATCCATGGACCGAGGACTAGCTGGCACGGCTGCACGGCGGTTTTTTGGACAGGTGCGCGGACAAGAGGCATTGTGGTCTGCTTATTTCTGCAAATAGCGGTGCTTAAATTTAGTGGAATGCACAAGCATTTCAGCTAGTCAGTACACTGCATGGTTCAGTTCAGCATTCCAGCTGAGACCACAATTATAATTGGTTATTCTGGAATGAGAGAACCTAAGCCTGGATGGTGGCAACAAGAAAAAACCAGAGTGAACTCCAAGAAATTTAAGCCTGCCGGGAGGCCCTTTGCTCAGAGAAGCCTTGCTTGTTTTTTCCTGATTTGTAAACCTTCTCACAACTTTGTCTTTTGCTGTGAACTAGTATATGTTTGTTATGTTCTATGAATCATTGAGATGTATAAAATTGCTTAACTTATGCTTTTCAAGTTTTTTATGAAGACGAGTTTAATGTGAGTGTTCCACATGAGCGCTGGACTAGCGTGTGAACGTTTGGAATTTATTACATTGTGGCCTCAATTAACTGCATGAACCACTGTAACAAGATACATAGTTGCTTATATGTCAGACAGCACATTGTTGATTGTTAGCTGGTCGATAGCCTAGTGTTGAAGCGAGCTGAGCCAATGTGCCGTGTTTTGCATAACTGCTTACAAGTGGGGTAGCACCAACAGTGTTTACAAGTACTTATGTATACGTCGGCGCACGGTTCTTGAACGAGTGCTCTATTTCATCAAAACACACACTGCTCGTATGATAAACCGTGACAACTTATGTCTTACCACGCCATATTCATGAAAAAACTAGTGAGGACGCATCTGTTTCGGCAACAATTACGATGGTTCTCACATGATTCACGGGCACACAAAAGTAGCAGCAGTTCCCATAGACGGATTCAAATAGAGTACTAGCCCCAGAGGGGTCGATAACAGGCAAGGTTCGGATAATTAGACACAATCCAAACTACTATTAAACACTAGCTGGGGAAACTATTTCATGCCTCGATCTAATTTGGGCTGGACACAAGACGGACCTTGCCATGAACATCATCGAGGACGTCCCGCAGCAACTCAATCCTGTGAACCTTCATGATGACAACCTTGTGGCCTTGCCACTGATAAACTTTTTTGTGGAGGCATGCCACGTCATCTTCCTGCGTAAGCCTGACAAGAACAGTATGCCTCACAAACGAAGGAGTAGCTTTGAACTTCTTGTGCTTCAGTACACCCTGGACAACACGCCTGACAACAGTGAGGCCGGAATACAACTCTTCATTGGTATAACCGCAAATGGCTTCCAGGATCCAATAGCCTAAGAACTCTGTTTTCTCAGTGCATATATTCAGGTCGTCCGCCTCATAGCGAGTGGCATGTACAACCACACAATCCTTGTCTGCATCAGGGCTCTAATTGAAACAGAAACAAATTTTGAATTACTTTTCAGTATAAGAAACACAAGTTATTTAAACCACTATGTATAGCATGGCATCGAAGCTAATAAAATTTTGCATTATTAATCACCACATACTTCCTTTTCTAAAAAAATCACCACATACTTAGATGAAAAACCACAATCGAGATCGGCAAAGAAGGAAATCACCTTGGGCAGCTCAGCGGGGGGGGGGGGCACATCCTCCAAGGGGGGAAACTGCTCCTGCAGTGCCACGGGGGCTGTAACCTCAAACGGGGCGTTGACCATCTCAGTAGTGGCCGTAAGCGTATCTGGGGTCGTCTTGGTGGTTGCCTCCATCTTCTTGGAGCTCTCTGTCTCGTGGGATCAGCCTCCCGCGTCTGCTCCAATATCGGCAGATCTTTGCCTGGTTCTCCTTGGTCCATCATGAAACTGACGAATACTAGGAGACCACTGAAAGGAAAACACATCGCAATGACAATGAAACAAAAAAGAGAGTGAGGATCGGTTACTGCTTTGCAAAAGTTCTTTCTTTTTCTCTGAACGAAAATATACCAACATCACGGATCCGCTTACCTTCCCTTCATTCGGAGAGAAGAACAGTGGTAGATGCGAGTGTTGCCTTTCTTGAAGATGGTGAGGGAGAAGGGGATTCAGCGAAGAGTGAAATGATGGTTGCTTCGTCCGTCAAACTTAGACTGCGGGGAGGTGGGGTTTTGTGATACGACGGCTCGTTACTGCCGAGCTACGACCAGGGTGACTCTCCGCCTGCATACTGCCTTCTAATTTGGTGGATGGCATTTGGGCCCGCGTGCTGCATGGCCCGCATGTCGGTGAACAAAAGTATAACGACATTCAGTAGAGGGATTCATTTCAATGACCTAGGAGGAGCCAGAAGCGGTAGAGTGTCTCCACTGTACTAGTAGTAATTGTTTTTCTGGGTAGCTGTAGAGTGTCTCCACTGTACTAGTAGTAATTGTTTCTCTGGGCCCAAGACAAAACAGCCCATCCACACTAGTAAATAGTAAAATCAATTCAAAAGCCCATATATTTACTGAATGAGAGGCGCTACCCACACCCAGCACACCCCCCCCCCCAAAAAAAACATGGGTGCTCTTCTTCCTCCTCGCTCCCACCCACCTCACGTCAGCTCGCTCCACTCGTACCCCCAAATTCCTCACCTCACTCCTACAGAAAACCCCAGCTCCCCTTCTTCCTCACTCCTACAGAAAACCCCCAGCTCCCCTTCTTCTTCGCTCGCACTACAACTAGGCTCGTGTAACACCCCGCATGTAACTTGCCATATTTGTAACTCCGACTCTTG
This sequence comes from Aegilops tauschii subsp. strangulata, assembly GCF_002575655.3. Lineage (NCBI taxonomy): Eukaryota > Viridiplantae > Streptophyta > Magnoliopsida > Poales > Poaceae > Aegilops > Aegilops tauschii. The sequence continues at coordinate 145,070,761 of NC_053041.3, forward strand.
CCATTTCCGGCTATGTGATATGTTTTTCCCTCCGTTGTTGGGTTTTGTCTTTCGTTTTGTATTTTGTCATGTCATGCATTTTCATATCATATCATCATGTGCATTGCATTCGCATACATGTTCGTCTCATGCATCCGAGCATTTTCCCCGTTGTCCGTTTTCCAATCCGGCGCTCCTATCTCCTCCGGTGCACCCCTCTAGTTTTCTTTCGTGTGCGTGTGTCAAACTTTCTCGGAGTGGACCGAGGCTTGTCAAGTGGCTTTAATATACCACCCGGAATCTACCGGTCAAGTTTCGTTCCATTCGGAGGTCGTTTGGTACTCCAACGGTTAACCGGGCCTCCGCAATGTCCATTTGATTGTCCAGCAAAAACCCCCTCCAAAACCAGCCCAAAACCCACCAAACTCTCTTCCATGCTCTAGGTCGTTCGATCACGATCGTGTGGGCGAAAACCGCACCTCATTTGGAGTCTCCTAGCTCCCTCTACCTATTTATAGGTGGACATCCCGATATACATTTGCAGACGAAACCCTAACCCTCTCCGTCCGCGCCGCGCCGGACGCGTCCGCCCGCCGGACGCGTCCGCCGCGCCGCCCGGCCAACCCGCGAGCGCCACGTGGCCCGCCTCCGTCTCGCCCCGCCGCCGGCCCGCAGGCCCGTCGCCGGCCCTCCGGGCCCGCGCCGCGCGCCCGCCGCCGCGCGCCCCGGCCCCCGCCGCCCGCCGCCGGCTGGCCCCGCCATCTCCGCCGCCGGCGCCCGTGCCCCGCTGCCCGGAGCCCGCCGACCCCGCCGTCCTCTCCTCCTCCGGCGACCGGCGCCGCCGCCCCGCTCCTCCTCCCTCCGGCCCTGCCTCGCCGTCGCCCTCCGGCGCCTCTTCCTCCCACCGGCGGCCCAGCCCCGATCGAGATCTGGATCGATCTCTCTGTGGTGAGGCGTTGACTTTTTCCCCCGAGATCCCGTTATTTTTTCTAAGTCCCAGAAACTTTTCAGTATATGCTTCTGTTCCCGATGCGATAAATTTGTGCATGTAGCTCCGATTCGTGCGTATAATATGTCAAATTGTTCCTCTCGTGATGCTCTTCATTTTGTTCAATTGCATCATTTTCATTAGAGGTCATGTTGATGCCCAAATCTTCGTTGGAAGAGGGCTAGTTGCTGTTATTCTCTGGTTCTTATCAGAACTTGGAGATTTGTCATTTTTGTATCATTTATTCTGTGCATCTTTTGAGCATGAGCTCTACATGTGTTTTGAAGTATGCCATTCCATCTTTCCAGTGGTATAGTCCATGTATTTTTTTGATCTATGTGGTGACTAGCACAAGCATGCAAAGTAGGCCCCGTAATATTTCTGATTTCAGGGACTTAGTGATTTCTCTAAGTCCTCGTCTGCTGTAATTTTGTTGACATGAAAACTTGATGCTACAGAGAGATCCATGCATATTTTGGAGATGTTCAGTAAGGATGTTTTGTAGCTATAGTTGTAATTGATCCATTCCTGCAATTTTTTGCAATTTTAGAGTACTATAGCATGACTCAATCTTGCTCTACTTTTGCTATAAAATATTTCCGGCAGATTCTTAACATGACATGCATTTTTGCCAAGCTTATTGTAGTTGATCCATACATGCTATGCAATTTTTCTTGCCATGGATAGCTTTATAAACATGCCATCTTGCTGTAGGTATGCTTGGTTTGTCATGCATTGCTCTGTAGTGAGTGCTTCAAGCTCACAAAGAGGCCTACATATTAATATTTCTGCCATGCTCTGTTTTCTGCTAAGTCTGAAACCTGATAACGAAACTTGCTATGTTTACATGCTTGCCATCATATCTTCTTGTCCTTGTTGGCTTATGGTCAGTAAGGGAATTTTGTCATGTGCATTTAGTAGAACACTACTATGCCTTGTTTTGCAATGTTAAGTTCCTGTAGCATGTTGATTTCGTGCTCTGAACATTGCTACCTGATGCTGATTTCTGCCATGTCCAGTTTTTCACTAAGTCTGTGAACCTATAATCTTTTGCACTTTTACCATGCTTGTTTGAGCTTGTTATGTTGTGAACTAGCCGTAGCTCAGTGTTCATCTTTTGTCAAGCATATCCTGTAGATTACTGCCATGTGCTTTGTTGCTATGTTGGGGTGCTGTAGCATTGTTACTTGTTGCATTTGAAGTGCTATCTTGCTGTTTATCGCAGATTAGTGTCATTCTTGTTTTGCTTGCCATTTGCAAACCGTGCATCCGATTCCGGTGATCTTTATATCGATTTCGACCGAAATCATCTCATCTTTCCAGTGGCATGCTTGGTTTGCCAAGTTACTGCCATGTTCATCATTTTCCTTCCGGAGCACGCATATGCATCGCATATCATATCTTGCATATCATACATGTTTTGCATCATGTTGCTTGCGCATTTCTCGTGTTGATTGTGGTACCGTTTGCTTGTGTTCTTGTCTTGGGTAGAGCCGGGAGACGAGTTCGTGAACGAGGAACCTGTCGAGTACGCTTACGAGGATCAAGCTTTCGACAACTCTGAGAACCTTGCAGGCAAGATGACCACCCCTCGAAATCACTTCTATCTTTGCTATACTAGTTGTTCGCTCTATTGCCATGCTCGCTACCTATCACTTGCTATATCATGTCTCCTATTTCAGCCTTGTCAGCCCCTAACCATCCTTTCCTAGCAAACCGTTGTTTGGCTATGTACCGCTTTTGCTCAGCCCCTCTTATAGCGTTGCTAGCTGCAGGTGAAGTTGAAGTTGTTCCATATCGGAACATGGACATGTTGGGATATCACAATATCTCTTATTTAATTAATGCACATTGGAAGCCCGCATATAGTGTACTAGAATTAACCGTTCAGCTGTTGCTCTTTCGACACTCTTCTTTTAGACCTTAACTGTTTTCAATCTTCATGTCTATTTAGGCAATAGGACGGGGTAAGAAAGTTATAACCAATCGGTGGATTCGTAAGCATCGGGATTTTCTCACTTCTCATGAGATTCGATTGAAGACAATAACGCTATAACGATATGTAGCCACCGTGCAAACACAAGATTTGTCACATTCTTCCTGCTGAATGCGAGGTTACTATTGTCCATCAGCCTTAAGTTTATCAGCAGCATGGTTTTGACGGATGGGTATGTCGAAGAGCAAAAAAAGGAGTTTCAGGTGGGCAAAAGAGCTTCTGAACGTGCCGGGCTTCTATTTACAACATATTGTGGTCATAATCCAGTAAATTTTACGACCCAGGATGTTCATTCTATGGACCTGACCGATCCATTTGACTGTGACTGCCGAAAACAGTGCTGGAGTTAGATGTTGTTGCCCTTCTCAATCTGGTTTTTTTGTAAACCTGATGAACAATTAACCCTCGTGCTTTTGTACAGTTTGTAAGCTGGAGTTAGATGTTCCTGCCCTTTTCAACTCGGCTGTGACTGTCATATTTGCTTTGAAACAAGGCAAATGGCTTGCCATTCGTTTAATTTAGAGTGAAATATTGTAACAAATCCCAACCAAGGGAAATAACATCACTCTCGCCGGCTGCTTGAGCTCACTGTGCATTACATAAGCCAAGTGATTAGCCCCCACCAGCACCCACAAACTTATTTCGAACTAGCACATCAAATGGGCTGTAAATTTTCATAGGAAAGGCTGCATGACCGTGACAGATTTGGATTCTGACATTTGGGACCCGCGAGGAAATAGCCTATCCAAGGTGGTGTCGACTTACTAGCCAGTCAACAAACGATTCTGCCTACCAGCCGTTGGATTGACATCCAACATCTGTCGTGTATCTTCTATCTCTTGTCTTCTTTTTCCTCCAGCCGCCCAAACCAAACCACCCCGTCGGCTCCGCCTGCTCCCGCCTCCCATGGCTGGCTGCGCCTCCGCCGCCCTACCGTACGTACCCTCCAACGTTGGCCAGTCCCTCCCTCTATTCCCCCACACGTCCTGTTATTCTCCGGCGACGTCAGCCCCAACATGCACCCGCGCCCGAACCAGTCAACCCTCGTACTCCCCTCCGCCTGTGACTGGACCGGCGCATCTTCAACGGCTCCTGTTCGTTCCGTCCGAGGCCTCGCCGTCGTCCTCCGCCTTGCGGCCTTGGTTCGCTCGCCGTGCGCGGTGCGCCGCCCTCTTGCGTTGTCAACGTCGTCAACAACCGAGAGGAACAAGGAGATGACTGTACGTGGAGAGGATGACAGTAGGGACCCACCAGTGTCATGGCAGTACGCAAGCAAGTGCCTCTATAGTACAAGCCCAAAAATATGGTTCCTCCTAATGGCTGGACATCTGGGGCTCACGCCATTGTCAACGTAGTCAATAAACGAGAGAATTACACTACGAGCGGCTGACACCAGGGACCCAGCAAGTCGCGCAGTTTTTTTTGAGGAACAAGCAGTTGTTATTTATACTAGTTTTAGCGACGGGTCAGGGTAACAACGGGGCTGTGCGGGGCTGTGGCCCGTCTAGCCAGGGTTTTATTTATGTTTACCACATCATGAGCCCAGTTCTGTTTTTTTCTTACTGAAAATGGCTAGCCCAGTTCTATTTTTTTAAAGAAATACCCAAACAAGGCCTACTTGCTTTATCGGCCCTGCTGGGCTGCAAATCTTTGAAGACGAGGAGAGTTTCATTCGGTTTGCCCAGAAATGGGCTGTACATTTTTAAAACACATCAAACTGGGAATTAGTTTCAATTTTTTTTCATTACAAGATCTTAAATTCCATTGATTTTTATGCGTGGACAATTATTCAGATTTTATATTTATATAAATTATTTTTCAAAATAGTTTGAATGTGAATCGATATTTCTGGATTAAAAACAGTTGACCGCACCGAAATATGCAAAATTTTGTATACTTTTTAACCGTGGCCACAATATGGGGTGTAATGCTAACAAAAAGAAGATGGGCTCCAAAAAAATTCTTAAGAATTAGCAAATGGGTTGTACATTATTAGAAATAATGGCAGATGGGCTATATGCTGTTTTCCATAGATTTGAGGCTGACTTGTGCGCCTACTACAGGTTGACGCGTATGCTTTCATAAAAAAAAAGGTTGACACACATGCAACGCCCTGTCAACTTAGTCAACACACGAGAGCAGTGACTGTTGGATGTCCATCCAACGGCTGTCGTGCTTCTTCAATCTCTGCTCTTCATGCTCCAGCCGCTCAAACAAGCGCCGGCGGGACTGCCTGCTCCCTCCTCCCGCGGCCGGCTATGCTGCCGCACAGGCCTCAAGGCCCCACTGTACTCCCATCACTGGCCTAGCCATCCCTCTACTCACCCACACATGTTGTTATTCTCCAGCGACGGCAGACGAACCAGTAAACCCTCGTACTCCTCCGCGTGGGAAACAACCGCCGAGTATTCCCTAGCTCCGTGTAGTTCCCTTCCTAGGCCTCGCCGTCGTCCACCGCCCTGGTGCTCTCGGCGCGGCCTGGTCAACGTGGTCAATGAACGTCATCCATCGGAAGTGGACTGTACGTGGAGAGGCTGACAGCTGGGTCCACGGCCGCACGCAAGGAAATGCCTCCTTATTACGCGCAAAATAATGATTCCTCCACCTGACAGCTAGGACCCACAGGAAGGGCCTCTGTATTTCGCAAAAAAAACGTTCCCCCCGCTGACAGGTCGGACCCACCAGCTATATCTTCGCACGCAAGGAAGTGCCTCCTTATTACGCCCAAAAAAATGAATACCCCCTGCTAGCTGGGACCCACCATATTGTTGGGCTAACTTGTGGGCCTACTAAGTTGACGGGGACGGAGGGCTTTGTCAACTTAGTCAATACTCCAGTGACCGTATGATGTCCATCCAACGGCCATAGTGCTTCTTCAACCTCTGGTCTTCTTGCTCCAGCCGCCCAAAGCAGCGCCGGTCGTGCCGCCTGCTCCTGCCTCCCGTGGCTGGCTGTGCTACCGCGGAGGCCTCACCGCCCCCATACTACTCCCACCACTGGCCAGGCCATCCCTCCACTCACCTACACCCCCTGTTATACTGCGGCGACGGCAGCCTCACACCGCAGCCGAACCGGTGAACGCTCGTACTCCTCTCCGCGTGGGCATCCACTGCCGCGTCTTGCTCGGCTCCGCGTCGCCCCCTTCCTAGGCCTCGCCGTCGTCCACCGCCGTGGTGCTCTCGGCGCGGCGTGGTCAATGTGGTCAACGACCGACTTCCATCGGAAGAGTACTGTACGTGGAGAGGCTGACAGCTGGGTCCACGCCAGCCGCAAGGAAGTGCCTCCTTATTACGCGAAAAATAATTATTCCTCCACCTGACAGCGGGGACCCACCGGACGGTCCACCAGTATTTTGCGAAAAAATCGTTTCCCCCTGACTGTTGGGACCCACAGGACGGGCCACCGTATTTCGTGAAAAAAACGTTCCTCCGCTGTCAGCTCGGACCCACCGGAAGTGCCTCCTTATTACGCACAAAAAAATTAATACTCCCCCGGCTAGCTGGGACCCACCTTGGTGGGAGGCTGACTTGTGGGCCTACTAAGTTGATGGGGACGAAGGGCTTTGTCAACTTAGTCGATATGAACGATTCTAGCTCCAGTGACCGTACGATGTCCATCCAACGGCCGTAGTGCTTCTTCAACCTCTGGTCTTCTTGCTCCAGCCGCCCAAAGCAGCGCCGGTCGTGCCGCATGCTCCTGCCTCCCATGGCCGGCTCTGCTGCCGCAGAGGCCTCACCACCACTACTATTCCCACCGCTGGCCAGGCCCTGCGGCGACGGCAGCCTCACACCGCAGCCGAACCAGTGAACCCTCGTACTCCTCTCCGTGCGGGCTTCCACTGCCGCGTCTTCCCCGGCTTCACCTCATCCCCTTCCTAGGCCTCGCCGTCGTCCACCGCCATGGTGCTCTCCGCGCGGCGTGGTCAACATGGTCAAGGAACGACTTCCATCGGAAGAGTACTGTACGTGGAGAGGCTGACAGCTGGGTCCACGGCCACAGCCCAGTTTTTTTGTGATTTGCCAAGTAAGTCGCTTTGTGAGGCCTGTTGGGCTGCAAATCTTTAAGACGAGGAGAGCTTTCATTCGGCTGGCCGAGAAAATGGCCCATCAGTAATGAGAAATGGGCTGTACATTTTTAAAACACATCAAACCGGCAATTAGTTTCAAATATCTTTTTTTCATTTCAAGATTTTAAATTACATTAATTTTTATGCGTGGAGAATTTGTTGGATTTTATATTGATATACATTTATTTTTAAAATCAGTTTGAATGTGAGTCAAAATTTCGGGATTAAAAACAGTTCGGACCGCACCGAAATATGCAAAATTGCGTATAATTTTTTAACCGTGGCCACAATATGGGCTGTAATGCTAACAAAAAGAATATGGGCTCCAAAAAAACCTTAAGAATTAGCAAATGGGCTGTAAATTATTAGAAATAATGGCAGGTGGGTTGTATGCTGTTTTCCACAGATTTGAGGCTTTCCTAAAAAAAAGGTTGACGCACAAGCACTGACTGTTGGATGTCCATCCAACGGCCGTCGTGCTTCTTCAATCTCTGCTCTTCCTACTCCAGCCGCTCAAACAAGCGCCGGCGGGACTGCCTGCTCCCTCCTCCCAGCGGCCGGCTGTGCTGCCGCGCAGGCCTCACCGCCCCACTGTATTCCCATCGCTGGCCTAGCCATCCCTCTACTCACCCACACCTGCTGTTATTCTCCGGCGACGACAGACGAACCAGTAAACCCTCGTACAGTCGTACTCCCCTCCGCGTGGGAAACAACTGCCGAGTCTTCCCTGCCTCCGTGCCATCCCCTTCCTAGGTCTCGCCGTCGTCCACCGCCGTGGTGCTCACGGCGCGGCATGGTCAATGTGGTCAACGACCGACTTCCATCGGAAGAGTACTGTGCGTGGAGATGCTGACAGCTGGGTCCACGGCCGCAGCAAGGAAGTGCCTCCTTATTACCCGCAAAATAATTATTCCTCCACCTGACAGCGGGGCCCATCGGACGGGCCACCGTATTTCGTGAAAAAAACGTTTCCCCCTGACTGCTGGGACCCACCAGCTACACCTTTGCACGCAAGGAAGTGCGTCCGGGCAAAAAAAACAAAACGATTCGCCCCCCTGACTGCTGGGACCCACCAGCTACATCTCCGCACGCAAGGAAGTGCCTGACAGTCGGGACCCACCTGGTCGAAGCGTACGTAGCGTTGTCATTCTGGTGGCGAACGTGTACGCACATATATACTGGTGGATGTAGAGGCGCACACGCGTCGTAGTATAGGCGCGCACGTGTCGTAGTAGAGGCGCGCACGTAGCATGTACACGTACGTACAGCGGCCAGGGTGCAAGAAACAAAATACGGCCACGTATGTGTACATACGGGCGGGGTCTCGAACGCCTACTCGCGCATATGTACGGCGAGGGCTCGTTGACATGGCTGGGTCAGAACGGAGAAACAACATCGTCGTCGTGTTGATGGGGAGGCAACGGAATGCGTCATGTTCATGGGGAGGCAACGGAATGCGCCGTGTTCATCGGGAGCCAACGGAACGCGTGGGAGCCAACCGGCTGGGTCGGACGGAATGCGTGGTCGTGTTCATCGGGAGGGCTTGGACGGAACAGGCGATGGAAACGAGGCCTGGCGTACCGCAGAATGGAGGAAACGGCCTTGTGTTCGACCGGCCACGTTCGAAACGGGATCCTGTTCATCGGGAGGGGTCTGGCGTACCGCAAAACGGACGAAACGAACCTCCTACGGTCGAAACGGGGGTCCTGTTGATCGGGAGGGGTGCGGCGTACCGCAAAACGGACGAAACGGACCTCCTATGGTCGAAACGGGGGTCCTGTTCATCGGGAGGGGTGTGGCGTACCGCAAAACATACGAAACGGACCTCCTACGGTCGAAACGGGGGTCCTGTTCATCGGGAGGGGTGTGGCGTACCGCAAAACGGGACTCCACGGGATACTGTTCATCTCCACCGTCGACCTCCTCCAGCCTCCACGGGCTACCGTCGACCTCCGCCAGCCTCCACGGGCTCCTGTTCATCCAGCCTCCACCGCGCGCTACTCCACCGCGCGCTACTCCACCGGCTACTGTTCAACCACCCCTCCACGGGCACCCCTCCACCATCTATTGTTGATCCAGCCCTCCACACCACGGGGTCCTGTTCAACCACCCCTCCACGGGCACCCCTCCACCGTCTACTATTCATCCAGCCCTCCACACCACGGGGTCCTGTTCATCCAGAGGCAACGCCACCGCTCACTGTTCATCCACCCCCCCCCCACAACGCTCACTGTTTATCCCAGAGGCAGCATCGATCGGCTTCAGTTAGTAGCAGTAGCGAAGGAGTCGCTCGATCGGGTTCAGTTAACTGTTGGAGAACGTAGTAATTTCAAAAAAATTCCTACGCACACGCAAGATCATGGTGATGCATAGCAACGAGAGGGGAGAGTGTTGTCCACGTACCCTCGTAGACCGACAGCGGAAGCGTTATCACAACGCGGTTGATGTAGTCGTACGTCTTCACGATCCGACCGATCTAGTAACGAACGCACGGCACCTCCGAGTTCAGCACACGTTCAGCTCGATGACGTCCCTCGAACTCCGATCCAGCCGAGTGTTGAGGAAGAGTTTCGTCAGCACGACGGCGTGGTGACGATGATGATGTTCCACCGACGCAGGGCGTCGCCTAAGCTCCGCAACGGTATTATCGAGGTGTAATATGGTGGAGGGGGGCACCGCACACGGCTAAAATATCATATATCAAGTGTGTTTAGAGGTGCCCCCTGCCCCCGTATATAAAGGAGCAAGGGGGAGGCCGGCTGCCCTAGGCGCGCCAAGGAGAGGGGGGGAGTCCTCCTCCTAGTAGGAGTAGGACTCCCCTTTCCTAGTCCAACTAGGAAAAGAGGGGGGGAAGGAAAGAGAGGGAGAGGGAGAGGGAAAGGGGGCTGCGCCCCCCTCTCCTAGTCCAACTAGGATTCCTCCTGGGAGGGGGCGCGCCACCTCCTGGCTGCTGCCCTCTCTCTCCCCTCTAGGCCCACTAAGGCCCAATACTTCCCCGGGGGGTTCCGGTAACCCTCCGGCATTCCGGTTAAATCCGAAACTTCTCCGGAACACTTCCGGTGTCCGAATATAGTCGTCCAATATATCAATTTTTATGTCTCGACCATTTCGAGACTCCTCGTCATGTCCGTGATCATATCCGGGACTCTGAACAACCTTCGGTACATCAAAACATATAAACTCATAATATAACTGTCATCGTAAATTTAAGCGTGCGGACCCTACGGGTTCGAGAACTATGTAGACATGACCGAGACACCTCTCCGGTCAATAACCAATAGCGGAACCTGGATGCTCATATTGGTTCCTACATATTCTACGAAGATCTTTATCGGTCAGACCGCATAACAACATACGTTGTTCCCTTTGTCATCGGTATGTTACTTGCCCGAGATTCGATCGTCGGTATCTCGATACCTAGTTCAATCTCGTTACCGGCAAGTCTCTTTACTCGTTCCGTAATACACCATCCCGCAACTAACTCATTAGTCACAATGCTTGCAAGGCTTTATAGTGATGTGCATTACTGAGTGGGCCCAGAGATACCTCTCCGACAATCGGAGTGACAAATCCTAATCTCGAAATACGCCAACCCAACAAGTACCTTTGGAGACACCTGTAGAGCACCTTTATAATCACCCTTTTACGTTGTGATGTTTGGTAGCACACAAAGTGTTCCTCCGGTAAACGGGAGTTGCATAATCTCATAGTCATAGGAACATGTATAAGTCATGAAGAAAGCAATAGCAACATACTAAATGATCGGGTGCTAAGCTAACGGAATGGGTCAAGTCAATCACTTCATTCTCCTAATGAGGTGATCCCGTTAATCAAATGACAACTCATGTCTATGGCTAGGAAACATAACCATCTTTGATTAACGAGCTAGTCAAGTAGAGGCATACTAGTGACACTCTGTTTGTCTATGTATTCACACTTGTATTATGTTTCTGGTTAATACAATTCTAGCATGAATAATAAACATTTATCATGATATAAGGAAATAAATAATACTTTATTATTGCCTCTAGGGCATATTTCCTTCAGTCTCCCACTTGCACTAGAGTCAATAATCTAGATTACACAGTAATGATTCTCACACCCATGGAGTCTTGGTGCTGATCATGTTTTGCTCATGGAAGAGGCTTAGTCAACGGGTCTGCAACATTCAGATCCGTATGTATCTTGCAAATTTCTATGTCTCCCACCTGGACTAAATCCCGGATGGAATTGAAGCGTCTTTTTATGTGCTTGGTTCTCTTGTGAAATCTGGATTCCTTTGCTAAGGCAATTGCACCAGTATTGTCACAAAAGATTTTCATTGGTCCCTATGCACTAGGTATGACACCTAGATCGGATATGAACTCCTTCATCCAGACTCCTTCATTTGCTGCTTCCGAAGCAGCCATGTACTCTGCTTCACACGTAGATCCCGCCACGACACTTTGCTTAGAACTGCACCAACTGACAGCTCCACCGTTCAATGTAAATACGTATCCGGTTTGCGATTTAGAATCGTCCGGATCAGTGTCAAAGCTTGCATCAACGTAACCATTTACGATGAGCTCTTTGTCACCTCCATAAATGAGAAACATATCCTTAGTCCTTTTCAGGTATTTCAGGATGTTCTTGACCGCTGTCCAGTGATCCACTCCTGGATTACTTTGGTACCTCCCTGCTAAACTTATAGCAAGGCACACATCAGGTCTGGTACACAGCATTGCATACATGATAGAGCCTATGGCTGAAGCATAGGGGACATCTTTCATCTTTTCTCTATCTTCTGCAGTGGTCGGGCATTGAGTCTTACTCAATCTCACACCTTGTAGTACAGGCAAGAACCCTTTCTTTGCTTGATCCATTTTGAACTTCTTCAAAACTTTGTCAAGGTATGTGCTTTGTGAAAGTCCAATTAAGCGTCTTGATCTATCTCTATAGATCTTAATGCCTAATATATATGCAGCTTCACCAAGGTCTTTCATTGAAAAACTCTTATTCAAGTATCCCTTTATGCTATCCAGAAATTCTATATCATTTCCAATCAGCAATATGTCATCCACATATAATATCAGAAATGCTATCGAGCTCCCACTCACTTTCTTGTAAATACAGGCTTCTCCAAAAGTCTGTATAAAACCAAATGCTTTGATCACACTATCAAAGCATTTATTCCAACTCCGAGAGGCTTGCACCAGTCCATAAATGGATCGCTGGAGCTTGCACACTTTGTTAGCTCCCTTTGGATCGACAAAACCTTCCGGTTGCATCATATACAACTCTTCTTCCAGAAATCCATTCAGGAATGCAGTTTTGACATCCATTTGCCAAATTTCATAATCATAAAATGCAGCAATAGCTAACATGATTCGGACAGACTTAAGCATCGCTACGGTTGAGAAGGTCTCATCGTAGTCAATCCCTTGAACTTGTCGAAAACCTTTCGCAACAAGTCGAGCTTTATAGACAGTAACGTTACCATCAGCGTCAGTCTTCTTCTTGAAGATCCATTTATTTTCAATGGCTTGCCGACCATCGGGCAAGTCAACCAAAGTCCATACTTTGTTCTCATACATGGATCCCATCTCGGATTTCATGGCTTCAAGCCATTTTGCGGAATCTGGGCTCACCATCGCTTCTTCATAGTTCGTAGGTTCATCATGGTCTAGTAACATGACCTCCAGAACAGGATTATCGTACCACTCTGGTGCGGATCTTGATCTAGTTGACCTACGAGGTTCAGTAATAACTTGATCTGAAGTTTCATGATCATTATCATTAACTTCCTCACTAATTGGTGTAGGTGTCGCAGAAACTGATTTCTGCGATGATCTACTTTCCAATAAGGGAGCAGGTACAGCTACCTCATCAAGTTCTACTTTCCTCCCACTCACATCTTTCGAGAGAAACTCCTCTAGAAAGGATCCATTCCTAGCAACGAATATCTTGCCTTCGGATCTGTGATAGAAGGTGTACCCGGCAGTCTCTTTTGGGTATCCTATGAAGACACATTTCTCCGATTTAGGTTCGAGCTTATCAGGTTGAAGTTTCTTCACATAAGCATCGCAACCCCAAACTTTAAGATACGACAACTTTGGTTTCTTGCCAAACCATAGTTCATAAGGCGTCGTCTCAACGGATTTTGATGGTGTCCTATTTAGAGTGAATGCAGCCGTCTCTAAAGCATAACCCCAAAATGATAGCGGTAAATCAGTAAGAGACATCATAGATCGTACCATATCTAATAAAGTACGATTACGACGTTCGAACACACCATTACGCTGTGGTGTTCCGGGTGGCATGAGTTGCGAAACTATTCCGCATTGTTTCAAATGTAGGCCAAACTCGTAACTCAAATATTCTCCTCCACGATCAGATCGTAGGAATTTTATTTTCTTGTTACGATGATTTTCAACTTCACTCTGAAATTCTTTGAACTTTTCAAATGTTTCAGACTTATGTTTCATTAAGTAGATATACCCATATCTGCTTAAATCATCTGTGAAGGTGAGAAAATAACGATATCCGCCACGAGCCTCAATATTCATCGGACCACATACATCTGTATGTATGATTTCCAACAAATCTGTTGCTCTCTCCATAGTTCCGGAGAACGGTGTTTTGGTCATCTTGCCCATGAGGCACGGTTCACAAATACCAAGTGATTCAAAATCAAGTGATTCCAAAATTCCATCAGTATGGAGTTTCTTCATGCGCTTTACACCGATATGACCCAAACGGCAGTGCCACAAATAAGTTGCACTGTCATTATCAACTCTGCATCTTTTGGCTTCGACATTATGAATATGTGTATCACTACTATCGAGATTCATTAAAAATAGACCACTCTTCAAGGGTGCATGACCATAAAAGATATTATTCATATAAATAGAACAACCATTATTCTCTGATTTAAATGAATAACCGTCTCGCATTAAACAAGATCCAGATATAATGTTCATGCTCAACGCTGGCACCAAATAACAATTATTTAGGTCTAAAACTAATCCCGAAGGTAGATGTAGAGGTAGCGTGCCGACGGCGATCACATCGACTTTGGAACCATTTCCCACGCGCATCGTCACCTCGTCCTTAGCTAATCTTCGCTTAATCCGTAGCCCCTGTTTCGAGTTGTAAATATTAGCAACAGAACTAGTATGAAATACCCAGGTGCTACTGCGAGTATTAGTAAGGTACACATCAATAACATGTATATCACATATACCTTTGTTAGCCTTGCCATCCTTCTTATCCGCCAAATACTTGGGGCAGTTCCGCTTCCAGTGACCAGTCTGCTTACAGTAGAAGCACTCAGTTTCAGGCTTAGGTCCAGACTTGGATTTCTTCTCCTGAACAGCAACTTGCTTGCTGTTCTTCTTGAAGTTCCCTTTCTTCTTCCCTTTGCCCTTTTTCTTGAAACTAGTGGTTTTACTGACCATCAACACTTGATGCTCCTTTTTGATTTCTACCTCCGCTGCCTTTAGCATTGCGAAGAGCTCGGGAATTGTCTTATCCATCCCTTGCATGTTATAGTTCATCACGAAGCTCTTGTAGCTTGGTGGCAGTGATTGAAGAATTCTGTCAATGACGCAATCATCCGGAAGTTGAACTCCCAGTTGAATCAAGTGATTATTATACCCAGACATTCTGAGTATATGCTCACTGACAGAACTATTCTCTTCCATCTTGCAGCTATAGAACTTATTGGAGACTTCATATCTCTCAATCCGGGCATTTGCTTGAAATATTAACTTCAACTCCTGGAACATCTCATATGCTCCATGACGTTCAAAACGTCGTTGAAGACCCGGTTCTAAGCCGTAAAGCATGGCACACTGAACTATTGAGTAGTCATCAGCTTTGCTCTGCCAGACGTTCATAACTTCTGGCGTCGCTCTTGCAAGGGGCCTGGCACCTAGCGGTGCTTCTAGGACGTAATTCTTCTGTGCAGCAATGAGGATAATCCTCAAGTTACGGACCCAGTCCGTGTAATTGCTACCATCATCTTTCAACTTAGCTTTCTCAAGGAACGCATTAAAATTCAACGGAACAACAGCACGGGCCATTTATCTACAATTAACATAGACAAGCAAGATACTATCAGGTACTAAGTTCATGATAAATTTAAGTTCAATTAATCATATTACTTAAGAACTCCCACTTAGATAGACATCCCTCTAATAATCTAAGTGATTACGTGATCCAAATCAACTAAACCATGTCCGATTAACACGTGAGATGGAGTAGTTTCAATGGTGAACATCACTATGTTGATCATATCTACTATATGATTCACGCTCGACCTTTCGGTCTCTGTGTTCCGAGGCCATATCTGTATATGCTAGGCTCGTCAAGTTTAACCTGAGTATTCCGCGTGTGCAACTGTTTTGCACCCGTTGTATTTGAACGTAGATCCTATCACACCTGATTAACACGTGGTGTCTCAGCACGAAGAACTTTTGCAACGGTGCATACTCAGGGAGAACACTTTTATCTTGAAAGTTTAGTGAGAGATCATCTTATAATGCTACCGTCAATCAAAGCAAGATAAGATGCATAAAGGATTAACATCACATGCAATCAATATAAGTGATATGATATGGCCATCATCATCTTGTGCTTGTGATCTCCATCCCTGAAGCACCATGCTCGTGATCTCCATCTCCGAAGCACCGTCATGATCACCATTGTTACCGGCGCGACACCTTGATCTCCATCGTAGTATCGTTGTCGTCTCGCCAATAATTGCTTTTACGACTATCGCTACCGCTTAGTGATAAAGTAAAACTATTACATGGTGATAGCATCTCATACAATAAAGCGACAACCATATGGCTCCTGCCAGTTGCCGATAACTCGGTTACAAAACATGATCATCTCATACAACAAATTATAACACATCATGTCTTGACCATATCACATCACAACATGCCCTGCAAAAACAAGTTAGACGTCCTCTATTTTGTTGTTGCAAGTTTTACGTGGCTGCTACGGGCTTAGCAAGAACCGTTCTTACCTACGCATCAAAATCACAACGATAGTTTGTCAAGTTGGTGCTATTTTAACCTTCGCAAGGACCGGGCGTAGCCACACTCGGTTCAACTAAAGTGAGAGAGACAGACACCCGCCGGTCACCTTTAAGCAACGAGTGCCCGCAACGGTGAAACCAGTCTCGCGTAAGCGTACGCGTAATGTCGGTCCGGGCCGCTTCATCTCACAATACCGCTGAACCAAAGTATGACATGCTGGTAAGCAGTATGACTTATATCGCCCACAACTCACTTGTGTTCTACTCGTGCATAGCATCAACGCATAAAACCAGGCTCGGATGCCACTGTTGGAGAACGTAGTAATTTCAAAAAAATTCCTACGCACACGCAAGATCATGGTGATGCATAGCAACGAGAGGGGAGAGTGTTGTCCACGTACCCTCGTAGACCGACAGCGGAAGCGTTATCACAACACGGTTGATGTAGTCGTACGTCTTCACGATCCGACCGATCTAGTACCGAATGCACGGCACCTCCGAGTTCAGCACACGTTCAGCTCGATGACGTCCCTCGAACTCCGATCCAGCCGAGTGTTGAGGAAGAGTTTCGTCAGCACGACGGCGTGGTGACGATGATGATGTTCCACCGACGCAGGGCTTCGCCTAAGCTCCGCAACGGTATTATCGAGGTGTAATATGGTGGAGGGGGGCACCGCACACGGCTAAAATATCGTATATCAAGTGTGTTTAGAGGTGCCCCCCTGCCCCCGTATATAAAGAAGCAAGGGGGAGGCCGGCTGCCCTAGGCGCGCCAAGGAGAGGGGGGGAGTCCTCCTCCTAGTAGGAGTAGGACTCCCCTTTCCTAGTCCAACTAGGAAAAGAGGGGGGAAGGAAAGAGAGGGAGAGGGAGAGGGAAAGGGGGCTGCGCCCCCCTCTCCTAGTCCAACTAGGATTCCTGCTGGGAGGGGCGCGCCACCTCCTGGCTGCTGCCCTCTCTCTCCCCTCTAGGCCCACTAAGGCCCAATACTTCCCCGGGGGGTTCCGGTAACCCTCCGGCACTCCGGTTAAATCCGAAACTTCTCCGGAACACTTCCGGTGTCCGAATATAGTCGTCCAATATATCAATTTTTATGTCTCGACCATTTAGAGACTCCTCGTCATGTCCGTGATCATATCCGGGACTCCGAACAACCTTCGGTACATCAAAACATATAAACTCATAATATAACTGTCAACGTAAATTTAAGCGTGTGGACCCTAGGGTTCGAGAACTATGTAGACATGACCGAGACACCTCTCCGGTCAATAACCAATACCGGAAACTGGATGCTCATATTGGTTCCTACATATTCTACGAAGATCTTTATCGGTCAGACCGCATAACAACATACGTTGTTCCCTTTGTCATCGGTATGTTACTTGCCCGAGATTCGATCGTCGGTATCTCGATACCTAGTTCAATCTCGTTACCGGCAAGTCTCTTTACTCGTTCCGTAATACATCATCCCGCAACTAACTCATTAGTCACAATGCTTGCAAGGCTTTATAGTGATGTGCATTACTGAGTGGGCCCAGAGATACCTCTCCGACAATCGGAGTGACAAATCCTAATCTTGAAATACGCCAACCCAACAAGTACCTTTGGAGACACCTGTAGAGCACCTTTATAATCACCCTTTTACGTTGTGACGTTTGGTAGCACACAAAGTGTTCCTCCGGTAAACGGGAGTTGCATAATCTCATAGTCATAGGAACATGTATAAGTCATGAAGAAAGCAATAGCAACATACTAAACGATCGGGTGCTAAGCTAACGGAATTGGTCATGTCAATCACGTCATTCTCCTAATGAGGTGATCCCGTTAATCAAATGACAACTCATGTCTATGGCTAGGAAACATAACCATCTTTGATTAACGAGCTAGTCAAGTAGAGGCATACTAGTGACACTCTGTTTGTCTATGTATTCACACTTGTATTATGTTTCCGGTTAATACAATTCTAGCATGAATAATAAACATTTATCATGATATAAGGAAATAAATAATACTTTATTATTGCCTCTAGGGGCCATCAATCGATCGTTCGGGTTCAGTAACGCCTAGCCTGCAGTGCAATCGCTCGGGTTCAGTTAGAGCCCAACGCCTCGCTCGGGTTCAGTTAGAGCCAACGCCTCGCACACACGCGCGTACGTGTACGAGAGAAACGCGCATCGCTCGGCCCCCGACCTCCCACTGGAACCGGGAACTCCCCGAAATTTTCCTCGCCCTCGCTTCTACCACGGTTTTTTCCGTCATGGACGGCCCAAAGAATGTCATGCAGCTGCGTCTCCGGCCCGCCCACGACGAAAAGCCCATTTTCTATCATGATTTTTTGTCATATAAGTAGGAGCCCACCACATCTATGATGATACCGGGTTTTGTCACAATTATCGTCATAGAAGTGTCATATGTATGACGGAAATTTTTTTCGTTCGGCCCAAAATGTCACGGATGTGTCTTTTTTTGTAGTGAAGGGATCGCACATGTCTGTATTGGATGGAACGAGAATGCAATAGCACAATAAGAATTAAGGCCACAATGATGCGATCGCAGTGGTGGTTACTGGAGGCAAGAAGAAAGATGCATCCATCAACGTACGGCCTCCTCCTCCTCAACTCAGTGCGCCGGGCCACCGACCGGCGGCTACGGAGCGGCGGCTTTTGTGGCGAGGTCAAGGTGCTTCTCAGCAAAGGCATCCAAGGCTTCCAGCCGGTTGAAGAAGGCCAACGTCGTAGCGTCCTCACTTGCCTTGTAGATACCTATGTACACGATTTGCTCGTACACGTGGATGTGTAGGTCGACGAATTCTTGCAGGGCGAGGTGCCTCGCGGCGAGCACGACCTCCAGGTGGACATTCTTTGTGGCGTCGGGGGGCAGTCGCAGGGCCACCAGTGCTTGAAAGAGGTTTCGACCATGGAGGCCGATTAGGGTGGCAGGCAATGAGGAGCCCAGGCGCGCGGGCTGGAGGAGTACGGCGATGCCGTCCGTGAGCTTCTTGACGACGGTGAACTTGTTGGTGGTGGCAACGATCATCTGGCCCAACCAAGAGTAGTAGCTGGCTTCGACGGCGGCCATCCACCAGCCGGTCACCAACACCGTCTGGAGACGATCCTCGGTGCCATGCCGCAGGCCGGCATCGTGGACCATCTGGCACTGCCATTGGCCGCTCGTGCGCATAAACGCTTGGGCCCGCTCAATAGGCACCCGGAGCGATGTCGTCGCCTGGGCTAAAGCCTAAGCGCTATTTTCTTTTCTTTTTTCCCTTTTCTTATCTTTTTTTATGTTAATTCTTTTTGAAACATGTTCAAAAATTTGAGGTATACCAAAATAATTGAGAATTGCAAATAATAGAATCATTCATATTATGAAAAACTACATGGTCGCATATGCACCCGTTTGGCCTAGTCTCGCACACTCCTCTCAACTGGTGATTTTTTTACAGTGAATAAATGACCCCAACTTCTTGCAGAAGCCTGGCACGGACATATGAGGCACCCATGGCAGGTTTGAATGACTTTCGAAAGCGTTTGCACGTTGTCACTGAAGGAAATATGCCCTAGAGGCAATAATAAAGTTATTATTTATTTCCTTATTTCATGATAAATGTTTATTATTCATGCTAGAATTGTATTAACCGGAAACTTAGTACATGTGTGAATACATAGACAAACAGAGTGTCACTAGTATGCCTCTACTTGACTAGCTCGTTGAATCAAAGATGGTTAAGTTTCCTAACCATAGACATGAGTTGTCATTTGATTAACGGGATCACATCATTAGAGAATGATGTGATTGACTTGACCCATTCCGTTAGCTTAGCACTTGATCGTTTAGTATGTGGCTATTGCTTTCTTCATGACTTATACATGTTCCTATGACTATGATATTATGCAACTCCCGAATACCGGAGGAACACTTTGTGTGCTACCAAACGTCACAACGTAACTGGGTGATTATAAAGGTGCTCTACAGGTGTCTCCGATGGTACTTGTTGAGTTGGCATAGATCGAGATTAGGATTTGTCACTCCGATTGTCAGAGAGGTATCTCTGGGCCCTCTCGGTAATGCACATCACTATAATCCTTGCAAGCAATGTGACTAATGAGTTAGTTGCGGGATGATACATTACGGAACGAGTAAAGAGACTTGCCGGTAACGAGATTGAACTAGGTATTGAGATACCGACGATCGAATCTCGGGCAAGTAACATACCGATGACAAAGGGAACAACGTATGTTGTTGTGCGGTTTGACCGATAAAGATCTTCGTAGAATATGTAGGAACCGATATGAGCATTGAGGTTCCGCTATTGGTTATTGACCGGAGATGAGTCTCGGTCATGTCTACATAGTTCTCGAACCCGTAGGGTCCGCATGCTTAACGTTCGGTGATGATCGGTATTATGAGTTTATGTGTTTTGATGTACCGAATGTAGTTCGGAGTCCCGGATATGATCACAGACATGACGAGGAGTCTCGATATGGTCGAGACATAAAGATTGATATATTGGACGGCTATATTTGGACACCAGAAGTGTTCCGGGTGATTTCGGAGAAAACCGGAGTGCCAGAGGGTTATCGGAACCCCCCCGGGGAACTATTGGGCCACATGGGCCTTAGTGGAGAGAGAGAGGGCCAGCCAGGGCAGGCCGCGCGCCCCCTCCCCCTTGGGTCCGAATTGGACTAGGGAAGGGGGGGCGGCGCCCCCCTTTCCTTCTCCCTCTCCTCCTTCCTTCCCCCTCCTAGTAGGACTAGGAAAAGGGGAGTCCTACTCCTACTAGGAGGAGGACTCCTCCCCTCCTTGGGCGCATTAAGGTTCGTCCGGCCTCCCCCCTTGCTCCTTTATATACGAAGGCAGGGGGACACCCCATAGACACACAAGTTGATCATTTTTTTAGCCGTGTGCGGTGCCCCCCTCCACCATAATCCACCTCGGTCATATCGTCGTAGTGCTTAGGCGAAGCCCTGCGCCGGTAGCTTCATCATCACCGTCATCACGCCGTCGTGCTGACGAAGCTCTCCCTCGACACTCAGCTGGATCGAGAGTTCGTGGGACGTCACCGAGCTGAACGTGTGTCGATCGCGGAGGTGCCGTACTTTCGGTACTATGATCGGTCGGATCATGAAGACCTACGACTACATCAACCGCGTTGTCATAACGCCTCCGCTTACGGTCTATGAGGGTACTTAGACAACACTCTCCTCTTTCGTTGCTATGCATCACCTAGATAGATCTTGCGTGTGTGTAGGATTTTTTTTGAAATTACCGCGTTCCCCAACAGTAACACAGTCGGCCATTTATCTACCCTTTTCACTGAGAAAACTCGAGAAAATGCAAACTTGTCAAAAATGCAAACAACTTGGCTTGATACCTTTAAATGTGTCACATAATCAAGTGAAAAAAATTGGGTCATTTGAAGCATGTCGGAAAAACAACGTGCTTTCAAACGGACTCTTATGAAACGAACAATGTTGAGCATGGTCTATTTTTGATGAACCTTAAAACGACCTAACTTTTGCAAATATGTGGACATGCCCATGGTAGGCATCCATGCCAGGTTCGGATGAATTCTGGCATCGTCTGCATATTGCGACACGTCGGGCCATTTATCGGCATTTTTTCATCGGCAAAACTCCAGAAAGGAGAAAAAGAAATGAGAAACAAAAAATGATAAAGAAACAAAAAGCAAAAAAAAAAAGAAATAGTGAGAAAAAGACCGGTTCACTACAGTAAACCAGTCACTGAGGGATAGTTCTTGTACTCCGAGTTTCCTAAATAGACACTGAAGCTTATTAGCTCGTCTAGTCGATCCCTCGCACAACCATTCTTTTTTGGTGATTCTTTTTCATGTTTCCACGAGGGACAATGGGCTGGCCCAGTCGGGCGGCCTCCTGTGCGTGTCGCCAACTCTAGTCTCGCTGAAGGCGAGCTCCATATTGGGTCGGCCCATCGCGCCACATGTCACATGCCATATTCTCATTTTTTTGTTTCTATTTTCGTTTACTTTAGTTATGTTTCCAGATATACTATATTACAAAAATACTTACATAAAAAATTTCAAAAATTATCAAGCATTTAAAATATGTTAAATGTGTACAAAAAAATGTTTCTCATGTATAAGTAAAATATGTAAAACAAATACAATGTGTATGAAAAAATTGATCATGTAATTAAAAAAGTTAATCAAGCATTTGATTGTTTTAAATATGTATAAAAAACGTTGATCATGTATTAAAAATTATTAATTTGGTATTTGAAAAATGTTAATCAAGCATTTTACATATGTTAAATGTGTATAGAAAAATCTTGACCATGTATTAAAAAATGTTAATTTGATATTTAATTTTTTTAATCAAGCATTTAAAAAATGTGAAATGTGTGTAGAAAAAATATTACTCACGTATTAAAAAAATGTTAATCTTGTATCATGAAAATGTTAACCAAGCATTTGAAAAATGCTAAAATATGTATGAAAATTGTTAATCCAAGCATTTGAAAAAAATGTTAAACGTGTATTTGAAAAAATGTTAATGGAGCATTTGAAAACTGTTAAATGTGTATAAAAAAGTGTTGACCATGTATTCAAAATTAACCTTATATTTGAAAAATGATAAATGTTTATTATAAAAGGGTATTAGATATGAACCAAAATGTGTATAGAAAAAGTGAAACCCGAGAGAGAGAAAATGGATGAAAAACGAGAAAGCAACCAACAAAACCAAAGAAAGAAGAAAGAAAGAAAAAAGGCAATGAAAACCCAGAAAGAAACAAAGAAAATGAAAGAAAAGGAAAGAAAAAAAAAGTGAAAATAGAGAAAGAAACGAAGAAAAGTCGATGAAAATACAAATAAAAAGTAAAAACAAAGTAAACCCAAAAAAGCAAGTGAAAACCAGCCTTTTTTTTACCATCAAGTAAGTCACGCTCTACTACTATATCACAAAGCCGAGAACTAGGAGACCCGAGATCGATCCCACCTTCTCTCTTTTAATTCTCTATTTCTTTGAATAAAGTGTGCTGTAATGGGTTGGCTCGTTACTGTATTCGTTTCAGCGAGAGCTCCTTCCACATGCGACGTATACGTTTCGGCAGACAGCTCACCATACATACGAAAGTGGGTATGGTTTGCCAAATGTCTGTTTTTTCTTTTGATAAATTTGCGAAAGGTCTGCATTGCCCTTTATACGTTCGTGACTGGGTTGTACCGAAGCGGGGCTCATATCATCAAAGTAATCCAGTTTTTATCTCCTCCCACGTTGGACAAATAAATACCTCTAAAAGTTTTCAGTTTTGAAATTAACTATTGATGTAGAGATGTGCATTCATAGTCCAAACTTTGTTGAAACAGAAACATGCAGCTTTCGTTGTTCAATCATGGAGCCTCATTACAATGAAACGGGTCTTCATTAAGCAATTCAAAAAACGAGAAGTCGCTATCTACTAAGAAGACACATATTGTTTGTTCATGGTTGGATGCCCAATCCACGTCGGTCTTCTGGTCTACAAATACTATGCCACTTAGCTTATTTGAAGCAAATTAGCAAAAGTCAGACTCTAACTAGTCCATTTCTTAATAGGACCTACAACAACCGTACGACCGGAGCTCCAACCCACCTTTGCATAAATGTCAACTCTGACGCCACTACAAGAACAACACATCAAGCACCACAGGCACACCACGCGATAGGTCCCCCCTGTCGATCGACAGACACCTAACAAGCAAGCTTCAGCAATTAGTTTGTGATGGCTAACATGGTTCGGCTTCGGAGCACAGTGATGTTCCTCGTCGTGTTTGGCACCGTCATGCAGATGCAACTGAGCTCCGTCGTGCCCCTCGCGGCGGCCTCCAGAGTCCTGCTGGAGGTTAACGCCGGCGTGGGAGTTGTCCCTAAGGCGAGCGCGAGAGGGGTTGGAGTCGACGCTAATGCCAAGGCTGGAGGAAAACATTTCAAACACAAAAAGGGTGGAGGCAAAGGTGCTAGCCCTGCCCCGCCCCCAGCCGCCGCCGACTGCGGCGACAACAACGACCCCTGCGCCGGCGGGGGTGGGGTCGGCAACGGCGGCGGCTATTACGATTACGCCGACTACCCCTGAGCTCACTAAAGTCACGGGCCAGGTTATCGCCCAATGGACGTAGATGAAAAGATTGTAGTTCAGGTGCGTACACCACCAGAATCGCCCCCTATGCCGACGGCCCTGGCCATCGGCACAGCCCTGATTCCCGTCGGGACAGGCTTATGCCGACTGGCCCCGTCGGCATAGGGCCGTCGGCAACATATCCGTCGGCGTAGCCCGGGAGGCCATTGGCATAGAAAGGCCGTCGGCATAGATGCTATCCCGACGGTGTCCGTATATCTATGCCGACGACGTCCCCGCCTAACGGCGACCGCCGTCAAGTGCTGACCAGTGGCTGCGCGGCACGCGGCACCTGGTTAAAAGTACGCCGACGGCTAGGCTGTCGGAATAGAGGTGCCACATGGCGCGCACTGGTCACTCCTGGGGGGACCACACCATGGAGCCCCAAGACGGGCGTCTACGCATGCCACAACACTTTCACACATGCATCGGGAGCCGTGCGATGTTTCGGTGGCATAGCTACACCCCAAAGGCCACCCCTAATCCTAGTTGAACAGGAGATCTAGCCCTTTGAATTTTGCCGGACGGGCTTTGACCAGTGGTCTCTTCCACCTGGTTGCGATAGGTCAGCCCATAGCAACATCCCCGAACACGGTCTGGACCCAACCCACCACTAGATTCCCTCCGGTTCTACCGCACCCGCACGATTCCATTCTCCAAGTGACGGCGGCACTGCCGTCCGTGGAGGGGGGGGGCACACCACGGAGCCCCAAGACGGGCGTCAACGCATGCCACAACACTTTCACATATGCATCGGGACCCGTGCGATGTTTCGGTGGCATAGCTACACCCCGAATCCCCCCGCTCACCAGATTCCCTCTGTGTCGACCGTTTCCTCCCTCCGTGACACGGCGACAGCGACGTCCGCGAGGGGGGCAATCGATATACCATCGGGGTATGTTTTTTGTTTAGATAAGGCACATTTATCTTGTGAAAAAATAAAAAATAATATAAAGTAAAAATATAAAAATATAAAAAACATATATATATATATATATATATATATGCCGACGGCGTCGGCATAGATGCGCACACGGAGGGTACAATCCCACGGATCGATGACGTGGCATAGGGCATGGGCCAGGTCTATGCCGACGGCATATCTCTGCCACACAACGGGCCCCCACTCCCTCGGATCGATGACGTGTCGACGACGCGGATCGGTGATGTCAGCAAATCTATGCCGACGGCAAAGCCGCCGGCATAGATATACCGACGGCCGCCGTTACCTCCCGTCGGCGTAGTTTCGACGCCGTCAAACGGTCGTCGCTGACCGTGTAGGTGGGCCCAGGCTATGCCGACGGCCTAGCCTATGCCGACGGGCCCCATAGGCGTATCTCGAGCGGTCCCGATGGCCTCATCTATGCCGACGGCCCCGTCGGCATATATGGAGGTATGCCGACGGCTTTTCTACACCTACGGCCTGCCCTAGGCCGTCGGGATAGGTCTATCTATACCGGCGAGGGCTGTCGGCATAGATGAGGCCGTCGGCGTAAGCGAATATTCTGGTAGTGGTATGTTGTGGTTGTTTGCATCTATTTTCCGCTACGCATAAATTTGGGCCGGCCGGTGGACGGTGATTGCTCGTGAAATCTGGACGTTGAGCTAGCTAGCGGATTGGCCTTATTAGCACGTCCTGGCGTGTGTTGTGAGTTACTGTGTCGTGGGTGTTCAGTTCAATTTGTGGAGTGAAGTCTATTTTAAACTTGAGGATGTAGAGGGCGACCCAAATGAACCATGACGTCCAAATCCTAACCTGATCTCATTGATCCCGGTCGCTTTTAATCTTTCAGCTGTATCCAAACAGGGGTATTCGTGGCGCGGAACAGCCCAGCATCGGGGTGAGTCGCGCCCTACGCCATCTCCCAGTAAGGTGTGTACCGGTGCGTCTAGAATGTGCACCAGCGCCACCCCCGCCACGCGCAAATCCTCCGGCCAACAAACATGCTCTCCATTTGCACGTACACATGTCATGTGTGATGAATGCATGCGTGTGTGGTTATTTACAGGACTTGTGTGCAGAGGAGGTCGAAGAAGTGCCAGCGTCGTGTAGCTTCTGCTGCGGCCCGCGTGCTCCTCACCGCCGCCGGCGCCACGCCATGGCTCGCCAGTAGCACGCGAGCAGGAGCGACACCCAAGACGGCCAGTAGCACGCGAGCAGGAGCCACACCCACTAGCACGCGAGTCGGAGGGGGCCCTGGCTCCTCATGCGCAGCAGAAGCGTGGTGGTCTCGGCCACGACCTCCACCGCCTTGCAGTGCACCGTGTTCTGGTTCTTGGCTACGCACGCGATCGGGGTGGAGCGACGAGCGTGTGGCGGCTACGTGCCGGAGCGGCCGTGTACATCGGGATCAGCAGGGCGGCAAGCAGTGGCGTTTTGGCGTCCCCATCTTGCCGGGCACTCCGCCGAGCAAAGCCGCCGTGGGCACCCCGCCGCGCACGCCACGGCGGGGGCTATCGTCGCAGGAGAAGCGCGCCCCGCGAGCGTCCGCGGGAGAAGGCGCACGTCGTCCGTGCACGCTCCGAGGCGCGTGTTCGCCAATGAATAATGATGGAACATGCGCTGCTCGAGGGGCTCCTGATGTGCACGATCGCGTCGACCAGTAGCGCGCAGCCGGCGACGCCATAGCAGGGGGCTCCATCATTTACCTGAGCCACTCCATCGGCTACTCGTACGTACGCACAGCACACGTCGACACCCGTGGCTCCGCCCTCGCCGCCGGCTTCTCGAGCTTCACCGCGAGTCGGCAGCAGCGGCAAGCCATGCACGGGCTCGACGCTGTGCTGGCTGATTCGTTTCCACCATGCAGTACGCGGAGGACAAGCTACTGCATATGGGGAAGAAGACGACACCCCGCTTAGTGCTGACGTGGCAGTTATTTATTTAGTCAAAGTCAGCAATCCCAGTGTCCCAATGCGCCATCATCAAATCAACTCCTAAAAACGCATGGAGGTAAAAAACGACCGGAATCGGTGCAGTCAGTGTATGGACTTCAGCGATTTCAACTTCGGGTTCATTTGCGTCGCCCGCCATAATCTTAAGGTTCAAATAAGATTTCACTCAGTTTGAGTCCCTGTCTCCTGTGTTGTTTATGATTTCTTCAACGGCAAGTAAATTACGCAAAATCACCTTATTACGAGAGACTTCAAAATAAACATAACCACCACTTTTCGTGTGACATGATTTGGAGCTAAGCGACATCCATAGAAAAAAAAAAACAGGTTTGCTAAAATTCTCAAAAACAGATTTGCTAAAATTCTCATTTAGATGAGAATTATTAACTCATAAACTATTTGATTAACCAAAGAAAAAGTTAAAATAAAAATAAAAAAACCCGAATCTTCGTGTAAAATCTGACAGTGTGGGAGTTAGATGAGATACACTAGTTATTTCTCATCTAGATGAAAACTAGTCACACCCACTTAAGCATGTACTACCTTCGTCCTGGTTTATTAGCCCCCCTCATATTTAAAGTCATATTTGATCATTACTAATAAAATATAAGTTATACATAGCACAGTTTATATTATCAAAACTATGTTCAAATGTGAATCCAACAATATAATTTTTTGTGACATTCACTCACATTTTGTTTGTTAAATTGATGATCAAAAAGTTGATACAAAATACGAAGAAGACCAATAAACCAGGATGGAGATCGCTGAACTAACAAGCAAGGTCCACATCTAAGATCAGATGTGCCGATCCACGCAGGAATTGGGCTGGTTTGGGAATGCCTTGCAATGATAGTGACATGGATATTTTTGCGAGGGCCACGCGCATGTCCCTTGGGGATGATAAAAAGGCTCACTTTGTTGTTATATGCCTTCCACCCAAATACGTCGCGCGTAAGATATCAAAAAAGAGGTGTGCTTAGTTAGCAAGGTTCTTGATAGCAATTTTTGGGTCCGTCAGATCGGTTCCCAGCAGGGGCTAACCTTGACCCATATCCACGAGTTCGCTGCCCTTTGGGAGATGTTTGTTGGTATTACCCTCAGCCAAGATAGACATGACATCATAACCTCGAAACTCACCACTACTGGCGAATATACAACGTCATTGGCGTACATGACGCAACTTGCTAGACTTATCTTTAGTCCTATGCTTGCTATGATTTGGAAGATGTGGGCTCTTCCCAAATGCAAATTCTTTGTCTGGTTAATTCTCTAAAATCATGTGTGGACGGTTGATCAGTTGCATCAGGGGCTAAACTACGGCCTTTGCCCTCTCTGCAAGTAAGTGCAAGAAACTACCGCTCACCTCCCAATGCGGGGTGCGGGCCGGCGTTCTATGTGCGCACGTGGGGCCAGTTGAGGCACTATTGCGGCGGCGGCTTGAGCATCCATGGCCGGCTTTCTCATGTTGCTTTTCTCTCGTTGCAGGGTCTCAGCCCGAGCCAATACGGAGAGTTCACGCAATGCAAGTAGTAGGCACAAGGATGGTTCACACAATATACATATTGTGTGTGCTTCCTACTGAATATAGTGCTATTGAGGCCGCTGGTAACACAAAATGTGGACGAGGATCCTCTACCGTGCCGCTGGGCACGGTACTCTGCCGTGCCTTCTTACCCAGCGTACGCATTGGTATTGGGCCTATCAGCCTATGGGTCAGAAATTAGAACTAACCAGCCCAGCCGTTCGTGGTTCATCTACGCACAGTTTAACTAGAGTAATTACCTACTTATTATTGGGAATAAAAAGTTAAATTTTAATTAGCAATACACATGAGCAACAGTCTTAAATGAAAATGAACTCGTATTAGAAAAATGGTTTTGCTAAATCTCAGTCATATTCTACGTGGAGCGATTTTTAATATTTTATATTTTTCTTTCTCCTTTTTTTGATTTGTTATTGTTTAATCAGTTTGATTAGTATGTTTTTTCTTGTCTTTTTTGCGTGCCAATTGTGTAATTGGAGTTGCATACTCGTCGACCATGTGACACTACAGTTGCACACCAGATGCATGCCCGTCACTGCCCTTATGAGCACCTATGAGAGACACGTGAACACATTTACGCCCGCCCAACTGACGTGCACCTGTAATTACGTGCGATCCATGGACATGTAACTGCGGCCGCATGAATCCCCCGGATATGGATTTTGGTCAACCGGATTTTCGACGGATATGGTAGCGGATATGGTATCGATAATATCCGACGGATGTGGATCATCCGGGCCTTTTCCAAATTATCTGAGGTTATCAAATAGGATTATCCGATAAATTTAGCCCAAACAACAAGTAGCAGTCTATTTTTTGATAGGCCGCTCCGCGAGCAAGGAGCACCACAAGGAGAAACAAAAAGGCACAAAAAATAAAAATAAAAGGACCGATCCAAATGATAAAACAATAATAAGTAATAAAAATTAGGAAAAGGAAATATATAAAATACAAAATTCGCTCCGCATAATATATGACTGAGATACAAAATTGGTGTTTTTAAGATAATAATATGTTTGGGGAAAATAATAATACTTCATTACTTTTTTCAAAAAAGTAATAGTTAATTAGTTAATATGCAGGGGTGTGATGCATTAGGTTTTTCTTTTGAGCGGTGTGTGATGTATCAGGTTTGCTAGGCTGGTTGGATTCTGGCTCATATCTTCTTTTTTTAGGGGATATTCTGGCCCATACCAGTGCGTAGCCCTGGGTAGGAAGAAGGCACGGCAGAGTACCGTGCCGTTGGGCACGGTAGAGGAGCCGGATCCACAAAATGTTGCTGTTGCTGATATATATGAATGAGATAGATAGAGATAACATTGCTACCGTTCTTTGTTTCTATTGAATGTTTCTACTACATGATACTTGTCAATTGTTTGCAGATGAAAGGAGATAAAGGTTTCCTAAACATGTTGAACTTCGGTGTCTCGGAACAACAACCATGGCAAGTATAAACCGTTCAAATTATATTTGTCGAAATAGTTATTGAAATGGTAGTTATAAGATAATATTAAAACATAAAAGATAATATAGACAACTTACACATATAGACAATTCGCTGGAAAGCTGGTTGTGTACACGAGAGAATTTTTTTAGACATTGTGTATATAAACATCTCACACAATGATACATATTGTTGATGCAGCTTTTTGATTGTACTGTAATCACACGAATCATGGAGCCTCGTACAATGAAACTGGTCTTCATTAAGCAATTCAAAAAAGTCTTTATTTACTAAGAAGACACATATTGTTTGTTCATGTTTGGATGACCAATCCACGTTGGGCTTCCAATCTATAATATGGCACCTGGCTTATTTGAAGCAAATTAGCAAAAGTCAGATGACCCTAAGTAAACAATACTATAACCAGCTGGCAAGCTAGTTCATTTCTTAATGGGTCCCTACAACAACCGTACCGGCCGTAGCTCCAACCCACCTTTGCATAGATGTCAACTCTCAACGCCACTACAAGAACAACAGATCAGGCACCACAGACACACCCCCCGTAGATCCTGATTATCGATCGACACATACCAAGGCAGTTCGTGATGACTGACATGGTTTGGCTTCGGAGCGCAGTGATGTTCCTCGTTGTGCTTGGCGCCGTCATGCAGATGCAACTGAGCTCGGCCGTGCCCCTTGCGGCGGCCGCCAGAGTCCTGCTGGATGATAGCGTCGGTGTTGGAGGGGTTGGAGCCGGCAGTAAGGTGGGAGCGGGAGGGGTCGGAGTCCACGCTAAGGCTGGAGGCAAACCACACAAACACAAGAAGGCTGGAGGCAACAGAATGGGCGGGGCCGGCCCAGCCCCATCGGCCGCCGACTGCGGCGACAACAGCGACCCCCGCGTTGGCATTGGCCCTGCCTATGACTACTACGACTACCCCTACCCCTGAGGCCTGAGCTCACCATGGTCGCTGGCCAGGCAGGGGCGGAGACAGGGGGGCGAGCAGGGGCTAGACCCCCCAACCACTCGCCCCCCCTGAAGTTTTCTGGTATATATACGTATTGGTGTATTGGAGTCCAGGCCTAATTAGAGATGCTAATGGCCGAGTAATCACTTGATTAATGATAGCCCAGCTTGATCAAATCCTGGAATTAGTACGCAACAAACTAAGCCCAGTAGCCCATGTGCCATCACGGCCTTTCCCCATACCCCATGTACGTAGTAACTGTTTTGCCGAGCGCAGGTGCCATCGATTAGATCAATTGATTGATCCCCTGTACGTGCATCTGGCTGCTAGGGCGCTTGCCGCCGCCGCCGTCGCTCGCCACGACGCCATCTACGGCTAGGCGCCGGGAGGCCACCCTTTTGATACAAGCAGGTACTAGTACCAATAGTGGCTATTAGCTATTAGTAATTCTATTTTGTGAATGAGAATGTTACTCTGAATGTTAGTATTTCTTTTGATTTAGTTTCTGGGATAGATCGCCGCCTGCATGCGCTAGGGCATTGGAGCATTGTCATCAGCTGTCTCAAGGAAGATTTGGCGGTTCGTTGAGTCTATAGCTAGCGTCAACCGTCGACACAAGCTCGTCCCAATGAAGCAGTTGTCGCTTGTTGGTGAGTATCAAGTCCTATACCATAGTCTTATGCTTCATGTGGTCAGAGTTAAACCAAAATCTCAAGTTATATCCAACATATAATAAGACTACACAAATTACGAGGTAATGTTATTGTTACATTGGTTACTACAAATCATAAACTTGTATAACAACTATACATCAAGATGACAATCGGATTTTTTTTTGGTTTGTTAGGTTTCGAGAATGATATTGTTGACTTGTTTGATATATAGGTAATAAGTTTTGCGGTCTAGAGTTATACTTAAATAAACTAACAAAAGTGTTATTTTATTCCAAATTGTGAACTATATGTACTTGCAATTTGATTCCATTGATATATACAATAGACGTCTACAATGTTATATATGATTGGTTGGTTTTGGCTTCTTCTCGCCCCCCTCATGCTCAAATCCTGCCTCCGCCCCTGTGGCCAGGCTACCACTTGATGGAAGTAAATGGAAAGGTTATACTACGTGCTTATTTTGTTGCCGTTTGCTTGTGTTGCCCGTTCGCCTACGCGTGAACAAGTTGCTCGTGAAATCTGGAAGTTGGGCTAGCTAGCGGATTGACCTTAGCACGTCCTGGTGTGTGTTGTGTGTAACTGTGTCGTGGGTGTTCAGTTCAGTTCGTGTCGTGGTGTCGTGTTGCTTATGATTTCTTCAACAAGTAAAGTACACCCGGATAAAAGAAAACCAAGTAAATTACACAAAATCAGACCTCAAAATAAACCTAACCAGCATTTTTCGTGTATAATGATTTGGAGCTAAGCTTGAACGCGTGTCATGTCACCCACAAAAAGAAGACTTGAGCGCGGGTTGACAACTACCTCTCCACTTTATTTCACACACACACAAAAAAACTAACTCGTCCACTTAAAGCCAAAATCACGGAACTGAGGAGCAAGGCCACGTCTAAGATCAGATTTGGCGACCACACAGACGCTAAGCAATCAACGCTAATTTGGCTCGCTCCACTGATGTAGATGTTCGTTGTGCTTGAACTGGTTTATCTAGAGACGCTGGGCCCTCGTCATCTTGGTGTGTAGTTAATTAGCTGCCATTTTTTTTAACCACACACATTATATTAATCAATAAAACATAGTACAACAACATACATACATGCGGAAACTATCAGAAATACCGGGACATGACATGTGTCCACAAAACTTTGCAGAAAGAATACCCAAAAAAATATTACAAGTAAATCCCTTGTGGACCCTGCAAACAACCAAATCTGAAATTGCCATCCACCGCTAGTGCCGTAGAGATGTACACCGAAGGAAGAGGCAGAGCACCAGCAACCAAAATCCAGACCAGCGCCATAGCCTTGAAGGCGTTGTGAGCCGAAGACCAGACCTGCAAAACAGGCGCTTGACGATGTGGCGTGCCGGCCGAGGACATTTCCTACGCCAACCTGGATCTAGATCTGATGCATCCCGCTGATGTTGCAGGGGAAAACACCAAATATGCCGCTGTCGGGCCACCAACCTTGTACCAACACAAATCAGTCCCACTTGCCGGTGACGACAAGAGAGGCGACAACCGCCAGACACAGGAAACACAAGGCCTATCCCTCTGAAAGAACGGCAAGCAGACGAGGCCATCGGCTCAGCGGCGTCACTGTGGTGAGGAAGAGAATGAAGCCACCTTATTGGACACATCACTAGTCTCACCAATTTGGACTACTAGACAAAGAAGAGACCCTATATCTAAGAAACAACAGGAAGAGAAACGGGAGCCCACCCCGCTCCTCCAGCCGCCGGAGCAGCGGACGGAGAGGGGTGGAGATCACCGCGCCCGCCGCGTCCAAAGAGTACAGGAACTATCACCTCTCTTTTCGCCAAGGGAAAAAGAGAGCGAAGCGGTTCTGAGGGCATCAATTGAGATCCTAATATCTAGGGCTGTAATTAGCTGCCGTTGGGAAGGGTTGTTTGTTCGACTAGGTTAGGGTGTCCTTGAGGAGAAACTGGTCTTTGTGGGTTTACATTAACTAACCGTGTTCTGTTTCGTTTTGGGCCTGATTTCTCTCATTAACTTAACTCCTTTCATCTTAATGCAATGTGGAAACTTCCCACCCTCTCTAATGAAGCATCATCAAAAATATAATTTACAATATGAAATGGCATTTGTTGGTCAGTTAGTTCTTGATTTGCTCTGTCATAGTCCAAAATAAAATTTGCTACCAGATTTTTGCATTCGTTGGTTGCCAACAGGGCGTGTTAGTAGAGAGGAGGTTGGCCTTCATTGGCAGAAACACAAGCATGCCATTTTTAGGAAGTAATGGTGAGAGTAATTCGATCGAGTGACCGCTCGGCACGAGCGGCTAACAATCTCGAGAACCAATGAAAAATGTAATTCGATCAAGCGCACAACAGTTTTCTGCGTAGACCTGTCGTCTCACTACATTGTCCATTAAGGCAGAAGATTTTTGTCTGGTGTCTTTGAGCCCACCGTACAAAATTGACAATTTTCTTCTTTTTTCACTGGCCTTGAACAATTAGCTTTGATGTGGCACACCAACTACTCTGATGAAGTGGTTGTCAACTGGTGGTTAAGAGTCAACATAGACTAATACTATAACAGAAAACACCGCTAAAAAAATATAACAGGAAACAAATGTGCAACTAGGCGTCAAATGTCAACTGATCACCAGCCAGCTGTTGATTTTATTAGCTGCGATTTTATTTTTGAAGGACGTAGTATGAACTTTGATTCTCATAATTTAGCTAAGTTATCTTCTTCTTTAAATGTGGGTCGGTATTTGTGGATGGGATCTCCCCACGACCCGTTTGTAATTCCTGTAAACCGTACTCCAAACATTGAATAAAGTGTGGTTTACACCTCAAAAAAAAAAACAGCCAGCTGTTGCGCCAACTCATATAGACTATCAGGTTACAGTCTTTTCTAATTAAAAAGGTGTGCATGAAGAAACCCACGATACATAGCAGTATATTAAGCATATCTTATCTTAGTGGAACGAGATTATAACGATCATCAGTTCTAAAAGATAAAAACACGTTCCTTAGTTTAGTGGCAAACAGTTATAATGGTGCAGTAGATTAGACCTAGTGAAAAGAGTTTCTCGACAAAAAGATCTAGTGAAAAGAATAAAAAAAATGAAACCATAAAAAAGTTAAATTATAAAAATTACTTAATTTGCGGGACCATATTATAAGTACATATTAGTTATAATAAATATGCATGATAGCAAACAAAATTGGCCATGCAATTTGTTAACTCAGACCCATCACTGCTTCTCTCACTAGAACAAAATGTTTTTTTACCTGAAACCCTGGAAATTTTTTGTTGGGAAACGTAGTAGAAAAAAAAACGCCCTACGATCAAGAAGCCGGAACACTATGAAGATGTATTAGAGGTTTAATTAGAATCGTTGCCAACTACGAGTTGCAACGGAAGAAGAGTTGGTGTAGATCGTTGATGAAGTCCCTCAAACCGTTCATGAACGTCCCTCGAACTGAAGACCGAATGCACGACCTCTCGATGGATTACACACGTACGGGCTTCACGATCCGGCAACGCTGCGCCATCCAAAGCTTGACGTCGCCAGAGAACTAGAGGAGGGAGAAGAGAAACTCACGGGGTTTCTCTATTATGTGGACTAGAGAAAACTAGAACTAGAACAAAGACAAAACTAGAGGGGGGCGCCCGAAACAATGAACTTGTGTCTAGAGGGGGGCGCCCCCCTTGAGTATATATAAGTGGAGGAAGAGGGGGAGGCTGACTTGGGGAGGGGCCTCCCCCTTGCGCCGGCCTAGGGGAGGCGCAGTTCTCCTCCGACTCCCCCTCCCCCTTAGCTTGTCCAACAAGCCCTAGGGGGCGCCTCAACTAATGGCCCCAATAAGATCGATTAGCTATTTCCTCGTAGGATTTTATTATTTTAACTAACCCAATGACTCTAAATAAAATCTAGGGGTCTCCCAATAAATATTGGACCCCTTTATATTTATACTAAGTCCCCGAAAATAATTTCCTCCAATATATCATTTCCATTGTTATCCGGTACTCCATGAAACACTTATGATAACCCCAAAACGGTTTCGTTTCTCTTGAAAGTATTTCTTTTATTCCTGAAACTTCCTATAATATTTTCTCATATCCCTCACTCCACTAGAACTCAACATATTGTAATTCCCTTAAGCGTGTGACCCTGTAGGTTCGATGGAATAGAAACATGTGAAACTCCCTTTCGTTCAATGATCAATAGTAGAACCATGGACATCTGGGTTGACCCCTATATCCACATGAAAGATAATCGAGTGAACCTTTGGTTATCATATTCTATTTCCTTTGCTTCGTGATACTTTACAAACCCGAGGTGAGATATGCCGGTATCCCCACGAGTCATACACATGCTCACTGTACCGGCCTCCTCGTTGCCGGTTTTTCTTTCTCGTTATCATGTTTCAACATCCTTGTGAGCTAGCCGCCTTTGTCTAACCAGACGATGATGGATGTCATCACACCGAGAGGGATCTAAGAATATATCTCCATCGCCATATGATAAAAATCTCACGCTTGAGCTATCTTGCTCCTTGTCATACTTTCCGATAAACCTGTAAGCTGTCGTTATGATCACCGTGTTACGGATGACATTGGAGCAACCCCAAACTATATCATCCAATACAAAGTGACTCGATATTCACATGGTCTAAGGATCTGGCGTATATTAACTCGTTGTGATATTATTGTAGACTTGCGACAATAACATCTCTAAGTATAACAAACAACATTGGTCAATTCAATATGATCGTTCTTCTAACATCATATTCTCAATGTTGTCGGCATCCCCGTTTAACTAAACAAATGCATATGATTAGGAAAACATAATCATCATACAACACTGAGCTAGTCCTAGAGGCAAGACTAGGAGTCAGATTTCACTGTTTATTATTCTACACGTGATTATGAGTTTTCCTCTGAATCACATATTCAAGAACCATATCAGTTATAGCATAGAATATAAACACTTAATTATAAATATGATAATAAATAATACAAATAGTATTGCTTCTAGGGCATATTTCCAACAGACTCCCACTTGCACTAGAGTCATTAATCTAGTTTACATAGCTTCTTTAACACTTATGGCTATCCAGTGTTGCTCATGTGCTCGCGGTAGAGGCTTCGTCATTGGTTCTGACACATTGAAATCTGTGTGAACCTTGAGTACTTTCACAAAACCCATCTCGATGTGATGTCGAATGAGGTGATACTTGCATTCAATGTGTCTGGACTTCTGGTGGGACCTCGGCTCCTTCGCCTGAGCCACGACGCCGCTATTGTAGCAATAGAGCTCCATTGGGTTTAATGCACTTGGAACCACACCAATATCTTCTAGAAACTTCTTGATCCAAACCACCTCATTGGAAGCTTCTGAAATTGCGACGTATTCCACTTCCGTCGTAGAATCAGCAACAATGTTCTACTTGAAACTTTTCCAAACCACTGCACCGTCGTTTAGAGTGAAAGCATAGCCCGATTGAGATTTTAAGTCATCTACATTAGTCATGAAGCTAGCG
The DNA here is from genome assembly GCF_002575655.3 of Aegilops tauschii subsp. strangulata. Taxonomy (NCBI): domain Eukaryota; kingdom Viridiplantae; phylum Streptophyta; class Magnoliopsida; order Poales; family Poaceae; genus Aegilops; species Aegilops tauschii. The sequence goes on from NC_053041.3 coordinate 145,107,993, forward strand.
TCGGTGTAACCACTTACTACCAGCTCTTCATCTCCTCCATAGATAAGGAGCATATCCTTTGTCCTTCTTAGATACTTAAGAATATTTTTAACAATTGCCCAATGAGCCAATCTTGGATCACTTTGGTACCCAATTCTACTAACACTTAGCGCATAAGAAACTTCTGGTCTTGTACATAGCATAGCATACATGATAGACCCAATAGCCTAGGCATGTGGGACATTGCTCAGCTGCACTCGCTCATCAATTGTCTTGGGACATTGATTCTTGCTAAGTGTTGTGCCATGTGACATTGGGAATAATCCTTTCTTGTCATTCTTCATTTTAAACCTTCTTAAAACCTTGTCAATGTACGTGCTCTGGCTTAGCGTCATTAACGTCCTGTTTCACCTAAGTCTCTCATCGAAAACACACTTTTCAACAACTATTTAATTGTGCTAAGGAACTTTACGTCATTGTCAAACAATAATATGTCATCTACATATATGATTGGAAATGTTATAGAGCTCCCACTAAACTTCTTGTAGACACATAATTTTTCACCATTCTTGATAAAGCCGAACTCTTTGACAACTTTAGCAAAGCGCTTATTAGCTCCTCGATGCTTGCTTCAAACCATAAATTGACCTTTGAATCATGCACACCTTACCGACATCCTTAGGATCGACAAAACCTTCAGGCTCTATCATGTATACATCCTCTTTGACGTTTTCATTTAGGAAAGTTGTTTTGACATCCATCTGCCATATCTCATTGTCGAAATAGGCAGCAATTGCAATCATAATCTGCACAGACTTTGGCATTGCTACGGGCGAGAAAGTCTCGTCGTAGTTGACTACCTCGATTTGCCCGAACCCTTTCGCGGAAAGCCTTGCTTTTATAGATAGTAGGATTACCATCCGCGTCTGTCTTTCTTTTGAAGATTGATTTACAATCAATAGGTGTCACTCCCTCTCAAGGTGATACCAAATTCCAAACTTGATTCTTGTACATGGACTCCATTTCGGATTTCATGGCTATGAGCCATTCTTTTGAGTTGGGCGCTCGCTTCTATGTAGTGTGCAGGTTTATCTTCTTCTAAAATGAATATTTCATTATGAAATCACTTAGGAGTTCACTATCTCTTCCTGACCTACGTGGTTCAGTCACTAGCTTAACTAGAGCTTCTACAACCGGTGTAGTAAGTTCCGGTTCAGTTGTAGGGATAATTTTCGGAACTACTTCTGGTTCATTAACCCAACTAACTTTCACCGAAGATTCACTATCCCATCAAGTTGTACTGTCCTCCCACTCACTTCCTTAGCAAGGGCATTTTGGACAATTGACAAAAAAAGGTTTTGACCTTTAAGAAAAACTAGATGATACCCTACGCGTTGCTACATAAATCAATTATAATATATTTCAATGATATTCGATTGTGCGGAATATAAATATTTAGATTAATAACATGTGAACCAAAATAAAAAATACATATAATTTATTATGTTTGATTATGCATAGTAGTATGTAGTGGCGAGTCTTTTTCCATGCATGGTTGCATGTAGTGGCCAGTCTTTTTCTATGCATGGTTGCATGTTGAGATGGGTCTTACTCCGTCCATAATTATATGGTGATGTGGCATCCTTGCATGTTGATATAAATAGGTTATTGGGGATTCTTAGGTATATAGTATATGAGGGCTGATTTAATCATTATTTTAGGCTTAAAATGAATTTGAAATTAAGCTTATGAAATGTCCATGGTGTTACCGATAAGATGTGCTCCTCATGTGCTGTTAAACCTCCCAATTGCAATTTAAAGTTGCCACTAAAATTGACATGTCACATGGTACTACTAAATCTGATTTTGAGTATTTCTCACACTGTACATACTTGTGTCTTATGTAGACCGACAATGCAACTGTTCTGTTAGGGCATCTCCAAGGGAGACCTGCAAAACTCCCGTATATGTTCGACCACTCATTTTTCTTCACTTTTGCAATCCAACACGGTCGTGCATCGTCCACAAAGTGGTCCGGGCATCCACTTTCCAGCAAAGTGGAGACAAACATGGGGAGCTATACCAGAGTCCGGACATCCCCTTGACTAGCCAAAAGCCTTCGTGTGGTCCTCCTTTCTTCTCTCTCTCCGCACATGCATGGTCCCCCTCTGCTCTCTCTCCTCCCAACCAGACACCACACCACAATATCCCACCATATACATGATACCCACCTACTTTTTCTCCTCCCAACCGGATACTTTGTAATTAGTGTTGGATGGCTCCCTCCTGTATCATGTCCGCGGACCATGTTCAGACACAAAAACGGACATATACCTGAGGAATTTGCGGGTCAGCATTGGAGATGCCCTTATGTACATTCAACAAACCTTGACGATTATATTTCTAGCTTTGGCCTAGAAATAGATTGGCAAGATAGAGTTTCCTTGCCAATAGTTTTAAACTTTCGCCTCAAGAGGAAAATTAACAGTTCAAAGTTGCCACTTCATGCACCTTGTGATTCACCCAATGCACATGGGATTGATTTATGGTATATATATATATAATTAGCCATGAACCATGCGATTAGTACTATTGCAAGACAATGTTTGCAGACAGGGTCGACAGTGTGTAAGGCTACTCATAGTGGGAGTAACTTAGCTAGTAACATAACACATCCCAAAACAAGTTTGCTTCTGTGGCAGCTAGTTAATGAGTAGAGAGGTGTTTGGAGTAACATGTTATGTTACCATCTTATTCTTATCACATAACACTTCCAAAAAAATTAAGCCTACAAGTTAATAAATGCAACCATATATGATACTACTTCTATGACATTTTGAACTATGAAGGCAGTACAAGTGTCATATGCATGACACTAGTCTAAGTTACTCCCCACTATAACTAGCCTAAGCTTAAACGTTGCACCAATCAGGCTCATCAGTGTAAGCACAAACATCACACCAATGAAGTTCGTCAGTGCAAGCACTGTTAAAGATACGACAGGCGAATCGAATAATGAAGAACTAAATCAAACACAAGAGACATGAGAATTTAATGCGAAAACCCCTCCAACACGACACTACTAGGGAAAACCTTATACACAGAATCTTAGCAGCAGCGTGGTTTAAAAACAAACGCTACTGCTAATTAGCAGTAGCGAGCTTCAGAAAACCGCGCTACTAATAGCCCAGTAGCAGTAGCGCTCCATGTGAAACGAGCGCTACTACTATAATTGCCACGGCGTTGCCTCCATGCTAGATATAGTAGTAGCGCCCTTCTCCCGGACGCGCTACTACTAAAGTACTTAGTAGCAGCGTTTTTCTTCAAAACTCGCTGCTGCTAAGTATCAGCCCCCTTGCAACTAATTAAGTTTAGTCCCATACTGCTAAGCGAACAAGGTGTTTACCACCTTAAATATGTTACTTCTCAAACTATCTCGAGCACTTGGTCTTCATTTAACTATATGTGTAGGATTTGTGGCTGCAATATGAATCTTCACCTGTGCCTATACAGGTACGGTGAGGATTCATGTTGACTATTTAGATTCTACACAAAAAGATCAATGATGACCAATGTATATTTTTGATGTTTTTACATGCTTAGACTTGGCAGTAGCGTTTTTTCAGGACAAAACGCTACTGATATTGGGCTTAGCAGTAGCGCGCTCCCTGTACCCGCGCTACTGCTACAGCAAAACAAAACACGCGGCCCGGCCCCCCGCACGCTCATCTCTCAATCGGCCCGATGCCGGCAGCTGCGGTTAGGGTTTCTCCTCCGCCACCCCCGCCGCAGGTAATGCTCCTTCCCCCTCTCGCTGCCCCTCCGCTGCTCCTCCACCCTCTAGCCGCCCACTCTGCCGCCTCCCATGAACTCTGGCCGGGCGCCTTTGGCCGACCGCCCTCGATCCCCTCGCCGGCCGCTGTCGTCGCCCCCTCTCGTAGGAAATTCACCGACCTTCCCCTCGCCAGCACCCCCAACCGAGGTCACCATGCCATCCCCCCTCCTCGACAGGACCCCCCGAGGGCTGCCCTACCTAGATGCAGCGAGGGCTTACTCGCTTACGAATTTCATATGGATAACTAGGTGCTTTTGTTTTTCTGTAATAAGTTATTTTTTGCAAAATGTAGGTGCCAATTTAGTTCAAATGCTTTGGTAGGTGGTACCGTGATCTGCTAGATATTGGTTTTGATACAAGTATTTAGTTTGCAAGTGGTAAGTTAATCCCAATTAAATTTGCCACTTGTTTTTTTAATCAGTTATCTTAGGCAATAGGGGTCAAATTAGATGAAATGTGTCTTGGTAGGTGGTACCTGATTTAGTAGATAACTTATTACAGATCTTAGGATTATACCTTTGGTAGGGGCCAAATAGTTTTTTTGGCAATAGGTGCCACTTAAATGCTTTCGTAGGTGATACCTTGTCATCTTATATGTTACTAGATCTTAGGATTATACCTTTGGTAGGGGCCAAATAGTTTTTTTGGCAATAGGTGCCACTGAAATGCTTTCGTAGGTGATACCTTGTCATCTTATATGTTACTAGATCTTAGGATTATAATTGTCCATCAAATTGCTTCTCGCGGAAGAATCTCTTCATCTAGAGATATTCTAGAAGGTGTTAGTAAGCTAATTGAGAACTTGTTGGCTGTGAGTCTTGTTGGCTGATTTGGCATTTGCTTGCTAGCTGTTGGTTCTATTATAGAAGGTGTTAGTAAGTTAATTGAGAGCTTGTTGCTTACTTTTTGGGATCGGGTTCCACTACGAAAATATAACTAAAGAAGAACCAAAAATATCACATGCTACTGTTTTTCTTTCCTGTGACGTGGATCGTTAATCCTTTGCTCATACTGCTTTAGGAAAATGGCGCCACCACCACCACCATGTTGACTGTGCAAGTCAAGGTGCGCCAGCAGCCTTGCAACTGGCAAGCTGTTCGGCATCTACTTCCAGCCGAGTTTTTGTCGTGCCGCGGTAAGAAATTTGATGAAATGTAACAACTATTTTATTTTAGTGTTGGCATTACTGCATTGTGTCATTTTGCTTTTTTTTACACAAATCGTCCCATGCAATGTGAGGTTGAAATTCAACAAGCTGACAGGAGACACTGTGATATTTGACGCTCCTGGGGGGCCGTACACTATGGAGGTTGAGAAAGGACGCAATATGTCGCAGATTGGAGGAGATGGATGGGCCCGTTTCCTTGCCCGCATGCATCTTACTGGTGGTGAGTTAATTAGCTTCTCTTCAGAGCAGAAAGACCCAAGCTGGCTGTCATTTATATCAACCCGGTGAAAGATGATGAAGATGACGAAGATGACAAAGATGATGAAGATGACGAAGATGATGAAGATAATGAGGACCCACTCGATGAAGATGATGAGAACCCACTTCATGAAGCCATCGTAGCTCAAAGAATGAGGCTGAGCGAGGAGGTGTGCAACCTATGGGACATAATTCCGCCACAGGATGACTTTGTCGGGGTGCCATTCATGACCCGCCTGACAAGTACCATGGTCGATCGACATGAAATGGTATGTTATACTGACTGTAGTAATTTGATGATATATATATATATATATGATTTATTTTTATACTTACAAATGCAAATTATCCGATGATATGCTTAGTGAATCCGATGATATGCTTAGTGTAGAGTCCAATGATATGCTATGTGGAATCTAGTCGATGATATGCTTTAGTGTAGAGTCTGATCACATGCTTATTAGTGTAGAATCCAAGGGATTATTAATAGTGTAGATAATTCATATATACTTATTAGTAGAATTCATGCTTAATTAGTACAAATGCATAGTACCGTGTCTTTTGATAGTGTAGAAATCTATACTTAATAGAAATATATTTGCAAGAGTATGCGCGAGGCTATTTATTAATTGATATGTTTTTCTTATTCAGAAATTGCCAAAGAACCTATTTGTGAGTTGTGGTATCGAGCCTGATGAAGAAGGCTCAGCTAGACTACGCCTTACCGTAAGGGGATCCATAACCACCTGTACTTACCACATGGACACAGACGGTCGCACACACTTAAACTCGGTTGGGTGGAAGAGATTCCTCGTTGACAAGAATCTTCGTGTTGGACAGGCCATCCTAATTACTATCAAGAACACCCACCGCCCAGGCTTCAGGATGATGATCGTCGTCGATATCATCTAGAACTACATATGTGTGTGTGGCTATATCATCTAGAACTACACATGATGATCATCGTTGATATCATCAAGAACTACATATGATGATCGTCGTCGATATCATCTAGAATTACATATGATGATCGTCGTCGATATCACCTAGTACTGTTTGAGGATGCATGTTGACTATATATGAAATTGTTATCTAGTACTCCCTCCGTTCCAAATTACTCGTCGTGGTTTTAGAACTAAAACCACGACGAGTAATTTGGAAAAGAGGGAGTACTACCCAATACCTATAATGCTTTATGAAATTGATATTTGGAAATTGCAGATATCTAGTAGTACCTAGTATCTGGAAATTGTAGTTTATTAAAACTGAAATGGGGTAGGAAGCGGGGGAAAATGATGAAAGATATAGCAGTAGCGCGGGGCTAGGAAAGTGCTACAGCTAAGTAATAGTAGCAAGTTCTGGAAAAGCGCTGCTGTTATAGTCAATATTAGTAGCGCGGGTACATACCGCGCTACTACTAACAGTTAGCTGTAGCGCCGTAGTAGTAGCGCGGCTGCCCGCGCTGCTGATAGCCTCAAAACCCGCGCTACTGCTAGGGTTTTCCCTAGTAGTGCGAAGGGGAAAAACCATGGATGCCAGCTAGTAAATCTTCACTGTATCAGGGGAGATTACAAACGTCGAGGATTTACAACTGATCGACTTATCCCATGTGGCAGCTTACAAAGGATATAACCCATGATTGGTGCAATGTTTGTGCTTGTTATGCTACGATCCAAATTCAAGTGTAAAGATAAAGGCTAAATTTTGACATGCGAGTGGAGCGAGGTCCGTCGCCGCTAGACTTGCTACCGAAGTGGAGGGTAGCGAGTTTGAAATTAGCCCATGTGGGCCGCCCCCATCAGAGATGCCTAGGGGGTGCGCGTGGGAGAGGGGGGCATAGCCCCCCGCGTTACGAATTAGTATTGATCTAGGTCACATGTGCTATATATTACTTTAACATGACAAAGCTCTCCAACACGAAAGTGGGAACAAACAAATGATGAACACAATGAAACTGAGAGGGAATGGTCATTTTATTTATTCATTCAATTTTACTCAAAGCAACAACGGACTTGGCACAAGGTGCCACAAACTCACGCAGTTGACACTACAACTGCCACAAACTCGCAACACAACACAGAGTACTGGGTCCAGCTGCATTTGGAGGGTTGAAGGATCGGATTAACCTTGGAAAGCGCATCTTCTGGACTTGCAGTGCTCGGGTATGATCTCCGTCGCCTCCTAGTTCTTGCTCCACGCGGTCGCTGGTCTGTCCATGCCTATGCCAGCTCAGCAAAGCCCAAGAAAAGAGGCATCATTTTGTCACCATATCGAGGGCATAGACTTTGGGTTTCACCAGGATTAGGTCGTTGACGACGCGCGGAACACCGCTTTTCCACCGATTAAAGACGGCACCTCGGATCAGAGCAAAGCGCTCGGCCTCTGCGATCATGAGGATGAAGAACACATCCCCGACGAGCTCTTGTAATTATGTTTTTTACCTTCTATAAAAATATGGTACGTCATTGACGTACTCTTGCAAAGAAAAGATAAAAGAACGCCAAGGGGACCTCCAGCTTCTTGTGGGCCCGCCCTGGTGGTTGGCAAGACGCCAGAGTCTTCATATGCTTGAGTGCCTCGTCTATGTTGATCTCCACCGTCAGCGGTCCACTAGCCCCATCCTTCATGCAGAGAAGGGTCGGGGTAGCTGCTGCCAAAGGACAGCAGCGCTGCGCCTGGCATCGTGTACTGCTCTGCTTGAGGCTGAAAGGCAACAACTTCCCCTGATTGTTGGCAAAGCCTAACATGTAAAGGTTATCGGAACGAAAGAAGAAGTCGACTATATCTTTTCCTTCGCCGGTGAGGGTGAGGTTGAACCACGTAGCCGGCGCGACGCGTAGCTGTTGTTGCGCCAGTACCGGGTGTTGCCTGGTCGACCGCGTGGTCGTGGCGCTAACGTGGTAGTCAAAGTCCGCTAAAAAGGCCATGTAAGCTTTGCTCGAGCAATGTTGAAAGAATCCTGCATGGCCGCCGTGCACAAATCAGTGGAGGCGGAACTTCGATCATCAATGCAACCGTAAGTTGTGATCCAAATTCATATAATGTATAAATGTTAATTTCTGGCAGAGTGGGGCCCTGGGGGCGATGCCCCCCTCCCTCGCGTGGTACAAATCATTATCGTCCTATGCCACCTCTACTGTATATATCTTTTGTGAGTTGCATCACGGGATAAGTTGACCAGTTGTAAATCTCCGGTGTTTGTAATGTATCCCGTACTTTGTTGTCGTACGCACCGCTGGTATCTGTTTCCCGAACATTATTGGGTGGGAAGGTTTTGCCGTCGTCAAGGAAGGGTCATTGGGCGCCAGCTTCGGGGAATCTGCGCCTCGACGGGCATGGTGGAGTTGGTCATCGCCTCGTTGTAGTTGAACGCGTCCGGCGACACGACTAGGTCGACCACCACGAGCACCGCTACCAGGAGCGCGATGGTGAGGCCAATGACAGAGTGCTTCGCAATGGGCATGGGCAGTGAACGAGGGGAAGGAGGCGGGGGATGTGGGAATGATCATGGATGGGATGGATAGAGGGAGGCAGGGCAGTGGTATTTTATAGGGACCAGCAAAGTTAGCTGAGCGCATGTAAATAAATTATCTCTACTATTAAAGAGAACTAGAAAGTAAGGTGCTCTGCTGCGTCCGCGCCGGCTACCACTATAGTTGCGTTTTGCATTGCCTGTTTTGTGTGTTGTGCATGATGGAGGTGGCTAATAGAGATAGACATAAGCGGGACGCGGAGTTTCTGCACCCGAGCTCAAATGAGCTCGGGTGAACAGTAAAATCAAAACTAAATCAAAAAAATCTAATTTTTTTTGGAAGAAACATGACAAAAGTTCTAAGTGCTTGCAAAAATTCGTCATGAAATCACATTCCTAGAAGTCATGGCAAAAAAAACAAAAACAGTACTCTGAAAAAGCTACTTTCAAAAGCATTTTGAAGCACTGAATTTTTTTTTTGCCACGCCTTACAGAAATGTGATTTCATGATGAATTTTTGCAGGCACTTAGAACTTTTGTCAATGTTAAATTTTTTTTATTTTACTGTTCACCGAGCTCAAATGAGCTCGGGAGCAGAAAGGCACTTTCGACATAAGCGTTTGTGTAAACATCATTGTGTTTACTCTAGTGCTTTCCTGCCTTTCTTTAGCATCAGTAAAGTGTTTCATGTGTTGACAGATTGTTCTAATGTCAGCATAATAGCTAATTATCAGCTATACGTAATAATGGATACCATCTTTTTTCTACAGGAGTGTATTCATCTGAATATAGCACGTGACAAAACAATCTATAAGTACAACACATGACAAAACAATATCGTTGTATGACCACTTCCACAAACACTTCATCTTCGTCTAGCAAACTTATGCACTCCAAGCAAAAAAGGTCAAGAATAGCAAACTGTTAGTGTGTTTTCTGCGCCTTTCTTAGATTTAAATTTTAAATGTAAGATTTTACACAAGAAACAAGAGAAATGTATTATCAACTCTCAAGTAGTACATGATTAGCCATACAATCATTTAAGGTGCAACAATATTGTACCGACAGAAACAACCTGCTCAAACTACTGACAGAAACAAACCAAGTTGCGTCAACAAAATTGGCACCAGTCTGACACCGAACATGTTTTGGCACAGGAGAACTAACAGAAAAAAGAAGAGAAACAATTCAAAACTTTCTGAAGGGAGAGAACACGTGAAGTCAGTACTAACTCAGTGTCGTATATTTGTAATCATCGCTCATCGGGCATGAAACGCCATGGTCACATCAATTCACCGATTGAGTCGTGCGCGGTCAACCCATCAGAGGGCACTGCCTTCTCCTCCTGGCAGGTGGGCAGTAGCCATGGCAATTATAGTAAGCGACCCGCCAAGCAGGGTAATTGGGCGGAGGTGGTGAGAGAGAGACGACGAAGGTGACGGATGGGTGAACCTTGCCGGGAGGCTGCAGTGCGGTGAGGAGAAGTCACATGGGGAGTTGCACGGGGGATGGGACTTGACGGAGGCGGCAGCATAGGTGGCACTGACGGTGGCAAAAAATATTGGGCAGCTGGATCGACATCGTTGCTGGAGAGAATAGAATAACTTGGAGATAATTTTCTTTTTTTCTAGATGATGATTTTCTTAGCGCTAACCAAATTGGCCACCAGCTGATTTTTTTGTTAGAGTGTGACATCATGGCAGCGATGTATAGCATGGTTGTATCCCAGCTGCAGGCAGCACACGTACGTGGCAAAAAGCAAAGCCACCAGCTGATTGGGTCCACACGCCAGCCTCACATACTCGGCAGGAGGCCACAACACTCTCCATTCTAGCCAAGCATAAACTTGGAAGAGATATGCACATCATCTCGTCTTGTTTCTTTACCACCAACCAACCAGGACGTCTTCCCCACCAATTTTTTTCATCCCAACCCCACCTTCCTACCGGGTTTTTTCAATTGCTTGGTTTTCTCCTAGCATGCCCACCTGAACCGATACCAACCTGGCGAAACTTTCCTAACATACCAACCCCTCTATATGTTACTGCTTTCATTGGGCATGTTAGAGCAACTCCAATGTGAGTCATGTTGTTTTTGCTGGTTGTGTTTTTTGTCATGGTGAACGGATACTTGTTTCTACCTGTTCGCTCATAAATGTTGTAGTAACAAAGATTGGTTTAATACTTACAAGTTTATGCAAGAGTGGAGATCTTGTGTGTAATGACAACCCACGTGAGATTGTGGGCATTGGTTCTATCCAGATCAGGACGCATGATGGCATGATACGTACACACACTAACAGATATGAGACACATACCAAACATGACGATAAACCTCATCTCGTTTAGTACCCTTGACATCAAAGGATACAAACACTATTCAGGTGGAGTTTTGAAGGTACCGAAAGATTCTCTCATTTATATGGTAGGTGACATGAATTCTGCTAAATTATATGTCCATAGAGGAAGCACTATCACGGGTACTGATGTTGTTGTTAATTTTGATAAGTCCAGTAAAACTAAACTTTGGCACATGCGCCTTGGGCATATGAGTTAACTTGGCATGGTAGAGTTGACCAAGAGAGAATTTCTAGATGGTTGCAACGTGAATGGGTTGAAGTTTTGTGAGCACTACATTTTTGGTAGGCACATGAGGGTAAAATTCACGCATTGCATTTTTGGTAAGCACATGAGGGTAAAATTCAATGTACATGTTGATTTGTGAGGACCTTCCCATGAACCCTCTCTAGCTATTGCTCGTTATATATGCTTACAATTATTGATGATTACCCCAGAAAAGAAGAAAAGTGTGGCATTATTTTTTGAACATAAATATGATGTTTTCAATGCCTTTAAAGAATGAAAAGTTCTGGTACAAAGGAAAACTGAGAGGAGGTAGCATCTGCGTACAAGGCCTGCCACCTTTGCCTCCTCCTCAAGAAAAGCTTAGGGTTCTTTTGCCTCCCGCCGGCTACGCCGCCGATCCGCCTCGTCTCCGGTGGCCTTAGGGCCATGGCGGCGCGGTGGATCCCGGCCCTTGCCGGTGGGAGGGCTACATTTTTAGATGTTTCTTTAAGTTTTGTTAGGGTTTGTGTTCTGTTCAGGAAGACGAGACGGCGGCGGCTCCCTGAAGATGGAAGAAGGTCTTCCCCGCCTAGCCCCCATTCCGGTAGTGTGTCTAGCATCGTCGGTGGGCGTGTGGAGGTGTGTCTCCAGCGGATCTATCCTTGGTGGATTTGCTCGGATTTGGTCGTAGTTCGTCTACGTTTGTGTTCCTTCAGGTTGGATCCTTCCGATCTACGCTACTCTTCAACGGCGGCGGTTGTTGTTCTACCGCGTTGGTCCTGTGGGGCCTTAGCACGATGACTTCCCGACTGTCTACTACAACAAGTTTTGCCCGACTCCGGCGAGGGAGGGGCGATGACGGTGGCGTGCCTTCGGCTCGCTCCAGTGCTTGTAGTCGTCGCTAGGTGGTCTACAGACCTGGATGTAATTTTTATTATTTCTGGTGTCCGTTGTATTGCCATGATTGAAGATGAATAGATTGAGAGTTTTCTCGGAAAAAAACTGAGATGAGGTAAATATAATTCGTACTTACAATGCTATGGAACTCCGGTCAAAAGCTTTTAACGATTATTGCAAAAACTTAGGCATCGTCAGGCACCACACCATACCTTATACTCCTCAACTGAATAGTGAGGCTGAGCGCATGAACATGACCATCATCTCCATGCCTCGCTTCATGTTGTCCAATGTCCGTATGGGCGCAAACATTTGAGAAAAGTCCACATTACAATCCTAAACTAACCACTCGGTTTAGAATTCAACCCTGAACCTCAAAACTGGTCACCCTACACCCCCAAACTAACCACGAGGTCTAGAAATCAACCCTACTCATGATTTTGACTAAGTCAGGTGGTTTTGGACGGAGTTGACCACTGACTGGGCAGTGCCAAGTCAGCAAAGAATACCATGCACAATTAGGAAAAATTATAGCCACAAGGGCTGGGTCCTCTCTCTCTCTCATTCCCGACCCCGAACCCGAGCCCAAACAGCAGCGGCCACCGCCCCCCATCCCCGTTGCCCAGCCGCCTACGACCCTGTTTGCCGCCGGCGACCGACGCCGTGTACCTCCGGCGACCTGGGTGCTTGTTTGCCGGGGATCCAGGATCGGGACCCGTGGCCACCCACCTCTCATGCGCCACGAGGCTGTGAGGAACAAGGCCCAGGTCGTGCGTGCTCGTGTGGTGGCGGTGCTCACCCTGGATTAGGGCGCAGTGGCTGCGAGGAGGAAGGAGAAGGGTGGGGGAGAGGAGCCAGCCCTAGTGGCCATGATTCTTTTTTAAAATCCCTAGTTGCCATTCTTGCTGACTTGGCGCTGCCCAGTCAACGGTCAACTCGGTCAAAACCACCTGACTTAGTCAAAACCGCGAGGAGGGTTGATTTCTAGACCACACGGTTAGTTCGAGGTGTAGGATGACCGGTTTTGAACTTCGGGGTTGAGTTCTAAAGTGAGTGGTTAGTTCAGGGTTGTAATGTGGACTTTTCTCAAACGTTTTTGCGCTGAAGCAGCCTCCACCGCCTACTACCTAATCAACAGGTTTTCATCCATTCTACTTAACAAGAAAACACTGATTGAGGTACGGTCTGCTGCAGGCTATATATGGGTATAGAAATGTTCAAAGTCCAAGGAGTTAAAAAAACATAAAACCGAAAAAAGGCTAAAATTTTAAAAAAGGATGGAAGAGGGGGAAAACAGAAGATAAAATTAAAGGCAAAAGCAACAGGAAAAAAGAAAACAAAAAGAAAAAGAAGAAGACAAAATAAGAAGGAAACAGGGAAATGGATCAATCAAGACCATAGAGTTTCAAAAGTCAGACTGATGACCGAATCCGTCATGATCTCGGTTCACCCGTCCGACCGGCGGTTCGCTTCGTTTGATCGCAGTTCATTAGTGTATACAATGTTCTAACTTTAGTATCAACCTAATATCCAAGACAGAGATCATGCGAGAATTGAAATTATGTAGAACACATTCTAGGTAAGATAAGTCACCAATCATACCTTCAAATAAATTATATACTTCCATTTCATATCCAGTGTGACCATCTTATTGCAAGAGCTGTCAAGAACAAAAATACTGAATATCCCGTCATTATGTACCACTCCTGAACTAGCCAACAGCAATATACAGATACAACGCCTTTTTGTCCAAATGTAGCGATGGCAAAACCTGGCATTCCTCCTTTCTTCCACGTCATAGCTGGTACTGTTACTTCCCTTGTCCCATCAGGATGGGTGTGGTCTGAGAAGCTATCAGCATGAGCACTAAATATAATCCTGTGGAAAGAAAAATGAGAGCAGGCCTTCAAGTACCATCCTTGAGGAACAGACTCAATAAGAATTTGTGTGTACAAGAATTTCTTTTACCAAAGTATCACACACGGTCAAAATTGCAGCAAGCAAAAGTGCAACAAAAGGACCATCATTATCATGTCTAAGTAATTCAATTCACAGCTATACATTTGCCAAAATATGCAGTATATGGAGGACTAACCTTGGTTTAAGCGCTTGAAGAATATATTGTGTTGAATTTGCCGGGAGAGTATGCGATCGATCATATAGCTTCCTACCATCAACTCCGCTGCAGGGTCCAATTAGCACGTCAGAATATAATCATCACACCAATAATAAAGGCAACACAGAGATACACAAATGCACATTTTACACCATTTAATGTTCCAAAATTCAAGTTAGGCAATACTAAAAAAACATCAACGGCAAATTGCTGTCTGTCCACTCCCTCGTTAGCAAGGTCAAGGAGGAAGCTGCCCTTTGGGCTAGAGCTGGAGAAGCTGGCCTGTGTGCCATACTGCCGAGGACCTGGGATGTACATTAGTTTCTTTCTTGTGCTCCGTAACCTACTACCTCCTAGGAGGATTGTAACAACAAATTCTCTCTTTTCAATGCAATGAAACGCAAAGGTTGTGTTTTCTCGGGAAAAAAAAACATCAACAAGTAAAGCTCACATTTAATTGCTAAATATCCGCAGAAATGTATTAGCATTGGTATGGAGCAGGAGTTATGACTCAACAAAGTATGTTCACAATACACTCTATACAAGATTTACCTTTGCTTTGAACTCGGGGGAACCAAAGGATGATCTGAGGCAGTTCCATCTGGAAACATGGGAACACCAATGACTCCTATGTCAGACTTTTGGGACTTATGTAGTGGAATGTGGAGCAAAAGGACAGGACCTGATCCCAACGTCATGCTGTTTTGCCTCCAACTGTGGGCACCGACACCTTCTCCATTTTCGCTTCCCAGAGGAGAATGATCTGCTCCATTTAACCTTTTCTTTTGGAAATGATGGCTTTCCTTCTCCATAACCTTCTCAACACTGAACCGCAACGTGTTGTCACCACAGAGCAGTGCCACCGCATTTAGAGACATAAAACTGATATTACTAAACTCAAAAGCGCCACAGCCACTTGAATCTAGTCCTGGCAAATGCTTGGCCATACGGTGCACCAATTTACCATCCAAACTCGAACATTCGCCAACATCTTTGTCACCTAACACGATATGAAGAGGAAGGGAAGAGTACTGCCCTAATATCCCCTCAAACTGTTCAAGAACAGCTATCCATTTGCTCTCGTTATGCTCCGAACCCCTTGCTGAGATGTCCCCAAGGACTATGATCATATCTGGATTTGTTGTTTGAATAGATTTCTGACGAAGACATAAACATAGCAAATTAATATTAACCATAAGTGTGTAACATATCCAAAAAAAGAGCTCATAACTGACATTACTTAGCTTTACACTTGCGAATAAGAGATGTATCTTCTATCAGGTACAGTAATATTTATATGACTGGAGTGAAAATAGCTTCCAGGGTATTTACCAATGGCCTAAATCACGTGAACAGATATGCAAAGACCCAATTTCCTGAAATTCAGCCTATATAATAGTCTTAAAATGGCATGGACTTCAGGAATTTGTCGATACTACAGCACCAGACTCCTAAGAACTGAAAAACTCGAAGAATTTTGGGTTCGTTCGCATCTGAATCTGATCACTTACAGTGAATAGCTTGGACGTGACGTGGTCCCGGAAGAAGCGGTCGGCGTAGGTGGCGTCGGACCCGAGGAGCATCAGGTCGGCAACCATCATCGCCCTGAGGTCCCCGGCGGCGAGGTCGGGGGCGGGCAAGCCGCCGGAGCAGGAGGGCGTGGAGAGCCAGTCCTCGAAGGCGAGCAAGGCGGCGACGAGGACGAGCGGCAGCCACGGGTTGGGCCACGCCGCCATCGCCGGCGAGGTCGGGATAACGCGAGGAAAGCGAGGGCGAGGTCAGTAGCGCTGGGGCTTCGGTGTGGTCGTCGCCGGCCATGACGCGGCTATTTTCCTTGTTTATTTCTCGCGGCGAGTTTTGACCGGCGGTAATTGGCCATGACAGGTTCTTCCCCTGGGTTTTTATCTTCTTCTCCCAGCCATACGATCGGACATTCAACGGCTTAGATCAGTAGCTGCATTGAACGCTCAATAGTTAGTTCCAGCTTTGTCCAAAGAATTTGCAATTTTTATTTCTACATCTAACAACTCCGCCATCAGTCTGTTTTTTGCCAGGCAAAAGTTGTCATATTTGATTTGCCATGGTCAAATCCCGAGCGTTGAGAATTTATCATTTCCAAAGAATAATTAACGGAGCGACAAAGAACAATTGGTTAGATGATTAGAAATGTGATTGGTCATGTGTGTGTCGATATTGTAATCGGTGTTTACAGGAAATGAATATTGTAACTGACTACTTTAAGTCAGAACGTTCGTTATTGAAACACCATGGTAAAGGCCTCATGCCAATAATATGCTAAATAGTTGTATGCATTTGTAGATGGATATTTTTCATTGTCCAGGAACTGAATAGAAATTGATACAGTATTTGAGACTAGGAAAACCTTATTTCTCATTTGATTAAATAAATTTGTTTATGCATATTAAAACAAATGGTCACCGTGGTATAAAAAATGTTCTTGTAGCACAAGCATTGGTTTTTTCGACCGAGCACTGAAAAATTGTTTGGGAAATTATTTTTTAAGAATTTTTTTTCTTCTAGATAAGAGCATCAATATTGGGTGCACACCGGGTGCACCGCAAAACTCGGTGCAATTTTTTAAACACAGTACAGATGCTCGTGCATATGCACATACACTCACTCGTATGAACATACACATGCACACCCTATCCTTATTAGCACTTCCGAGAGACTGAGCCAGCACATCAACTTAAGATTTGATGGGGCCGTGTCACCACTGAACGCATATCACCGAAATACCTGAAATAAATTTAGGAAAATGCGAGCACCAATGTTAAGCTTAAGACTTGAACTCTGGTGGGCTGGGGACACCATTGCCCTCCAAACCATCCAACCACAAGTTGCTTCGCCAAACTCAATGCATTTTATACATATTGGTCTACATTCATGAGTTTATAAATTAGGCATTTTCAAAATTTACAGGAAAACCATGTCAGTAAAGTATGTTAAGTTAGGTAGATTTGAATTTGCACGGGAGCGCAAATGGTTGCGGTCAACTATCGCATAAGAGAAATCAAGAACTATTTCGCAGAAAAAAACTACAAAGAAACTTCAAGGACGTACTTGAAAGGCTCCTTTTAGATAGAGAATATTTGGACCCAGACTATATTTACATTTTAACAAACCGTGTTTGATTCTACCAATACTATTGGTGGATACCTAACAGACTACAAATTATATCTACCCGCCGGAGAGATATGAGCTCCATTTTACCGTTACTTTGGCACTGGGAGGGGTGGGGAACCACAAATCATTGTTCCTAGTCCAAATTTCTTTTCACGGTATTAGTTTGTTGTCCGAGCCTTGCTCCGGTGCATCCCCCTAACTCAATTTCCTAGGGGTATTCTTAACCCCCGCCATCTATTTTTTCTCCGGCCCGCCGCTGCCCATATCCAAGCCCCGTAGCCCATATCTAAGCCCCGTATAACCCGTATGACCCATACGTATGTATACGGTGACATCCCGAAAAAAAAGGATGACACGACCCCACGACCAGGTAGGACCTGCCGACGGCCGATCCATCAATCACGCAGCTCAATCAATCACGCAGCTCCTCGATCATTCTGATGAGTTTCTGTAGGAATATCGGCGGCAGCGATCTTATCGCCGGCGATCTCGTCCGAGAGCGCGCGCGGCACCGTCGTCAACCTCCAGCGCTCGCAGGTACCGCATCCCGTTTCCCCACGTTTGTCTCGCTCGCGGCAGCATCAAACGAACTGCCGCTGTTTTCGTCGTAGTGGTTAACCTAGCGGGGCGGGCAACCTAGCTTTCTGGCGGTCCAGGCCATCGCAGATCTTGTTCTGGTAGTGCTGCTCGTCGTGATATACACAGTGATCACGCGGGCTAAAGTGGGTTTCTTCTTTCTAGGGTTAACCTAGCGTCGGTTGCCGTCGGTTGTGTGCACGACGGCTCCGTTATTTGATGCGGCGGCTTACCTAGGTATCCGGCGATCCAAAATAATCACGACCGGTGCCGTGGGCTAGGAATCCGGCGGCGCATGTTATCACGGGTAGCGCTACTTCTCGTGATCCAAAGTGATCACGTACTGGATTCGTGGGACGTACCTTAACGCCGCTTGGTCTGGAGAGGGGGGGAGGATCCATGGCCGATCAGAGGTCGTTGGCGTCGATTGTGTGCACGATCTGAACGCCCTCGGTTGGGGCGCTCTCCGGTTGGTGTAGTTTATTTAACATCCGTGATCGTGCGCTAGGTGTTGTATATTTCAGCATTGATAATGTTTGCACATGTGATGATACATATTAATTGTTGTAGGAAATGGCGGACGATGAGTTAACTGATATGATGTATGACATGGAGTTTGGAGAACTGATGAAAGACTGGATAGAAGATTGGTCAGATGATGAAAATTCAGATCGTGGAGATAGGTCAGAGAATGGGAACGTATTGGAAGATCTTAATGTGAGTGGCATTATCATGTTGTAATTTTTTGGTGGCATCCGACAATATTATATTTTGAAAATTTATAGATGGATGAACATGATGATGGTCAGGAAAACAATGAGCATGATGATGGTGAGGAAAACAACTCGGAGATCTCGAATGAAGATTACATTAGTCAGGTATGGAAGTGGAATTTTTTGTTGGCATGCATGCAAATTGAATTAATCCTGGAATATTATATGATAAGTACTTATGTATTTGTGTTATATTTTTCAGCTCATTTCCGAATGTCATAATGCGTACGACTATTACGGTGAATCCGACGCGGAGACAGGCCTTGATGTCGAATCATTAGCTGCATCTGATTCTGGGGAGTCGCAATCGTCGGTCATCATGAGTGAGGTATGTATGTAATCAATGTTGTATGGAAGTAATGTTATACCATAGAAAACTGTTTTCATGGCTATGTTATGATTGTGTAGGTGACAGAAGTTGAGGGGAAAAAGAATGTCCAAGATACTGCTAGTGCAGATGATAAGAGGGATATGTTCATGCAGATAATACAAATGACTTTTACGTCTCACGAGGCTGCGTATGATTTCTACAACAGCTATGCTAGAGATAATGGTTTCAGCATTAGAAAGAATAGGGTCAGGTATAGCAAAACCGAGTCACGTCATATGCGTTATAAGCGGTTTGTTTGTTCCAGACAAGGAAAACGTGACAGCAGGTTGCTAACCGAGGAAGGACACAGCCGTAGGCTCAGACCCGAGACACACTGCCACTGCGAAGCGCACCTGACCGTGAAGCTTGACCAAAAGCGTGGGGTTTGGTATGTTGATAGTTTTGTGGACAAGCATAGCCATATCTTGGCAGGACCGGACGAGGTACCTTTTCTTTGGTCCCACAGAAAAATCAAAGAGTACCAGAGAGCTGAGATACTGTCCATGGGAGCTGCAGGGATTAGAATTCACGACATGATGGATACCTTCATCAGCAAACATGTATGGTATGGCGGTGTTGGTTTTACCAGGCGTGAAATATACAACCTTTGTGCCAGGGAGAAGAGGAAGCTGCTTTCAAAAGGTGATGCTGCCACAGTCATAGGCATCATGGTCAGTAGGAAACAGAGGGATCCTAGCTTCTTTTTCGAGTACAAGCTAGACAAGGAAGGACATATGAATAGGATGTTCTGGTGTGACTCTCAGTCTCGTCATGACTATGAGGACTTCGGCGACATGCTTGTATTTGACAGCACGTACAAGATGAACCGGTATGGTATGCCATTCATACCCTTTGTTGGTCTTAACAATCACCGGAAGACCACTGTTTTTGCTTGTGCCATAGTTTCGGACGAGACCGAAGAGACATATGTGTGGCTGCTGGAGACTTTTTTGAGGTCCATGTGTCAAAAGATGCCTATGAGTGTTATCACGGATGCCGACGCTGCGATGATCAAGGCAATTCGTCAAGTCTTGCCAGACGTGTGGCACCGTATATGTACGTGGCATATAGAAAAAAATATGAAGATTCACCTCAGTCACAAGTCCTTGAAGGAGTTCCGAACTCTTCTGTACTACAGCACGTCCACGGCCACGTTTGAGGAGAGATGGCACGCGTTTTCCAAAAGATGGCAGTCGGAAAAAACAGTAACATGGTTGAGACGGATGTATAAGAAGAGGAGACTGTGGGCCGCGGCTTATCTGACAGAGGGTTTTTGGCTTGGCATGAAAAGCAACCAGAGGAGTGAAAGTCTAAACTCATGCCTTCACCTCCACCTAGACGGTGAAATGACCCTGGTGGATATGATTTTGCACTATGAGAACGCCGTTGTACGTATCCATGAGAATGAGGCACGAGATGATTGCACGGCCTCACAGAGTTTACCGGTGCCAGTTACTAGCTCGAGGGAACTTGAGATAGCTGCTTCTCACGTCTTCACTCCAGCAAACTTCTATATGTTGCAAGCTGATCTTAGGAAAATTGGTGGCATGGAGATTGTAGAAATAAAGCTCGGAGACGGATCACAGCAGTACATCGTGGCCTGGAAGAATAACCGGAAGATTCGTTTTTGGGTGGAGTACACTCCAGTAAATTCCGCAGAAACTATAAGGTGCAGCTGCAGAAGAATGATTCGAAAGGGTCTACCTTGCAAGCACATATTCCATGTACTGGAGTACTTGAATATATCTGAAATACCAAAGTGTTTAGTTCTTGTGCGGTTCACGAAAGACGCAAGGTTGGGACTGCCCGCCAGGCGCACAAGCGATCTGTTGGGATTTGGATGGACTGGAGCAGCTGAAAGAATGAAATATAGCCAGGTTAGTGTGTTGGCTTCAGAAGCTATGCATGCAGCATGCAAACACCCAACTTTGTGGGATCAGTTACAGGAGAGTTTGAAGGCCGTGATAGCTAAGAGCCATGAGTATGATCAGCTAAAGCAAAATTTGAGTAAGAAAACGGCTGATCTTAGTACTTGTGCAATTGAATATGTAGATGATGGTGAAGGCAACATAGTTGAAGTTCATGATCCTATTAAAATATCAACGAAAGGTGCAACTAAGGTAGATGAGAACCGCCCTATGTCGAAAAATGGTAGGCCACTTTCGTACGACGAGATCAGAATCAGGTGCGGCGCATGCAAATTGCTAGGGCACACTAAACGCAACAAGAAATGCAAACTAAATAAGAAGTAAGTTTTTGTATGCATTGTAGGTTATAATTGTTTTTAACTTGTCATTCATTAACTTTTCCTGTTATCGTGTGCAGAAGCGTGGTGGGCGAAGAAGAGTAGAACAGTTGCTAAAGTTATGTTAGGATGAATCCAGTGATCTAATAGTGAGGTGTTTACAATGTGTTACTGCATACATGATACATGATATATACTATTGCAAGAGGCCAGTACCTTGAGATAGTGCTTGTAGCATATATGGACTAAACAGGAGGCGGTCACTAGGGACTTTAATCATGGAAAATGGATAGCATTTTAGCCATTGTAATGATGGCATCTTTTGTGCTGTCCACTGTAGTTATATTATATTAGAAAACTAGACGATACCTGGCATGTTGTTGCGGGAATGTTTTGCAATATATTCATAGAGAAATGGTTACGTGTAACATGTATATGTTGTTGCGGGAATATTTTGTTTGCATGTTGTGGTGGACCTTTCTCCATACATGTTGAATGACGAGGTGGCAAACTTGCATGTTAAGAGAAATAGGTTAGTGGTGGCTAGTTGTTTAGATATAGAAGATGTAATTATGTGGGGTAATAATTAAAAAAAATTCACTCCTTTGGTTCACCACCATTTAGATATAGAAGATACCAGCTCACTTTGGTCTATAGTATAGACTTCGTACCAAAAACCCACCATTTTCCCCTTATAAAGAAAAGAAAAACCCACCATTTTATGGCTTGTAGTGTAACTCGGGCCGCTTGTCGCGATGACGTGGAGGGGGGTGACGGATGCCGTAAGACGGCGCGACACACAGCCGCTCCCGTTGCCGAGCCCATTTAACAATTTTTATTTTGATTACAACCCGTTTAAATGGGCCGCGCTGGCCACCTGGTCGGGGCGCTTCTTCCCTCGCGATCTCCACGCGCGTTCTATCTATCCACTGCAACCGCCACTGCCGCCACCGATCCACGTCTTGCCGCCGGTCACGTTACGCCATGGTTACGTTGAGCGACGAGTCGAGCTCTTCTTCGGATGGCGAATCCATGACTAGCCTGCAGGTACGCTCCTACTATATAATCTCCAAATAGTGCTAGGCTTAGGGTTAGGGTTCTTCATTTCCGGTATTTAACGTAGGGCGTTGATTTGTGCATTATCTCTGTTGTTTCGTTTAGCTTCCTACGACTATCCCTTGCTATGAATGGAGTGGCATTGCTCACGATCTGTCTTCTCGTTGTCTGCATCGAGAACCTTGCGTCAGGCTAGTTGCTTTTGATTCCTTGGACACTCGCAGACGTTTTCTTGCCTGTGGTCAGAAGGTATGTTGTTCCGTACTGTAAATAATGTTTAAATTACCTCATGCTCGATTTACTTCGCGGTAATCCATTGTTCTGCCCAAAATTGCATACAATTTCAATTAATTTGTGCATTTACAAAGTCCGTATTTATGTTGTTTTTGTACGGTCTAATATTTGTTTTAGCACATAATAGCATATACTTGTAGTTAATTGATCCATATATATATATATGTATATCATTGCATGCTACATTTTGTGTTTATATGATTGAGACCATATTTTTAGTGCATTGCATGTAATTGTATTGCATTTGTGCATATATGATTGAGACCATATTTTTTCATACTGTAGGAAGAAGTGAAATGTAACTATGTGGAATGGGTAGACCCGGAGTGGTCAGTGGCTATGAAGTTCTGCCTGAGAGAACTGTGGAGCATGTATGACGAGAAGCTGAGACAGAATATTAAGAATGCTGAAGAAAAATGCATGTTAATTGGAGAAAAGAGGAGGACGGAGGAAGAGCTGAGATTTTTCAAAATGGACTTTGCTAAACTGGTGGCTGATAAGGAGGATGCTCTCACGCAGTTGGGCAATGCAAGATTGTCACTCAGCGATCTCAAAGAGGAGCTGGAGAAGAATAAGATGGCAGACCATGGTTGTGCCAATCTACATCAGGTCCTGAGGGTAAAGGCTGAGAAAGACCGGGACCGGGTGGTGCTAGAGAGAGACCAAGTGATGAGAGAGAGGGACCAGCTGAAGCAAGAGAAGAAAAAACTTGAGTATATTATTGCAGATTTTCTCAAACAGAAACATGGGTACGTTGATAAGATCAAGAAGCTGAAGGAGATTTGTGATGAATTTTAAGTATGTTTTGTGGTTTATTGTTGAACAGAATGATCAAGTCCTATCTGCATTGTGGCCAGTTCATTTGTGTAAGGTCTAAGTATATTATATTAACCAATAAATTATATCACTTTCGAAATAGTTTTCCCTTGTTTGACCTGCATCCTAATGCGGGTTCTTGGCTAAGCACTGAAATTATTTTGCTTCCACCGGAGCTCTAAATTGTACTGATCAAGGGGGTGAAATAGTAGTTGATCATGTGATTGATGGTGCTACTGATCCTGATCTTCATGATGCAGAAAAGGAAAAGGCTAACAAAAATGCAGCAAAAAACTGTGCAACGAGATTTGAAGCAACACATAACACCAAGGGAGTCTGGCGCAAGACACGAGGAAGATCCACCTGTGGACGCCGATCCCGAGAGATCCAGCGGCAATCATGCGCACGGGATCCCAGGCGGATCTGCCTACTCCACCAACCGCAGGATCCACGGGTGCCCCGTCTGCGTCCGACACGCGGGCTGTCTCCACCGAGCGGTCGGGCGGGACCGGACCTGGCGCCCCCCCCCCCGCGCCAACTGGCGCTCGTCGACTGGGTCGCCCGCGCTGGGACCGGATCTGTCGTTGTCTCGGGCGCGGGATCCCACACCGGATGGCACGACAGCCGAGGTTGATTCTCAGGCAAACAAAAAGGAATTTATCAACTTTTTTTCTTATTGTTGAATAATGCCAAATCAAATTAAAAAAATATGCAAAAGTAAAAAAGGAAATGAATTACTCTTCCATGGAAGAAAAGAATGAACACAGCAGCAAAAAACATTAAGGTAGAACAAATGAAGGGAAGCAAAAATTTATTGGTATGAAACGTATAGTCTGACTGCATTACACATACACAAGTATGTGTGAGCGACCAAAAATCCACACAAAATCCATGGTATCGTGCTTATTACATGAATGATAGAAAATCAAAGTTGTCCATGCCGGGAAACGTGCTTTCGGACATAAAACAAACGACTGAAACTAGAATCTTGAATCATGTATGATGTCTTCACGCCTTGCTTTTCTTTGCGATGTCGCGGATTTTGTTCTTCACACATTCGAGCATGTTGGTAGGTGAGAGAACCAACTCGGCGATGAGACGCCTTCTCCTTGCATTAACCGTGCCCTGCAATTTTTAGAACAAGGTTTAATGAATAGAAGTTGGTATTATACGACAATTGTACAAGTGTACGAGCAGAGAGGACAAATTACCTGGGTAAAATCGGCGGTCCATCGATCCCCGTCCCAATGCTCCATAACTTCAATCACAAAAAGGCCACAAGAGTTCCTAATATATATGCAAACATTAGTCACCGTGCACACGAACATGTCTTTCGTAATTAGAAAATGATGAACCATAACTCACCCGTCCTCTTGTAGTGGCATGTCGATCTGAGGTATGATAGGCCACTTAGTGACGTCTGGATATTTGCCAGGTGTAATACGGTTTGCCTCTTCCATATCAATTGCTATTGCTAGTCGCTATTTGAAAGAAAGTAGTAGTGAGAAACCATATGACATTTCATATGAAGAATGCTCAATGTCGGGGAGAGTACCAGTGCTTTCACAGTGTCGAGAGAGAACTCGAGAGGATAGAGCGAATCAAAAACTCGGAACTCTTTCTTGCGGTTGTGCATCACCACGGTGATCCAGTGTGTATTGCCGACGTTCAACGGGATAAACGACTGAAATGTGGAACACATTTGTAATCAGATGCAATTATGCTTGTTGAAATGAGTGTTAATGAACTAGTAAGAACATATCGTACCTTATCACGGACGGTATACTCGTCCAGAACCCTACGTACTGCTCCAGCTCTGCTCAGCGCACTATCCATGTTGTATTTCGACGGTTTAGGGTTGTCTCGTGCCTTAGCACGATCAACAAGGTATTTGGACCTCCAGGCTGGACAGAGGTGCCGATCATGACCAACGCGCAGAGCCAAATGTGTCTGATAAGCATCGATAATCTGCGTAAAATAATAGAACATTTTATTTTCATAGGTGACACCTAGATTATGCACTTAAATAGCAGGACATGGTAATAGATCTTACGTCATCCGCCAGCCATGTATGCTCAAGTACCGGTCGTATACTCTCCACAGTCACAGAGGTGCCACGTTCATTGTAGT
Organism: Aegilops tauschii subsp. strangulata; assembly: GCF_002575655.3. Classification (NCBI taxonomy): domain Eukaryota; kingdom Viridiplantae; phylum Streptophyta; class Magnoliopsida; order Poales; family Poaceae; genus Aegilops; species Aegilops tauschii. Next base: position 145,133,689 of record NC_053041.3, read on the forward strand.
AAACTCTTTTTGTCATATTCTTCTCAGACCGAGCAGCTGCCTCCACAAACGCAACAGCAGCATCGATGAGTTCTGGTGTCAAATCGTCCTTAACAGAGCCTTCCATGTCATTGTCACTAAACAGAGCTGCATGATAAATTACGAACGTCACGAACGGTGAGTACATGAAATGGTAGTAAATTAAGCACTAAGATAGCTACTAACGGTACCTCTAGTTGCGGTAGTGTTGCCGGATGGCTTAGTACCACGAGCGCTTCGCTTGTCGGGCTTGTCAAGTTTAAAGGGGGATTCAAATTTCTTGGGAACAGTTCGTCGGCGCTTCCCGGATATAACATCGTCTTCTTTTGCGGTTGCTGCAGACTTTTTCCCCTTGCTCTTACCCACCATCCTGTCGATAGAACTTGCAGAAATGTCAATGTCGGACGATTCTGCTCGAGGAGAATTACCTACAATCCAAGGGTTCTCCGGTGTTGCGCCGCACTCATCAGTAGGCTTCGTTGTCTTGTCAACATTTAACTTGGCAGGTGTTTTCTAGTTAACAAAAAAATAATGTGATAGGTTCAGTTAACGAAAATGAAGATGCATAATTGAGATAAATGAAGACAAATAAATGAAAACATACTTCCTCATCATCGTTGTTCTGGTTTACAACAGGCTCGTCAGGCTGTGTCAAATCAATTACCGGCTCTAGACCGTCAGAGTCATCCTTGTACACGAATTCTTTTTTTCTGGTGGACCATTCTCAAAGGAATCCACTTCTAGGTCGGCATCGTTGTTGCCGGAAGCCGCAGCAGCCGCTGGCTTGTACATCACACCATTTTGGTTCAACTTCTCTAACAATCTCTACATTACATAAAAAATATTAATTAATGTCGGCACGGTTTTGCAACTTCAAAAATGTTGTAAACATAGGATTAAGGGTGTGTCACCTCGGCTACTTGTTCTGGTATTTCCTTCATTTGGCTGCGTATGTAATCCATACACCGCTTCATGATGAGGTTCATCATCTCGTCCGCGTTTGAGGCTAACTTGGACTTCTTTGCCGCATCAACGGCATGCTTCATTTTTGGCTTTTCTGGTTCGGGTACTTTGCGCTCCTGCGCCCTATACTCCTTGGTTATGTTGTCTTCAATACAAGTATATGTGATCAATAAAAATATTAATACAACTAATTATGTTATATAAAAGATTTAAGAAGTACCCAACGTAATGAATTACCTTGATGTTACCACGGCCACGGCCTTGGTCATAATCAAACTTGTCTCTCCTTGAGGCCGCAGCTTCAGTCCAATTCCTCATTAGAGGTTCCATGGACAAGCTAGGATTGAATGCGCATTCACCTTCCAGAGGCTGAACCTTCTCCCAGTACAGGTACTGCATGAATATGAAAAATTACAATTAGTACTATACAGCAGGTAAATTAGCAATCATTTTTTTTTGCAATGGTACAAGTCTGAAAGGTGTACCTGCAGGAGAGCTAAGTTCCCTCTCGGCCATTGGCGGAGGTGTTTGCCTTTCCTCACGTTGCGAAGGCAGTCCAGCAGAACCCGGAGGATGAATGCATTCCAATTAATCTTGGATATACGCTTCACATCGTCCACCAATGCGTAATATTGCTTTGGTACAGTCTTGCTCGACATGGGAGCAAGAACTGTTCCAAGCAACACGAGGACAACTCTCCGAAGGAAATCTTCGGCGGCAGATTTATTTTTTGTGATGTCCACAATCAGATCATCGATGACTATGTTACCTGTGGTCTTGCTCAGGAATTGAGGCGGCACTCGATCTTTAACATCCTCACCTTCCTCACCGAGAATACCTTCTGCCGACAGTCCGTGGTTCTCCAAGGCCAAGATGCACTCAACATCCACGGCACCGAGAGACACTTCGCCAACCAAGTCTTGTACAATGAATCTGCCCTTGCTAGGATCAAATATCTCAACCATGTACCGGATCAACATTGTACGCATCTTCAGCGAAGGTATCTGAAGCATGCTACGGAGTGGTGTTTCGGCAAGTGCGGCCCGTTGACCGGAAGATAGACCGGCAATAAGTTTGCACCATTTTTCTACGGCGCAAACAATTTCTCCGTTGAGTTCATCCATCCTGTTAAAAAATATACTTGGTTATAGTACCATAAATTATGTAATCAACTTTTTTCCTAACATATTGTTGCATAAAACATAATAATGGAATACACTATCCCACAGTAGATAGAAAACTATACAACATAATTTATTCATACTGAAACATTCAGCCGAGACACGTGCAGCACATAAAATGACAGTTTAACAAGTACTTATTTAACCAATTAGTTTCATAATAAAAAGCAACATAATTTATCTAATCATTTATTTTCATATGGTACTGTACAAATAGATATAAGAATCGGTGACAGTGCCTAATTAACAGTAAATTGAAAAGAAAAAAACGAAATTATGCATACTGGAACATGCATCAAACAAACGTGCATCACATACAATATTAGTCGGCGTCTCATAGTTGCAACATGCATGTCTTAGGGCATTGTTATAACTTAAAGTGACTATGCTATAACTAACACTGATAAAAAATTGTTGTTTATTCATCAATCCAACCTACAAGTGAAAGACAACAAACAACATGCAGAAACTAATTTGCAATCGTAGGGCTATCTAATCAAATACACGCACAAACAAATCTAGTGTCATAGGCCTATCTAATCTAATACACGCACAAACAAAAAACATCTACTCCAACAGATGTAATGCGAAGATTATGCGCTAATTAATCTTAGTCCTATCGAATCTAACACACGCACCAAGAAAAGCATCATGGATGCGGTACGGTTGCCAACATACTGGATCGCTCGATGAAGATGGAAGTTGTCGGCGTTGTAACGTGGACGCAGTTCGTCCACGACGGCCAGCACGCGCTGACGACCTGGATGTTCTCGACGATCTTGCTGCGGTTGGGCCGATGCTAGGGACGCAGCTGTCGTCGACTCGGCGGTAGGAGCCGTCGTAGATGACATGAAAGACGATGCCGAGACTAAATAGGAGGAGGAGGATCTCCTAGGTCGTCGTAACCACCAGGGATAGAACGCCCGTGATCTTTGCCTTCCTTAGTTGAGGAGAGGCAGTACGTGCTCCTAAATTAAAGGGATAGGCTTCCCACGCTCGAGTTTTTTTGTAGATTCCGATCCGGGAATTGTGTAACAAATCGCAGCTGCTCCTCTCTTTGAGCGATGAGGGGCTCGTTTCATGTACTTTTTTTCTTTTCTTTTTCATATTAGAAAATTTTGATATCAAATAATTATTTCAACTCAACCAAATGGCCCCAAAAAAATTTCACACAATGGGATGACCATGGACATCATGCATGCCAATTCTCATCGATTTCCGACACTCGATGCATTTACTAGGATTTTGCCGACGAAAAGAACCCGAAACGCTGCTCGGACGTGACGCAATGTTCGTTCGGTGTCAAGAATGGCTCAGATGTTGCATGGGGGCCTACATTGGGCTTCCTCACATGATGCCAAAGTTTGGTGTCATTTAATGCAGGCCAGCACATAGCACATGTGCAATCACCATCATTCGGGTCTGCCGTAGGGGGAGCCCGAAGGACGTTGTTTTTATGGACTCAACCAAATGGCCCCAAATTTTTTTCACGCAATGGGATGACCATGGACATCGTGCATGCCAATTCTCATCGATTTCCGACACTCGATGCATTTACTAGGATTTTGCCGGCGAAAAGAACCCGAAACGCTGCCCGGACGTGACGCAATGTTCGTTCGGTGTCAGGAATGGCTCAGATGTTGCATGGGGGCCTACATTGGGCTTCCTCACATGGTGCCAAAGTTTGGTGTCATTTAATGCAGGCCAGCACATAGCACATGTGCAATCACCATCATTCGGGTCTGCCGTAGGGGGAGCCCGAAGGACGTTGTTTTTCTGGACTCAACCAAATGGCCCCAAATTTTTTTCACGCAATGGGATGACCATGGACATCATGCATGCCAATTCTCATCGATTTCCGACACTCGATGCATTTACTAGGATTTTGCCGGCGAAAAGAACCCGAAACGCTGCCCGGACGTGACGCACTGTTCGTTCAGTGTCAGGAATGGCTCAGATGTTGCATGGGGGCCTACATTGGGCTTCCTCACATGGTGCCAAAGTTTGGTGTCATTTCATGCAGGCCAGCACATAGCACATGTGCAATCACCATCATTCGGGTCTGCCGTAGGGGGAGCCCGAAGGATGTTGTTTTTCTGGACTCAACCAAATGGCCCCAATTTTTTTTCACGCAATGGGATGACCATGGACATCATGCATGCCAATTCTCATCGATTTCCGACACTCGATGCATTTACTAGGATTTTAAAAAACAATTCAAATGTAAAAAAGATAAGATCTATTAGAATGAAGAAGTGAAATAAAAGATAACATATTATCTTACATTTTGAAAATATTTCAAATATAAAGAAGAGAGCAAATATTAGAATGAAACAGAACATTTTATTTTACAAACTAAAAACATTTCAATTATAATAAAGATAAGAAATATTGGAATGAAGAATTGAAATAAAACACACCATTTTAGTTTATATTTCATAAATATTATCAATATAAAAACGAGAACGAACAAATGAAATAAAACACAACAAAATTTGGCATATTTTTTTAATTTTAGTAAACACTGTTAGAAATAATATAGAAAAAAGAGATTTGATTTTAAATATTAGAAATATAAACAAGAAAATAAATTTTGGAGTTAAGAAGTGAAAAATAAAGAGAATATATAACAGATCAGTGCGCGGGTAAGGCTGCCCTGGGCCAGCCCGCCCGAATTGGGCCCAAGGCAGAGCCGCGCAAGGCACAGCGCAGCGCACAGCCGTGGGGTGGTGGGAGTTTAGTCCCACCTCGCCAAGCGAGAGAGCGCCGCACCGGTTTATATACCCGGCTGCGACTCCCCTCCCAAGCTCCTATCATATGCAGGCAGTACATTGCCTAACTCTCGGCCCCTCTGCCCCGTGGGGCCTACTAGCAGCAGAGATATTCTGCACCACGGGCCTGCATCCTGGCCCATGAACGGCTGGGTTCCTAGTCGTATGCAGGCCGTGGTGTATGAATTCTCCTGCTCTGGTAGGTGGGCACTTTTTTTGGCATATTGCCATGTGTTTTGATCTTCAAATCACACACTAAATTATACGCATGCTCACTTGCATTCAATACACATTTTTTTGCATATATGACAAGTTAATGTTTTGACCTTCAAATCACCTAATAAATTTTACACATGCTCACTTACATGTAATACACATGGCTATTAATGGGATTTCAACAAAAATGAGGCCGTGGTGTATGAATTCTGCTCCCACATGCATGCCATGGTCATGGTAGGGTGTGCATAAAGTTTGGGATCATTTGGTGGGACCGACAAGGAAAACCTCTTTCAAACTTGCCCTCCGGCAAACCCGAATGGTCCGGCTTGTACATGGTTCATGTGGAGGTATGCATGAGATGACCCCAACTTTTTCGGAGCATGTGGGCATGGCCAATGTGGTCCCCCAGGCAAGGTGTGCACGAATTCGGACACAATACACACGTTGCGTCATGTCGGGCACTGTTCTAGGGATTTATCGCTAACCTTGCAGGGTTAAGCTATGTATTTGAATCTAGAACCAAATTAACGCAACCTTAGAGTTGAAGAACTGGCTGATCCATATATCATTTATAATGCTCTATTTCCACTTCAAGCCAGCATAAACCTATATAACCAAAAGCCAGCATGGCCTGCAGTCTGCCTAACCCATCATCCTAGGCTTACAAAGTTCATGAGCACCGCAAAATAACAGCAACAACTACTAAAACATCGCAACAAAGTAAAGGCCACATCTTCAGCAGGAAGTAGAGTCTTCTTTTTTATCCTTCCAGTCTTGCCACGTTGATTCTCCACCCCTGCTTCGCTGTGTACACTTCACTTGCTACTCGCTCTAGCAGTCTTGCTCCCACCTCCAGCACCTTTTTTGTGGCTCCTTTGTCTGCAAAATAGATCAATCAACAATCCTATTAGGGGCTACATTTTTCATGCAGAGAAATAACTATAGTTTTCCCAATACTGCAGTACTAAAATCACATTTATTAGGGGCAACCAAACAGCTCACTGTAAATAAAACTAACATAATCTCAAATACTGAAGTATTCTCAAAGAACTTAGAACATAGTATGCTATCAAACGGGTCCAAACTGACTCACACAGATAGACTAACTGAAGACACTGACATGCCATCACTCTGTTTTCTTGTCCTTCAACTTGCTGATGCGCTCTGAGTGACGAATGCCCATACGGATGTAGGTCTCCGCTTCAATCGTCATGGTCCTGTCTCCAAGCTGCGGGATCCCTGGACCCATAATCTGCACGTCCGCCGACTGCTCCTGGACAACATCATCCTGCTCCTCCTCTCCAGCACTGTCGTCCAGCAGCAGAACAACCTCCTCTTCCCCGCTCTCATCCTTGCTCTGCTCCACATCTTCGCTATCACTCTCATCCTCGCTATGCCCCACATCTTCACTATCACTGTCATCCTTTCTTTGCTCCACATCACTGTCAGAGTGAACATTGGACTGATCAACCGGAGCAGGCACCGCGAGCAACACTCGGACAAGATCTGGCACTGAAATAGGAGGGGCGCGGCGGCGGGAGCGGTACATGTACCACCTCGCACGCTGACGCGGATCCGGGGAGTTCTCCGCTTCGTTCATAGCCCAGAGGAAAACCTGGACTGGAACAACTCCTCGAGCAGGACCAAACAACGATTTCTTCTCATTGCCTGTAAGCACTTTGATGAGACCCCTACCGTGGTCGATGAACATCTGCAAGCTGGGAAACCAGCTGCAGATCTCCTCCACATTCGCCCTCTTCTCCAGATCGCCCTGACAGAACTTCCCAACTGCCTCCTCCCACTTTTCTTGAGCGCGGCGGCAATCACTTGCCGACCGCGACCTCCTTCCCTTCTTGTCCCCCATCGCCGGTGACGCCAGATATGAGATTTGAGCACACGGAGTGAATGGGGAACAAAAGCAAAGACCTAGGGTTCGTATCTGCCAGATGAAATGGGAAATTTTCCCCTCTCCAGCTGATAACCGTGTGTGAGGCCGGCCTGGAACGGCCCACCCAAATTAGGCCCAAATCAAAGCCGCGGCAGGCACTGTCTCGGGGTGGTGGGAGTTTAGTCCCACCTCGCCAACGGAGAGGAGCTCGCACCGGTTTATAAACCCACCTGAGCTAATCATCTCAAGTTCCTATCTAAAGCAGGCAGCTCATTGCCTAACCAGTCTCTCTCTGCCCCGTTGGGCCTACCGGCAACTTATATACATTCACCGCGGGCCTGCATCCTGGCCCAATGGGTTACTAGTCGTATGCAGGCCGTGGGGTTTCATATAAATGCTGTTGGTAGGCTGGCATTTTTTATTATTTTTTTATTTTTTTGCATATGTCACATGTTTAATTTTTTGCATATGTCACATGTCAAATTTTGCAAACAAGTTGGCATTTTTTATTATTTATTTAATTTTTTTGCATATGTCACATGTCTAATTTTTTGCATATGTCACATGTCAAATTTTGCAAACAAGTTTGAATCATTAAATTTTCAAATTATAAACTAAATTTAAAATTTAAAAATATTAAAAATATTTGGACCAAACATTTCCACCATGTGAGGATACCCAAAGTAAATTTTTAAATTTGTATTCAATTTTTTGCATATGTCAAATGTCTAATTTTGCACACAAGTTTGAAACAAAATATGTCCTCTAGACTAACTGGTCAAAACATCGGTCTATACCTCAAGGGGGCATTGTAAAGTATTATTTTTCCAAAAAAACATTCATAGCCATGTTTGGCACATGTGGGTCACCATGTACAAGAAAATGTGGGTGATTTGGAGGTGGTGGAAAAAATCACGTATGTTCAAAAACTGGCTTAACTTAGACCAAATGGCCCCTCCGGAATGCGATGATTTTTCGACCACCTCCAAATCACCTCAGTTTTGGCACACATGATCTCTTGCACAAACAAAGCTAGTTTTCCAAGGTTTTACTTTTTTTGAATTTTTTATTAATTTATAATGCCCTCTAGACTGACTGGTCAAAATATCGGTCTATACCTCAAGGGGGCATTGTAAAGTATTATTTTTCCAAAATTTCTTTCATAGACATGTTTGGCACATGTGGGTCACCATGTACAAGAAAATTTGGGTGATTTGGAGGTGGTGGAAAAAATCACGTATGTTCAAAAACTGGCTTAAGTTAGACCAAATGGCCCCTCCGGAATGCGATGATTTTTTCGACCACTTCCAAATCACCTCAGTTTTGGCACACATGATCTCTTGCACAAACAAAGCTAGTTTTCCAAGGTTTTACTTTTTTTGAATTTTTTATTAATTTATAATGCCCTCTAGACTGACTGGTCAAAATATCGGTCTATACCTCAAGGGGGCATTGTAAAGTATTGTTTTTCCAAATTTTCTTTCATATCCATGTTTGGCACATGTGGGTCACCATGTACAAGAAAATTTGGGTGATTTGGAGGTGGTGGAAAAAATCACGTATGTTCAAAAACTGGCTTAAGTGACCAAATGGCCCCTCCGGAATGCGATGATTTTTTCGACCACCTCCAAATCACCTCAGTTTTGGCACACATGATCTCTTGCACAAACAAAGCTAGTTTTCCAAGGTTTTACTTTTTTTGAATTTTTTATTATTTATAATGCCCTCTAGACTGACTGGTCAAAATATCGGTCTATACCTCAAGGGGGCATTGTAAAGTATTATTTTTCCAAAATTTCTTTCATAGCCATGTTTGGCACATGTGGGTCACCATGTACAAGAAAATTTGGGTGATTTGGAGGTGGTGGAAAAAATCACGTATGTTCAAAAACTGGCTTAAGTTTAGACCAAATGGCTCCTCCGGAATGCGATGATTTTTTTGACCACCTCCAAATCACCTCAGTTTTGGCACACATGATCTCTTGCACAAACAAAGCTAGTTTTCCAAGGTTTTACATTTTTTTGAATTTTTTATTAATTTATAATGCCCTCTAGACTGACTGGTCAAAACATCGGTCTATACCTTAAGGGGGCATTGTAAAGTATTATTTTTCCAAAAAACATTTCATAGCCATGTTTGGCAAATGTGGGTCACCATGTACAAGAAAATTTGAGTGATTTGGAGGTGGTGGAAAAAATCACCTATGCTCAAAAACTGGCTTAAGTTAGACCAAATGGCCCCTCCGGAATGCGGTGATTTTTTCGACCACCTCCGAATCACCTCAATTTGGGCACACATGATCTCTTGCACAAATAAAGCTAGGTTTCCAAGGTTTTATATTAGTTTTATTTTTTTTGAATTTATACTGCCCTATAGACTGACTGCAAAAAATCACCATGTAAGTTTGACCAAATGGTCCCTCCAGAAGGCGGTGATTTTATCGACCACCTCCAAAATTTCCACTTTTTAAAATATATTAGAAATGGAAGATTCAATCTTGCTAACTTATGAACATTGATGAAAAAAGATTTTCAAACTTTTCTAATTCTTATAATATATTTCAAATGGAAGTTTCAATCACGCTAACTTATGAACATTGACAAAAAAGATTTTCAACATTTTCTAATTTTAAAAACATATTTCAAATGGAATATTCAATCATGCTCACTTATGAACATTGACAAAAAAGGATTTTCAACATTTTCTCATTTTAAAAATATATTTGAAATGGAACATTCAATCATGCTCACTTATGAACATTGACAAAAAAGGATTTTCAACATTTTCCAATTTTTATAATATATTTGAAATGGAATATTCAATCATGCTAACTTAAGAACATTGACAAAAAATGATTTTCAACATTTTCTAAATTTAATAATATATTTGTAATGGAAGATTCGATCATGCTAACTTATGAAAACCTCAAGTCAATGTTTTTTACTATCTATCCTATGTAGATAAGGCTTGTTCTTTGCACACACCATTACCAAGCACATGCCCACTGTATGCAGCATGTCTCATCAGTCAAGCAACATTGAAGCACCTACTGTGATCATTGCAGCATCAGAATATAAACACTGCAACAAAGCATAGCTGACCTGCATCTAGACAGTTGATATACTTCAGAGACATACTAGATTAATTAAGTCTCTGCCATACTTAAGAGTCTGCCATACTACTTAAGAGTCTGCCATACTACTTAACAGTTCACAAACACATCCACCTTCCAGATTCACAGTTCACAACCATACTAGCGCAAAAGTTAAACATCATCAACTATATTGATGATGAGTACCACTACCAGCTTCACAGAGGGTGACTAGATGGGACCCATAGCCTTTAGGAGGGCTGCATGCTCTGCCCTGATCTTCACGTCGTTCCCACTCGTCGCTACACCGCGTGCATGCGACATAAGGTGCTCATACAGCCCATCCTTGGGAATTGGCTTAGTGGTGCAGTATGGGCACCTGAACTTGCCCCACTTGTAGTACGCCGCCTTCCCCTTCTCCCTGATCTTGTTGGCTTCATGCTCAATGAAGGACTTGTGGTTCCACTCTTCCACCTCATCTCCAGAGTTGTACTGCACATACAAATGATTTGCATAAATACATACTTCCCATTTAGAGTAATGTAATTAACAAACATCAAATAATTGCCATTTACTTGCCCGTTAATGAACAAACAAACATAATAGCCCATTTATAGCTAATTAATGCACAAACAACAGAATAGTTCCATTTAGAAGAATTTAATGGACAAACAACAGAATAGTTCCATTTATATGCATTCATATATGGTTTCATGAAAAAACATCACACATATCCCATTTACAGCTAATTAATGCACAAACAACACAACTTTCAGAGGAATTAATTGAAAGTACAACAAAACTTTCCATTTTAGAATAATTCAATGGACAAACAACACAATATTTCCATTTATGTGCATTCAGATATGGTTTCATGATCAAAGACCACAAATATGCCATTTAGAGCTAATTAATGACCAAACAACACAACTTTATGATATCAATGAATAAACTATATAACATTCCAATTTAGAGGCATTCATATAGGGCATCATCAACAAACAACATCTCACACAGATTAATAAACAGACCAAAAATAACTTGGGGTTACCTCCTCGTCGTCGTCAGACTCAGACGGGTCGTCGAACCCAGCGATGTCCAGCTTCCTCTTGTTACCAGCAGCTTCCTCATTCCGCAATATAAGTAATTAATTCAATTATACTACTAACTACATATAACATAGTATGCAAAGGTCAAGCAATCTGCAATGTGCTTCTAATAACCTAAAATGTTACTTTGACCTAAAATTATCCAAAGGTCAAGCATTCTACAATGATAGCTTGGTCAAACTAAAATTTTAGATCATGCTGACTGTGGTCCTTCAAACTATAATGCCAGACTGGGCACCAACAATAATTTTGTGAGTGCTCAGGTCTGCCAATTAATGGAGGTAGTACATTGGTTGACAACAAGTAATTGCATTTACTTCATCTGGCTCATGTAATGTACATAGTGGTGCATCAGCTGCTCTATAATCTGAACCTTATATTGGATAGTATATTGTAATGCCATGAGCTTCAGGAAAGAAAATCTTAGTGCAATTTTTGGTGCTAGGTGTGAAACTATTTCATATGACATTCATTCATGGAGTTATGCAACATAAATTTAATATGACCTGGTCATCTGGCATAGTTGCATGTCTAGCAAATCTACTTATGGTTTACTTTATAAGTACAGCAATCCTACAGATCAAAAATAAAACCTACCTACAATTTTAGTTTATGGATAATGAAGTGAAGCTCCTAACTATTTTGAAATTGTGCACTAGTTAAACGTACCGTGTTCATTTCAACAATTAATTGATAGACATCAAATGAACAAAGTAGGATTTTAACCTCATTTGTACAATATCAACTTTAATAGATACACTGGGTGGCGGCTCAGCCCCTGCCGTGGCCCACTGAGGGAATATGCAAAACAAATCTAACAACATATACAGCATAGAACAAAATCTGAGCACATGAGGCAATCCAGATTCTAATATAAAAAACCTAACTCTCATTATGATCTCTCTAGCATTCAACCACGAATCAACTACAAAAAACCCTAACTCTCAAATGGGGTTCCCCATTCAATCAAAAAACCCTAACAAGCAGAAGGGGGTGCCGCATTCAATCACAAATCTACAATAAAAAACCCTATCTACTAAATCTTCTGCTTAACAACTACAACTAAGAGAGGAGGGGAACGAGAAGGATTACCACATCCACCACCTGCTTGTCGTTCGCCTCCGCACCTGCATCCAGTGCGCCGCCAGACGCCGTCACCACCAGGTCCGGCACGACGGAGTCCGAGCCCACCACCCCCTGCTCCACCAGATCCGCCGCCGCAGCGACCGATCCAGCGACTGCGGGTGCAGCATCTCCCGCACCGCCGACGGCGGCCACTTCTTGGAGGCATCTGCCGCGGTGTTCGCGGCCTCAACCGCAACTCCGTGCGCAGTGGCGGCAGCGCCACCACCTTGCGCCATCGAAGCCTAAGAGAACCCACCGGAGAGAGGGAGGCGGTGGGGTTGAGCGAGTAGGTGCAGTGGCGGGGCGATGGAGACGAGGGGGAGACGATGCGGCAAGGAGTGAGGGAGTGAGCCGATTTGGGGGGAAATGGTGGGGGCGATGCGGCCGGTGGTGGTTCCCCTCCCTCTTTATAGGATGTGACGTTTTTGGAAGTTTTCGTGCGCTGCGGGGCCGCGTGGCTAGCCCACGACCGCCGCACGTGACAAGGGAAAACGAATCGCCCACGTACAATACATGTATACCCCCAGTGTACAAAAGTAATCGGGCCGGTGCGGGCTTGTACAGGGCTGTACGCGCGCTCTCCGCGGGCATAAAAAGACGATCGTGCCCCTCTTCACGAATCATTTTTGACAGATCTCAGCCGTCCTTGTATTTCTCCCCCTCGCGTTCAGCCAGGGGGGAGCACCGGAGCAGAAACGTTGTTGTCCATGAAGGTGTGGGGAACCACAAATCATTGTTACGAGTCAAAAATTCTTTTCTCGGTATTAGTTTGTTGTTCATGGTGGCAACATATCAACGGTAGAGGCAACGTCGCACGGGATAAAAGTTTCACAGCTCTATTGTCATCTTGTTGTACTCATCGTCCCTGATACCAAACTCATCGGGGAGTCAGTGGTGTATTTGTCCCGCATATCGTCGTACCTAGATCCGGCTTGTCAAGGCGGTGGTGAAGATAAGTCTGAGATCGAGTTTGATCTAGTCGGTGGTTGTTTTGTTAATACCAAAGCATCTATATCTGGGGAAGATTTCTTCACCATGTTTCACCACTTGGGTGAAAGTGACTTAAAGACCTATGTATGTGCGACACGTGCATTACTTTGGGACGTGGCGAGGTAGGATCAGGTGTGTGGACATAGCATTTGGATGTAAATTTTCTCAACGTCCTCTCCATCGGCGTGTACAATTATGGGTGTGCGTCCAATTTTGCTTCACCCTATTTCTCACTAATTTTTTTGTTTGAGATTTTTTTGACTTTTTTTCACAGACTAAATCAGGCCAATAAGAGCCTGCCATGTTAATTCTAAATTCTAAATATACTAAACCTAGCTAGGTTTCTTTTATCTGTTTTCTTTACTTTCTTTACAGCCCAAAATCTACCAATAAGAAACTAACACATGCATTTGTGGGTGATTAGAGGGGGTAGAGCGTTGTCCTGCAGTTCACATGGAGGCGGGGCGACAGGGAGCAGGAGAAATGTCCAACTTGCCCATGTGTAGCTATAAACAAACATATCTTGCCGACTACAGCGTGTGTCCCCTCTCTGCCATAAGCATCTGAAAACATGATTAAATCTCAACAGCCAAGAAGATAAAAAGGGGTACTATTCAGACTATCCAAACCGGACGACCATGCAGTGGTCACATCGAACTCTACTTTGCACGACCGTTCAAGGTTTAATGAATAAAGAAAAAGAGACATGATAAATGCATGCACCGCTGAAATTTACGTACAGTACTGCATGCATGTTCACCGCATAATTTTGTACGTGCAGGTTTCTGCAAGCTTACTACGTACACTTGTGCATGCAGTCGACTGGTGAAACACCAACTGGATCAATCAGCCCTACTAGCTGTCTCACTTCACGCCACGCAACAAGCAACGTGCCGCCTAAGTAGTCAACCGCAGATAATGCATGCCGCTTGGCAAACTTACAACAACTTCATTCATGCAGTGACTGCCACTTGCCACGCTTACATTAGCAATGCGGTGAGTCATCACTCTTTCTGTCCTGCTATATATTCACATGGTGCCCTTCGCAGCATTCATTCGCTTCAAGCAGCGAAGAGCAAAACCAACAGCCATAAGTAGCAACCGTTCGGCCAAGAGTTTCCTATCAAGGAAACAATCAAAGAAGAAGGATACGAAAGCTTCTTTGAGCTCCTCCTCCAATGTTGCCCCCATTGACACGGTATGCATCTATTTGGAATTTGTATTTAGGCTACGGCTTCATGCAAAGCAGGGTAATAACTATCTTCTGCCTATACATAACATGGCCGGATGATCGCCCATTTTCCCTCTAACTCCCACGTGGAACCTAGCCTGTCACGCAAAGAAATGCCGTACAAGAAATGTGTGCCATTTCGCGAGGTGAAAGATGTAGAACGATGGCTCATCTACTTTTGTATACACTATATAACCGTTCATAGGCTACTAAAGAAAGTCATAGTTCACACACAGTTAAACACAATGGCTCATCTACTTTTGTATACACTATATAACCGTTCATAGGCTACTAAAGAAAGTCATAGTTCACACACAGTTAAACACAATACAATGGACGGAGCTTACCGTTCTGAGAGAGCATCCTCTGTGCGAAAGCAAGTTAAGAAGAAAGGCAAGCACCCAACGCTAAGTTCCTTAGAAGATCAGCCCCATTCCAACGGTGGCAAAGCAAGCAATTCGGTAAGCCCTTACTCTTATCCAATATTTTATGTTCTTTCCTCTTTTGCAGCTAAATGAGTTGTTATGCCTAATATTTTTATATGCAGCAGAAAAACCTCATAGTATATATTTCAAGACGTCCAATTGTCAAAACCTCATAGAAATACAAAGCTATAGTCACTGGTATCTTCACAGGGGCATGGTGCAAGCATCCGTATTGATAGGCCTCCCATGTGAAAAAGACAGTCGCGGAGAATTTTCAATCACGTTCAAAGGAGAGCCAGCTAACACAGAGGATGAAGCCAAAGAGAAAGCTGCCCAAGTGGCTTTGGAATGTATTTGTGCAAATTACAATATTTCTATCAGTGACCATAACTATTATGCCCTCGAAGTCACAAAGGAAAGACTATTTACGTCAAAAGAAATGCACAAACAAAGGAATTACAATTTAACATCGCCTGTCAGCAGGTAGCTACACAGCAAAATGAGTTCAGGGCTTTAGCGCCGGTTCGTAAGGCCCTTTAGTGCCGGTTCTACAACCGGCACTAAAGAGTGGAGACTAAAGGCCCCCTCCCCCATTTACTACCGGTTCGGCACGAACCGACGCTAAAGTGCCACCACGTGGCACGAGGCAGGCCCGGGTGCTGGTAGACTATTAGTACCGGTTGGTAACACCAACGGGTACTAAATGTGGGGGTGGTTTGGTTTTATTTTCCATTAATTTTGTGTTTTTCATTTAATTCTTTTTTGTTTGCTGGTATTTTACGATACTACATATTGTACACGTTATGCATATATATAAATAGATTTTCTCGTAGAACCGCATATATATAAATATATATCATCGAACGTCTCACAACCACCACCATTAATTATTCACACATACACATGTATATATATACAATTTCTCCTATATGTTGCCTTGGTGCCTTCGGAGCACGATGACAAGTGGTTCATGGGGGCGGTAGCGGGTACTAGAATTCTCCTTTGTGATCTATGACCTGGTCGAGCAAAAATCCCGCTATTTCCTCTTGAAGTGCTCGTATGCGCTCCGTTGATAGGAGCTTCTCCCGGACGTCATGGAACTCTTAAGAAGGAGATCAATATCGATAATCATGTAAAAATTGTGAATAGTGTTCTGTGAAACGTACCCATTGCTATCTATCAGATCTGCTCCTTTCGGACGCCATCATGCGAATGTTCTCGCAAACGTAGAATGCACACACATCAGTCCCCGACGCCTGCTTCAGGGCCTTTACGAGAATTGAATTTAATCAGGTAATAATTAATCAAGCATGATAATTAATTAATGGTATTGAAACAAGAATTAAAGAGATGGTAGCTAGCTAGTAGTACTTAATTACTTACCTTGGGTCGATACCAAAATAGCTTTTGTCGCCATTTGCCTGGAGTCACCTTGATGAACTTTGCCCAAGCCCTGCCCGCTGGCAAAGAAAATTAATAAAGGGGTTATTAAATAGTTCATATCAGAAAATGACGAACTAAATAGGCCGAGATATAGTTAATAATGATTGAAATTACCTGTTGACTATCCCCTTCACGATGCTGTAGTCACTTTCTTTTTTAAGTAGTGAGTCGAGTACTTCAACTTTTCCTTCTTCAACTTTAATGTCTAACAAGATTCAGTGGTACCTGCATGCGCATACTTTTGCAAGTATAAATTAAGCGGGCATGTGCATAACACTAATCAACTAACCCTAAACCCTATACACTTATTAACATCTAGCTAGTAAGCAAAAACAGAATTTGTAGTACAAGACAGTGTGACTCACTCGAAGTTGTAAGGAAGTAGTGTATCTTCATTGGTATTGAGGCGCTTCAACAACTCTAGCATTTTATTCTCTACATCTTGTCTATACCATTCCAATTTCCATGTGTATTCATTAACGGTATTTGGGTCAATGAACCCAATGCCATAGCGTCCAACTTTTTTCATTTCATAGATCTTCATCCTGCATAATACCACAGAAAAGAATATAGTGAGGATAATTACAGGTAATGATCGATCAATGAGCACTAAAACTAGCTTGAGACTTAAATTACAGAAAGAAATCACTTACAGACAATAGCAACTGACGACAGATTTGCCGAGTGCATCTTGATTGAATAACTGAAATAGTTCTGAATACTCAACGGACACAACTAGCTTATGGAAGTAATGATCTTCCTCGACTTTCACCATGAGGGACTCTCGATTGGAAATCTTGGTAATGCTCATGTACCATTGATGCAATTCATACATTCTCGTTGGGAGGTTCTTGACCTCGTCTGGCTTGACCAAAGGTTGGCCCCGGACATATTTCTGTTTTATTTCCTCCTCTCTAAGCGGAGACATGGGCTCGATATCGAGGAGTTGTCCAACAGTGATCTTGAGCATTTCAGCCTGCATTATATGATCTTCGGTTATTACCACATTGCCCAGCTGGGGAACATAAACGGTTTGCCCACAATAATATTGGGCGCGCGTACTCTCATGTGTTGTTGGCACAACAAGCGGGGGGATCGATTGCGCCGCCTGTTCTCCCGGCTGGGGAACGGTTTTCCCGCATTTTTGACAGCTGCTTGTTGGCTCGAGCTCGAGCTCGCTTCTTTCTGTAGTCGTGCTCGATGTGCCTTCCTGATTTGGCGCTCATAGTCTGAGTCAACAGGCTTGGGAGCTGGTGGTCTAGCCATACGAATGAAGTGGTCAATCTTTTCCTCAGGCACTTTCTCCCTCGGCGGCGGTGCCGGTTTCGGTCCAAAATGGGCGTCCACTTCGGCCTTCACTATGGCATTGTTTTGCTCCTCGGTCATGTCGTAAGGCCTCTGAGGAAGAGGAGCGAGGCTGCTTGGACCATATTTATATCGCTTGTCTCCGCCTGTACTTCCTGTACTACCTTGACTCGTACCGCTACGCACCATAGCTGCGGCGTGTCTCTTCTGTGATTGCTGAGGCGGCGGAGACGGCTGACGTGGCTGAGTTGGAGCAGGAGGAGTGGCCTGACGATGTGCCGGACTTGAAGCAGGAGGTGTGGCCTGACACGGTGTCGGACTTGAAACAGGAGGAGTGGCCTGATGCTGTGCCGGACTTGAAGCAGGAGTCTGCTCACGCGTTCGTGGACTTGGAGGAGCGGGAGTCTGCTGACACGGTGGCGGACTTCGAGGTGGAGTCGGCTCACGCGTTCGTGGACTTGGAGGAGCGGGAGTCTGTTGACTCGGTGGCGGACTTCGAGGAGGAGTCGGCAGACGCGGTGTCGGTGGACTTCGAAAGATGATGCAATCCTTTCTCCATAGGATGATACGATGTATGACCTCTCCCAGTGTGTGCTCGTCGTCACCTCCAGGAATGTCAAGCTATAGCCCCGAATATGGGTCCACCACATCATCAACCAAGACACGAGCATAGCCCGCTGGAATCGGGGTGCAATGGAAGGTTGCTTCGGGGGTAACTGTAAAAGCAACGGTGTCCGCCACCTTCATGGATATGTTCTTCATTTTGAAGTGTAGCTCACAGTTAGTGTTCTCTATGATGTCATCCACAGGGTATGTATCCAGCAGTGCATCGCCCGAGGCGGAACCAACGCTGATTCTCGGCATGGATGGGACGGTGCTATCCAATGCTCGACGATCATCCGCTTGCTGCTGCCGCTGTTGAGACCCCCTTTCCTGGCTAAGTGATACGTCCATTTTGCATCATGCTTTTATATCGATATTTATTGCGTTATGGGCTGTTATTACACATTATGTCACAATACTTATTCCTATTCTCTCTTATTTTACAAGGTTTACATAAGGAGGGAGAATGCTGGCAGCTGGAATTCTGGGCTGGAAAAGGAGCAAATATTAGAGACCTATTCTGCATGACTCCAAAAGTCATGAAACTCTCACGAAAGTCATTTTTGGAAATAATAAAAAATACTGAGCGGAAGAAATACAAGTGGGGGCCCACACCCTGGCCGTGGGGGTGGGGGCGGCCCTACCCCCCTGGGCGCGCCCCTGTTGGCCCTCCGATGCCCATCTTCTGCTATATCAAGTCTTTCGTCCGAAGAAAAATCATAAGCAAGCTTTCGGGACGAGACTCCGCCGCCACGAGGCGGAACCTTGGCAGAACCAATCTAGGGCTCCGGCAGAGCTGTTCTGCTGGGGATACTTCCCTCCGGGAGGGGGAAATCATCGCCATCGTCATCACCAACGCTCCTCTCATCGGGAGAGGGCAATCTCCATCAACATCTTCACCAGCACCATCTCCTCTCAAACCCTAGTTCATCTCTTGTATCCAATTCTTGTCTCTAAGTCTGGGATTTGTACCTATAGGTTGCTAGTCGTGTTGATTACTCCTTGTAGTTGATGCTAGTTGGTTTATTTGGTGGAAGATCATATGTTCAGATCATATATGCATATTAATACTCCTCTGATTATGAACATGAATATGCTTTGTGAGTAGTTACGTTTGTTCCTGAGGACATGGGAGAAGTCTTGCTATTAGTAGTCATGTGAATTTGGTATTCGTTCGATATTTTGATGAGATGTATGTTGTCTCTCCTCTAGTGGTGTCATGTGAACGTCGACTACATGACACTTCACCATTATTTGGGCCTAGAGGAAGGCATTGGGAAGTAATAAGTAGATGATGGGTTGCTAGAGTGACAGAAGCTTAAACCCTAGTTTACGCGTTGCTTCGTAAGGGGCTGATTTGGATCCATATGTTTCATGCTATGGTTAGGTTTACCTTAATACTTCTTTTGTAGTTGCGGATGCTTGCAATAGGGGTTAATCATAAGTGGGATGCTTGTCCAAGTAAGGGCAGAACCCAAGCACTGGTCCATCCACATATCAAATTATCAAAGTACCGAACGCGAATCATATGAACGTGATGAAAACTAGCTTGACGATAATTTCCATGTGTCCGCGGGAGCGTTTTCCTTTATATAAGAGTTTGTCCAGGCTTGTCCTTTGCTACAATAAGGATTGGGCCACCTTGCTGCACTTTATTTACTTTTGTTACTTATTGCTCGTTACCAATTATCTTATCACAAAACTATATGTTACCTATAATTTCAGTGCTTGCAGAGAATACCTTGCTGAAAACCGCTTATCATTTCCTTCTGCTCCTCGTTGGGTTCGACACTCTTACTTATCGAAAGGACTAAGATAGATCCCCTATACTTGTGTATCATCAAGACTCTTTTCTGGCGCCGTTGCCGGGGAGTAAAGCGCCTTTGGTAGGTGGAATTTGGTAAGAAAAAATTTTATATAGTGTGCTGAAATTTACTGTCACTTGTTACTATGGAAAGTAATCCTCTAAGGGGCTTGTTCGGGGTATCTTCACCCCGACCAGTAGAGCAAAGGGTTGCTCCTCAACCTACTCAACCTGCCGAACCTACTGAAAATGAAAATTTCTACTTTGAAATTCCTTCAGGTATGATAGAAAAACTACTAGCTAATCCTTTTGCAGGAGACAGAACAATGCATCCTGATGAGCACCTAATATATGTGGATGAAGTTTGTGGATTATTTAAGCTTGCAGGTGTGCCCGATGATGTTATTAAGAAGAAGGTCTTCCCTTTATCTTTGAAGGGAGATGCGTTGACATGGTATAGGCTATGTGATGATATGGGATCATGGAACTACAAACGATTGAAATTGGAATTTCATCAGAAGTTTTATCCTATGCATCTTGTTCATCGTGATCGCAATTATATATATAATTTTTGGCCTCGCGAGGGAGAAAGCATCGCTCAAGCTTGGGGGAGGCTTAAATCAATGTTATATTCATGCCCCAATCATGAGCTCCCAAGAGAAATAATTATCCAAAAAATTATGCTCGGCTTTCTGATAACAATCGCACCATGCTCGATACTTCTTGTGCTGGCTCTTTTATGATGAAGACTATTGAATTCAAATGGGATTTATTGGAAAGAATTAAACGCAACTCTGAAGATTGGGACCTCGACGAAGGTAAGGAGTCAGGTATGACACCTAAGTTTTATTGTGTTAAATCTTTTATGGATACCGATGTTTTCCGTAAATTTAGCACTAAATATGGACTTGACTCTGAGATAGTAGCTTCTTTCTGTGAATCTTTTGCTGCTTATGTTGATCTCCCTAAGGAGAAGTGGTTTAAATATCATCCTCCCATAGAAGTAAAAGTAGCTGCACCTATTAAAGTTGAAGAAAAGAATACCACTTATAATGATCCAATTGTTCCTACTGCTTATGTAGAGAAACCACCTTTTCCTGTTAGGATAAAAGATCATGCTAAAGCTTCAACTGTGGTTCGTAAAAGCAATATTAGAACCTATACACCTCCTGAGCAAGTTAAAGTTGAACCTAATATTGCTTTTGTTAAAGATCTCTTGGCTGATATTATTGATGGGCATGTTATTTATTTCTGTGATGAAACTGCTAGAATTGCCAAACCTTGTGCTAAAGATAAACATAGACCTGTGGTAGGCATGCCTGTTATTTCAGTTAAAATAGGAGATCATTGTTATCATGGATTATGTGACATGGGTGCTAGCGCTAGTGCTATACCTCATGACTTATACAAAGAAATTATGCATGATATTGCACCTGCCGAGATAGAAGATATTGATGTTACCATTAAGCTTGCCAATAGAGATACCATATCACCCATTGGAATTGTTAGAGATGTTGAAGTCTTGTGTGGGAAAACTAAATTTCCTGCTGATTTTCTTGTTCTTGGTTCCCCACAAGATAGCTTTTGTCCCATTATATTTGGCAGACCCTTCTTGAACACTGTTAATGCTAAGATAGACTGCGAAAAAGATGTTGTCACTATTGGTCTAGGTGATATGTCTCATGAGTTTAATTTTTCTAAATTTAGTAGACAACACCATGAAGAGGAATTGCCTAGTAAAGATGAAATTATTGGTCTTGCTTCTATTGCCGTACCTCCTAGTGATCCTTTAGAACAATATTTGCTAGACCATGAAAATGATATGTTTATGAATGAAAGAAGGGAAATAGATGAAGTATTCTTTAAACAGGAACCCATCCTGAAACACAATTTGCCTGTTGAAATCCTAGGGGATCCTCCTCCACCCAAGGGTGATCCCGTGTTTGAGCTCAAACCGTTACCTGATACTCTTAAATATGCTTATCTTGATGAGAAGAAGATATATCCTGTTATTATTAGTGCTAACCTTTCAGAGCATGAAGAAGAGAGATTATTGAAAACTCTGAAGAAGCACCACGCTGCTATTGGATATACTCTTGCTGATCTTAAGGGCATTAATCCCACTCTATGTCAACATAAAATAAATTTGGAGAAAGATGCCAAACCAGTTCGTGATCACCAACGACGGCTGAATCCTAAGATGAAAGAAGTGGTAAGAAATGAAATACTAAAGCTCCTTGAGGCAGGTATAATTTATCCCGTTGCTGATAGTCAGTGGGTAAGTCCTGTCCATTGTGTCCCGAAGAAGGGAGGTATTACTGTCGTTCCTAATGATAAAGATGAATTGATTCCACAAAGAATTATTACAGGTTATAGAATGGTAATTGATTTCCGCAAATTAAATAAGGCTACTAAAAAAGATCATTACCCCTTACCTTTTATTGATCAAATGCTAGAAAGATTATCCAAACATACACATTTTTGCTTTCTAGATGGTTACTCTGGTTTCTCTCAAATACCTGTTAAAAGATCGTCGATGTCGCCTAGAGGGGGGGTGAATAGGCGCTTTAAAATAATTACGGCTGAGGCTTGAACAAATGCGGAATAAACCTAGCGGTTAATTTGTCAAGCACAAAACCTACAACAACTAGGCTCACCTATGTGCACCAACAACTTATGCTAAGCAAGAAAATCTACTTAGGTGATAGCAAGATATATGACAAGAAACAATATGGCTATCACAAAGTAAAGTGCATAAGTAAAGGGCTCGGGTAAGAGATAACCGAGGCACGCGGAGACGACGATGTATCCCGAAGTTCACACCCTTGCGGATGCTAATCTTCGTTTGGAGCGGTGTGGAGGCACAATGCTCCCCAAGAAGCCACTAGGGCCACCGTAATCTCCTCACGCCCTCGCACAATGCAAGATGCCGTGATTCCACTAAGGGACCCTTGAGGGCGGTCACCGAACCCGTACACTTTGGCAACCCTTGGGGGCAGTCACCGGAACCCGTCAAATTGCTCGGGGCGATCTCCACAACCTAATTGGAGACCCCGACGCTCTCGGAGCTTTACACCACAATGATTGAGCTCCGAACACCACCAACCGTCTAGGGCGCCCAAGCACCCAAGAGGAACAAGCTCAAGGGTACCAAGCACCCAAGAGTAATAAGCTTCTCAACTTGTAACTTCCACGTATCACCGTGGAGGACTCAAACCGATGCACCAAATACAATGGCAAGGGCACACGGAGTGCCCAAGTCCTTCTCTCTCAAATCCCACCGAAGCAACTAATGCTAGGGAGGAAAATGAGAGGAAGTACAAGAAGGAGAACACCAAGAACTCCAAGATCTAGATCCAAGGGGTTCCCCTCACATAGGGGAGAAAGTGATTGGTGGAAATGTGGATCTAGATCTCCTCTCTCTTTTCCCTCAAAAACTAGCAAGAATCCATGGAGGGATTGAGAGTTAGCAAGCTCGAAGAAGGTCAACAATGGGGGAAGAACAAGAGCTCAAAGGATAATGTTCATTGGGGAAGAAGACCCCCTTTTATAGGAGGGGGAAAATCCAACCGTTATCCACCAACTCAGCCTGCGCAGCGCGGTACTACCGCACCTGAGGCGCGGTACTACCGCAGGGGCACGCGGTACTACCGCCCACGCAGTAGAGACCAGAACAGCCACACATGCACTAAGGCAGAGGGCGGTAGTACTGCTGGCGCGGTACTACCGCTCCCCCTTGCGGTACTACCGAAAGGCAGAGGCTGTCCAGGGAGGGGAAGGCACGGATATAAAAAATTACATCCGTGGCTACTTCCGCAGAGTTGGAGTCGATGCAAAAACCCGACGCGGTAGTACCGTAAGCCAGCCGCGGTACTACCGCGCGAGGCGCGGATGTAAAAAATTACATCCGCCCCTTACTTCCGCGTACCTGCGGAACTAAGCAGGGACCACGGTACTACCGCTTACTAGAAGCGGTACTACCATGGGTCCTTGCGGTACTACCGCACCAGCGGGCGGTACTACCGCTCTAACGAGCAGTACTACTGCACCCCCTAGTTCGGCAAACAAGAGCAATATTTGCATAGACAAGGAAAACATAGGATGCTATCAAAACGCAGCTAAAGACAACAGATGGATCCAATAAAACCAGAACTGCCATAACTTCTGCAAATGAGCTCCGAATTGAGCAAACTCAAGCTTGTTGGATACAAGACAACGAGTTGCATCATAGTAAGAAGAGGCAGGGGAGGTATGCCTAACACATAGAGGAGTGAAACCTCCAACAGAGAAGAACCGGCATAACCTCCAACATCGAAAACATCATAGAAGATGCAAGTGAACTCCGTTTTCGATGAACTCGAGCTTGTCAACAAGATGACCAGAAGCTCCAAAACTCACAAAGAGAAGCAAACAAGAACCAAGAAAGATGATGCAAGGATGCAATGGTTTGAGCTCTCTACGAATGATACGATCAAGCTACTCATCGAGAGCCCCCCTTGATAGTACGGCAATCGATCCTATAACCCAGTCTCCCAACTACCATCATGAGACCGGTAAAATAGAAAACCTATCAAGGGCAAACCTTTGCCTTGCACATGGTCCACTTGAGCTAGATGAAGACGATCTTGACTCCCTCAAGTTGGATCACCTTTCTTGAATGTGTTGGCTCGATGAAGACTAGTAGATTGCCCCCCCCCCATACTCCACTATGGGTGAGCCACTCTTTCGCACATCTTCACAAGTCCATTGTCACCACAATGGACGACAAGCTTCAAGCATTTGATCTCTTCGTGATGCTTCCTTGAACTTGCACACCGCAACCTAACCCCACAAAGAACTCTCACGAAGATCATGGGTTAGTACACAAAGCGTAATTGACATTGCTTACCATACCATGGGATCGCTTGATCCCTCTCGGTACATCTTCTACGCTTTGTGTGTTGATCAACTTGATTCACTCTTTTACTTAGTCTTGATCAACCTCTCACAAGATCAATCTTTAGGTAATTCCTTGAATAGCACCTTGGTCATCACAAACTCTCCTTGAAACCAACAAATGTACTCCAAGAAAAGCCTATGGACAAAACCTTCAAATATAACTCAAGGCAACCATTAGTCCATAGAGATTGTCATCAATTACCAAAACTAAACATGGGGGCACCGCATGTTCTTTCACCCGTGTTAGCCGATGATCAATCAAAGACCAATTTTACTTGCCCTTTCGGTACTTTTGCTTATAGACGTATGCCTTTTGGTTTATGTAATGCACCTGCTACCTTTCAAATTTGCATGATGGCAATATTCTTTGACTTTTGTGAAAAGATATGTGAGGTTTTCATGGATGATTTCTCCATTTATGGATCCTCTTTTGATGATTGCTTGAGCAACCTTGATCGAGTTTTGCAGAGATGTGAAGAAAATAACCTTGTCTTGAATTGGGAGAAGTGCCACTTTATGGTTAATGAAGGCATTGTTTTGGGGCATAAAATTTCTGAAAGAGGCATTGAAGTTGATAAAGCCAAGGTTGATGCTATTGAAAAGATGCCATGTCCCAAGGACATCAAAGGTATAAGAAGTTTCCTT
The DNA here is from genome assembly GCF_002575655.3 of Aegilops tauschii subsp. strangulata. Lineage (NCBI taxonomy): Eukaryota > Viridiplantae > Streptophyta > Magnoliopsida > Poales > Poaceae > Aegilops > Aegilops tauschii. The sequence continues at coordinate 145,159,439 of NC_053041.3, forward strand.
GGTCATGCCGGTTTTTATAGGAGGTTCATTAAGGACTTCTCCAAAATTTCTCGGCCTCTGACTAATTTATTGCAAAAGGATATACCATTTGTCTTTGATGATGATTGTGTAGAGGCATTTGAAATACTTAAGAAAGCATTGATCTCTGCACCAATTGTTCAGCCACCTGATTGGAATTTACCCTTTGAAATTATGTGTGATGCCAGTGATTATGCTGTAGGTGCTGTTCTAGGGCAAAGAGTAGATAAGAAATTAAATGTTATTCAATATGCTAGTAAAACTCTAGACAATGCTTAGAGAAATTATGCTACTACTGAAAAAGAATTCTTAGCAGTTGTATTTGCTTGTGATAAGTTCAGACCTTATATTGTTGATTCTAAAGTAACTATTCACACTGATCATGCTGCTATTAAATATCTTATGGAAAAGAAAGATGCTAAACCTAGACTTATTAGATGGGTTCTCTTGTTACAAGAATTTGATTTGCATATTATTGATAGAAAGGGAGCTGAGAACCCCGTTGCAGACAACTTGTCTAGGTTAGAAAATGTTCTTGATGACCCACTACCTATTGATGATAGCTTTCCTGATGAACAATTAAATGTCATAAATGCTTCTCGTACGACTCCATGGTATGCTGATTATGCTAATTACATTGTTGCTAAATTTATACCACCTAGTTTCACATACCAACAAAAGAAAAAGTTCTTCTATGATTTGAGACATTATTTTTGGGATGACCCACATCTTTATAAAGAAGGAGTAGATGGTGTTATTAGACGTTGTGTACCTGAGCATGAACAGGAACAGATCCTACGCAAGTGTCACTCCGAAGCTTATGGAGGACACCACGCTGGAGACAGAACTGCACATAAGGTATTGCAATCCGGTTTTTATTGGCCTACTCTCTTTAAGGATGCCCGTAAGTTTGTTTTATCTTGTGATGAATGTCAAAGAATTGGTAATATTAGTAGACGTCAAGAAATGCCTATGAATTATTCACTTGTTATTGAACCATTTGATGTTTGGGGCTTTGATTATATGGGACCTTTTCCTTCCTCCAATGGATACACACATATTTTAGTTGTTGTTGATTACGTTACTAAGTGGGTAGAAGCTATTCCAACTAGTAGTGCGGATCATAACACTTCTATTAAAATGCTTAAAGAAGTTATTTTTCCGAGGTTTGGAGTCCCTAGATATTTAATGACTGATGGTGGTTCACATTTTATTTATGGTGATTTTCGTAAAATTCTTGCTAAGTATGATGTTAATCATAGAATTGCATCTCCTTATCACCCGCAGTCTAGTGGTCAAGTAGAATTGAGCAACAGAGAGCTCAAATTAATTTTGCAAAAGACTGTTAATATATCCAGGAAGAATTGGTCCAAGAAACTTGATGATGCATTATGGGCCTATAGAACTGCATATAAAAATCCTATGGGTATGTCTCCGTATAAAATGGTTTATGGAAAAGCATGTCACTTAACTCTCGAACTAGAACATAAGGCTTATTGGGCTACTAAAGAGCTCAAGTATGATTTCAAACTTGCCGGTGAGAAGAGGTTATTTGACATTAGCTCACTTGATGAATGGAGAACCCAAGCCTATGAAAATGCCAAATTATTTAAAGAAAAAGTTAAAAGATGGCATGACAAAAGGATACAAAAGCATGAGTTTAATGTAGGTGATTACAACTCTCGTTTAAGATTTTTTGCAGGAAAACTTCTCTCTAAATGGGAAGGTCCTTATGTTATCAAGGAGGTCTATCGTTCCGGTGCCATAAAAATCAACAACTTCGAAGGCACAAATCCGAAGGTGGTGAATGGTCAAAGAATCAAACATTATATCTCAGGTAATCCCATAAATGTTGAAACCAATGTTGTTGAAACCGTAACCCCGGAGGAATACATAAGGGACACTCTCCGGAACGTTTCAGACTCCGAAAAGGAATAGGTATGTGGTACGGTAAGTAAACCAACTCCAAAACAGTTCTAATGGCAATTTTTCGTTTTGGAATATTTAGAAAAATAGAAAAATAAGAAGCAGTATGGAAAGGACATGAGGGCTCCACGAGGGTGGAGGGCGCGCCCTACCCCCCTGGGCGCACCCCCTGCCTCATGGGCACCTCGTGCGCTTTCCGGACTCCGTTTTCTTGCAAGATACGTATTTTGGTCAGTAAAAATTCATTATATAATCTCCCAAAGGTTTTGACTCCTGTATCACGCAATTGCCTTCTGTTCTTGTTTCGAGTTGTTGCTGCTGCAGATTAGAGCAAGATGTCTTCACAAGAGTCAGTCGCAGAGAGCCGGGTGTCTCATCCGGCATCGAGATCAAGGACAAACAGCGATGCTGACCACTTTGGGCCAGCAACGGAGGAAGAGATGGAGGCTGATTTGAAGAGGATAGATGCCATGGAGGAGGATCAAGAAGTCACCTCTCGCTTCCAAGCTGGATTTACGATGGGGGAACTGCAGAGCTCGGCCATTCCAAACTGGGTTATTCCTTCCAATGTTAGATTTCTTTCTTATGAAAATATGAAGAAGAGTGTCACTTGTTCTCCCGCAGCTATGCAACACCCTTGGGTGCAAGGAGCTTTGGCCGTTACAGGAAAGCTTCGTAAGGAAATAATGGACCTCAAGCAGCAAGTCAATAAGCTCGAGGAGGAGAATCGTATCCTAAGGGGCATCATCACCAAGAATATCACATCCCCGCTCCCGAAGAAGGAGACATAATCACATGGGTATGGGCACTCCCCTTGGCAACTGCCAAGCTTGGGGGAGGTGCCCCGGTATCGTATCACCATCACATCCCTATCTTTACCGTTTTTCTTAGTTCGATCCTTTTAGTAGTATCTTGATCTAGTAGAATAAAGTTTTGGTATGATTTAGTTTTGAGTTTTGCTTTATGATCCCTCTATGTAATCGAGTCCGTGAACTATATAATAAAGATTAGTGTTGAGTCAAGGGCTTGATTATTTTGCCATGATCTTGAGTGAATAAAATAAAAAGAAAGAATAAAAAGAAACAAAGAGGTCATATTGATCTTATGGAGAGTAATGACTTCACATAGAAAGAGTATGGTGATTAAAATTGTTGGGAGTTGGCAAACATAGTTTTGGTCATCGTTGCAATTAATAGGAAGTAATAAAGAAAGAGAGGTTTCACATATAAATATACTATCTTGGACATCTTTTATGATTGTGAGCACTCATTAAAATATGACATGCTAAATAGTTGATGTTGGACAAGGAAGACAACGTAATGGGTTATGTTTTCTTATATCTGAGATAAAGTATATTGTCATGGATCATCCAACATGTTGAGCTTGCCTTTCCCCCTCACGCTAGCCAAATTCTTTGCACCAAGTAGAGATACTACTTGTGCTTCCAAAAACCCTTAAACCAGTTTTGCCATGAGAGTCCACTATATCTACCTATGGATTGAGTAAGATCCTTCAAGTAAGTTGTCATCGGTGCAAGCAATAAAAGTTGCTCTCTAAATATGTATGATTGATTGGTGTGGAGGAAATAAGCTTTATACGATCTTGTGATGTGGAAGAAATAAAAGCGACGGACTGCATAATAAAGGTCTATATCACAAGTGGCAATATAAAGTGACGTTCTTTCGCATTAAGATTTTGTGCATCCAACTCTGAAAGCGCATGGCAACCTCTGCTTCCCTCTGCGAAGGGCCTATCTTTTATTATTATCTTCTACCTTATGCAAGAGTCATGGTGATTTTCACCTTTCCTTTTTACATTTTATCCTTTGGCAAGCACAGGATATTGGAAAGATCCTGATATATATATATATATATATATATATATATATATATATATATATATATATATATCTAATTGGATGTGGGTTAGCATGAATTATTATTGTTGACATTACCCTTGAGGTAAAAGGTTGGGAGGTGAAACTGTAAGCTTCTATCTTTCTCTGTGTCCGATTAAAACTCCATAACCACAAGTATTGCGTGAGTGTTAGCAATTATGAAGACTAAATGATAGTTGAGTATGTGGACTTGCTAGAAAGCTCTGACATAGACTCTTTCTGATGTTATGATAAATTGCAATTGCCTCAATGAATGAGATTATAGTTTGTTAGCTCTCAATAAAGTTTTTGATTCATACTTTGCATTGTGAATAGATTATTACTTGAGCATAAGAAATCATATGACAATATCCATATATGTTGCTGTTATGAGAATAATCATGATGCCCTCATGTCCGTATTTTATTTTATCGACACCTCTATCTCTAAACATGTGGACATATTTCTCTAAACATGTGGACATATTTATCATTATCGGCTTCCACTTGAGGACAAGCGAGGTCTAAGCTTGGGGGAGTTGATACGTCCATTTTGCATCATGCTTTTATATGGATATTTATTGCGTTATGGGCTGTTATTACACATTATGTCACAATACTTATGCCTATTCTCTCTTATTTTACAAGGTTTACATAAGGAGGGAGAATGCCGGCAGCTGGAATTCTGGGCTAGAAAAGGAGCAAATATTAGAGACCTATTCTGCACAACTCCAAAAGTCCTGAAACTCCACGAAAGTCATTTTTGGAAATAATAAAAAATACTGAGCAGAAGAAATACAAGTGGGGGCCCACACCCTGGCCACGAGGGTGGGGGCGCGCCCTACCCCCTGGGCGCGCCCCCTACCTCGTGGCCCCCCTGTTGGCCCTCCGATGCCCATCTTCTGCTATATGAAGTCTTTCGTCCGAAGAAAAATCATAAGCAAGCTTTCGGGACGAGACTCCGCCGCCACGAGGCGGAACCTTCGCGGAACCAATCTAGGGCTCCGGCAGAGCTGTTCTGCTGGGGATACTTCCCTCCGGGAGGGGGAAATCATCGCCATCGTCATCACCAACGCTCCTCTCATCGGGAGAGGGCAATCTCCATCAACATCTTCACCAGCACCATCTCCTCTCAAACCCTAGTTCATCTCTTGTATCCAATTCTTGTCCCTAAGTCTGGGATTGGTACCTGTAGGTTGCTAGTAGTGTTGATTACTCCTTGTAGTTGACGCTAGTTGGTTTATTTGGTGGAAGATCATATGTTCAGATCCTATATGCATATTAATACTCCTCTGATTATGAACATGAATATGCTTTGTGAGTAGTTACTTTTGTTCCTGAGGACATGGGAGAAGTCTTGCTATTAGTAGTCATGTGAATTTGGTATTCGTTCGATATTTTGATGAGATGTATGTTTTCTATCCTCTAGTGGTTTCATGTGAATGTCGACTAAATGACACTTCACCATTATTTGGGCCTAGAGGAAGGCATTGGGAAGTAATAAGTAGATGATGGGTTGCTAGAGTGACAGAAGCTTAAACCCTAGTTTACGCGTTGCTTCGTAAGGGGCTGATTTGGATCCATATGTTTCATGATATGGTTAGGTTTACCTTAATACTTCTTTTGTAGTTGCGGATGCTTGCAATAGGGGTTAATCATAAGTGGGATGCTTGTCCAAGTAAGGGCAGCACCCAAGCACCGGTCCACCCACATATCAAATTATCAAAGTACCGAACGCGAATCATATGAACGTGATGAAAACTAGCTTGACGATAATTCCCATGTGTCCTCGGGAGCGTTTTCCTTTATATAAGAGTTTGTCCAGGCTTGTCCTTTGCTACAAAAAGGATTGGGCCACCTTGCTGCACTTTATTTACTTTTGTTACTTGTTGCTCGTTACCAATTATCTTATCACAAAACTATCTGTTACCTATAATTTCAGTGCTTGCAGAGAATACCTTGCTGAAAACCGCTTATCATTTCCTTCTGCTCCTCGTTGGGTTCGACACTCTTACTTATCGAAAGGACTACGATAGATCCCCTATACTTGTGGGTCATCTGCTGCTGCTGCTGCTGGAATTTGAGTGCCAAGTCCGCGTGCCTTGCTTCTAGGCCTTGAAGGCGTTCTGCATCCTGCTTCCTCTGCTCCTCCTCCCGCTTCCTCTTCTTCTCCTCCTCCATCTTCTTTCTTGCACGGGTCCTGTAGTCGTTGTTCCATTCCGAAAAGCCCTCGTACCAGGGAATAACGCCCTTGCCTCGTGTTCTTCCCGGGTGTTCAGGATTTCCCAGGGCGCGCGTAAGCTCGTCGTTCTCTCTGTTGGGCGTGAACACCCCCTTTCGAGCATCTTCTATTGCGTCAACTAACTTTTGTTCGGCTCCTTTTAGAGTTGCCTTCTTCGAAACCAGGCCTGTCTTCGGGTCCAACGCCCCCCATGCGCATAGAACCAAGTTCTGCACCTGGGGGGGGGGCAGCTCCTAGTAACCGGAGTGACCCATGCATCCTCCATCTCTTGCTCAGACTTATCCCACTTAGGCATTGCCACCGTGTAGCCACCTGGCCCCAGCCTATGGAACTGCGTCTTTTTTGCGGCATTGGCCTTGTTTTTTCTCGACCGTTCCTTAGATAATTCTGATTCCTTGAATTTCACGAAAGTGGACCAATGTTCTCTTTGCTTCTCGAGTGTTCCCTTGAATTCTAGAGTCTTCCTTTCTGCAGCGAGGTAGTTGGCCCATACAGTTTTCTTGTGGGTGTTGAATGCAATTGCCATCTTCTTAAGATCAGCGTCCTTGACTTTCTGCACATCTGCATCAGTGAAATAATCTGGTAGGGTGAAATGTTCCATCAGAGATTCCCAAAGATTTTGTTTTGCTCTGTCGTCGACCCAAGTAACATCTGGACGTTTAGTTTTTGGCTCTTTCCATTCTTGAATGGAGATCGGGAGTTGGTCCTTCACAAGAACTCCGCACTGACAAGTCCACTTGTTCGCAATGTTCTTAGGCGTGAGGGGTTCGCCATTAGCTTTGATGGAGTCGATCTTGTACTTTACACCCTCCTTCAACTTTTTGCCCGGGCCTCGCTTTGTCCTGCTGTCTGTAGAAGCAGATTTGCTCGATCCGGAGGGCTAAAAGAAGAAAGATCGATTCGTTAATATATCTTCAAATAAAAAAAACATGCGATGATCACCAGATGCGTGCTTATATAAATATACCTCACCGGTAGTCTTTGTTATTTCAAGATCAACATTGTCTGTGTCATCATAAACATTGTCTGCGTCATCATAATCATAATCATAATCATAGTTCAGGACTTCATCAGCTCGGTCGTCAAGATCGAATATATTATCATCACCCTCCCCGGTATTGTTCAGATATTGGGAGCCATCATCTGCTTCATTCAGATCATCTAGCCTGCGAGGGTTGCGTATGATCTCGAACAATTCCTCTTCTCTCTCTCTGCCGGTATTGTCCGCCATACCTTTTACTTAACTAATACAGAAGAAATATAAAACAATTTAGTATTCAAATTACAATGCATGGATGCAATCAATAAGAAAAAACTGAATCATATAGTACATAATATGCATCATCTCGAATGATATATAATCTCGAGTACATCGTCTCGAATAATATATATAATCTCGAATACATCATCTCGAATATTATATATCGAATACATCACTGGCTAGGTAGCTAATAAAGATCGAATACTATAGAAGAATCTAGGCCACTCGCGGTTCCTGGGGCGCGGGCAGTGGACACCCAAAGAGAAGGAACCATCACAGGATCATATCTCCAGTCATCTGCCCAAAGAACCTGCCAGGTATTGGAGAACCTGATGTCCATAGCAGCCATGTAGCGATGGACGTGCTCGTCCTCCTCCCTGACACGGCGACGCACCACCTCCGGCGGGGCCGGCTCCCTCTGCACCGAATGTGGCCCACGTGAACGGCACCAAAGGAGATCAGGGTCGACGACGGGACCCCGAGGCCGGGTTCCTCACCAAGCGGCGTGCCCCTCCAGGTAGCACCTCCCAGTGCCAGCCCGGCGGAGCCCAGTCCCGGACATGGGTTAGCCGGACGTCATCACGAACAGGTCGACGGCGAGGATGCGGGCCGGGCATCGTCGAGAACAAATACTATATGCCCGCAAAAAGTAACATTTTTTAAATGATTGGATTGTGATAACTAAAATTCTATATGCAAATTCTAACAATTTGACATTAATCTAATTCATCTAGCTAAAACTAATTCTAAAATTTCTAACATTTCTATATATATAACTAACATTTCTATAACATTTCTAATATTTCTATAACTAAAAAACAGAAAAATTTCTAACATTTCTATAAATATTTTTATAACTAAAAAACAGAAGAATTTATAACATTTCTATATAACTAACATTTCTAATATTTCTATAACTAAAAAATAGAAAAAAATTCTAACATTTCTATAACTAAAAAACAGAAAAATTTCTATAACTAAAATTTATAACTAAAAAACAATGTGTGTGTATGTGTGTGTGCACATGGCGGCCGGGGCAGGAGCTCACCGGCGAGGCGCGGCGACGGGGGGCGGGGACGGGGACGGAGACGGGCGGTGACGACGGGGATGGGGACGGCGCGGCGACGACGGGGACGGGGATGGGCCGGGCGGGGACGACGGGGCGGGGCGCAGCGATGGGGACGACGGGGACAGGGACGACCGGGGCGGCGACGGGGACGGCGACGGGGCAGAGGAGAAAGAAGCAGAGGGGAGAGATGAGAAACTGAATTTTTTTGAAGTGTTTTCTTATATAGAACACCCCTTTAGTACCGGTTGAAGCCACCAACCGATACTAAAGGTCTGTTTTGGCCAGGCCAAGCGGCGGGAAGCGCCCCCCTTTAGTACCGGATGGTGGCACCAACCGGTACTAAAGACCTCCCCTTTAGTACCGGTTGGAGCCACGACCTGGTACTAAAGGGTGTGCGCTGCCATGCGAGGGGCGCAGAAGTTTAGTCCCACCTCGCTAGTTGAGGAGCGCCAAGACCAGTTTATAAGCCCCGGCGCAGACACTGCATTAAGCTCCTCTCAAAAGCAGGCCTTCTGGGCCTACCTCTCCTACTCTGCCTGTGGTCCTACTGGGCTTGCGGGCCTGCATCCTGGCCCAACTACAGGTTGGGTTTCTAGTCGTATGCAGGCCGCTCTGGCCTAGTAGGTGGGCTTTTTTATTTTCTTATTTTTTTGGCTTTATTTATTTTTGGTTTATTTATTTTTGAGTTGTTTTTTGCTATATTTAGAGTTTATTTGTGAATATTTTTGCTTTAGGTACAAAAAATTACAAACTTTCTGTTAGTGCCGGTAGTTTTCAAATTTGAATAGTTTAAATTTTGAATTATTTGAAATTCGTGTGAATCACTAGTTTGTGAATAACTTAACTTTGAAAATAGATTTTTCAGTGATTCTTTTTTCTTATGTTTAATATTAGTGTGTTTTATCATTATATTCAATTTGGTAATGCTTAGGTTATTTAAAAATGAAATGCCTTTGTAACAGATGAGTTTTCGTCCGGAACCCTGATACTTCGAAAGAGATTGTCCATTTTGTACACGAAGTGCATCCAGTTTTTGCGGTAACCCTCTATAATTTTTTGCACATGCTATGTGGGTGAAATTATGATACCATGCCAACTTTCAACCTTTTCTGAGTTCATTTGAAATGCTTTTAAATTTCAGGGTCATTTAGCTGAAAAACCAGTAAATGCATGAAAGAATTTGTTTGCACATAAAATTTCTCCGCGTTTCAAATGCCAAAACACATAACTACCCTAACTATTACAGAGATTCCCTCCTGGGTGTGAAACACAGAAGAAAGTGATGATAGTGAAGGCGATCACATCCCAGATCTTTGGGTGTGAAACTTTTTCTTCGCGTGTGTCCCTTTGCGCTGTAGCCATGGAAAATCTTCATCATTTAACTAGATGCTCGGGTCAATATTCACTGTGAATGGAGCAATTTTATCAAACTTTTCATAATCTTTTGACATGTCTGTCTTGTCATCCACTTCCAGGATGTTTCTCTTCCCAGAAAGAACTATGTGGCGCTTTGGCTCATCGTATGATGCATTCGCTTCCTTATCTTTTCTTTTTGTCGGCTTGGTAGACATGTCCTTCACATAGAAAACCTGTGCCACATCATTGGCTAGGACGAATGGTTCGTCTGCATACGCAAGATTGTTGAGATCCACTGTTGTCATTCCGTACTGCGGGTCTTCCGTTACCCCGCCTCGTGTCATATTGACCCATTTGCACCAAAACAAAGGGACCTTCAAACCACGTCCATAGTCAAGTTCCCATATGTCCTCTATGTAACCATAATATGTTTCCTTTCCCGTCTTGGTTGTTGCATCAAAGTGGACACCACTGTTTTGGTTGGTGCTCTTCTTATCTTGGGCGATCGTGTAAAATGTATTACCATTTATCTCGTACCCTTTGAAAGGCATTATATTCGAAGATGGTAACTGGGACAGCGAGTACAGGTCATCTTCAATAGAGGTGTCATGCATGGTACATGTCTGCAACTAGCCGGTGAAACTCCTGGTTTGTTCACGTGTAATCCGGTCATCAGACCGCTCCGGGTGTTTGGAGCGTAGAAAATTCTTGTGTCCGTCTATATACGGAGCCACCAAGGCGGAATTCTGTAGAACTGTGTAGTGTGCTTCAGTGAGAGAATGTCCGTCCATACATATTAGTTGATTCCCTCCTAGCGTGCCTTTTCCATCCAGTCCGCCCTTATGCCGCGATTCAGGAACACCAATCGGCTTAAGGTCAGGAATAAAGTCAATACAAAACTCAATGACCTCCTCATTTTCATGGCCCTTGGAGATGCTTCCTTCTGGCCTAGCACGGTTATGAACATATTTCTTTAGGACTCCCATGAACCTCTCAAAGGGGAACATATTGTGTAGAAATACAGGACCCAAAACGTTAATCTCTTCGCATAGGTGAACTAGGACGTGCGTCATGATGTTGAAGAAGGATGGTGGGAACACCAACTCGAAACTGACAAGACATTGCACCAAATCATTCTCTAACCTTGGTATGATTTCTGGATCGATTACCTTCTGAGAGATTGCATTGAGGAATGCACATAGCTTCACAATGGCTAATCGAACGTTATCCGGTAGAAGCCCCCTCAATGCAACCGGAAGCAGTTGCGTCATAATCACGTGGCAGTCATGAGACTTTAGGTTCTGGAACTTTTTCTCTGCCATGTTTATTATTCCCTTTATATTCGACGAGAAGCCAGACGTTACCTTAATACTGAGCAGGCATTCAAAGAAGATTTCCGTCTCTTCTTTGGTAAGAGCGTAGCTGGCATGACCCTGATGTATGTCGTCTTTTCCGTGCATACGTTGTTGGTCCTCCCGTGCCTCAGGTGTATCTTTTGTCTTCCCATACACGCTCAAGAAGCCAAGCAGGGTCACGCAAAGATTCTTCGTCACGTGCATCACGTCGATTGCGGAGCGGACCTCTAGGTCTTTCCAATAGGGCAGGTCCCAAAATATAGATTTCTTCTTCCACATGGGTGCGCGTCCGTCAGCGTCATTCAGAACAGGTTGTCCGCCAGGACCCTTTCCAAAGACTACCTTCAAATCCTTGACCATATCATGTACATCAGCACCAGTACGATGGCGAGGCTTCGTCCGGTGATCCGCCTCACCTTTGAAATGCTTGCCTTTCTTTCTTACGGGATGCCTGCTCGGAAGAAATCGACGATGTCCCAGGTACACATTCTTCCTACAATTGTTCAAATATATAATGTCGGTATCATCCAAACAGTGCGTGCATGCGCGGTATCCCTTGTTTGTCTGTCCTGAAAGGTTACTGAGAGCAGGCCAATCATTGATGGTCACGAACAGCAACGCCTTTAGGTCAAATTCTTCCCCCATGTGCTCATCCCACGCACGTACACCTGTTCCATTCCACAGCTGTAAGAGTTCTTCAACTAATGGCCTTAGGTACACATCAATGTCGTTGCCGGGTTGCTTAGGGCCTTGGATGAGCACTGTCATCATAATGAACTTTCGCTTCATGCACAACCAAGGAGGAAGGTTATACAGACATAGAGTCACAGGCCAGGTGCTATGGTTGCTGCTCTGCTCCCCAAAAGGATTAATGCCATCTGCGCTTAGACCAAACCGTACGTTCCTTGCGTCATCTGCAAACTCCTTTCCGTACTTTCTCTCGATTTTTCTCCACTTCGACCCGTCAGCGGGTACTCTCAACTTTTCGTCTTTCTTACGGTCTTCTCTGTGCCATCGCATCGCCTTGGCATGCTCTTTGTGTTTGGAACAAACGTTTCAACCGTGGTATTATAGGAGCATACCACATCACCTTGGCAGGAATCTTCTTCCTGGGGCGCTCGCCCTCGACATCACCAGGGTCATCGCGGCTGATCTTATAGCGCAATGCACCGCATACCGGGCAAGCGTTCAAATCCTCGTACTCACCACGGTAGAGGATGCAGTCATTAGGGCATGCATGTATCTTCTGCACCTCTAACCCTAGAGGGCAGACAACTTTCTTTGCTTCGTACGTACTCTCGGGCAATTCGTTGTCCTTCGGAAGCATATTCTTTATTATTACCAGCAACTTTCCAAATCCCTTGTCAGATACACCATTCTCTGCCTTCCATTGCAGCAATTCCAGTGTGGTTCCCAACTTTTTCTTGTCAGCTTCGCAATTCGGGTACAACAATTTCTTGTGATCCTCTAACATGCGTTGCAACTTCTTCTTCTTCAAATCACTTGCGCAGTTTCTCTTTGCATCGGCAATGGCCCGACCTAGATCATCAGCGGGCTCATCTGATGCCTCTTCTTCAGCTTCTTCCCGCATTGCCGGCTCAGCTTCTTCCCCCATTGTTGTATCATCGTATTCAGGGAACCCATGGCCAGGATAGCTGTCGTCGTCCTCTTCTTCTTCATTGTCTTCCATCATAACCCCTCTTTCTCCGTGCTTGGTCCAAACATTATAGTGGGGCATGAAACCGGACTTAATCAGGTGGACGTGAATGGTTCTTGACGTAGAGTAATTGTGATCATTCTTACAGACAGCACATGGACAAGGCATAAAACCATCCGCCCGCTTGTTTGCCTCAGCCGCAAGCAGAAAAGTTTGCACGCCATTAATGAACTCGGGAGAGCATCGGTCATCGTACATCCATTGTCGGCTCATCTTCATTACACAACACCGAAAAGACCAAATTAATACAAGTTCATACATAAAGTTCATACAACACTTAAATGCAACAAACAAATAACTCTCTAACTAAAGCATTTAAATGCAACAACAAATGCGATCAAGATCGCAACTAAGGTAACAATTGATCCAACAGCATAATGATACCAAGCCTCACTATCAATGGCATATTTTTTAATCTTTCTAATCTTCAAGCGCATTTTCTCCATCTTGATCTTGTGATCATCGACAACATCGGCAACATGCAACTCCAATTCCATCTTCTCCCCCTCAATTCTTTTCAATTTTTCTTTCAAATACTCGTTTTCTCTTTCAACTAAATTTAACCTCTCAACAATAGGGTCGGTTGGAATTTCCGGTTCACAAACCTCCTAGATAAAAATATCTATGTCCACTTGATGGGCATAATTTGTCATAAACACGAAATGCAACAACTAGTTTTAAAAGAGAATATACCACATCTGAATCATAACAAGGACGAGGGCCGACGGGGACGGATATCAAAACCATGGCACTATGTATAACAAACAACGTACGGGTAAGATAATTATACGAGTAACTATATATCCAAATCACACAAACATCAATTTGGTAATGTAAAACATTCATGAACAAGAGGCCCACCACAAGGTGGTGCCGGCGACGGAACGGTGTGGGCGATCGACGGTGGTTACGACGGAGATTTAGAAGGCACTAAGTAAACCACACCTACATATGCAAACTAAGTGTTATTTTTGACCTCAAATTGCATATAAATCAAATACTAGCACATATATTTCCTCCCAAATTACTAAACTCATAAATTAATCACTATACAAAGCATTGCAAGAGCTAATCTAGCAATGAGAGATGAAAGGACAAAGTTGCTAACCTTTGTGATCATTTGAATGGATGGGGCCTTCAAATCTTGACAATTTTTGGGCGAAATGTGTGATGAGCTCGAGAGGAAGAGGGGAGAACAGAGAGGAGAGGGGAAAGGGGAAGAACAGAGCGAGCTCGGGTGGACGAAGGGTTTATGTAGGACGACCTTTAGCACCGGTTCGTGGCACGAACCGGTGCTAAAGGTGCTAGAGGGGCCTCGGACTGACAACATCCTGCCACAACTCACTTTAGTACCGGTCCGTGGCACGAACCGGTGCTAAAGGTTCGCCACAAACCGGTACTAATGAGAGCGGCCGGCTAGCCGTTGGAACCGGCACTAATGCACACATTAGTGCCGGCTCAAAATCAAACCGGCACTAATGTGCTTGACATTTGACCCTTTTTCTACTAGTGAAGGCAAACAATGATTTTAGCCAAGATATGCAACAAGTTCTCCGATGTGTTGCCACTCCATCATAGCGAGGATCCTATCATCACATGCACAGGAGCGTATCCACCTGTCGGCCGTGTCCAAGAATTTGAAAAAGCTCTGTATCATTTTATTACCGGCACTAATCCTGCAAGAGGTTATACCAGGATGATCTAATCCAGTGAAAGATATTTGCGGCTTCTTATTACGGTGTGTTTGTATCTCCATGTACAGCCATTATGTAGAGTGGATGTATATGGTTTCAATAAGTAGTTCTTCTTAGAGGTGTGCAAATATTAGTCGTTCTCTTTGTGTCCATGGATTTGCATTGTTGTAGTAAATCTACTTCTTTGTCATCTTCAACCTTTTTATATATTGTTATCCCTCCCTTTAATTGATAGCGAATGTTTGTTTATTACTCTGTTGCCTAATTAGACCATAGTCTACATATAGACTGATCGTCGGGTGCAGCGTGTCGCCACGCGGGTTAAGCTAGTAATATACTAGAAAAGAACGGTTTAGATGGATCATATTTTTTCTAGCCCAGGATACATTTTCTGTTATTTTTTCACGAAACTTCACACGGAAGTAGATTGGGCACCCAAGTTTGATATCCAAGATTCCTGGGTTTTTTGAATTTTCTTGGTACTTTTTTTAATTTAAGGAGCTCCTGTCTATTTTCACTTATACTTCAGCTACCTTAAAATCAAGATTGTTAATATAGTTAGACCCTTTTATTAGTTTTCAGTTAGTAGTAACATACATTAGCCTGACAAGATCGAGCTGCGATCTCAACCTGTCAGTGGTGGCTCCAAATCTTTCCTGACCCTTTAGCAGATTAAGCTACATCATACATACAAGTACAACTACAAGGCCGCATGCAGCTACGACGAGGGCTCGACGGAGCCGCCGTGCCTCTGCGGCGACCCCGGCTTGTCGTGGCCGATCCGCGCGGACATCGAGTAGCAGTTCCTCATCCTGCCGCCGCCGGCCTCCACCTCGACGGCGAACACGCCCCAGACCGGCCGGTGGTCGGAGAACCTGGACTCGCCCCGCAGGTACTGCAGCTGCTCGATGCCTTCGCCGTGCCACAGTATCCGGTCGCACCTACGCTGGCATGGCACTCCTCAGTAATCCCTTTCGAGTGTCAGACCTAAGCTAAGCTTACAACCGCCGGCGGCATTCGCAGGGAGTACGTACCATGCCGGGGTTCGCCGCTTCTTCTTGGACTTGACCGTCTCGCCGGCGTACGCGTCGGAGTTCTGCGTGTACTTGTACGTCGGCGCGAAGCTGATCTTGCCCTCCTTCCAGCCCCCGAACACCCTCCCCGCCTCCCTCTCGATCATCAGCTGCATTGCAACGAAGCCGGCCATTGAGTCAGAGATAGGCGTGCAGTTTCTGAAGAAAATTTGCAGTTCAGAGTTCAGACGGTACCTGGTCCTTCTCCAGCAGAGCGTCCCAGTCGTTCTCCTCCAGCAACGTCCTCGTCTCCTCGTAGCTCAGGGAGACTCGGTAGTTGAGGTCCCCGAGCCAGATCATCTTGCTGTTGCGCATCAATCAATGGAAGAATTTTTGCTTGTCAGAGCCAGATTAATGGTGAAGATTGTCAACGAGATAGCTAGGAACGTACTCGTGCTCGAGGATCCGCTCGGGGAGGACGCGCTGGTGGGCGGCGGAGGACTTGCATGCGCGGGGGAAGTGCGCGCTCTTGAGGATCTCGGCGACGTCGGCGTTCCTCCGGACCTCGTCGCCCTCCTTCTCGCCGGAGGCCAGGTGGCTGCACACGAAGCAGAGGCTGGTGTGGTGCAGCGTCATGCTCATGGCGATGCACCCCTTGTTGCCCAGCCAGCGCATGATGCCCCGGCCGACGCAGTCCACCCGGAGGTGCCCCACGTGCTCCACCAGCTCCTTCTTCACCCACACCGACAGGAACAGCCCCACCATCTGCTTGCTCGCGATCAGGCAGTAGCTCATGCCGCCGCCGTCCGCCGCCGTCGGCTCGCACTGCCCCGGCGATCCGGCGGCGCCTTCGTCGTCCCAGCCGCCGGCCGACGTCGACGTCGACGTCGCCTCGGCGGCCGTGCTCGCGGGGGGCGTCTCGGCGGCGCGGTACACGGACTCGCGCACCTCCGTGGCGCGGCGGCGCTGCAGGGACGCCTCCGCGGAGCAGTTGCAGGTCTTGACGAGCGCGCTGTCGACGCGGTAGCTGCTGCTGACGAGCTTGAGCGACGGCGTCTGGAAGAAGAGGTTGCCGCTGGAGGACCTGGTGGCCACGGCGTCGCGCCGCCGGTTCTGCTGCCGGCCGGCGTCGGCGGGGCCAGGCTCCGGCGGCTCGTCGCTGTCCGGCTGCTCCTGCGGGTGGTTGAGCGCCTGGTGGATGAGCGCCAGCCACCTCGCCGCCGGCTCGTTGTCCTCCAGGACCAGCACGTTGCCGGCGGTCAGGGGGACGATCTCCTGAAACCTACTCATACAGCGTCGGTCAGAACCCCACATACGCCATGATGGAAGATGGCAAAGCGATGATACATACATCGCCATTGCACCATCAAACTCATGAATCAATACATACACACGAGGAAGTGCCATGGCGCGCATTACCCTAAGACGTAAATGTCGGAGGACTCGTCCACCTGCAGGAAGTCCTGCAGGTTAAGCCCGTCGTTCGGGTTCTTCCCTCCCACGTTCCACGTACCAACGAACACCCTGCGTGCAATATTTCCATGTGGTGAATTCTCACAAACATCTTGAATAGAAATATATTTATCCAGGCCAAGATTCAGAGATCAGATAACCAAACTGAGGACTGTCGAAGAGTCAATCCAACTCTACCTGTATTTGCAGGTGTCGTCATTCTGCTTCTTGGGCGAGTCGACGCAGTTCAGGCTCGCGCTCTTGAACCGCACGCGTGCCGCACGACTGTGCGGCGAATCTGCAAACGTATGTTCGTTACGTTTGTATCGAAAAGCGCCCTAAGATGTTGGAAATGCAGAATGGATCTAAATGGGGAACTGATTTCTAACCTGGACCGCCGAAACTCTTCCCTTTCTTGCCGAAGATGTTGGACATGGTGATGATGCGCTGGAAGGAAGAAGAAAGATAATGCCAAATCAGAAAAGCGCCCACTCAAATTCATCCACTATCTTCCTTGTCGAGATCGAGATCGATCTTACCTTTCCTGCCGATCGCCGCGGTTCACGTCGTCCGGTGTGTGAGGGCGCGAGGCGTCGACCATGGCTTGGCCGGCATTCGATCGGCGTAGTACGTGGCTGGCTACGGCATTGCCGCCGCTTTGATCGAGAGGATGTCGTGGAGGGAAATTTTTGGTTCCTCGGAGCAGAAGAGGATCGTGGCGAGGCTAGGGGCGGGGGAAACGGGGAGGAAAACTGGGTGGCAGGGAGGGACTTGGCTGCAGCAAACCGCCGGGCATGCAGGGAGTTGGTGCTCGTCGTTCAACAGCCTAGCTACCGGACACCTGTTTTTCTCCTCTTCTTCTTTTCTATTTTCGTGAGAAGAAACAGCCGTAATAAACGACGGGTTTTGCTATGGCGTTTTCTCAATCTGAAAATCACAGTGGAAAACATCAGCTTTCCCTATTGTTTCTCTCTCTTTTTTTTCTTTTCTTTTGCGCGTGAAAAACTTGTATTACTCAAACCATAACAGTGTTACAATCAGCAGAAGCTAGTTCCAGTGCACACGCAGGGCCAGAACCTATCCAAGTCATTGTTCTACCCTCTACGCGATGGAAATTCACTAAGCTATCGCTAACATTATTTTGAGAACGGCTTATATGAGTAATACAGTTTTCACGAAGAGATAAGAGATATCTAATCTCTTTAACTAAAGAAGCATAGATAGACCTCTCTTGATTACGCACGAAAAAAATACACTTCCGTGATGATACGTGTTTGTCACAGTAGGTCGCGTTTTTTGTCATGCATGTACATCCATGACAAATTTATGACAGAATCAAGATAGTCATACCTGTGCTGTCGTAGAAGTGTTCCATGACATTACCAAAATTTTCATCACGGAAGTGTCCACTTCCATGACGATAAATCGCGCCACAGAAGTGCTTTCGTCAAGGGTGACCGACACGTGGCATCCACCGTAACGGAACGCCGTTAAGCTATCGGGTCGGGTTTTGGATCCGATAACCCGTTAACAGCCCCGACCAATGGGGATTTTCCACGTGTAAAATCATCATTGGCTAGAGGAAACACGTGTCGGCTCATCGTTGGGACAGATGTCATCCACTCATTGGACGGAAGGCGCCTATGATACGTCGACACGTAGCACGGCCCAACAGTGGCCCATTCCCGTGAAAAGGCCGGCCCGTTTGACTTGGTCAAAAGCTGGCGGGCCGGCCCATGGAAAGCCTGTTAATGGCATGTTCGCATATAGCCCATTTACAGCCCGCTAACCCAAGGCCCGTTACGCTCTATCCGAATTAGGCCCAGTAGCGTCATCTGGGCCATCCAATATGATTCCAGCCCGTTTTCACTTCTGGCCCATGTATAGCCCATGACGTCTTTCGGCCCATATGAGGCCCTCTGTAACTCTTGGCCCATTAGCGGCCCGTGCTGAAACTGGCCCGTAATGAACAGTGTATTACTTTACACACATTAACGGCCCGTGGTGAAACTAGCCCGTAATGAACAGTGTATCACTTTATACCCATTAACGGCCCGTTATTCCGTTGGGCCGTTTTCAGCCCAAGTTAACTTTCGGCCTTCTGAGGGCCCATTTATTCTTGGTCTCATTTGCAGCATTCGGTTACTTACGACCCGTTACTGTCATTTTCTGCTTGTGGGCCAAATTCAGCCCGTCGTTACAGTCGGCCCGTTTGTGGACCGTTAGTCTGTTGGGCCATTTTCATAGCATCACCAAATACGGCCTATTAACGGCCCATTATGGTCAGCCCATAAAATATACGATTTCCATTAAAAGCCCGTCTACAGCCCATTAAAGGCCCGTACAAGACCCATAAATGAGTCGGCGGCCCATGGATCCTACGAGACGTAGAAGGCCCATGGGTCCTACGAGACGTAGAAGGCCCATGGATCCTACGAGACGTACAAGGCCCATGGATCCTACGAGACATAGAAGGCCCATGGATCCTACGAGACGTAGAAGGCCCATGGATCCGATGGCCCATGAAGGGCCATGGTCGGGCGAGTTGGCCCCCGTTTGAACGATATAGCATATTCAAATAATTATCCTACTCAATACTATCACCTCTAAAAAGCATACACTATACAACAAAGAGATCAAGGCATAGAAAGGTAGAATAATCCTACACTATACAATAAACAAATTACAGCCGATTATACCCACTGGGCATTATAGTTCGGCACAGGTGATAATAAAGCATACACAAACAGCAAATTACATATACTGGGCAAATACAGCTCATACATCATGGACGCGCATCAACTTAACTCCATTTCAACTATAATCTCTTCAGAAAATAGGATTGGCCGGATTCAGATAGCACAAATTTCAGTCTGCAAAATCTCCAATTCCTTCATGGTTACCTCAGTGTCTTGTTTCATTTTTTTGACTCCTGCATCTAATACCTGCATGTCCAGTCTTAACTTGTTGATTATACGTTGACAATCATGTACACGTTGTCTTGCCACCTCTAGTTGATGCTCGAGAATATCAGCACATTCCAATTCCAATCCATAATCATTCGGTAACGGCCATGCCGCACTGCTCGCAGATCTTTGTGTTGATGTCACTTCATCCTGAAATGTTTCTGTAAGTACACATGACTAGAGCAAAAATATAGTTACAACAGTGAAGCGAACAAGACACTATTTTGTACTACATGGCAAAACAGGAGTAACAATAATGTTACACGTCACTTTAAAAAAATGTTACACGTCATGAAGCATAAGCAGGTGATATTTTAAAAATTATAAAAAAAGATAGTCTGTGCAGCCTGCATACAGAAATCCCTCTTAGCTCACCAAAGGAGCATGATGTTGGGGCCCAATCGAAAACACAGACAAGTTACAAATTTAGACAGCACGTTGCGTATAAGTAAGCAAGCAGTTGGCCATTCTGTGCCTCAATTAAAGTCTTAGGGGGCATAATGAACAGCAGAGGGTTTCATACAAACATACTACAGCAGGAAAAACTATGCAATCATTAGCGTAGTATAAACTAGATTTTGAGCCTCATGCAATAATAGTTGGTTAATAGACTTCAAAGCTTCAGGCACACTTCGGCAGAGTAATTAAATGGTAAGGCCTTTAATTATGTCAACTAATAGTGATACAAGTACCAAACATCAGGCATGATTATTTGGGCATCTCATTAACTGAGGACAAATAAAGCAATTGAAAAGAGAAAATTAACTATGCCTGAAACAAACAAGGAATTGAACTGTTGAGTTGCATACAGTGACTTACCTTAGCAGGTTGAAGAGGCTCAGCGCAGCTCCTACTTCTCTTGCAAGGCTCCTTCCTAACATCTTGTACTTGGAAATCCTCAATCTTATCTTCATTGCACCCCCTCTGCAAGGTGACACAAACTAGTTACTCGTCTCCTTGGAAGATAAATATGCATACTTTCCAGTCTGTGAACACAACAGGATGAGATTATAACAAAACAACACCACATAATGAAACATGCCGCATCTCTTGCACTTGCACACAATGAAATGTGCATTTACTATGTCTGCACTATGCAAAAACTAGGCATACCTTCGAACTGGATCTCCAGGTACTCTTGAAGAGCCTACTGTAGTGTACAGCCAAACATTTATGTCACCTATGAGTTAGACAAGGCCCCACTACAGCAGCCCTTAGTGTTTAAATCGTTGACAAGCTCTGTTAGAGTGTTAGGTCAAGAACAACAAGTAATCAAAGCAAAAAGTCCTAGTATGGCTGGCTGATGCAAACAAGCAATTGAACAGATGTGTGAGCAAATCTTACATATCAAGAAAAGAAGCAAAGAAGGAGGCTTAAAGACCATCACTTGACTGACCAGATTTAAGGGGCATTTAAACATCATGTGCAACGTATGAACTAACATAAATATTGCATATTCCAGATTCTACAATGGAATGCACATGTATTAGGTTATGCCATGTATGATGATGCCTAAATGTACAGATAACAGGCAGGAGTGATTCATCATTGCACGCACAATTGAATTGCAGGTTAAGGGCCAGTTCGATTCCGCCTTTTCAGGGCATATTGTCAAAATAAGCCATAAAAGATGTAAAGAAGTCATTTTTGAGTTATGGGCTTGGGCTTAACTAATTTCGCTTTGGAGGGGGGGTGTTTCGGGTAGAACCTCACTAAAAATTGAAGGGAAGGGGAATAGTGAAATGACTCTGTTGTCTGCCTATATTACACTCAAAATGCAACTGCTGATGCCCGTGTCACACCTGACCCTCAAGTAAAAACAAACACGCAAGCATTCATTGCCCTGCCCGCTTGCATCTCCTCTCCCCTTTCCCTCTACCTCGATCCCCTGCCTGCAGCACTAGGGTTCCTCCAGTGAGCCGTCGCCACTGGTCCCATCTGGCCTGGTCCTCGACGATGCTATGTCCAGCTAGGCTACATGGCCGGCGGGTAGGGGCAAATCTCCCTGGCTGCTCCTCCCTCTGGCGCTGCCCCTCATTCTCATGGTCTCCAGCAGCTGCTCCACTGTGGTTCGTCCAACGCACTACTCCGGCGGGCGCTGCACAACTACGGCTGATGCCACACTGCGGCAGAAGGCACCTTATTCCCCCTCCCCTCCTCCCAGGCCATGGCCTTGAGGTGCTGTTGAAGGATGAGCTCATCCAACAAGGTGAGGATCTCCTCTGATTTTTTGCCAAATTTTCATTTTGATCCACTATACGATGAATTGCTATGAGCTGCTTCTGCTGCTGCTATATGATGCATTGCTATGAGCTGCTCCTGCTGCTGCTATATGATGAATTGCTATGAGCTGCTGCTGTATGATGAGTTGCTATGAGCTGCTGCTGCTATATGATGAGTTGCTACAAGCTGCTCCTGCTGCTGCTATATGATGAATTGCTATGAGCTGCTCCTGCTGCTGCTATATGATGAATTGCTATGAGCTGCTCCTGCTGCTGCTATATGATGAATTGCTCTGAGCTGCTGTTGTATGATGAGTTGCTATGAGCTGCTGCTGCTGCTATATGATGCTTTCAGGTGGTGCTGCTATACGATAATAACTAGCCACTTGGACCATCGAATTTCAATAAAATAATTGTTCTTCATTTAAATGTGGGTCATGCGTTCTTCGTTTAAATTAGGCAATGGAATCTCTATGGAAAACATTGACTAAAGTAGATTGTGCCAAGTAGATGGTATCTTTGTATTTGCATTTTGACCAAATAGTGATGGTATGTTTTCCTATCATATTAATTACTGCACTGGGTTCAATTTGTGATGTTTGCAAGTCAAATTAATTTCCATATGGGCAGCAAAATGAAAACAATATAATGCAATCTAGACTTTCCACTGATCATACCAAAGATAAGCTGAAAACACAATGAAATGAACTGGTTGGCTTATTACATGGAGCTTATATTCACAGGTGCTTATTTTCTTAGGATAACTCGTAATAACTGTCCCTAAGAAACTTGGCTAATTGAACTGGCATACAAATAACATGTCACAATGATTGCAATGGAGGAGTGACGTACCATAGCACACTGTATAGGCTCACTGCTGCCTCTCCTTTTTTTGCGATGTTCCATGAAATTGCCACATACATCTTGTACTTTTTCATTGTGTAACCCTATCTGCAAGTTGACACGGCTAATTTCAGACATCTCTGCATGATACTACATTGCATATCCCTTGCGCATGTTTAAACCACCAATTAATGATTGTGTGCGTACCATAAACTAGCCATGACTCTGTATGCTGGACTAGCAGGCACTCTAAGGGAGCCTAATGTAGTGCACTGGAATTCCTACATGCCACCTACGATTTTGTGTAATGTACTGCCCCTGTTCCTAAATATATGTCTTTGTAGAGATTCCAGTATGGACCAAATACAGATGTATATAGATGCGTTTTCGAGTGTAGATTCACTCATTTTGCTCCGTATGTAGCCTATAGTGGAATCTCTAGAAAGACTTATATTTAGGAACGGAGGTACGAGGTAGTATCATGTATGACATCTACATATCTAATTTAGCAGCCAGTAGTAGAAATCATTGTCTGCACAAAGGGATTACTTGTCGAAAATCCTAGCAAAGCACGCTGGCAGGCACAGAAAAATACAAGAGAGAGAGACGCGCTTACAAGATCATAGCAATGCCTCAGTCCAGGATCTTGGTTGGCCAAGCTGTTAGATCCAAAAGAAACATCGTCCTTGTAGTTTTTGCCAGCTGCATAACAGGTAACAGCGACCGGTTAGTATATTTGAAGTACATCGGGCAGGTGATGCTGGACGGGTTTAAAGGTGACAAGTGCCTAGGCCGTGGCGGGTGCTTGGCATCTCTCCAGACGGTGGGAATCAGGTTAGAAACATCGAGGGTGATGACGATGCGCTGGCTGTCGGGGTCCGGCAAGGAGATCTAGAACCGTCGAGTAGGGTGTTTGTGGAGCGGCTCCGGTAGGGTGGACTACGGTGTGGGCGAAGCGGATCTGTGGCCGTGGACGAGGGCATAGGTGAAGCTGTTCCGGTGGTTGGGTTAAGGATGGTGTCGACGACGCGGATCTGCGGCCGTGGACGGGGCGTCAAAAGATGCTCCGGTGGTTGGGTTAAGGATGGTGTCGACGATGCGGATCTGCGGCCGTGGACGGGGCGTCAGACGCTGCTCCGGTGGTTGGGTTAAGGATGGTGTCGACGATGCGGATCTGCGGCCGTGGACGGGGCGTCAGAAGCTGCTTCGGTGGTTGGGTTAAGGGTGGTGTCGATGATGCGGATCTGCGGCCGTGGACGGGGCATCAGAAGCTGCTTCGGTAGGTTGGATGAGGGTGCGAGGAAGCGGATCTGAGGCCGTGGACTTGTGAGTTGTCAAAGCGGCCCCGGTAGGGTTGAGAATGGTATAGGCGAAGCTACTCCGGTAGGGTTGACGATGGTGTCGGCGAAGCGGCTCCGGTAGGGTTGAGGAAGGTGTCGGCGAAGCGGCTCCGGTAGGGTTGAGGAAGGTGTCAGCGAAGAGGATCAGAGGCCGTCGACGGGGGCGTCGGTGGGGCGGCTCCGGGGGGTGCGGATGAAGCGTCTCCGGTGGGGAGTACGAATGAGCCGCTGCAGATGCGCGGCGGTTGACGAGAGTACCGGCGAAGCAGATCCGGCGCCGTGGACAAGGCCGGCACTGAATGGGCTGTGGTACAGTGGTGGATGAGCAGTCTACTTGTTTCTAGGGGAGGTGGGAGGGGTAGATGCGGCCGCAGAAGCAGATCCGGCGAGGTGGACACCGCTGGCAGTGAATGGGCTATGGTACGCCGGTGGATGAGCGGTCTAGGGTTTCGAGAGGGGAGGGGAGAAAGGGCGATGAAGTATGGACGGCGTGATGTAAGATGCTCTGGTGCTGTGGAGTTAGTCGTTTTTGCGGGAGGGGGAGAGGAAATGGGGGTGCCGTGTAGTGAGGGAACCGGAAGTTACCAAAGCAGCCCTGACCTATCATGTAGATGAGGGTGGTATTGTAACTGTTGGTCTCCGTGCACCAAGGACAAAAGGGGGATTTTGCATGCTAAAGACTAAGGTGGTGGAAATTTTAGAAGGAGGCGGGAGATTTTGCCGCCCGCGGGATCGTTCGTATCTAGTTTCAACTAATTTTGGACCGTGCTAGCGGGAAGGTCATGCTAGACTGTGTACACGGGGCACGTGTCAGCAGTTAATAACTGGTGTGAAGTCCACCCCAGAAAAAAAGACAATAACTCGGGATGATGCTGTTGGAAATATGCCCTAGAGGCAATAATAAATGGTTATTATTATATTTCTTTGTTCATGATAATTGTCTATTGTTCATGCTATAATTGTGTTATCCGGAAATCGTAATACATGTGTGAATACATAGACCACAACGTGTCCCTAGTAAGCCTCTAGTTGACTAGCTCGTTGTTCAACCGATAGTCATGGTTTCCTGACTATGGACATTGGATGTCGTTGATAACGGGATCACATCATTAGGAGAATTATGTGATGGACAAGACCCAATCCTAAGCATAGCTCAAAGATCGTGTAGTTCGTTTGCTAGATCTTTTCCAATGTCAAGTATCTTTTCCTTGGACCATGAGATTGTGCAACTCCCGGACACCGTAGGAGTGCTTTGGGTGTGCCAAACGTCACAACGTAACTGGGTGACTATAAAGGTGCACTACGGGTATCTCCGAAAGTGTCTGTTGGGTTGGCACGGATCGAGACTGGGATTTGTCACTCCGTGTGACGGAGAGGTATCTCTGGGCCCACTCGGTAATGCATCATCATAATGAGCTCAATGTGACTAAGGAGTTAGTCACGGGATCATGCATTACGGTACGAGTAAAGAGACTTGCCGGTAACGAGATTGAACAAGGTATTGGGATACCGACGATCGAATCTCGGGCAAGTAACATACCGATTGACAAAGGGAATTGCATACGGGATTGATTGAATCCTCGACATCGTGGTTCATCCGATGAGATCATCGTGGAACATGTGGGAGCCAACATGGGTATCCAGATCCCGCTGTTGGTTATTGACCGGAGAGGCGTCTCGGTCATGTCTGCATGTCTCTCGAACCCGTAGGGTCTACACACTTAAGGTTCGGTGACGCTAGGGTTGTAGAGATATGAGTATGCGGAAACCCGAAAGTTGTTCGGAGTCCCGGATGAGATCCCGGACGTCACGAGGAGTTCCGGAATGGTCCGGAGGTGAAGAATTATATATAGGAAGTCCAGTTTTGGCCACCGGGAAAGTTTTGGGGGTTATCGGTATTGTACCGGGACCACCGGAAGGGTCCCGGGGGTCCACCGGGTGGGGCCACCTATCCCGGAGGGCCCCATGGGATGAAGTGGGAAGGGAACCAGCCCTTAGTGGGCTGGGGCGCCCCCCATGGGCCTCCCCCCTGCGCCTAGGGTTGGAAACCCTAGGGTGGGGGGGGCCCCACTTGACTTGGGGGGGAAGCCACCCCCTTCCCCTTGGCCGCCGCCCCCCCATGTAGATGGGTCTTGGCCGGCGCCCCCCCCCCTCCCAGGGGGCCTATATAAAGGGGGGAGGGAGGGCAGCAACATTACAGCCTTGGGCGCCTCCCTCCTCCCCTGCTACACCTCTCCCTCTCGCAGAAGCTCGGCGAAGCCCTGCCGAGATCCCGCTACATCCACCACCACGCCGTCGTGCTGCTGGATCTCCATCAACCTCTCCTTCCCCCTTGCTGGATCAAGAAGGAGGAGACGTTGCTGCACCGTACGTGTGTTGAACACGGAGGTGCCGTCCGTTCGGCACTCGTTCATCGGTGATTTGGATCACGGCGAGTACGACTCCATCAACCCGGTTCATTGGAACGCTTCCGCTCGCGATCTACAAGGGTATGTAGATGCACTCCTTTCCCGTCGTTGCTAGTATACTCCATAGATGGATCTTGGTGATGCGTAGGAAATTTTAAAATTCTGCTACGATCCCCAACAGATGCACCGATAACTTGGACGTTCACACGGGCGCGGCCAATTGTACGGGTGTAGTGGCGCGTTCACAAAAAAAGGGATCAAACGCTCAGCCTATGTATTTCTCGTGTAAATAGATAATTTAGTGCCATTGGTTATTTACTTTAAACATAATGCATTGACGTGTTAGTGTAGAGGCGCACAAAAAGAAATGGATATTGTAGTCAGCTACTTAAAAGTGTTACCTCATATGATTACATAGCCTCCATTTCATAAATTGCGTACCCGTTGAATTCATATATGAATATTACATATATTACTTCAAAATAGAAACTTAAATCATCCAAGACTAATGAATTTGAATGCAAGAGTAACAATGGTGCATATATATGATAGCTACATTGGTTGTTTGAAGAAACATCACTGTAACTTTGGCATGCACAACTGAAAAGGTTTATTTAAATAGAAAAAAATGTGATATGTGAGTGTCCAATCTTTATAGCGTTGAATCGATATTGTACCTTTGGCCACGATACGAAGTAGATATTGACTTATGTTCAAGCGATGCACGTCCACGATCGCTAGATAGTGATACGTGAATGAATTGTGCAATCTCTCTCACACGCATACATATCTCATTTCCCTGTGGGCATCGGAATCACACACACGCACTTCGTGTATTTTTCTCCCTCCGTCAGGGTTAAATTCGTCTTTCTACCCCGTCCTACATGTCTCTCACACAGAAACACACACGCTCTCTATGTCTAACACGCCCACCCCTTTAATTCCGCCCACCCTCAGCCACTAATGTCTCAAAGTATAATAATGTCTCTCACACATATGCTATCTACCTATCACTTAATATAGCTAGATATGTGTCACACAAACTCCTTCTCCCTACTAGCAAGATGCCCATGCGTTGCACGGAACATCAAGATGCATTTGTATGAGAAGTTTATCTTGTGGGAGAAAAGGATGAACGAGGGAATGCCTTATTTGCAAATGCGGAGAGGGGTGTGGGTATCTTTTTGCAAAATTGCCATAGTTTCCTTCCTGTCCGTCGGATATAAATCGGATGGCCTATATTGCAGGATGGCAGGAACACCATCATCACCAACTCTGTTTTTTATAAGAGTAGAGATATGTGAGTGTCACTGCCCCCCCCCCACACACACCCACACTTCCCAACACCGAAGGAGTAGGGTGACACCTCGATCTTGATACTAATCTATCGACTGGCTTCTCTCTCAAACATACACACACACACTACCCGGCACCGAAGGAGTAGGGTGGCACATCGATCTTGATAATAATCTATCTACTCCTCTTTCAAACACACACACACACACACACACACACACACACACTCGCTAGTTGTGCCTCTGTGCCTACCGCGCACACTCTCGATACGTCTTTCTCTCCCTCCCCCCCCAACAATGACAGCGGAAGGGTGACAACTCGATCTGATCATAATCTGTCAATTGGTTTCTCTCTCAAACATTGTGTCTCGGTGCCTCGCTCGGTAGCCCCCTCGATATGTAGACTTCTTGCGCGCGCACAGCTGTAGTGACGATGACGCTGAACCTAGTGTGCCTTGTTTTTACCAGCCTCATGTGATAGTTTTCACCCTGTTTTCTGTTAATTAACAAGGCAACCTTTTCTTTGTTACTACTAGTGAATCTGAAATCATTCGGGGCAGACATAAAATATATCACTTCAACCCAATTATCGCAGCAACTATTTTAAAATAAATTAGCTAGCTGCCCGTGCGTTGCATGGAACATCAAGATGCATTTGTATGAGTAGTTTATCTTGTGAGAGAAAAGGTTGAACGAGGGAAGGCCTTATTTGCGAACGTGGAGAGACGTGTGGGTATATTTTTGCAAAATTTCCATAGTTTCTTTCCTATCTGTTAGATATAAATCCGACGGCCTATATTGCAGGATGGCACGCACACCATCATCACCAACTCTGTTTTCTACTCCCTCCGTCCAAAAATACTTGTCATCAAAATGGATAAAAAGAGATGTATCTAAAACTAAAATACGTCTATATACATTTCCTTTTATCCATTTTGATGACAAGTATTTCCGGACGGAGGGAGTATTTGTCTTTTTAGAGATTTCAACAAGTGACTATGACCGGACCTTACCAACATACTCAAAAAAGTAGTCCATAATTTTGATGTTACCCTCTTTTCTTGGCGGTGCAGTGCCATCTGGATACCTCATAAATAAATCAAGGACAAATCTGACCCCTTCCTGAAAAGACATACGGAGCAAAATGAGTGAATCTACACTCTAAAATATGTCTACATACACATCCGTATGTGGTAGTCCATTTGAAATCTGAAAAAGACAAATATTTAGGAACGAATGGAGTATATATAAGAGTAGACATGGAGATATATCTCCAGCATGGTCTACAAAAAAAATGTGCTGGGCTGGTTAGCGCCGGATGCTCGCAACGCGATGACATGAGTTTGAATTCTGTCTTTTAACTTTATATTTTTATATTATATATTACTCTACTTATTTAATATATACTTCTTTCACTACTGTACTGACAGTGGAACCCACAGAGTACTTAGAATACAAGATTAAGGATGGACTTGACACCCTGCAAGTCATGTGTACACTGTACATGCAATTAACTTTTTATAGAGGGACAATCATACAGGCAATTAACTCAAATGGATTGGATGTCACTCTATTATTTCTAGCATAAAGAGCATCTCCAATGGCAGCCGGCAAATTTCCTCCCGCTTCCGCGGACGACATCAAACGCCAGCGGCATACATTTTTACAACTCTAACCAACCAGATGAAATTCGTGCAAACACGGACTGATTTCATATAAGCATGAAGGATTTCGTATAAAAAAGCCGGATCTTCATATAAACATGATGGATTTCATTACATTTACATGAACTAAGAGGTGCCAATCCGGCTCTCTTGTATAATTAATACTCCCTCCGTCCGGAAATACTTGTCCTGGAAATGGATATATCTAGACTTATTTTAGTTCTAAATGGCCGCCCGCGGATCCCTTTGTCTTCCTCATGTCCCTCAGACACTTGCGGGGTCGACGAAGGTCCTCGGAAGAGACGAAGCAGCAAAGAAACCACCTGAATGCGCGGTCGTTGCCTCGGCGGTGGCCTTCATGGGTCCCAAGTGGCGGCGGCCTCCCGTGTTCTACTTCTCCTCGATGATGACGGCGGACACGGAGAAGCTGGCCACCGACTCGTCGCTCTCCACGCACCCGTCTTCTGTCTCTGCCTGCATGGCGCTGCCACGGGCACGGGAGGCGCGCCCACAGACACGGGAGGCGCGACCACCGCAGACACTGGTGGTGCGGTACGATGCGGCAGCGACGGCGCCCGTACCGGCGTGCTAGCCGCCGTGCCGGCGTGGAATAACTCGCCACTCCTCATCGAGCTGAACTGGAGCGGCGAGTTGCTAAACCATGCACCTGCTTGGGGCGGCAACTGGCTCCGTCGGGCCAAGCGAGGTTGGTGAAGCACCGAGCGGCCTCGCCCGTATTCGGAGGGCTCGGCGGGCCACCCAACCGGGTAATTTGTCGGAGAACAGCTCATCGGAAGCCATCAGAAGAGTGGAGAAAATGGTGAAGGAGGAGATGGGGGAGCGGCGGAGGGGTGCGATTCTTGCCCGCTGTCTGTCTGGCCTCGTGTAAATAGAGGGCGGACGGTAGGAGCTTGGCCGGCGTCTGGCCTCGTCTAAACTGAGGGCGGACGGGAGGAGCTCGGCCGGTGTTGCGTTTAATTCCGGCCCGCTCATGAACGGACATGTGGCAGGAGTAGGATTCTCGGTTTGCATGCGGGTTTAACGGAGGGGTTTAATGGAGGCGCCGGGCGTGCAGCGGGCGGCGCAGTACTATTCGATTTGACAGCAGTAATGAGCCGTCAAATCACAAAGGCCCTCGCCTCTCGTGAAACCGACCGAGCTAGACTGCCCCGCCCTCTAGCCTTTTAAAAAATGTATATACTCCACTTTTGTACAGTAGTAGTATCGATGGATTGCGCCATGGAGCAAAACTTGAAATTTAAAAAAAAAGGTGGTACATATAGAGAGCGTCGTCGCCAAATTATGCATATAGTACTATTAAAAAGGCTTGTCACAATAATGGTGTCCAGCACAAGTGCACAACCCACCCCTAAAATAAAACTAAGCACCCTGGAATTCTTTGACAAAACTAAGCACCCTGAAATTCTTTGACAACTAAACTGCTGGCTATATGATGTAGGCCATATATATTGTACGTATATAATGTGAAGAAACGAGTGGTAGTACTATACCAACTAAAAGATGAAATGTAAGAAATACTAGTATGTACGTACTGAAGAGTTAAAGTAACAAGAAGAAACATAACATAGTTCTGCTGGGGTCTCAGCACAACACACCCCTCAAATTAAATTAAGCACACCTGAAATTAAACTATGCAACTATTCCGGTAGACACTGCATTAGAACCACCATGAGCAACAACACTGCCACCTTACTCGGAGTCCTCGTCCACGTCCTCGACTTCGTCCTTGTCCCTCTTCCTCTTGGCCGATACTTCTTTGCTTGAACCGCACACTTGGCTGTTGCTCTTCATCCAACCCTTGTAGATATTGTAGCAAAGGTAGCCATCCATTGCAGCGTAGTGGATGTGGTCTATATCTAGTACATTCTGCTGCCATGCATGACGATGAAACGTGTATGGAGGTTTCTCCAGTTTACCGTACGAAGGATGAACCATGGCTCCTGCCAGGGTCAGCATTGAAGGCTGACGAGAGGACACCAGCCGATTCTTCTGGAGGTCGAAGGTGTTGCCTACAACGAGGCCTATCCGACGCAGGACTTCTTTGTCGTTACCAAAGTCTACGGTAACGAATTTGACTAGGTTGCTCTCGAGGAAGTCCTTAAAATCTTGGCACTCAATGTCGGCATGGCATATGTGGTAGACCAAGCATAAGTCATGCACACAAACCTGGATCACGGCGGGCTTCTTCCTCTCTTCGTCCTTTAGATCCTTCTCTCATCCCAGGACTGTGGTGTACTCAACATCTAGCCCAGCGACCCACTCATCATCTGAGTCTTCGAACATGCGTCTGAAGCGAGAAAGGCATCCTTTCACCGTCGCAGAAGAACGGGTGTAGATGACGTCAAACTCATCGCCGGTGATGGTTCTAACCTTGTACTCACCGCCGATCGGGGAGATTTGGGATGCCATGGATTTGGGAGGAGGGTTAGGATTAGTGGAACTGTCGTAATGTGAATGGACGGGACGACTAGGAGCGAACCGCCGTAGTATTGAAGGACGTGTGGGGACGAGTAGGAGCGAACTGCTAGCGTGCGAACGGCAGGGTAGTGGCTTTCCATTCTCCCATGATACAGGCTTCCGAGAGCCCTTGGATCTGAGATCGAATGGTTGCATGGCGTGATTCTAGACCTATGGGTGAATATCCTATCCTGGAGGGTTATTCTGCAAATTTTCAGCAACTTAGCATGCGACCGTTTGATCTCAGATCCTAGGGCTCCCAGTAGCCAGTATCGTGGTCGCGCCTACCACGACCGTCGTGTCGCTCGTACGGTCGCGCCCTTGGAGATTTAACATGGTGCGTTAGGCTATCTGATGTTGGCATGTCATACATAGTCATCACTTAGTCACTCATACTACAACAAGGTTTTGGCTATAAGGTTGGCTATAATTGTATTTATTTTTTTACTTCTCTCTATCTCTTTCTTCGTACTCCCTCCGTCCCATAATATAAGAACGTTTTTGACACTAGTGTAGTGCCAAAAACGTTCTTATATTATGGGACACAGGGAGTACAAGTATTTATTGCATTTGCCAAGGAGTGACCTCTTCCAATGAAATGGTGTTGCTAAGTTTGCTTCATTTAATTAGCTATAGACTCAAAATTGTCTTTTCACCTAGGTACACGCGCTTAGCACCGTTTCTTCCTTGGGTCACCAAACTAGTCTCTCTCTTCTTGATTAACTTGCCACATCAGACTTTATGCCTATGTGTCAAGCTTAAGCACCTGTAGGAGCAAGTAAGTACAATAGTGCGCTTTACATGGCATTTTTGCATATGTGGAGGAAAGAGAGGCAAGGAAAAAGTTGAGAAGTGGGCTCTCATGCAAGAGCCAGCCTCTACTACATGGTGGAGCATTGGGAGAGGCACCTGTATGGAGGTGGTCAGGAATCGGGAGACTCACGCCGGTCGTAGCGCCGCAGTTAAAATGATAATGACAAGTCAAATCACGGGGCCCCACCTGTCCAGCAGTAACTCGCTGTCAAATCACACAGCCCTACGTTTGCAGCAGCCTACTCCCTCGTCTTCTCGCGTCTCTGTCGAACCGACTAGGCGGAACTGCCCCGCCTACCGCGCTGGAAATGCCCGCGCAGTATACTCCCTCCATCTAGGTGACCAAGGTGGAGAGGAAAACGAGAGAACTTAATGTTTAGTATTTGCTAAGGCTGGTTGTAATGGTACTAGCCTTAGCAATTTTGATGAGGTGTCATAGAATTAAATGAAGAAAGAGAGAGAGTTGAGTACTATGTGTCATACATGGCAATAAATAAAGTACTACATGATACTAATATATGATACATGGCGCAGGAGTACTAAGTATTATTAATACAGTTTTGCTAGAACTCATCTAGATGAGATATAATTTGGTCTCATTCATCTTTTATAGCCATTGGATGTGATGCTATATAAGATGCGTGTGTGCTGACGTGGATTGTATTTATTCTTGTGCAACGAACAGACCACTGCATGTCATGTTTGATAGTCTAAAGTCATTAAAAGCATACAAGCCCCACATCTCTTCTTGGTTGATTCCTCTATTTATGTCAAAAAAATTAAGAAACAATGTGAGAGTTAATGCACCACGCCTATGTGTTTACGATTTGGTTTTCGTAAGATGACTTAATACTCACCTAGACTGAGGGAGTATTCGATTTGACAGCGGGCGGCGCAGTTCCCGATACGGCTTTAATGCAGACGAGGGAGGGAGTAGCGGTTCCCGATATGTTGAACGGCCAATGCATCCTCCTTCAATTAATGCATGAGGGAAGTAATGGGAGGAGGTCCGGGAAAAGAGGCTGCACGATGTGAATGCAACGCAGTTTGCCCTCATTGCCCTCATATAAAGGCGCCCCTCCATTCCAATGCATCTACCACATCGTACGCACCTAAGCATTTGCCTAAGCACCTACACTAAGCGCAAAAGAGCACATTGTAGACCCATGGCGGCGATGCGCGTGAGCGGCCAGCGGCTGCGCCAGATGTATCAGGTGACATGCACCTTTGCATGTCACCGTGTGACTTGCAGCCCAAATTCAAATTTAAACATTGTGAAAAAATCTGAAAAAAATCATGCATGTTCACAGCACATATTAAGATAATCCCTAAAAAATCCAGATCAAAATTCAAAACATACATCAAGAAGCAAAAAAGGGAAACTATTCACATCTGAGTTTCTCTTTTTTGCTTCTTGATGTATGTTTTGAATTTTGATCTGAATTTTTTAGGGATTATCTTATTATGTGTTGTGAACATGCATGATTTTTTTAAGATTTTTTCGCAATGTTTAAATTTGAATTTGGGCCGCAAGTCACACGGTGACATGCAAAGGTGCATGTCACCTGATCCCTGTCCCGTCTCCAGACGGTGTTGGAGACCGGCTGGTGGATGGTCGCCGTCGACGCCAACTACGACTCTTAGTTGGACCAGATGATCGTTGCCACCAGCAACAAGTTCACCGTCCTCAAGAAGCTCGCGGACGACATCGCCGTACTCCTCCAGCCCGCGCGCCCGGGCTCCTCATTGCCTGCCACCCTAATCGGCCTCCATGGCCGGAACCTCTTTCAAGCACTGGTGGCCCTGCGACTGCCCGCCGACGCCATGAAGAATGTCCACCTGGAGGTCGCGCTTGCCGCGAGGCGCCTCGCCCTGCAAGAATTCGTCGACCTACACATCCACGTGTACGAGCAAATCGTGTACATAGGTATCTACAAGGCCAGTGAGGACGCTACGACGTTGGCCTTCCTCAACCGGCTGGAAGCCTTGGATGCCTTTGCTGAGAAGCACCTCGTCCTCGCCACAAAAGCCGCCGCTCCTCCAGACAGCTGGGCTCTGACGGTTATGGCATGGATGAAGCAGCCGTCCACCATACCGAAGGTGATTGGTGTTGAGATACCGGTGCAGGAACCGGGGTTGTACTATTCGTCGCCACCAAGGCCGCCGCGGACCACGTTAGGGATGTACCTGTATTGAGTGTTCGTGCATGTCGAAGAAGTGGTCAATCCATCAATCGAAGTCCTGCCGCCGCCGCTGGTGCCAGGGTCCGTCCACGACGTCCATTACAGGAGTCAACGTCAGACTTTCCCTGTGTTGCTCGAAACGATGGATGGCACATGGCCTACTCCATCGCGCGGCGGAGGCCACTGCTTCTTTGGGAGAAGAGGCAGGGCTGGCTGCCTGGATGTGCTCTAATTTGAGGTAACAACTGAATCTTGTCAGATACTAGTTAAATCCGAGCTATGGGTGTGAAGCACTGATATGCCAGTACATTTGATTGTGACCTGTTCTAATTTTGTACCTGAACTTTTTTTAGAAAGGGTTGTACGTCAACTTAATGTGCTAGCAGAAGTTATTGTGTTGTCTGTCTGTTTTCTTTGCACAACATTCAAGATATTTCCCCGTCGTTGATAAAGACGATGAACCGTTATGTACGACTTCGTTGGTTTCAACATAGCCCTTCCCGTAGCGATCCACTGCTTCCATCTTGATTGTACCGCCTGCGTGAAATTTTTGTATGTAAGTTCAGTGTGCTATGATATTCTATATGATTGTGTCAACTATATAAGTTTTTACTGAGCATCAGCAATGCATATGGCTGAAAGATGTATTTACGAGCATCGACCGATGGGTCTCTCTCTCTCTCACACACACACACACACACGCCGCACAAGTGGGACCCGTTGAATTATTTATTTGCTCGTGACAGCTTTTAATTAGGTTCCACTATAATCTAACTTTTTTCTTAAGTTATTAATTGAGCTCAGTGACTTCAAAAAGTTGTACAGAAGCCTTGTTTGGGCCTTTCCGGCGTCGCTGAATGTGGGCTGAGTAACCATGTTAGGTTGTACTGTACTACACAGGCCTTTTTTTCAACATCAGCAATGCAACTGGGCCCACAGTTGTACACAATATCCGGGTGAACTTGTTATTCTCCGCCCCGCTGGGCTGCAAACTTTCCTAGGAGGTATGCATTAGGCTTAACAAGAAAATGGACTTTAAGAAATAATAAATGGGATGTAATTATAATAACTGGACAGTTACTATGCACCAAACACGTAATTAGTTTGGAAAATATATTATTTTTGGAATTTGAAAATTTTAATTTCATTACTTGTTGCGCGCGCAATATTTCATTGGATTTTAACGTAATACAACTTTATTTTGAAATTATATTTAACCTGACTAGAAATTTCGGATCCCATCAAAATGTGGGAATTTTTTTTTAATTCTGTTTTGAGCGGTTGTTTGAAATTATTAATCGTTGTCCTAGCTAGAAGTTGGGTTGTACTTTTAACAAACTGTAAATGGGCTGTAGTAAATTCCATTATAATTAAAAAATGGGTTGTACATTCTTACAAATCGCAAATGGGCTATATGTTCTCTGCCAAATCCGAGCTGTGGGCCTACTAAGTTGATGCGTACCAAGGGCTTTGTCAACTTAGTCAATATAAACGATTCTAGCTGTAGTGATCGTACGATGTCCATCCAACGGCCGTAGTGCTTCTTCAACCTCTGGTCTTCTTGCTCCAGTCGCCCAAAGCAGCGCCGGTTGTGTCGCGTGCTCCTGCCTCCCGTGGCCGGCTGTGATGCCGCGGAGGCCTCGCCGCCCCGTACTACTCCCACCGCTGGCCAGGCCATCCCTCTACTCACCCACACCCCCTGTTATTCTGCGGCGATGGCAGCCTCACACCGCAGCCGAACTAGTGAACCCTCATACCCCTCTCCATGCAGGCTACCACTGCTGCGTCTTCCCCGGCTCCGCGTCGTCCGCTTCCTAGGCCTCGCCGTCGTCCAGACCACCGCCCTGGTGCTCTCGGCGTGGCGTGGTCAACGTGGTCAATGACCGACTTCCATCGGAAGAGTACTGTACGTGGAGAGGCTGACAGCTGGGTCCAGGCGGCCGCAAGGAAGTGCCTCCTTATTACGCGCAAAATAATTATTCCTCCACCTGATAGCAGGGACCCACCGGACGGGCCACCTTATTTCACGAAAAAAACATTCCCCCCTGACTGCTGGGACCCACTGGACGGGCCAGCGTATTTCGCGAAAAAACGTTCCCCCCACTGTCAGCTCGGACCCACCGGAAGTGCCTCCTTATTACGCACAAAAAAAAGAATACTCCCCCTGCTAGCTGGGACCCACCATGGTGGGAGGCTGACTTGTGGGCCTAGTAAGTTGACTGGGACGGGGGCCTTTTTCAACTTCAGTCAATATGAACAATTCTAGCTCAAGTGACCGTACGATGTCCATCCAATGGCCGTAGTGCTTCTTCAACCTCTGGTCTTCTTGCTCCAGCCGCCCAAAGCAGCGCCGGTCGTGCCGCATGCTCCTGCCTCCCGTGGCCGGCTGTGCTGCCGCGGAGGCCTCACCGCCCCCTACTATTCCCACCGCTGGCCAGGCCCTGCGGCGACGGCAGCCTCACACCGCAGCCGAACCAGTGAACCCTCATACTCCTCTCCGCGCGGGCTTCCACTGCCGCGTCTTCCCCGGCTCCCCGTCGTCCCCTTCCTAGGCCTCGCCGTCGCCCACCGCCCTGGTGCTCTCGGCGCGCGTGGTCAACATGGTCAAGGAACGACTTCCATTGGACGTGGACTGTACGTCGAGAGGCTGACAGCTGGGTCCACGGCCGCAGCAAGGAAGTGCCTCCTTATTACGCGGAAAATAATGATTCCTCCACCTGACAGCTGGGACCCACCGGACGGGCCACTGTATTTCACGAAAAAAACGTTTCCCCCTGACTGCTGGGACCCACCAGCTACATCTTCGCACGCAAGGAAGTGCGTCCGGGCAAAAAAAAACGATTCGCCCCCCTGACTGCTAGGACCCAGCAGCTACATCTTCGCAGGCAAGGAAGTGCCTGACAGTCGGGACCCACTTGGTCGAAGCGTACGTAGCGTTGTCATTCTGGTTGCGAACGTGTACGTACATATATACTGGTGGATGTAGAGGCGCGCACGTGTCGTAGTAGAGGCGCGTACGTGTCGTAGTAGAGGCACGCACGTAGCATGTACACGTACGTATAGCGGCCAGGGTGCAAGAAAGAAAATACGGCCACGTATGTGTACATACGGGCGGGGTCTCGAACACCTACTCGCGCATACGTACGGCCAGGGCTCGTGTACATGGCTGGGTCAGAACGAAGAAACAGCGTCGTCGTCGTGTTCATGGGGAGGCAACGGAATGCATCGCGTTCATGGGGAGGCAACGGAATGCGTCGTGTTCATCGGGAGGCAACGGAACGCGTGGGAGCCAACCGGCTGGGTTGGAACGGAATGCGTGGTCGTGTTCATCGGGAGGGCTTGGACGGAACAGGCGATGGAAACGAGGCCTGGCGTACCGCACAATGGAGGAAACGGACCTCCTACGTTCGGAACGGGGTCCTGTTGATCGGGAGGGGTCTGGCGTACCGCAAAACGGAGGAAACGGACCTCCTACGGTCGAAACGGGGGTCCTGATGATCGGGAGGGGTGTGGCGTACCGTAAAACGGACGAAACGGACCTCCTACGGTTGAAACGGGGGTCCTGTTGATCGGGAGGGGTGTGGCGTACCGCAAAACGGATGAAACGGACCTCCTACGGTCAAAACGGGGGTCCTGTTCATCGGGAGGGGTGTGGCGTACCGCAAAACGGGACTCCACGGGATACTGTTCATCTCCACCGTCGACCTCCTCCAGCCTCCACAGGCCACCGTCGACCTCCCCCCAGCCTCCACGGGCTCCTGTTCATCCAGCCTCCACCGCGCGCTACTCCACCGGCTACTGTTCAACCACCCCTCCACGGGCACCCCTCCACCGTCTACTGTTCATCCAGCCCTCCACACCACGGGGTCCTGTTCAACCGCCCCTCCACGGGCACCCCTCCACCGTCTACTGTTCATCCAGCCCTCCACCACACCACAGGGTCCTGTTCATCCAGAGGCAACGCCACCGCTCACTGTTCATCCACCCCCCCCCCCCCCCCCGCGCGCAACGCTCACTGTTCATCCAATCGATCGGCTTCAGTTAGCAGCAGTAGCGAAGGAATCGCTCGATCGGGTTCAGTTAACAGCCATCGATCGATCGCTCGGGTTCAGTAACGCGTAGCCAGCAGTGCAATCGCTCGGGTTCAGTTAGAGCCCAACTCCTCGCTCGGGTTCAGTTAGAGCCAACGCCTCGCACACACGCGCGTACGTGTACGAGAGAAACGCGCATCGCTCGGCCCCCGACCTCCCACCGTAACCGGGAACTCCCCAAAATTTTCCTCCCCCTCGCTTCTACCACGGTTTTTTCCGTCATGGACGGCCCAAAGAATGTCATGCAGCTACGTCTCCGGCCCGCCCAGGATGAAAAGCCCATTTTCTGTCATGATTTTTTGTCATAGAAGTAGGAGCCCACCACATCTATGATGATACCGGGTTTTGTCACAATTATCGTCATAGAAGTGTCATATGTATGACAGGAAAAAAAATTGTTCGGCCCAAAATGTCACGGATGTGTCTTGTTTTTGTAGTGACGCCCCTGGACCATCTTGACCGCAACTAATGAGTCCATCTCAATGACAATCGGTAGCTCACTTCTCTGGATCGCAATCGATAAGCCCTCCATGCACGCACACAACTCTGCCTCTAAAGCTTCCCGGCAAGAGTAAAGCGTCCTGCAAGCGGAGAATATCATACCTCCCTGAGCATCTCGAAGCACCATACCTGCACCAGACCCTCTTACTGAATGAGACCCATCTGAGTTGAGTTTGACCCACCCATCTGGTGGAGCAGACCATGGGGGTGCGGCCATAGGTGTTACTTGAGATGGTTCCCTATACCTGATGCGATCATATGTTATCACTGTTTTACCCTTCTCAGGATCCATATGTGAGTTTAACTTTGAGCAACTAGAGACTCCAAGTAGCTGAGAAGGAATCTCTTGGATACTTCCAGAGGCGGCGGCTTCTTATGATGGACAATTTCATTACGGATGAAGCAGCAATGCCACAACGTCATCAGAACCATGCATCTTTGAGTCTCATGCAAGGGCTCCCTATTGTTTCTCAGTCTGTCAAATTGTGCATCATCAAAAAAGATACTTAGAGTTAGTAACTTGATGTTTCTTGAAATAATTTAGACTGGTGAAGTATAAAGTCATCTTGTATGTCCTGCTTGTGTTAGGAACATCATATCCCTCTGAAAAGAATATTCCACCTTAATGATACACGCACGATGTTAAATTTGGGGTTTAATCCCAGTTGGACCGAGGGTACACGCCGTTTGACTAAACAGAGCATATTTGTTTGTATCATAATTTCTCAATCCGGTTAGAGACAGGAGGCGACGAAGGGGGAGAATAGCACCATGGAGTAAACATGATCTTACCTCGGGCCTGACTGGTTTTTCGGCCGGGCTTCACGAAGCCTAAAGTGAAAATCTCAAACCCTAGCATGGCCTGAACCCTGAAAATATATGTTTTCTCAAGCCCGAGCCCGGCTCAAATGCATGCTCGAAACCTGAAACCCCGAACCCGAATGTTGTTTTCCTGTTTGTCCACGTGTAAGGTTAGCCCGCAAAGGGGAAGCTCGAATATTCTTTAGGGCTGCAAAATGAAGCGCAAGACTGGCCCGACCCGAGTTTTTCGTCAAGTCCCTCTTAGACGTCTCTCCCACAATCCTAGTTGTGTCCCCTATCCCATCACATTCCTCTCTCCTTATCTCTCTTTCTCTGTCACACCAATAGCATGAGTGGTTGAATGTTCCATGATATGGAAGTTATGTGCCAAGGCGTCCTTTTTTTTACATAGGCATCTGGTTATTAGTCGTGGAAGAGAAGTCAGTCATTGATCGTTAGAGACTATCCAAAGACTAACTTTTTTGGTGCAGCTTCACAATAAGTCTGTAAATCCTGCGATTCTCGCCAATTTGTGTCATCCAATCGACCAACTCGACGTTGTCAGCCAAGGAGCTCGGTTGAGGTCAGAAATAGGAGAAAAGTTTCTCCGTCACAACCCATCTCTCTCTCTCTCTACTCACCTCACCTCCGTTCCTTTGGATCTCAGCTCGGCTCAGCGGCGCTAGCAGAGCAAGGTTGAAGGCATACGAGCGAATCCCTCAAACAATGTTGTTCTCAACTCGAGAGGTGATGAGTGATATTTTTACACTCATTTACCCTTAGTTTAAATTGAGATAATTTATTTAATAGAGATATTCGCTATTATATAGCTACTGATGACTAATGAATGCAAAGGATTCCACAAATCCTCTCTTTGATGTGTTTTCATAGGAAATTGGCTAAAAAGGGAAGAAATCACGTGAGAACATGGAAAGGAATGGAAATGAAGGAAGAAGCAATCACACAGGAGGCGCACCAGCGGCCACAACCCAAAAGACGGTGTTCCATATGGGCGCAAGCGCCCGTATGAGCGCCCGTATGGCATGGATTCCGAGACACCTCGTCCACCTGAACAACTTTTATAGTGGGGACCCCATCGAAATGCAAAGGAGCGTCGAACGAAGCCATACTAGAACCATCATCATCCCCTTTCATCAACCCTAGACGCCGCCACTTTCATCTCCATAGCCGCCATCATCACCATAGTCCAACACCTTCTAGTTCATACTTGTAATCATGCATCACACAAGGCATCCATTGTAAGACATATTTGCAATCAATCAATCTTCAAGATGTGTTCTTTAATGTTTTCTTCTTGAGATCTGATCTCCATGTGTGAGTAGTTCAATAAGGTATGGGTTGAGGCATAGGTCTTGCAACCCTCTGTATTTGTTGTGGGGTTCAATGGAAGAGAGCTTTGAATTGACATCATGTATGTGTGAAATAAAATTGTTTTGTAGATGTCTCTTGTCTTGTCCGTGATCTTCATCCCTGCAGGTACTCAGGATCATGAAGATCGAGCAACGGTGAGCTAAGTGCAGGGAGAACGTGAACTGTTATCTGAACACCAGTGACAAAAGGGTTTAGTACGGTAAGATGGATATAATCCTTGGGGATTCATGAGGTGTAGTCATTAAACGTCCAAAGTTGTTGTCTGATATTTATTACCTTAATTATTGAGGCAACCCCGTGCAACGGATTGGGCATGCGGTAGGACAACTGATTCTTGATGCATGACTCATGCTGGTCAAGATGTTATTTGGACGCATCCCCCACTTCAGTTCGTAATCTTGATGGGTGACTTCCAGCGCATAAATTAAGATCATATCTGGTCCCAACATAAATACATGGTTGTAAGCATTGAGACCTCATACCCATACCTCTTTTTATTATAGTGTTTGAATCATCGTTTGCTTGATTGATCCAGTCAAAAGTTGGAATTGATCATTTAACAAAAGCTTTCTAGAGACCATCGCTTCAAGGGAATCTTCCTCCCGTGGGTTCGATAACCCAAGGCCACCTATGGGGAAATAGGTGTTGGATACCTTTTTGTTCCTTTACCGGATCACTTAAAAAGGAAGTATCAAGCCCTTTTTCTGGCGTCGTTGCCATGGAGGAGTTTAGTATGTTTAGATTTTTGTTAAAGTTAAGTTTTCGTTTTTGTTTTTGCTCTAGTTTGAGTTTTATTTTCGCTGCAAGTCTTGTTAGTTGAAAAAAATACAAAAAGATTACCAGGGCTCGTAATCTTGGAAGGTTTGCTACTCCCAACAACAACTTCATACGTGAACCAATAGCACAACCTGAGGTTGCAGCCACTGAGTATGAGATCAAACCAAAATTAGTTTCCATGGTTCAACGGGACCGATTTGGAGGCTCTGCTTCTGAAGATGTTGGTATGCACTTGCATAACATTACAC
This sequence comes from Aegilops tauschii subsp. strangulata, assembly GCF_002575655.3. Classification (NCBI taxonomy): domain Eukaryota; kingdom Viridiplantae; phylum Streptophyta; class Magnoliopsida; order Poales; family Poaceae; genus Aegilops; species Aegilops tauschii. Next base: position 145,202,439 of record NC_053041.3, read on the forward strand.
ACATTAGAGATTACGACCCTGACGCTTTGAAGTTGCGTCTATTTTCTTTCTCTTTAAGACGAAAAGCAAAAGAATGGCTTCTAGCTCTACCTAGAGGCATTATAACTTCTTGGGCTGATTGTTGCAGCAAATGTTTATCTAAGTTATGTCCAGTTGAAGATGTTAAGATGGGGAGAAGCAACGAAGAGAAGACCGAAGAACTGGACACAAGCCATGTGCCAGAGTATAATTATACCGTTGCAGCTTTTGTGAAGATGATATCAATGAAATATCCACTACCTGAGGTAACTAATAATGAAGCATATAATGTCTTTGTTGAGCAAGTTGCAGCCAAGGTATGTGAACTTGATAATGAAAGGAAATTTTTTTACAGTAAGTTACCAGCTAAGCAAGAAGATGCTTTTGAACCTACTATAGAGACTGAGATTGGATTGAATAAATTCAGTGCTTTATTTGATCTAGTGGCTATTGTTTCGACTATCCCTAAGTCTGTTTATGATAGTCTAAATCTAGGTCCGTATGAAACTACTAAGATTATATTGAATATGGCCAATTCTACTTTTACTCAAGCAGTAGGCATTAAGCATGGAGTTATAATTCAAATAAATGATTGCCTTGTCATAATTGAACTTGTGATAGTAGATATGGCTGAAGATCCTATTGCTCCTATAATTCTTGGTAGACCCTTTTTAAGGACTATCAAAGCTGTTATAAAAGTGTTTGAGGGGAATGTAAGATTTGACTTACCCGCTAAAGATCCTTTTGTGAGACATTTCCCCAGGAAAAAGAAAATGAAGACCTATACACTAGTAGAAAACAGGGCTTTGGTTCGGGCCTAGCCAGCCCATTAGTCCTCGTTCTTCACGAACCGGGACCCATGGGGGGCATTAGACCCGGTTCGTGAGCCCAGGGGGGCGGCCGGGGCCTCGTGGGCATTGGTCCCGGTTCGTCTGGATCTATTTGTTCCGGTTCTAGGCACAAACCGGGACCAATGGGCCGTGCTCTTGGACCACAGCCATTGGTACCGGTTCGTGCCTAGAACCGGTACAGAAGGGGGGGTTAGTTCCGGTTCCTGCCACGAACCGGGACAAATAAGTGGCCTATATATACCCCATCGCCGCAGCAGAGCACTCCACAGTGCACTTTTTTTTTCTGGCCGGCGAGGGGGAGGGCATTGGGTGCTCTAGCTCACCTCCTATGCACACGAGGTGTTCGATGAAATGCCTGAGCCACACTAGTTAAGCTTTCTCCTCTCGAAGCTCGACCTCGGAGCTCCATTTTTCCCGAGATTTGTCTAGGTTTAGCGGTCCGTCACACCCAGTCCCCGTTTTCACCGCCGTCGATCGCCCGCGCCGATCTCGTCACCGGCACCACCGTGGTGAGCCTCTTGTTCTTATCTTCTTTCTGATTTTCTTACTTCAGATAGATACTTGTCTAATTTTCTTACTTTAGATAGATACTTGTCTGATTTCCTTACTTTTGACACACATAATTATATATAATGCACGCAGATGAACCGGCAATGGATGTACGGTGATAGACACACCGCCGAGTACATTAAGGGCGTGCATAATTTTCTCGATGTGGCTGAGGCAAACAAGCAGAATGGTTTTATGTGTTGTCCATGCCCTAAATGTGGGAATACGAAGTCTTACTCTGACCGGAAAATCCTTCACACCCACCTGCTTTACAAGGGTTTAATGCCACACTATAATGTTTGGACGAGGCATGGAGAAATAGGGGTTATGATGGAAGACGGCAAAGAAGAAGAGGACGATGACAACTATGTGCCCCTTGAATACGGCAATGCTGCAACGGGGGAGCTGGTGAAGATCAAGAGGAACCAGACGATGTGCCCGATGATGCTGCTGAAGATCAAGAGGAACCAGACGATGTGCCCGATGATGATGATCTCCGCCGGGTCATTGTCGATGCAAGGACGCAATGCGAAAGTCAAAAGGAGAAGCTGAAGTTCGATCGCACGTTAGAGGATCACAAAAAAGGGTTGTACCCCAATTGCGAAGATGGCAACACAAAGCTCGGCATCGTACTGGAATTGCTGCAGTGGAAGGCAGAGAATGCTGTGCCTAACAAAGGATTTGAGAAGCTACTGAAAATATTGAAGAAGAAGCTTCCAAAGGATAAAGAATTGCCCGACAGTACGTACGTAGCAAAGAAGGTCGTATGCCCTCTAGGATTGGAGGTGCAGAAGATACATGCATGCCCTAATGACTGCATCCTCTACCGTGGTGCGTACGAGGATTTGAACGCATGCCCGGTATGCGGTGCATTGCGGTATAAGATCAGACGAGACGACCCTGGTGATGTTGACGGCGAGCCCCGCAGGAAGAGGGTTCCTGCGAAGGTGATGTGGTATGCTCCTATAATACCACGGTTGAAACGACTGTTCGGAAACAAAGAGCATGCCAAGTTGATGCGATGGCACAGTGAGGACCGTAAGAAAGACAGGAAGTTGAGAGCACCCGCTGACGGGTCGTAGTGGAGAAAAATCGAGAGAGAGTACTGGGCTGAGTTTGCACGTGACCCAAGGAACGTATCGTTTGGTTTAAGCGCAGATGGCATTAATCCTTTCGAGGAGCAGAGCAGCAATCACAGCACCTGGCCCGTGACTCTATGTATGTATAACCTTCCTCCTTGGATGTGCATGAAGTGGAAGTTCATTATGATGCCAGTTCTCATCCAAGGCCCTAAGCAACCCAGCAACGACATTGATGTGTACCTAAGGCCATTAGTTGAAGAACTTTTACAGCTGTGGAATGGAAACGGTGTACGTACGTGGGATGGGCACAAATAGGAGGAATTTAACCTGCACGCATTGCTGTTTGTAACCATCAACGATTGGCCCGCTCTCAGTAACCTTTCAGGACAGACAAACAAGGGATACCACGCATGCACGCACTGCTTAGCTGACACTGAAAGTATATGCCTGGACAAATGCATGAAGAATGTGTACTTGGGCCATCGTCGATTTCTTCCGACCAACCATCAATGTCGAAAGAAAGGCAAGCATTTCAAAGGCGAGGCAGATCACCGGAAGAAGCCCGCCATGCGTAACGGTGATCACGTACTTTCTATGGTCAATAATTTATACGTAATCTTTGGAAAGGGTCCCGGCGGACTAGCTGTTCCGAATGACGCCGAGGGACGCACACCCATGTGGAAGTCTATATTTTGGGACCTACCCTACTAGAAAGACCTAGAGGTCCGCTCTTTGATCGACGTGATGCACGTGACAAAGAACCTTTGCGTGAACCAGCTAGGCTTCTTGGGCGTGTATGGGAAGACAAAAGATACAGCTGAGGCATGGGAGGACCTGCAACGTTTGCACGAAAAAGACGGCATGCCTCCAAAGCAGTATGAAGGTCCTGCCAGCTACGCTCTTACCAAAGAAGAGAAGGAAATCTTCTTTGAATGCCTGCTTAGTATGAAGGTCCCGACTGGCTTCTCGTCGAATATAAAGGGAATAATAAATATCCCAGAGAAAAAGTTCCAGAACCTAAAGTCTCATGACTGCCACGTGATTATGACGCAACTGCTTCCGGTTGCATTGAGGGGGCTTCTACCGAAAAATGTCCGATTAGCCATTGTGAAGTTATGTGCATTCCTCAATGCAATCTCTCAGAAAGTGATCGATCCAGAAATCATACCAAGGCTAAGGAGTGATGTGGTGCAATGTCTTGTCAGTTTCGAGCTGGTGTTCCCACCATCCTTCTTCAATATCATGACGCACGTCCTAGTTCATCTAGTTGACGAGATTGTCATTCTGGGCCCCGTATTTCTACACAATATGTACCCCTTTGAGAGGTTCATGGGAGTCCTAAAGAAATATGTCCGTAACCGCCCTAGGCCAGAAGGAAGCATCTCCATGGGCCATCAAACAGAGGATGTCATTGGGTTTTGTGTTGACTTCATTCCTGGCCTTAAGAAGATAGGTCTCCCTAAATCGCGGTATGAGGGGAGACTGACTGGAAAAGGCACGCTTGGAGGGGACTCAATAATATGCAGGGACGAATATTCTTGATCTCAAGCACACTACACAGTTCTACAGAACTCTACCTTGGTGACCCCGTATGTCGATGAACACAAGAACAGTCTGCGCTCCAAACACCCGGAGCAGTGCGACGACTGGATTACATATGAACACATCAGGACTTTCAGCAGTTGGTTGGAAACACGTCTCGGAGGTGACAACACTGTTTGTGATGAGCTGTACTCGTTGTCCAGGGGACCATCTTTGACTGTATTGACTTACAAAGGATACGAGATAAATGGGAATACATTTTACACGATCGCCCAAGATCAAAAGAGCACCAACCAAAACAGCGGTGTCCGCTTTGATGCAGCAACCGAGAGGGGAAAGGACACATATTATGGTTATATAGTGGACATATGGGAACTTGACTACGGACATGATTTTAAGGTCCCTTTGTTTAAGTGCAAATGGGTCAATCTGTCAGGAGGCGGGGTATAGGTAGACCCACAGTACGGAATGACAACAGTGGATCTGAACAATCTTGGGTACACTGACGAACCGTTCATCCTAGCCAATGATGTGGCACAGGTTATCTATGTGAAGGACATGTCTACCAAACCGAGAAAAAGAAAAGATAAGGAAGCGAATACATCATACGATGAGCCAAAGTGCCACATAGTTCTTTCAGGAAAAAGGGACATCGTGGGAGTGGAGGTAAAGTCAGACATGTCCGGAGATTATGAAAAGTTTCATGAAATTCCTCCCTTCAAAGTCAAGGCTGACCCAAGCATCATGATAAATGATGAAGATTATCCATGGTTACAGCGCAATAAGGAAAGGACACAAGCGAAGAAAAACTGAAGACTTTCTCTCCACAAATATTATGATGATACCATGCCAACTTTCAACCTTTTCATAGTTCATTTGAAATCCCTTTGTAACAGACGAGTTTCCGTATGAAATCCTGATACTTCGAAAGAGATTGTCCGTTTTGTACATGAAGTGCATCCAGGTTTTGCCGTAACCCTCTCAACTTTCTTGCACATGCCATGTGGATGAAATGATCATACCATGCCAACTTTCAACCTTTTCAGAGTTCATTTGAAATGCTTTTCAATTTTAGGGTCTTATAGCTCAAAATAATCAGTAAATGCATGAAAAATAACAAATGAAGTCAGAAAGGGTTGAAAATTGATGATGTGGCTTTGAATGGTGCATTTTGAACACACAAAAATTCAGGAGTTCAAATAAGTTTTAAAAAATGAAATCCCTTTGTAACAGACGAGCTTCCGTATGAAATCCTGATACTTCGAAAGAGATTGTCCGCTTTGTACACGAAGTGCATCCAATTTTTGCCGTAACCCTCTCAACTTTCTTGCACATGCTATGTGGATGAAATGATGATACCAAAACCGTATAAAATAAATAAGTAATTAGAAACAAAATAATATAAACTTTAATAAAATATATAAGTAGAAACAAAATAAAATAAACTTTAGTAACATAAATAAAATTTATGAAACTAAAATTATCAAAGTATTTTCTGTTCAAAACATTATAAGCAACCTCTAGTATTATTGAAACTAAAATTATATAAAATTGATGCAACTAAAATTATCGAAGTATTTTCTGTTCAAAATCATTAAAAGCAAAAAGAATTTTCATAAAGAATTTTTTTGTTAGAAACTTTAATAGCAAAAAGAATTATCATAAAGTAAAATAAATAAGTAATTAGTAACAAAATAAAATAAATAAGTTTTTTTGTTGTAAGTAGAAACAAAACAAAATAAATAAAGCAAAAAAGAAAACAAAAATAACAGGCAAAAAATAAAAAATATGCCACCTACTGGGTGTCCACGGCCTGAATACGACTAGAAACCCATCGATGAGCCCGGATTCAGGCCCGCAGAAGGCCGAGTAGGCCCATGAGGCATAGAGTGACAATTAGGCCCGTAAGCCTGCAATGGAGAGGAGCTTGAGAGGGGTGCGGCAGTGGGGCTTATAAACCACTGCGTGCCCCTCTCAACTAGCGAGGTGGGACTAAACTTTCGACGTGGGCGCAGCAGCACAAGGCCTTTGGTCCCGGTTGATGGCACCAACCGGTACTAAAGGGGTGCATTGGTACCAGTTCGTGGCACTAACCGGTACCAATGCCCCCCCTTTAGTCACGAACCGGTACCAATGCCCCCCTTTAGTCCCGGTTGGTGCCACCAACCGGGACCAAAGGTCGCCGCTTCCCGCCCTTTGGGCTACTGAAAAGAGGCCTTTGGTACCGGTTGGTGGCACCAACTGGGACTAAAGGTCGCATTCGTCCCGGTTGTTGTCACGAACCGGGACCAATGCTTCGTCTATATAACAAGCACTTGTGAAATTTTTCATTCAGTTCATCTTCCCCGCCCCGACGACGCCGCCAGGCTGCCCCTCTGCGCCTCGCCGTCGCCGTCGTCGCCCCTGCCTCCGACGCCGTCCCGCGACGCCCCGACGCCGTCGCCGCCCCGCGCCCCCAGCCTCGTCGTCGCTCGTCGGCGCGACCCTCACCGTCGCCGTCGCCACCCCCTGCCTCCTCGCCGCCCATCGCCGCGCCCCTTGATGACCCACAAGTATAGGGGATCTATCGTAGTCCTTCCGCTAAGTAAGAGTGTCAAACCCAACGAGGAGCAGAAGGAAATGATAAGCGGTTTCAGCAAGGTATTCTCTGCAAGCACTGAAATTATAGGTAACAGATAGTTTTGTGGTAAGATAATTTATAACGAGCAACAAGTAACAAAAGGTAAATAAGGTGCAGCAAGGTGGCCCAATCCTTTTTGTAGCAAAGGACAAGCCTGGACAAACTCTTATATGAAGGAAAACGCTCCCAAGGACACAAGGGAATTATCGGCAAGCTAGTTTTCATCACGTTCATATGATTCGCGTTCGGTACTTTGATAATTTGATATGTGGGTGGACCGGTGCTTGGATGCTGTCCTTACTTGGACAAGCATCCCACTTATGATTAACTCCTATTGCAAGCATCCGCAACTACAAAAGAAGTATTAAGGTAAACCTAACCATAGCATGAAACATATGGATCCAAATCAGCCCCTTACGAAGCAACGCATAAACTAGGGTTTAAGCTTCTGTCACTCTAGCAACCCATCATCTACTTATTACTTCCCAATGCCTTCCTCTAGGCCCAAATAATGGTGAAGTGTCATGTAGTCGACGTTCACATAACACCACTAGAGGAGAGAAAACATACATCTCATCAAAATACCGAACGAAAACCAAATTCACATGACTACTAATAGCAAGACTTCTCCCATGTCCTTAGGAACAAACGTAACTACTCACAAAGCATATTCATGTTCATAATCAGAGGGGTATTAATATGCATATAGGATCTGAACATATGATCTTCCACCAAATAAACCAACTAGCATCAACTACAAGGAGTAATCAACACTACTAGCAACCTATAGGTACCAATCCCATACTTAGAGACAAGAATTGGATACAAGAGATGAACTAGGGTTTGAGAGGAGATGGTGCTGGTGAAGATGTTGATGGAGATTGGCCCCCTCCCGATGAGAGGAGCGTTGGTGATGATGATGGCGATGATTTCCCCCTCCCGGAGGGAAGTTTCCCCGACAGAACAGCTTCGCCGGAGCCCTAGATTGGTTCCGCCAAGGTTTCGCCTCGTGGCGGCGGAGTCTCGTCCCGAAAGCTTGCTTATTATTTTTCTTCGGACGAAAGACTTCATATAGCAGAAGATGGGCACCGGAGGGCCACCAGGGGGCCCACGAGGCAGGGGGCGCGCCCAGGGGGTAGGGCGCCCCCCCACCCTCGTGTCCAGGGTGTGGGCCCCCTCTGGTATTTCTTCCGCTCAATATTTTTTATTATTTCCAAAAATAACTTCCGTGGAGTTTCAGGACTTTTGGAGTTGTGCAGAATAGGTCTCTAATATTGGTCCTTTTCCAGCCCAGAATTCCAGCTGCCGGCATTCTCCCTCCTTATGTAAACCTTGTAAAATAAGAGAGAATAGGCATAAGTATTGTGACATAATGTGTAATAACAGCCCATAATGCAATAAATATCGATATAAAAGCATGATGCAAAATGGACGTACCAACTCCCCCAAGCTTAGACCTCGCTTGTCCTCAAGCGGAAGCCGATAACGATAAATATGTCCACATGTTTAGAGGTAGAGGTGTCGATAAAATAAAATACGTACATGAGGGCATCATGATTAATCTTATAACAGCAACATATATGGATATTGTCATATGATTTCTTATGCTCAAGTAATAATCTATTCACAATGTAAAGTATGAATCAGAAACTTCATTGAGAACTAACAAACTATAATCTCAGTCACTGAGGCAATTGCAATTTATCATAACATCAGAAAGAGTCTATGTCAGAGCTTTTTAGCAAGTCCACATACTCAACTATCATTTAGTCTTTCACAATTGCTAACACTCACGCAATACTTGTGGTTACGGAGTTTTAATCGGACAAAGAGAAAGATAGGGGCTTATAGTTTCGCCTCCCAACCTTTTACCTCAAGGGTAATGTCAACAATAATAGTTCATGCTAACTTACATCCAATTAGATATATGTATCAGGATCTTTCCAACACACTGTGCTTGCCAAAGGATAAAATGTAAAAAAGGAAAGGTGAAGATCACCATGACTCTTGCATAAGGTAGAAGGTAATAATAAAAGATAGGCCCTTCGCAGAGGGAAGCAGAGGTTGCCATGCGCTTTCAGGGTTGGATGCACAAAATCTTAATGCGAAAGAACGTCACTTTATATTTCCACTTGTGATATGGACCTTTATTATGCAGTCCGTCGCTTTATTTCTTCCACATCACAAGATCGTATAAAGCTTATTTCCTCCACACCAATCAATCATACATATTTAGAGAGCAATTTTTATTGCTTGCACCGATGACAACTTACTTGAAGGATCTTACTCAATCCATAGGTAGATATGGTGGACTCTCATGGTAAAACTGGGTTTAAGGGTATTTGGAAGCACAAGTAGTATCTTTACTTGGTGCAAAGAATTTGGCTAGCATGAGGGAGAAAGGCAAACTCAACATGTTGGATGATCCATGACAATATACTTTATCTCAGATATAAGAAAACATAACCCATTACGTTGTCTTCCTTGTCCAACATCAACTCTTTAGCATGTCATATTTTAATGAGTGCTCCCAATCATAAAAGATGTCCAAGATAGTATATTTATATGTGAAACCTCTCTTTCTTTATTACTTCCTATTAATTGCAACGATGACCAAAGCTATGCTTGTCAACTCTCAACAATTTTTAATCATCATACTCTTTCTATGTGAAGTCATTACTCTCGATAAGATCAATATGATCTCTTTGTTTCTTTTTATTCTTTCTCTTTTCTTTTATTCCCTCAAGATCATGGCAAAATAATCAAGCCCTTGACTCAACACTAATCTTTATTATATAGCTCACGGACTCGATTACATAGAGGGATCATAAAGCAAAACTCAAAACTAGATCATACTAAAACTTTTATTCTATTATATCAAAATACTACTAAAAGGATCGAACTAAGAAAAACTGTAAAGATAGGAGATGTGGTGGTGATACGGTATCGGGGCACCTCCCCCAAGCCTGGCAGTTGCCAAGGGGAGTGCCCATACCCATGTGATTATATCTCCTTTGTTGCTGAGGAAGGTGGTGGAGTTGTTGATGATGTGGGCTTGTCGTCCATCTTCCAAGGCATAGGCTCACCATCATAGAAGGATGATCGAGTCTCCGGGATCCTCAAATCTGCAGCCAAACTCATCCTCTTGAATCTATATCCATGCTCACAGTTTTGGTTTTGCAGGTCATAGATTTGGGCTTGGAGGTGCTCGATCTTCTCGTGAAGCTTGAAGATGGTCTCCCCAATGTTCTTGGCATCCAGCTTGTGGTTGTTGGTGAACTCCGCGATCATCATGTGGTTGGAGTTGAGTCCACGTTCCACCATCCCCTGGCACTTGAAAACTTGTTGCTCCATTGCTTCGAGCCTCGTCTCCACGCTTCTGGTCCCCTTCGGTCCCTCAACATCGCGGATGTGCAGCAACCCATCACGCATCTCAATGGTTTGAGGGTGTCGCAGCACCTCCGCGAGGTAAGGGTTGATGACCTTCTCAAAGAACTTGTCCTTGGGGGTGCTTGGAGACGTCATGATAATCTAGATCTGTCAAAAAAACAGCTCGAAACGAAAACACAGGATATTTGTGTCATACAGGAGTCAAAACCTTCGGGAGATTATATATGAATTTTTACCAACCAAAATACGTATCGTGCAAGAAAACGGAGTCCAGAGAGCGCACGAGGTGCCCACGAGGCAGGGGCGCGCCCTCCACCCTCGTGGAGGCCTCGTGTCCTTCACGGACTGCTTCTTATTTTTCTATTTTTCTAAATATTCCAAAACGGAGAAAAATTGCCATTAGAACTGTTTTGGAGTCAGTTTATTTACCGTACCACATACCTATTCCTTTTCGGAGTCTGAAACGTTCTGGAAAGTGTCTCTTATGTATTCCTCCGGTGTTACGGTTTCAATAACATTGGTTTCAACATTTATAGGATTACCTGAGATATAATGTTTGATTCTTTGAACGTTCACCACCTTCAAATTTGTGCCCTCGAAGTTGTTGATTTTTATGGCACCGGAATGATAGACCTCCTCAATAACGTAAGGACCTTCCCATTTAGAGAGAAGTTTTCCTGCAAAAAATCTTAGACGAGAGTTGTATAGCAATACATAATCACCTACATTAAACTCACGCTTTTGTATTCTTTTGTCATGCCATCTTTTAACCTTTTCTTTAAACAACTTGGCATTTTCACAGGCTTGGGTTCTCCATTCATCAAGTGACATAATGTCAAATAACCTCTTTTCACCGGCAAGTTTGAAATCATAATTGAGCTCTTTAATAGCCCAATACGCCTTATGTTCTAGTTCGAGAGGTAAGTGACATGCTTTTCCATAAACCATTTTATACGGAGACATACCCATAGGATTTTTATATGCAGTTCTATAGGCCCATAATGCATCATCAAGTTTCTTGGACCAATTCTTCCTAGATCTATTAACAGTCTTTTGCAAAATTAATTTGAGCTCTCTATTACTCAATTCTACTTGACCACTAGACTGTGGATGATAAGGAGATGCAATTCTATTATTAACATCATACTTAGCAAGCATTTTACGGAAAGCACCATGAATAAAATGTGAACCACCATCAGTCATTAAATATCCAGGGACTCCAAACCTCGGAAAAATAACTTCTTTAAGCATCTTAATAGAAGTGTTATGATCAGCACTACTAGTTGGAATAGCTTCTACCCACTTAGTAACATAATCATCAGCAACTAAAATATGTGTATATCCATTAGAGGCAGGAAACGGTCCCATATAATCAAAGCCCCAAACATCAAATGGTTCAATAACAAGTGAATAATTCATAGGCATTTCTTGACGTCTACTAATATTACCAATTCTTTGACATTCATCACAGGATAGGACAAACTTACGGGCATCCTTGAAGAGAGTAGGCCAATAAAAACCGGATTGCAATACCTTATGTGCAGTTCTATCTCCAGCGTGGTGTCCTCCATACGCCTCAGAGTGACACTGATGTAGGATCTGTTCCTGTTCATGCTTAGGTACACAACGTCTAATAACACCATCTACTCCTTCTTTATAAAGATGCGGGTCATCCCGGAAGTAATGTCTTAAATCATAGAAAAACTTTTTCTTTTGCTGGTATGTGAAACTAGGTGGTATAAATTTAGCAACAATGTAATTAGCATAATCAGCATACCATGGAGCAGTACGAGAAGCATTTATGACATTTAATTGTTCATCAGGAAAGCTATCATCAATAGGTAGTGGGTCATCAAGAACATTTTCTAACCTAGACAAGTTGTCTGCAACGGGGTTCTCAGCTCCCTTTCTATCAATAATATGCAAATCAAATTCTTGTAGCAAGAGAACCCATCTAATAAGTCTAGGTTTAGCATCTTTCTTTTCCATAAGATATTTAATAGCAGCATGATCCGTGTGAATAGTTACTTTAGAATCAACAATATAAGGTCTAAACTTATCACAAGCAAATACAACTACTAAGAATTCTTTTTCAGTAGTAGCATAATTTCTCTGAGCATTGTCTAGAGTTTTACTAGCATATTGAATAACATTTAATTTCTTATCAACTCTTTGCCCTAGAACAGCACCTACGGCATAATCACTAGCATCACACATAATTTCAAAGGGTAAATTCCAATCAGGTGGCTGAACAATAGGTGCAGAAATCAATGCTTTCTGAAGTATTTCAAATGCTTCTACACAATCATCATCAAAGAAAAATGGTATATCTTTTTGTAATAAATTAGTCAGAGGCCGAGAAATTTTTGAGAAGTCCTTAATGAACCTCCTATAAAATCTGGCGTGACCAAGGAAGCTTCTTATACCTTTGATGTCCTTGGGACATGGCATCTTTTCAATAGCATCAACTTTAGCTTTATCAACTTCAATACCTCTTTCAGAAATTTTATGCCCCAAGACAATACCTTCATTAACCATAAATTGGCACTTCTTCCAGTTCAAGACAAGATTAGTTTCTTCACATCTCTGCAAAACTCGATCAAGGTTGCTCAAGCAATCATCAAAAGAGGATCCATAAACGGAGAAATCGTCCATGAAAACCTCATAAATCTTTTCACAAAAGTCAGAGAATATAGCCATCATGCATCTTTGAAAGGTAGCAGGTGCATTACATAAACCAAAAGGCATACGTCTATAAGCGAAAGTACCGAAAGGGCAAGTAAAAGTGGTCTTAGCTTGATCATCAGCTGACACAGGTATTTGAGAGAAACCAGAATAACCATCTAGAAAGCAAAAATGTGTATGTTTGGATAATCTTTCTAGCATTTGATCAATAAAAGGTAAGGGGTAATGATCTTTTTTAGTAGCTTTATTTAATTTGCGGAAATCAATTACCATCCTAAAACCTGTAATAATACTTTGCGGAATCAATTCATCTTTATCATTAGGAACGACAGTAATACCTCCCTTCTTAGGGACACAATGGACAGGACTTACCCACTGACTATCAGCAACGGGATAGATTATACCTGCCTCAAGGAGCTTTAGTATTTCCTTTCTTACCACTTCTTTCATTTTAGGATTCAGCCGTTGTTGATGATCAATAACTGATTTGGCATCTTTCTCCAAATTTATTTTGTGTTGGCATAGAGTGGGACTAATGCCCTTAAGATCATCAAGAGTATATCCAATAGCAGCACGGTGCTTCTTCAGAGTTTTCAATAATTTTTATTCCTCCTTCTCTGAAAGGTTAGCACTAATAATAATAGGATATATCTTCTTTTCATCAAGATAAGCATATTTAAGAGTATCAGGCAATGGTTTAAGCTCAAACACAGGATCACCCTTGGGTGGAGGAGGATCCCCTAAGATTTCAACAGGCAAGTTGTTTTCAGAATAGGACCCTATTTAAAGAACACTTCATCTATTTCCCTTCTTTCATTCATAAACATACCATTTTCATGGTCTAGCAAATATTGTTCTAAAGGATCACTAGGAGGTACGGCAATAGAAGCAAGACCAATAATTTCATCTTTACTAGGCAATTCCTCTTCACGGTGTTGTCTACGAAATTTAGAAAAGTTGAACTCATGAGACATATCACCTAAACCAATAGTAACAACACCCTTTTCGCAGTCTATCTTAGCATTAACAGTGTTTAAGAAGGGTCTACCAAGTATAATGGGACAAAAGCTATCTTGTGGGGAACCAAGAACAAGAAAATCAGCAGGATATTTAGTTTTCCCACACAAGACTTCAACATCTCTAACAATCCCAATTGGTGAAATAGTATCTCTATTGGCAAGTTTAATTGTGACATCAATATATTCTAACTCAGTAGGTCCAATATCATGCATAATTTCTTTGTAAGTCAATAGGTATTGCACTAGCACTAGCACCCATATCGCACAAGCCGTGATAACAATGATCTCCTATTTTAACAGAAATAACTGGCATGCCTACCACAGGTCTATGTTTATCTTTAGCACAAGGTTTAGCAATTCTAGCAGTTTCATCACAGAAATAAATAACATGCCCATCAATATTATCAGCCAAGAGATCTTTAACAATAGCAATATTAGGTTCAACTTTAACTTGCTCAGGAGGTGTATAATTTCTAATATTGCTTTTACGAACCACAGTTGAAGCTTTAGCATGATCCTTTATTCTAACAGGGAAAGGTGGTTTCTCAACATAAGCAGTAGGAACAATAGGATCATTGTAAGTGATAGTCTTTTCTTCAACTTTAATAGGTTCAACTACTTTTACTTCTATGGGAGGATGATATTTAAACCACTTCTCCTTAGGAAGATCAACATGAGTAGCGAAAGATTCACAGAAAGAAGCTACTATCTCAGAGTCAAGTCCATATTTAGTGCTAAATCTACGGAAAACATCGGTATCCATAAAAGATTTAACACAATCAAACTTAGGTGTCATACCTAACTCCTTACCTTTGTTGAGATCCCAATCTTCAGAGTTGCGTTTAATTCTTTCCAATAAATCCCATTTGAATTCAATGGTCTTCATCATAAAAGAGCCATCACAAGAAGTATCGAGCATGGTGCGATTGTTATCAGAAAGCCGAGCATAAAAAATTTGAATAATCATTTCTCTTGAGAGCTCATGATTGGGGCATGAATATAGCATTGATTTAAGCCTCCCCCAAGCTTGAGCGATGCTTTCTCCTTCGCGAGGCCAAAAATTATATATATAATTACGATCATGATGAACAAGATGCATAGGATAAAACTTCTGATGAAATTCCAATTTCAATCGTTTGTAGTTCCATGATCCCATATCATCACATAGCCTATACCATGTCAATGCATCTCCCTTCAAAGATAAAGGGAAGACCTTCTTCTTGATAACATCATCGGGCATACCTGCAAGCTTAAATATCCACAAACCTCATCCACATATATTAGGTGTTCATCAGGATGTAATGTTCCATCTCCTGCAAAAGGATTAGCTAGCAGATTTTCTATCATACCCGAAGGAATTTCAAAGTAGACATTTTCATTTTCAGTAGATTCAGTAGGTTCAGTAGGTTGAGGAGCAACTCTTTGCTCTACTTGTCGGGGTGAAGATACCCCGAACAAGCCCCTCAGAGGATTACTTTCCATAGTAACAAGTGACAATAAATTTCAGCACACTATATAAATTTTTCCTTACCAAATTCCACCTACCAAAGGCGCTTCACTCCCCGGCAATGGCGCCAGAAAAGAGTCTTGATGACCCACAAGTATAGGGGATCTATCATAGTCCTTTCGATAAGTAAGAGTGTCGAACCCAACGAGGAGCAGAAGGAAATGATAAGCGGTTTTCAGCAAGGTATTCTCTGCAAGCACTGAAATTATAGGTAACAGATAGTTTTGTGATAAGATAATTTATAACGAGCAACAAGTAACAAAAAGTAAATAAGGTGCAGCAAGGTGGCCCAATCCTTTTTCTAGCAAAGGACAAGCCTGGACAAACTCTTATATGAAGGAAAACGCTCCCGGGGACACATGGGAATTATCGTCAAGCTAGTTTTCATCACGTTAATATGATTCGCGTTCGGTACTTTCATAATTTGATATGTGGGTGGACCGGTGCTTGGGTGCTGTCCTTACTTGGACAAGCATCCCACTTATGATTAACTCCTATTGCAAGCATCCGCAACTACAAAAGAAGTATTAAGGTAAACTTAACCATAGCATGAAACATATGGATCCAAATCAGCCCCTTACGAAGCAACGCATAAACTTTAAGCTTCTGTAACTCTAGCAACCCATCATCTACTTATTACTTCCCAATGCCTTCCTCTAGGCCCAAATAATGGTGAAGTGTCATGTAATCGACGTTCACATAACACCACTAGAGGAGAGAAAACATACATCTCATCAAAATATCGAACGAATACCAAATTCACATGACTACTAATAGCAAGACTTCTCCCATGTCCCCAGGAACAAACGTAACTACTCACAAAGCATATTCATGTTCATAATCAGAGGGGTATTAATATGCATATATGATCTGAACATATGATCTTCCACCAAATAAACCAACTAGCATCAACTACAAGGAGTAATCAACACTACTAGCAACCTACA